>NC_066843.1:21280222-22015222 GCF_001640805.2 Lates calcarifer
ACCATTATAAATCACAGAGACTGGCTGTGTGTCCATTGTGTTTTGATCTGAAACTGGTGTAGGAACATATAATACAAACATAATGTATGCAACTATAAGAAATTTCTCAGTCTACACGGTCTGCAATGTTATGAGCTGAGCTGAGGAGAATTAAGAGTGGGAGATAATTCTCTGCAGGTCAATCACTACACTACACATAGTCATTACACATAGACATTTGGTCCATCGTAGACACAAAATATTGAAAAGGGCAGCTTTATTTTAAAATTACATAGAAAAAATGAACACCTGACATGCACAGATGAACAGGAGAATCAAAATATTCAGTGTAGCTCTGTTTTGGTTTGGAAATGACAACAGAAATCAATGACAAACATTTTTGCACTGGTTCCTCTTCAGGAGTGAAGAATGTATTCCAGACCAAAAGACATGGAGTTTGTTAATGTGTCACTGCCATGGATGCCTGATCACTATGCTATGGTCCCCCAGCTGGTGGAAAATCAACTCAAAACAGAAAAGGTCTGTCTTTATTCACTTCCTTAAATATTCACATGAATTTAACTTTTTTAAGCAACATTTAAAAATAACAGGAATGAATAACAGTGTGCAACAAAGGTAAACGACTACATAACCATAAGCTTTTGAGAATTTGTAGACAGCATGAGGTGTTTTCTGCTAAGGCACCAGAATGTCTGTGTTACCTTTGTAAAGACTGCTTATGTGGACATCATTATTGATTTTGATTTGTTCCAGTTCATCACTGACATTTACTTCTTAGATCAAAATTCACTTTTATGAAGCAAAATTGTTAACTGTCCATAAAAAAAAAAAACATAATTATCCCTGAATATATGTTTTATTACCAGGGATTGTAAAGTAAAACACTGTAATAATAAAAGGCATCTGTTGTACACAGTAGAATCTTCATACTCACACTGTAAGTCATTTGTTATTAGATTTGGATGTGTTTTTTTCATGAATTTGCATATTTGTGAGAAAAGAAAATTATAATTAAAGCTGCAAGCAGTGTTGAACGGCCCTTGCACCCCGCGCCTGTTGGGGGACCTGCGGCCATGGGGTCTCTGCTGGTCGAACAATGCAGTTCTGCAACTGCGTGACTGCCAGACACAGAATGAATGAGTCAGAAGTCCCTTACTGCCCCCATCAGGTGGCGCTATGACTATACCTGAATATTGGCATGTAGATGTGGCATGTAGATTCAGGCCTTGACAGTTACCAAACGTGAAGTTTGGGGCAGATTGGACAGTGCATGCGGGAGTTACAACAACTTCCAGTTTAATGGCGAAGCATCGAAATTTGCTATGGCGACACAGCAAGGGCGTCTCATGAAGACTCACAGTCTTCACAATTCAGCACCATTATGATCTTAATGCTCGTCTGACCCCATTTGAGGTCAATCAGAGCAACCTACTTAGAAAAAACACATCATTTCCTGTTGCCAATAAGTGGAGCTATGATTATATCTGTATATTGGAATGTATGTTCGTTCAGGACAGATCTGTTGTCAAACCTGTGAAATTTGGGGCAGATCAGACAAAGTATGCATGAGTTACATCAACTTTCTGGTTAATGGCGAAACATCAAACCTCGCCACGGCGCCACAGACATGCCCTTCAACAGAACATCAAAATTTTCACAATAAGGCATCATAAATAATACGATGATGATGATAAACGATATGATAAAATCTGTAGGAGGAGTTCAATCAAATACAATGTCCCCAAATGCCAAAAATGTTTTTAAATTTTCAAATTAAAATTAAAATGGCTGACTTCCCGTAGGTTTGAGGCCATGATGTCAAGAGACTTTTTGGTCCGTCTCGGCATGTTACATCATGCCTCTGAATTTCATTCACCTCAGACAAACTAAGCCCAATGGCAAGGGGGTTTTGAGTATGTCCAAGGGGCCGCTATGGGGAATGGGTAGGCATTGTTGTCCCACCTTTAAACCGGTAGCATAGGAAGTCACAGAGCTGAGTTAACACAGACACAGACAACAGGGAGAAACCTGCTGTACACTACCTGCTCAGCACCAAACAGCAAATGGATGGAAACTAGTTGGTGAACATAATGGAGTATTTAGCAGCTGAAGAGAATGAATGCCATTGTTTCTCTGTGTCTACTGGGTGTGTAAATAGGCAATTGGTGCTTGCTGACACAGAAGTCATAATGACTTTACAACTTTATACACTGACAATGATAGAGTTGTGTTTACAGGATCCAAACAACATCCATCCAAAATATCAATTAATACTGCAATAAGCAACAACCCCCAATAACCATCCTGCATCTGAGTTTGCAGAATGAGCTACTAAACAAAATCCACCAGGAAAAAATGCACCGCTAATGTCAGTTTGCAGGTTAGAGAGCTAATAAGCTGCAGCACATTAAACTGCATGTAAATTTACTCGCATTTGTTTCGTTGGCCACTTTAGATGCTGATGTCACATTGTCTACCTATGGTTTTTAAGCTACTTTAAGCTTGTTACGTTGCTCCTTCATTCCCCTGTCGGGGCTCAGCCTGCCAGCTCTGCCATGATGTTCTCATGTACTGTTTATGCTGCAGTCAATAAAGTAACTCTTGAATCTTGAGTTTGGGACAAATGTCTACTGTGACACTTCCACAGGAGGCCGCTCTGCGTTACAACACCAAGAGTCCTCGTTACCTCCACATTGCCAGCAACAAGACCAACCGCTGGGGTCACCAACGTTCCTACAGGTTGCAGGTGTTCAGCTTCACAGGGGACCACCTCCCAGAGAGCCAGGCTGAGGAGAAGGCCATGTCCTGGGCCAGGTGAGACTGGACAGCTGCAAAATCAAAAAAACCTCACATCCTCAAAAATTAATGAAATGTCAAAGCATTTCCTTGATGATTAACAGTTGTATCAGACAGATACAGACAGATACCTGGAAAACTGGGAAATATGACCTCCAGCAGGCTCAGTTTAAACTTTAGGTTAAATTTATTCAAAATTATTTTGGTGAAAATCAGAGTCAGTACTTGCTGTGCAGCATGACTGGGAAGCAACAATGATGGGATGAGCCCCCCTGTGGACAGGGATGTCTTGGAGACAGAGTGTATGTTTGTGTTTCTATGTCTACATTTTTTTCTCAGTTCAAAGCACAAAGCACCTTTGAGAACAGAACATACACTGCCTAATGGAGTGTGTTTGTGCTTTCATCTCCCCTTTTTTGGATATTCTAGTTCTCTTTATTAACTCTAAGAAAAAAAATAATTTTTATATTTTTATTATTTTTCTTTTATACTTATTCAAGACAAAAACTAATTCAAAAAAAGAGTACACATTGCTCACATTTTTGCCTCTTTCTATTAACTCCCTGTCAGTGTCAGAAGTAATTCTAAGGTCCAGTTTACTGCTAACTTCATGGAGTATCCAAGTCAAGCTGGAGAATTTACACCAGATTACATCGTTTCCGACTGAGGAAAAGACGAGCAGAGAATTATTTTTTTCAACTATTTGGACCTGGTTAATGCAAGGGTTCACATTTAGAAGCTATTAGATTTGGTGTTCTTATCTTTCTAAAACGGACTGTACATGCACCACAGCCGACATCTGTCTGGCTTCTGGTCTACAGTTTGCTAAGCTGTTTTTAAGCATCTTATACCACAGTGCACTTCACCCTCTTTTATGTTTTTGAATAATTTGTTATTGCACAGTTTGTTATTGTTTTCAGTATCAGTTGTGGTAATAAACATAGCATAGTCAGACTGGCAAACAGTGGTCCAGTGGTCTGTAAAAGAATCTAGTTTTTACTGGTCCTCTCAGTGTCTTTGCCACAGCTGTCTCTGTGCCTGTCATTCAGGGTTCACTACAACCATCACCACCTGAGCCCCCTGTAACTTCTGATTTAACAAAGAACAATTGTGTTTTTCTTATGAAAAGTTGAATTCATAGTTAATAAAACACAGCCTTCATGAAATTAAATATGCTCAGGGTTTTTTCAGTAGCTATGGTGTCTAATATTAGCTAATAGCTAGTAGATGTAAAATACATGATAGTGGTCAAATCAAGTCAAGGCAGGTTTTATTTATATGCCAAATCACAACAGAAGTTACCTCAAGGCACTTTTCACATAGAGCAGGTCTAGACCACCGTACTAGTAATCAGAATATGTCTGGATTATGGACTGTTAGTCAGACAAGACATTAGATGTCACCTTGGACTATGGGAAATTATAATGAAAATAACCCTTGGACCCTTCCTACTGCTACACTTTGTCTATTGGTTGAAAACATATCCAATATGTTTATTACAAAAGTAGTAAAAAGAAGTAAACATACCATACATCACCACTTAACATGTTGTTTCATGCCTTGGTTCCATTCAACACTCCCAGAGTGTAACACTGATGCCATTAAGGCAATAGACACAGGAGGATCTTGGGAAATGTAAGGAAATCAAATGTGTTGTTTCCTGTACTGACCACTCTCTCTGTACCTCCTCTGTCTGGCTCCAGGTATAAGGTTGCCATCACCAAGCATAAGGACTTAGAGCAGACCAGCAGCAGTCTGTACAGTCAAAACAACATCTGGACTCCAGCTGTCGACTTCAGCAAGTACATTGACGACAACGAAAACATCGAAAATGAGGTGTGTTGAGCTGGAATCTACATGTATAAATACTACCAGAATAACTCATATGTTATATTAGACAATTTAGCTAAAGGAGTTTATTTAGCTAAAGAATTTGCATGTGTATCTGCAGGACCTGGTTGCCTGGGTGACCACCGGTTTCCTCCACATCCCTCATGCCGAGGACATCCCCAATACAGTAACTGTGGGAAATGGGGGTGGGGTCCTGCTGCGGCCCCACAACTACTTTGATGAGGATCCATCCATCCATTCTGCTGATGGGGTATACTTTGGCCCGGGCAGTGAGAACAGCTGTGACAAGAACAGGATGGCATGCCTGGCTCAAGACACCTGCAGTCCTGTGCTGGAGCCCTTCACCTATCATGGCTTTGATGGAGTCATGAAGTTTGAGGACTGGCTCTGATTTAGTGATCACTGCTAGCTAACAGTTTCCAAGCCATGATGATTTCAGAGAGAGGCTTGGGCTTATTTATCAATCTATCATGAAGCTTTTGTCAATTTTAACATGTTTATAGAAGCAGTTCAGGACAGCTTTTTGTGCTACACGTGTTTTAAAACTGTACTATGCAAGAAATTGAACAAAGTATTTTTTCAGTATTTTCTTTCTGAGCATGAGATAAGAAGATTGATACCACTCTCAGTTCTGTGTGTTAGAATAAAGCGGGAGGAAACAGCTAGCCTGACTTTATCCAAAGTTATATCAAGACATGTCTGCTAGGGATGGGGGAAAGCAGTTCACATAAAAATTACCCTCTCTGATGAATCAATTCAGCAATGCCAATAGCCAATTTTTGTATGTAAGTAAAATTACAGTGCAGTGCTCAGACAATGTACAATACTTTATACCCCCAGCTGACCAACACACATTGCAGCGTGTGTTCATTGTGAATGCAACCTTCATCACGACTGGTTAGCATAACTGCCAGTTATGATGAAGGTTGCATTTCAGTGAAGTAAGAAGTAATTTTGGTTTTCAAATCATGACACCAAGAGTCAGAATCAGCTCTTTCGATCTTTCACACTTGGGGTATCCTACAGCATTTATGATTTACTTGATGAGAATGTAAATAAGTAAGTGATCTAGACGTCACAAATGGTTACAAAGAAAGGAATTTACAATTACAAACACAACAAAACTGGCAGTTCTTCCCTGCCTCCTGTCTTAATGCTACACCAGGCTAACCACATTCTCACTCCAGCTGTCTATCTATTCTTATCTATGCAGCTCTAGTTATTAGTATACCAAGAAAAGCTACAGTGGAGAATAACATTCCGTCACCATTAACAGGCTTTTACATTCTGCCTATCCTAATCACTGGTGGGCAACCCTCGCATTGGCCAGGAAATGATGAATCAACCATTGAGAATGAAATTTACCACTGTCTCTCTGAAATATCAGCATTTTGGACTGCCACTGAGGTTTCCTTCTGCAGCTTGAAACATCCATGTTTTCGATCATTACCCACAAGTCATGCAACTACTGACCATTTTCCAAGCATATATGGTTTTGGGGGGTTGTTTTTTTTTCTTTTTGTTTGTTTGTTTGTTTTTTTAATACTGACTTCCCACCTTATAGATGAGCATTGGTTTTCATTAATTTCATTGCAAATACAAAAAACGCAACCGTGTCATTGCCTTATCTGTTGTCAAAGCTACACCGTCATTACATGATTAGCCTGTCAAAATTGTCGTGTTTAAGGGTGCTCTGACAAATGATAAGATTATTATTTTGTCACAATTTATTGCTTTACTTACCGTTAATAACAAGATCATTCACTGCAAGCACATATTTTATTAGTAACAATTTCTGCCTGAGATTCATCACAGTTTTTTTTTCAAAACCTTACAAGTATATCCTCAGAAATGTGACCCGTAGTTTGAGATTTTGCAAGCAAAGGGGTTATCATTGTCATCATTGTAATTATTATCTTTGTTTTAGTTTTGTTTGCATTATTTTTGCTTTTATGACAATAATCTCTTTTTAGCACAAAATCAAAATATGTCCATATGCTATTGTGGAAGACACAAGAATTCTTTTTTTTTTCCTTTCTGGGTTTCTTACTGTTGAACAGCTGTGATGTATTCATTGTAAACTGACACTGTACTGTCACATGTGTGCAGTGCTCTACTACTCAGTCCAAAGCGGGCTCACTCTCTGATGTGGCCTGAGGCTGTGACTACTGAACTAATGTTTGATTAGTTTATCATTTTTAGTATATTTTTCTACAGTGCATCATTCGGAGCAATTGTGTTGTTGTTTTTGTTGTTTCTTCTTTTAATAAAAGGAGAGAATTTTTGTGTAAGATGGTCTGCTGCATTTGGTCTTTGAAAAATATTAATGTTATTAACTCTCTCTCTGTGTGTGTGTGTGTGTGTGTGTGTGTGTGCGTGCGTGTGTTTGTGTGAGTGTATGTCGCTGAAGTTAAACATTGTAAGCGGTTCTCTGCCTCAGATGTCAGTTTCCGCTGTGACTTGTACTTGTTTAAGAAAGGCAGTGACAGGATGTTAACAACAAAAGAAAACAGGAGTCCGATGAAAAATCCAACAAAACCTGCACTTAAAGGCCAGATAAGGCCATGCTGAACTTACCATTACCATTATATATATATACATATATATATATATATATATATATATATATATATATATATATATATATATATATATATATATATATGCACATATGCACAATACATATTTAGAACCTTTACTTAGTGCTCAGTTTAAATGAGTCTTCTTGGATTTCACACTGCTCTGCACACCTGGATTTGGATTTTCTATGGTGATTACATCACACCCTGCAATACCCTTACCTTGGTTAACTGATTAAATCTGGGGGCTCCTTCCTGACCAAAGTCAACAAATGGTCTCGTCTGTGTCACTGTGAGGTCTGTGAATGCAAATACCCATTCCTTCTGTGATCCCAACTGTAGTTGCACCCTGACATTTCACCACTCATGCAACCTTTGTTCACCCTGCATTTACGTAAAGCATGACCACTGCCCCTTTACCCGCTGTAAAACTGTCCTCCTGCCCTTCACTCTAGGTAAGTTTACTGTCTCAGATTTGCTCTGTGCATTAGTAAACTGACCATATTCTAGAATACTAATAAACCACCACCACCACAGCAAACTTTGAACTAAGGACAAATAATTTTTCTTCAATAGCAGCCAGGTCCGGGAAGAGTCCTGGTTGCTCCAGACCTCTTCCTGTTGTGATGCCCAAAGGTTGGCCAGGGGATGAGGGGAATAACAATTTTAAAATTACCCAGGGAAAAAAGGAAACAGGAAACTGAAAACAAATGCAACAACCAAAGTTTTATTTACAAAACTAACAGAAATGTTTGTGTGTATGTGTCCATATATTATTGGATGTGGACTGGATGTGTCCTTGATCATGTAAAGCTACTTTCTACTTTTATGTTTGCCTTGTGATATTTAAGTCAATAAACTAACAAACTATTAATGTGTGAGGGGGGGTGACAACAAAAATGACAAGATGTATAAGGTACAACAGAGTTAGAGTTATTGAATCAAGGTAAGTATCACCTCAGCACAGCCTTATCTGGCCTTTAAGTGCAGGTTTTTGCTGGATTTTTCATGGGAGCCCTGCTCTCTTTTGTTATTAACATCCTGTCACTGCCTTTTTTAAACAAGTACAAGTCACAGAGGAAACTGACATCTGAGGCAGAGAACCACTTACAATGTTTAACTTCACTGACACACACACACACACACACACACACACACACACACACACACACACACACATGTGTATAAGCCTCACACTACTTTTGGTTTTCCCAGGAGGGAGAAAATTGAAACCAGACCAGTGAAGAAAGGGCACAACTGCCCCCAACCCCCATCCCCCAAACTCCATTCCCAGACCAGAACCAGAAGATGAGATATGAGTGCATGTAAGGTTCAGTGATCGTTAATGTGTGTGTGTGTGTGTGTGTGTGTGTGTGTTCAATATCTTGAATATCTTTATAGCCTTGTATTTTCTCAAGGCAGCAGTAAAGAAGAAAAAAAAATGCAAGTAACAGCCAAGTTTAGCTAATAAAATGTTGTGTAACCAATCCAAACAAAGACAAAGGTGAGAAATTATTGTATGAAATAATATTTATATGTGGTTTATATGTGATCAAGAGCTATTCCTGTATGTGGGTCATTGACCCTTTCATGCATGAATTATGAAGTCCTCAGTCAGGATTTTTTTCAATTGAAGAGCTATGTATTTAACAAACCAATCAATAGAATTATATATTATGTTAAAATTATAAAATAATACCAATGTCTAATAATGTTAATCTAACATGTTCACATATTACATATATCCTTTCAGCCTTTCTATCATGCCTTGTACTTGAGCTCTACAAAATATAAAAGACACTAACTGTTGCTTTCATAATGTCAAGACATGTACATTATTTAGGTTAAATTAACCACAGCTTGCCCATCTTGTTTAATAATCAGGCATACAACATTTTACTCTGAAAATTGTGACAGCAGCAGCTGAGTGACACAGACAGGTGAGCTGCAGGCTCTCAGGTAAGCTCTGATGTTACATGCCATGTCTTATCCTTGAGGGTTGTGGGGGCTAGCCGACATTGGACGAGAGGCAGGGTACACCCTAGACAGATTGCCAGTCTCACAGGGCTGACATATCCAGACAAACAACCATTCAGATTCACACTCACACCTACAGTCAACAATTAACCTGCATGTCTTTGGACTATGGGAGAAAGCTGGAGTACCCGGAGAGAACCCACACAAACTCCACAAAGTAAAGCCTGAACCTGGGGGTTCAAACCCCGAACCTTCTTGTTGTGGGGCACTGCCATGAACAAGAATTTTAAAGTAAATGATACATGCTACAGTGGCCTGAACAGTAGCACAGAGAATCACAGTATTCAAGATGAGAAAGGACAAAACAATGGATGATTTGCTTATGTTATTGGAAAAATGAGGTGGTGTGGTTTTGTAATATTTCTTAACTCAAGAGAACAGGACTGAATAACTGACTCAAGATGCTTCTCAGATTTCTGCTGGAAATCAAAAATGACCCCATGTTTCTGGAAACAAACTTTGAGTTACAGGCCAGTAACACAGTACACAATATTGGGGTCACAAATGGGGCAAACCAAAATGCTGCAATATAAGAAGAAAGAAGTCTAGCAGGAAGGAAACATGAGCATTCGGATGATCAGACAGATTGTAAACACACCCCAGGTTAGTCAAACTTATTTGGATAAATAAAAGAAAACATGTGGCAAAAAATACTATCCAAACTACCTGCTGTAAACAGCCATCAACACTGAGTTCATCACATTTCCTAAAAAAAAACAACAAAAGTAACAAAAGATTTTCATAGTTTTTACTACATTACATACAGCCACAAATGATAAGAAATTGGAAAATTGGAATTAAAAAACCCTTTAAAAACCCACTACACCCATACATAGTCTGCCATTACTATTCTGGGATAGATATTCTTGGAATTTTTAGAAACAATCACAGCAGTGGGTGGGCCTTATCCTCACTAAACTGCTCTAGTTCTGTAACATCTGGAGGCTGTAAGTAGCAAGTTTTCTGAGTGGCTACTGACAACATAAGTTTTTGTTGATTTCCCAACATATAAGCTGGGCAGCTTATCAATGTGTCCTTCCCTAAAACAGTAAGGGAAAGGAAGGAAACCAAACACAATGGCGCATCAGTGGAAGACTTATTAAAGGCTGCAGGGAAAGCAGCCTCAGCTACTTCAAAGCAGGTTTGTTACATTGTGTTCTATTTTGTGTAATATTCCCTGTCTAATTTTCAGACAAGAAAATTGCAATTTATAACAAATAGTTATATAGTTAGATTTGGTAAAAAAAAAAAAAATAAAATAAATAAAATACATCTTTTGTTCAGATGATGAAATTCTAGGATGAATTTCCTTTTTGGTGAAACCAGTGTTATTTCTGACCAGTAAAATTGCAGTGCTGTCACCGTGTTTACTATTGCACGACCAGACTAAAAACATATTCCTCTGTGGCAGATATCATCTGTCAAAGAGGATATAATCCCCCATGAAGTCAGTTTCCTATAGCTGTGATGAACACTAATGTGTTATTTGCTAGTCCTCCATTGTGAGAAGTGCCTCCTAAGAGGACAACTGGTGTCAACTGCAAAGAAACAGATGGAGTTTGACCAGTGTGCAGAAAATGAAAGGTATCTATGGACTGAATAAGGGCTGTCAACTCCCTGGACCACATGACCAATGCTGCCATCAAGGAACTTCCAATCATGTAATATTAGATTGATCCGTTTATCAGTCTCATCATACAAGAACAGATAATGAAACTATCATCAATCATCCATCCATCCATCTGTCCATTATGTATACCACTTATCCATTAAGGGTTGCAGGGGGGATGGAGCCTATCCCAGCTTACATTGGGCGAGAGGTGGAGTACACCCTGAACGGATCACCAGTCCATCACACAGCTGGACATATAGAGACAAACAACTATTTACACTCACATTCACACCTATAGGCAATTTAGAGTCACCAGTTAACCTGCATGTCTTTAGACTGTGGGAGGAAGCTGGAGTACCCAGAGAGAACCCACACAAGCACAGGGAGACAATGCAAACTCCACACAGAAAAGGCCTGGGGGAACTGGGGTTCAAACTGGGAACACAGTGCTAACCACTGCACACTATGCTGAGCATAACCTTTGGGGTGGTGAACCAATTGATTAAGCATGCTCAGACCAAAGTTAAAGCTATGATCAAGGTGTTGTTGTGACATGCTTGGCACTGAATCACATCTCTCCGTGGCTGGACCAGAAGGGAGGGCCCACTACTCATTCCTCTAGATAGATACTTTACTTGTCCCCATGGGGAAATACATATATCCATACAGAGTCAGCAACTGACATACAAATAGATATACTAATACTCCCATACCCAGGTCTGGCAGCTTGCATCAGAGAAGGCTATCCATACCAGCTGGGCATCCTGCTTAGTTTTTATGTATTATTTCTTTAAAGTGGCGCAGTGGCTTGTGGAACAAATCAAATCTTGGACCTGTTCAGTGTGCCTCTGTAAAAGCTTTCCATACCTGGTGAGGTGATCCCCCAGAGTTTACTGGCTGTTGTTACTGGTTTTCTGACTGGTCCAATCACGCACCATGAACCAAAATCTATGGTTTATAGTTCAGTGTAGACAAGGCACAGCGCAAAGAGCATATGTTTATCTTGGTGCCATTGCATTTAGGGAAAGTCAGGAGGAAAGAATAAATTTGAACTCACTGTCCTTCAAAAGAAATTTGGGGGGGGGGGGGGTCAACTTTATTTTAGGACAGTGGAGATGAGAGAGGAAACAGGGAGAGAGAGCAGGGGAATGACACGCAGTAAAGGTCCGGCTGAACCGGGAGTTGATCTGGGGACCAGCTGCTTAGTGAATGAAAAATGAGTACTTTACCCTGCACAGGCTCTGCGCTTTACTAAGTCATCTGGCATTTGTTGAAATTGCAGGACAAGGGGTAGGGGCGTGTCAGGCAGTGGGAGTAAACTGGCAGTAGTAGGCCTTAAACTTGAGATGGCTAGTCTAAATTTAGCTGGAGTCTTTACAACGACTTTGCTGCTGTTGTTTCCATTTTCAGATATCAATGTAATAATGTTTGGACAAGTAGCAAACACAAGTAGACGTTGTCCAGGGACACCTAAACACACCTGCACAGACCAACACTCATGCAGTGCACACAGCAAGAGTTCCCACTCACCACTCACAATTGAGTGAGGACAAATTTATTACAGCAATTTCAACTGAGGATGCAAAATAATAAACATGGGTTTGTACCCCTATAGAACTGGTGTTACTGAACCTGCTTTTTCCTTCATCCTGAGTGCTGTGAAGGAATTCCCAGGCACCACACACCTGACCTCTGTGTAGTGCTTTTGCAAAAGGGCAGGTGTTGTTCAGTGCTCACACAGCAACAGCATTATGGAACCTCCCAAATCTCAGTCGAGAAATAATCACCATAGCTATACTAAAGCAAATAACTCCACTGACAAAACCTCTGTTTTTATTTGTGAGCCATGAAAGCCAGGTACATACACTGTCTACTGCATAGACATCAAACACAAATCTAAAAACACATAACTAAATAATGCTGCTTTGAGCAATACATAACATTGTATACAAAACTAAAGCTGACATTCCTTGCACTTTCCCATGAGAAGTAGGGTATACTATTTTTTGGTTTATGAACCAGTGACATAGGCACTTTTTGCAATACATTTAAATAAGTGGCTTTGCTGGAATGTGACTTTTTTGTATTGTATTTATAATTTCATATCTTATGAATATTGTCAATTTTTTTTTCTTTTTCTTTGCTATAGTACAACTTCTTCTAGTGTGAAGTAATTGTTAGCTTGTAAACTGTGCCAATTGGATGATAGTCAACTTAAAAGATAAGTCCAGTATTTTTGAACCATGTTTTGGGTGTAAATGCCTGATAGAGACAAAACTCTTTGGAATCAGTGCAGTATTGAGCAAGAATGGTGTACCTGACAACTGCAATAGCAGCTGCAAGGTAATCCAATTGTGCAGTTGTCCACCAAAAAGCTTGTTTTTTTTCACTGAAAGGCTCAGGTTGTTATTATACAACATTGTGGATATGATCCCTAATAGTTTTTTCCCAGAGAAATATAGTGTTTTATTAAAGAGTAAGGTCCTTTTTGTTTAATCAGAAACATCACAGTACATCAGTACCAGACTCCACTGACAGTTAATAACTGTTAGTGTTATTGTGTGACTTTTAGTAGTGAAAGAAGTGTTGACATCCTTTACATACATAGAAGTACCACACAGTAACTAACAAATACCCAGTTGGATTACACTGCGTCAGCTGTTCATCGTTGCTGAGTATACAGTTCATGCTCAATACTGCACTGACTATTTTTATTTCAAAAGTTTTTGGATCAATTATCTATCCTCATCTATCATATACACCCATAAAAATACCAGAGTTACCCTGTTAGAGGGAAAAGACAATATGATTTATATATATATGCAAAATTAGTAGCTGACTTTTCCTTATGAGACAAAATATCAACTCTTAGAGAGATAAAAACATTACTTGTGGGAAACACTGAAAGTACAGTATGGCAGTAAGTCACACACTTCAATCAAGGCTGTTACTTTTTATTTAAAATTCAAAATACTGTTTGAATAATAAAAACACTGAAGGACAGGTTTACATTGTTTTCAAGTCAATGTTAATGCAATACTCCCGTGTCTATACTGTATGTACATTAGAGGAGTTATTGGTGGGTGCAACTGGTCCTCCAGTCCATACTGGCCATTACAAGATCCCTTCCTGATGCAATTCCAACGTAATGTTCCACTGGAAGACTGAGGACAAAATCCAGAGTTTCTGTTCTGTGTTAACATATATTCTGAAGATCAGAGTCTTTGGTAGATACCCCCTTGATTTGGCTAACTCACTGATGAAGTAATGTAAACTGAATTTGTATGCATGTTTTGTCCCACATAACCTATACTGGAACTACTATTGTTGTCACAGCCAGTGGAGGCAAGAGGAACAATTACAGCTGCCAAGACTTGTTTCAGTGTTACAGTGTCTCATAATGTCTCAGTGAACTCTGCAATCAAAGCTGTATACTGATAAGACAATACTGTACCACAGGAAGCAGTACTGTATCCTGCTAACAATCCATCAGAGGGTGTCGTAGCACAGTTTGTTCCAACACTGCCTTTGTACAGACAGAGGGTTTGGAAGTCACACACACCAGAGGTTTGGATGCTGAAGGAACTGTTTGCATTAACTTTCAAGGCTTCATTTACTTCCTACCGGAAAGCTGGAAGTGAAGAAATTTCTTCATACATGAAAAAAGCCTGTTTACTATGAAATGTACATGATTTTCCAGATGATTTATATATATTTTTTTACATTGGGTACTTTACTGCTGACCTTTGCACCAGTTAAAGTTATTCACTGGACTTGAGCTGCTGAAATTTCAATAAACACTGGAAAAATGGTGGAGGTCTAAAACATTCGACTGGTAATATATAAGCCACTATAAGACAGACTTTAAAAAAATGTGAACCTGTTCTTCAAATACAAGAGGTTGATAAGTTTGTGGCCTGAGGTAGACAGAGATGAGTTAAATAGCTCACATTATACACAAAAGGACAACATCAGCCTTTATGTAGATATCTGCTGAATGTGGATCTCCTCCACCACCCGCCCTATTCACCAGCTTTGGCCCCTCAGGCTCACCCAGTGTCAGCTGGGATAGGCCTCCTGGATGAAACAGAAAAACCACAAAAGTTATTAACTTCAAACTCTGTAAAGACTTGAACTGCAAGTGCGTGTAACAAGAACTGTTTAACTCCTCCTTCTGCCTTAGGCCACAAACTTATCAATCACCCTCTGTAGCTGGCACACAACAGGAATCTAGTTGTTGAATATTATACAGCGATTTATCAAACACTTTAGGAAACAGTACAAACAATTAGCATTCCCGGTTTGAGAGGTCAATCCCGCTCCATCTCTCAAACTGTGTGGACACTTGAGAGGCTCCAGATTTTGTGCGTCAGAGATTAATTTAAGTGAACTTTGCACAAGCAGAATGAGAGGAGGTCGCTTCGTGATGGTTAGTGAAAACATCTCACCCTGTTCCTCACAGAAATGAATGGGAGTGACATCTTGATTTTGAGGTGACAGCCGTAACTGGCATGTTCCTTTATTCGTTTGCTTAAAAACCTGTTTCACTCAAAAACTTAAATAAAAGCTGGATAAAACCACATTTCGCATGTACTTTGAAGACGGTCCCTCACTTCAGTATCATTTTCCATACTACTGTTGAGTTGCACAAGATTTTCAAAGTGTCAGTTTTCATTATCGAATGATAGGATGAAATGAAAAATCAATCTTTATTCTGCACTACACAATAAAACAGGTGAAAACTGATGATCGTGTTGAAAAGACTCCAGATTTTGTCTGAGGTAACTCAAGAGCAAAGAGAATTAAGGCAGGGTCAGTTCACTGCCAGCAGTGAATCAGTCTTACTCTAAAAAAAAAAAAAAAATAAGTACATCTGTGTGGGTGTAGCATGGGTGTACAGGGCCTTTCAAAGCCAAAATAAAACAGCAACACAGTTTCTGTATTTAAAAAAATATATCTGAATACATATCATCACATGATCCCAGTCCCAATTGCTGTGTGGGACTGTTCTAAGTTCCAGTTCAAGCCTGCTTGTTCACTAAAGACAGATGCATAGAGGCACATTACTGAGGATGAATGTAATGCCACCACATCTGCACAGGAGGTGCAACAGCATTCACTTATGTCACTAGACATAAATATATGACAAAAAACAAAACCAAAAAAACAAAGAAGAAGGATCTCCATGTCAGGAACAAAAAAGCTCCATAAAAAAATGTATATATATGCAAACAATCGCAGCTGCTTCCTGAAGCAGTGAGAAAAGCTGTCCGTATTCTATTTGAGCAATATAAGGCCAGGAGAGGACTAAGCAGAGTTGCATTGTGAAAGTCCATATTCTTCAGCGATGTACACAGAATGTTTGAGGGGCAGGGGCAACTACTGAACAAAGGGAACTTTGCCTGGGTGGGTAAGGCAGAGAGCTAAAAAAGAAACCCAAGGAAAAAAAGGAGGAAAAAAAAAAACATTTAAGAGCTGTTGATAAATCCTGGAAGGCACAGCATCCAGAAGACTCTCAATACCCAGACAGGAAGAGAAAACAGCAGGAGCCTATGAACTTCAGTCCCAGCTGAGCAGCAGATGGGAGACAGGCTATGTAGGTGGTCTTTGTGACAACAGTGATTTGTCACAATACTAATGGGAAAACAGTCTGATGTCAGGTTCCAGAGCACTGGACAGCTAAAAGGTTAGATGTCAGAGAGCATGTTGGTGGCTGCAGAGTAAGGCCTAAACCAAAAATGGAGGAGGATCCCAACCACAGCTGTGGACAGCTCAGGGAGGTGTAGTTGCAATGTGTGTGTTGGTGTGTGAGAGACCCAGTTGGATAGGGTTTTATATATACACAACAGTGAGCACCATTTACCAGCTTATTTGATACCTCATGAATCATCCAGAGGTTGTAAAACCACCAGGTACTCCAAAACATGCTGGAAATTACTGGTCAGTACTGTTAGACCTACAGCTGATGATGTTGGTGTTGGTGTGTGTGTGTGTGTGTGTGTGTGTGTGTGTGTGTTTGTAGGGGTTGTCAGTAAAGAGCTTCAGAGTTGCTGCTTCTGGGTTTCTTAATCTTCTCAATGTTCTTCAGGATCATATCATGGAGAGTCACCTAAAAGCAGCAACAAGCAGAAATGTTAGAATTAGATTTGTTGTTAAATTTAGCATAAAGATTTAAAGGTCTGCAAAAATGAGTTAACAGGCTGCAATGAGCCCTAATCCAGGAATTCACACTATATATGACAGATGATTCAGTCATTCAGTTGGTCATAAAACATGTTATAGAAAAAATGGTTAAAACACAAATGTCAGGTCTAATGATAGCGGATAGCTATATTAAATACTGTACTGATGATGCAGCGTCATGTCTTCTCATTTTGGACTAATGTATGCTGGTACATGCATTACATCATTTCCCATCAGTACAAACAATAGCAAGCAATGCATTAATATCATCCTTTTCATTGAAGGTATAGTGCAGAGGAGTTCTTATAAATGAGAACCTAGAGATCAGGCTCCTCCTTTTCCTGCTTCACTGCAGCTTGTATGTATGAGGGTTTAAAAAGACAAGTCAGCACTCACATATTGATTCCTGAGCTCTGAAACAATAATCTTCAAACTGATGTACTCCTTCTCGTCAATCTCAGACACTGTCCTTCTATAGTCCTCCTGCAGAGTGGAGATGTAACATTGACAGTTCATCAAAGCTGTATTCTCAGACAAGAGCTCAACTCCAGTTATACACACACCAAGCACTTTATTAGGAACACCTGTACATCCTCTTATTTGTGCTATTATCATATGGCAGCAGTACAATGCATAAAATAGTAGCAGTTAATATATATTCATATATTATTCATCAGAATGAGGAAAAATGTGGCTGGTTTGAGTATTTCTGATGTTGATCTAACGGGATTTTGATCTGTTGATCTATGACAGTGAGTTCAGTGAACGTCAGTTCACTTCCTCCCAGTCTCCAGATCTGAATCCAGTAGAGCAGAGGATGTGGTAGAACAGGAGATTGGCAGAATCAATGTGCAGCTGACAAATCAGCAGAAATGATGTGATGCAGTCATATCAACATTGAATGTCATGAAAAACTGAGGATGTATAAGAGCAAAGGGAGGATTACCAGTATTAGTATGGCGATCTTAACAAAGTGCTTGGTGAGTGTATTGTATACTTTCTGCTGTACACCCATATACACACTACTTACCACGTGAGGGTACTTGGTGATTTTGGAGACAAGCTTGGCTCTGGTGATGTAATATCTTGAGATTTGGTCCAGGTAAGACACCGCCTCTGACTCTACTGTCCTCAGTTCTGCCACTGTCTCCTCCTACAGACACACACAGACATGCTGAAAATAGACACCATAAAACACATCCTGTCACACATGGAGAAAACCTCTTCAGTAATTTAAAGTTATCTTTCACTAACTGTCTTTTAACCACAATAATATAACAAACCTGCATGATTAACAGGTAAGTAGGCTGAGATACTTTAAATAAGACCTGATTGGTCAGAACCAAAACACTGATAAGCTCATCTGCATTTGGTGCAGCTATTTGTAGGCATTGCCTGCTGATTAGAAGAAATTTTCATTTTGTTTAATAATTGTGTGAGTTGTGGAACTAAGAAAACATTTTTGAACATTCTGTTCTGAGTTGAGCATTAAACTGTTGTTAGTATCTTATTGTCAGTGATTTACTGGCAGAGGAGACAGACAGACATACACACATACAGACAAACAGATGCAGAGCTATGATTACATCACTACCATCTGTATAACCATAGCAGCAGAATGCTTCCCAACAAAAAGACATCTTAATTAAAACCATCTTGACTGCACACCACTTACTCCTCTATTATTTGCTATGGAGAATGTCCATGCTCCCCCCAGTGTTAAACATACTAACTGCAATAAAGCCACTATTCACAAACATGTAAATATAAAACAGGAGTAAATATTAGTAAGGGGAGTCAATCAGACTAAGTCTAAAATAATCTGTGAAAAATGGGTAAATGGTTAATCCAGTTTCCTCAATTCGAAATGACTATACTTAAACTCAGAATGACAAAATTATAGCACACAGCATGTGCATACCATTTTAATCAATATCCTGTTAATTTCATTATCATATAGTGTATTTTATTTACTGACATCATCACCAACTGACACAGACCAGAACAGAATTATCTTAAAGCGTGTCCCCACATTTAACCTATAAACACACATTCTTAACATAATCAAAAAATTCAATCAAATCTCACATGGCACTCACACATAACCACATAACCATAGACTAACTTCTGGTAGTTGCATGTTCTCAGTCTCATCAAAATACAAATCCAATCCAGGGTCACACATGTAACCACACACTACTATGTAGTGTGTGACTGGATTTTCATACTGCATTTTACTGCATTGAGTTTGAATTCATTTGAGCAAATTACATGTTAATTTGAATTTATTCAAACTTGACTTTTTGAAGAATTGACAGGACCACTATATGGTTACACCATTACTACAAGGGCATGTTTTTGAGTAGCTTTTGAGGCACCTTTCAACTTAATAGCCTAAACTCCCCTTTGTAGAGGCACTAGCAGCCTCTGCTGGCTGTAAAGAATATCTATGTACAGTTTATTTGTGAAATCAAATAATAGACAATTTCAAGTGTGTTCTGTCAGTTTATCTTGCATAACAATGTGAGATTACTTTCATAACTTGGTATTACTGCATATTGTTGTTATTTGCTCCTTTACAGAAATTACACTTAAATCTGGTTGTTAATTCAATACTACAAATGACTTCCCCTTTATCTTTAACCATACACCTGCACAGTCAGCAAGCCAGAAGAGTTAATGACTGCACATATAGCTTTACTGACTGAAAAAAGTAGATTTCATGTTAGGTTACTCTTTCAGTACAATTCTGAAATATACAGTACATTTTAAGAAATCCGTGAGTGTCTTTGCACAGTCCATTTCCAAATGTGTATTTTGTGTATCCTTATTTTTGAATTTGAACAGAACAATCTGAGCAGAAACATCTGATGAAGCTGGTAAACACCCTGACAAGTCATGTGTAGATAAAGCACACTGGAGTAAAGTTTTAAGCTTACAATTAATACAGGCAGGACAGAAAATATTCTTTTTAAACTCATGGTACCAGCTTTGTAATGAGAAGCTATGAGTTATTTTAGCCTCATATCTGCTTATGAATCAAAACCACTGAAGTGAAGTCATCAGTGAAAACTGACCTGTATGGAGACACCAAAGTTGTTTCCATCTTCTATTCTTGGAATGAGCAGCTGGACCCACATCTTAACCTGATAGTACAGAGACATGGTGAGATTAGGATCTTCTCAGTGAACACTAAATGACAAATGGCTAAATAGTAAAAAATGTAAAGCATAGAGATATTATTAAAATAATATAGCCCAGTATTCATAATTTAGTATTCATTCATAATAATATACAGTCATAAATTTCTAACTTTTAGGCTAGTGCTATTTAAACTTATGGTGCTTTCACCCCCCACCAGTTCGGGTCAAATGAGCTGTGATGTTTTTGAGAATGATATTTTTCGAGAGAGAGACTGAGGAACGGTGTATTTTTACTTCAAGTTTCCCTTTTGTGTGTGTGTGTCTGTATGTGTGTGTACACTTACTGTGTTGCACTTCTCAATCAGCGTCCTGATCTCTGGTTTGACTCGTTCGATCAGGTCCATCAGCCTGGTGTTACATTTCAAAATTCCCTCTGGCATCATCGGTGTTTTTGTTTCCCCTGGGACCAAACACAGACAGTCCACATGCACAAACTGTTCTTCTCAGTAAAGTGTAATGTTGCAGCTGGTTTGCATTCTCACACTGCTTAATGATTTGGGCAAATAAAGTACCATCATTCCTAGCCATCGGTCCTAGCCTCGCAAATCCAGCTCACTGTCTCATTGTCTGTTCTGACAAGGCTCAACAGGCACTTGCTTGATCATAATAAGTGTTGAGTTACACTTGATGACTGCTAGTACTTTCCATCATTCACACATCAACACAAAACTCTTCTAAACCTAAACTAAAAGTGGAATAATACACAATTCACTATTTCAGAGTTGAGCAACACAATGATATGAGGGACTGCAGCTAACAATATCAATGATAAAAGATGTTAAAAGAAAAAATGGTAGTCACTATTTCTCAAAGTGTCTTGAATTCATCAATCATCAATAATCTAAAACCTTCAGATAGTTAATTGACACAGTAAACAGTACATTCATTCAGTATGTTCATTTGACTAGAACCAGAGAATGTTTGACAATTATGCCTGAAAAACAATCATTACAATGAGTTTCCTGTTCATCACCTAAGTCACTAAGAGTCTCATTTATACAAAACCCAGACACACAAAAGAAGATTATTTTAAAAAATCAGCTGTAGTTTTCTACCTTGTTTGCTCTGATCAGGGACTCCATCTTCTAGTTTCCTCTTCTTGGTATTCTGCATGACAAACAAAATGTCAAGATGTTATTTCTTTTTTAACATCTTAACAATGATGGATTAATTGCCATGACATTTGGTACAAATACCCATGCTGCCCAGAGGAAGGTTTTCATGATTCTGATCATCACTTAGCCTTTCATCTAGTGCCATCATTCAATCAAAATTTCAATTTATTGAACACTTTATGAATTAAAGACAGCTGAAAATCTAATGACATTCCATCAGACCCAGCTGTATTTTGTGTTTAGTGCTAACTACAAGGTTTCTGCAATGATCACCAAATGAAATTTAGGACTTTTAACAACCTATTTAATGCCTCATGGAATGCAGTTTACTTTCCTCACAGTCATACTGCTTTACAGATGACAGACAACCACTAGGGACAATACAGTGGCAAGAAAAAGTATGTGAACCTTTTGGAATTTCATGGTTTTCTACATTAATTTGTCATAATATATTATCTGATCTTCATCTAAGTCAAGGGTATTGACAAATAAAAATAGTAACACAAATGGTTTTTTTTTTTTTTATCTTTCATGTCTTTATTGAACACACTCATTCAACATTCAAAATGGTAGTGGAAAAAGTAAGTGAACCATTGGAATTAATAGCTGGTTGACATACTGTACTTTTTCTTGCCACTGTAAGTCCAACAATTATTTATTAAAGCTACAGCATGTAATTATTTTCTAATATTGTTTTAGTTGAAATATGCTCAAACACATTTTAATGAGGAGAGATGCTGTCAAGGCCTCTTAGAACAGCAGAAGCAGCAGTGATACTCCCCTGCTAACTAATGACAAACCAATCAAGGCCAAAGTCAAGGGTGGGAGCCTGCAGCTGTCGATCAATACGTGAACGCGATCTGGTTTACCACTCGTCTCACACTGAGGCTTCAAGTTAGTTTTCAGCTTACTTTTAAGTCACAATTTAGGTCCTGATAGTGCGGTCGTGACAGAGAACCACACTGACCTATTAGATAAACCTTTAGCTTCACATTTCCACTGGACAGTCAGGATATGGTGAAGGTAACACAAACCCTTCAACACTTCTCAGTTGTGATAACTGTGTGGGAGTCAGTGAGTTATGCTGTTTAGAGCTCATTACTCTGTGAGCCTCTAAATAACAAGGGTGCATACCTTGGTCTCATCTCTAATTCATTCACATGACACTACGCCTAGAGTCAGGAATCCAGGTTGTGCTGAGCTCCACATGGACTGTTAATTCACCCTCTGTAATCAAACTAATGAGCTCCAAAAAAGAAAAAGAAAAAAAAAAACACAGCCATGGTACAACAAGCCTGCCTAGCAGTATCAGTTATAGGGCTAACACTTTTCAGACAATTCAGAACAAGTGTTTTTATCAGCTGAATGTCAGGGCTGTCAAAGTTTTTGAATAGGGTTTTGTTTAAAGTAGTTCTCCTGTTTCTTCTGGACAGTCATGGATGGATGTCTATGTTTGTAATACTGACCTGCTACATTAAAATATTTATTCAGATGCACTTATTGCAATGCAGGTATTAAAGAGGTACTCTACAACTTTTGTTGAACTTCCATAAAGTTGGGAGACAACAGGTTAAAAAAGTCAAGGTCCAAAAAACACTAGATCCTATATTTCCCATGCAGTGTGTGCAAGAGGGTGATGAGAAAATATAGTTTTACTCTTGATGGGATCGGCTAGTAGGGAGCCACAGCCACAGAAATGTTCCCACACAGTCTCCATGTCGCCATCATCTCAGACATACAGTGGACTAACTCTCCTCCGTTTTTATTACAAGTGTGAATCATTCACTTCTTCACTAAAATCCATCCATCTTTCACAATGATTTAGGTTTTTTTTTTCAACAATTACTTTTTGTTTAGTTGAGCTCAACCATCTGTTATCACATGACTGACTGCAGACTCACCATGTCCATGCCATCATGGCTGTTAGTAAAGAGAATCGGGTCTGGGACTTTGAAGTTGATCTCTGAATGTATTTCCTTCAGGTCAATCACATTGAGAATCGGTTCCTGGATAAAGATCATGTGGAAAAGGATGAAAAAAGTACAGAAGCTTTGTACAAAAACAAGAAAGAAATACATATTTCATAGGCCTGAAAAAGCTAACACATTCAATGTATTTTTAGAATGATTAAGCCAAAAACACAGATAGAAAAGATGACAAGGAATGAGGAGAAGAGAGAGTTAAGTTTCCAGCCAGACTCAAATGGTGGACAGTGATTTTTGATTCTAGTCATTGCCTGTAGTTTTTCAGCAATAGTCATTCACTGGCAATTCAACGGTTCTGGCAGGATTCATCCCTCATGCAGACTCAGGCAATTTGAAATCAAGTTGCTTGAACCTGCATGAGGGATGTTTGAGATTGTGCTGAGCTTCTTCTTTTTTTTTTGTATTTCCTTTCCTTTAAAAATTGTCAACGGGTTAGTCACTGTTCTATGTTCTATGTACAGGAGGGGCTCTGCTATTGTGTAGTAGTAGCTTGGCACAGATGAAGTCAAGTGTGTCATGGCTTGTCTATAGAGAGCATGCTACATAGTTTTGGTATTTTTGTGGCTAGGCTTTCCTGGTAAGCCTGTGGTGCACATAGTAGTTTTAAACCACCCGTGCTCTTAGCAACACAGGTGCATACAAAATCAACCAGGACCGAAATCTGCAGGACTATATTATTATCTTCCTATATGGTGAAATGGCCCGTTAGTCAGGTAACTTACCTTAAGGAAGTGATCCAGCTCTAGGAGTTTTTGAGGGAAAAAGCTGGCGACCAGATGCTCGGCCTACAGTGGCAAACAGCAGAGAACAAGAGCGAACTTATTCTTACACTGTTAACATACAACATAAACTGAACCAAAGCAGAGAAAACATAAAAGAGAAGGAAAGCAAAGACATAATCAAAATATTCAAATGTATGATGCTCACCTCACTAGTGATCTGCTCCCTGAATGCTTCCACCTGTACCAACAGATTGAAGCGCAGTTAGAAACCACACTTTTTTTGGAGAGTGTAATGCTTGTATTTTGGTTAATGAAAGTATAATCTGACTGATGCATGATTTTATATGATCTGATGATATTGAGATTTGAGAATTTAAAAATGTGATAATAATACATTGACTGATTGAATCTTCTTTTCACAATCCACAATATAAATGAATATTTTTGTTGATGTTCCCTTACATTTGTTCTTTTTAACAAGCGCAACCGAGAAATGTTTTAGGCAAGAAGTTTTACAGCTGAAACATTAACTTACCAATGTTTCTAAATACAGCTCTGGTATTTCTCTGCTTACACTTCTTGTCATTAACTGGCTGACAAATTGGTCAGTATCAATATATCTGCATTGAGCAGCCAGTTAGGTTCTAATGTTAATTCATATTCTAAAGATTCTCTAAAGAGGCTATTATTCATATTTTACAATGACACTGTGAAAATAATGTGACCATGTGAAAGGGATAAGTGGTAGTAATGGGCCCACAGAGAATTATCACCTGAACCTGCATCTCTGCCTGGCTTTATGGAGCTTCATAGCAAGTTTCAGGTCATCGTCTCTGGTCCATACATTTATCTGTTTTGATTCACCCTCATTTCACCACCTTTCTTTTTGCAACAGTAGGCAGCAGTTTTCAGTGAAAAGTTCTACAGTACTTGCTCAGCACGAAACAGCAGATAGACACAGGTAACAGCTAAAGAGCCAGGTATTTCCATCAAGATTTGTTAAAGACCAAAACAGAGCTAAAAGAGAGTGCATACTGAACTTACACTTGCCAAGTGGCAAGAAACATGCTTCCAAATTAAAGCAAATGTTGCTTAGCGCCGGCTGTACATTTTATATTACATGTTACACCTCTATTACTGTCTTCCAACTTTATGCTGGCTTCATGTCTTTCCTTATATCTCTACCTTGTGGAACAATGGGGTAACTGCAAAAAGAAAAACACCCTTATTCAAACCAGACTGGTTCTCTAACAACGTAGTTTTTGTAACAGATTTACTAGATGTGAATGGTTTGTTTTTATCATATGATTTTTATGGAAACTTGGGATATGGATTTCCAAAACAAATCACATTGAGGTCTGTAGAGCCATCCCACTTGTTCATCTTCATTTGATATAGATTACAGAAAATTTGAAAGTAGTCAAGGAGGTGGACAACAGGCTAATTTCAGGGGTTATTAAGAAGAGTATTTTTGGAAACTAAGAAGATAGAATTCAAGTTCATGCATGTAATTCTGATTCTTTATATCTGAAAACTGCTTTCACTTGTTATCTATCTTGGCTGATTGTCCCCAAAGTTAAAAGGAAGAGACAAAAAATAAATAAATAACATCTATTTATCCCACTAGGGTTTAGATTAGAATAGATTCAGATTTGAGTATGTGACTTGCTCTTTTTGAAACCTTAGGACATTGTCGTCTTACATATTGTGTAGTCTTTAAAGTAGTATCTCAGTATTTGAGTTTTCCCACATTAGATTCTTATTAGACAATCTTCCATCTAATGTATGTGATTTGGTTCAATCCAATTATAACCATGGGCAAACATTCATACATCACAGTAGAAAGGCTCCAAACTTTCAAATACTTTATGACTGATTTTCTAAAATATTTTAAATCCCTACAATTTATCACAAATAACAAGAAGATCTGCTGGGGACAGATCCAGCGACGAAGTCTGAGCCTAAGATGATGGCTGCCTTACATCCATTTCAATGTTCCATGTAAAATAACTTGGTTATATGGATGTTAAAGAATAAACGCTGTCACAGATCTCCTGTTTAAAAGAATAACCGAAGCAACAAGACTGAGGAGAAAATGAATAGATTGTTTTGATGTCAAATTACAATGAAATCATGTTCGTATCTAACGGGATGAGAGTGTTTCTGTGTCCTCGTGTTGAGACTGTCAAGGCTGACGTCTAGACCGCAGCTTTACGTCTCTGCCTCCTGCTGCCGCCTCGCTCTCCAGGCGAGGTTTAGTTCATATTGGACGAGCCTGGTATTTAGGCTGGAGCTGGCGCATTCAGTTTAGAAAACTGGTGGAAATTAATATTTGGCAAAATAGAACTATAAAACTGAGACTAGGTGACATGAGTAGAAATTTTAGATGTCATATCATAGAAGAATGAAAGTGGGAGCTGAGTGCTCATCACAGACCGGCTTGGCGTTCAGGCTCGGTGTCTCTGAGGACTCGGGAAGCTCACACACACTCACCTGGGTTTTCAGCTCGTTGTCGACCTTTAGAAGGGATGACATGGCGTGAAACAAAAGTCAAACGCTGCTTGGGTGTTCAGCAAAGCCAAACCTTTCCACCGTGCTCAAGTCGCACCGCAGGTACCAAAGACGTAATCAGTCAGCGACAGGCAAATTCAGCCGGTGCGTTTGCTTTTCTCATCCTGAGGGGGTTTACATGACTGTCAGGATGTCAGTGTGATGTCACCGCTCTCCTAGACGAAGCTGTGATAAATTCCAACTAACCCCCGGTTATATCTCTTGTGATGGTGCGTTCGACTGCGCAGCGCTGACTTGATATCATATGCGGTGCTTAAGTCAACCGCAGAAAACTGCAGGCACCTTGCTCCCGCGTGATTTTAATGTCAGGTGACGTTGCGCAGAATTTCTAACCGACATGCATGGTTTTAAACCCAACATCAAGTTAGCGCTGCGCAGCACCTCTTAAAGGCGTACGCACCTTTAGTTTGCCTTTAATAATCCAAGAAACGGCGAAGGAAGAGTACACAAGATAAGCAAAACAAACAGTTAAAATAAAGTAAAATAATAAAGAGTGACAAAATATGAATCTAAATATTTGGAAAACCAAAAGTAAAAGTAAATAATCTTTTTTCACATTGTTCCAAAAGTAGCCTATAGGCCTTCGACTTCTTTGTTCAAATGCAGGCCTATTTATTATTATTTAACAAGTCTTTCATTCATTAATTAATATTTTCATGACTGACATCAAGTAGCCTATTAACACAAAAAGTGACACGAATGCACCTAGTGCATAAACATCAAATAACGAAAAAATAATAATAAATGGGACACAGTTTTTTTTCTGCTTCTTTATCAGGCTGCTGATGTGTAGGCTTTTGAGAAGGAACGGTTTATGGGTATTCAGTTTCCAAAAGGGGCTAGTGTTTTGGGCGTGAAGGTAAATTTGATGTATATTCAGAGAGGAGAGTAAACAAAATGTTAATGAATGACATTTATTCTGCCAGCTGCTTCTATGACACTAGACTGACAGAGGCGAAACTCATGAATCCTCAGTCCACTTTAAACTTTAAATTAATTCAGTGTGGATTTCAGGTAAGTTCTAACTTCCACGGTAGATAAATGGGATCAGAGTGCTAATCACAGAGGATGTTTCAGCACACACCTTTCACCTTCCAGTGATTTCAGTCAGTAAATGGGACATGTTTCTACACGGATGTATTTAGCTTGTGGACAGTTCATTTGCGCCGCCCATCATATTTTGTCCTTTTTAACGGAGTCCACACTGTATCCTTCTTCACGGTAGTTTAATTTTACGAGTTTCGTCGTCGAAGTAACACTGCTGCTGACTTCACTTCCAGTAGTAAATCTTTAGCTTCTACTTTTCATCGTTTTATGTGACACTGAAGGGAAGCAGAGTTTCTGAGGAAGTTTCTGTGGAAGTTTTTTAAAAGTTTTTTTTTTTAAACCATGGCGTGTGAAGGAAATGGTATGTCCGGTAAGTTTGACAATTTAAATTTAAGTAAAGACAGTTTAAAGTTTAAAGTAACATAAGTGAACAGCCCTGTCTTTCATCGCTGCATGTTATACCGTCCACGACTGTACAAACTGGATACACTGACAACACTATAACAGTTCACAGAGACCATGGTCATATAATATTGCAAGTAAATGCAACATTTTAAACGTGTGGGGTGTACACTAAAGTTGCTGTTATTCCTCCACAGATGAGAGGATAGGGGAAGCCCTGATCAAAGAGTAAGTTTCTTTTTATTTTCTCGGATTTTTACATACTTTGCAAATAGTTTTACTCAGTGATGCTGTATTGATCAATCTCCCTGCCTATAACAAACTATCATACTTGTTTTAAAAGTAAAACGGTTTTGTGCTACTTAATATTAAGTCCTTCAACAAATGCATATTTTCATTATTGAGATATTTAAGTTGACATTGAATCAATGAATGAAAGATCCTCATCACAAGTTTCCACAGCTCATCACCTTTTCACATACTTGTTTTGTTCAATTAAATTTCAAATTTCAATTTCATCAATTAAAAAGACAATAACACAAACAAGAAACAAGAAAAGCAGCAAATGATTATATTCACGACTAGTGAATTCATTTAATTGTGACTTGATTAGTACAATTTATCAATTATCAAAATCGTTGATTGACTATTGACTAGTAATTAGTCAGCTAGCCGTTTTTATTGTTATAAAGTATTTAAAACTCATTTCTTTTTAAGAAGCCCAAACATTAACCATAAATGACTCATGTGACTTCTTTTTCATTTTCCAACCAAACTCTGCTTTCTTTGATTTCTTATCTAAAGCAAGTTTCAGTTTCATTTCGCAGTAACAACTCTTACCCTCTTACAGTAAATCACACCACTCACAAACCATGTTACGTACTTATACTGTGTCATGACTTACATAGGGAATAAAACACAATAAAATGAAACGTGACTGAACTTTGTGTCACTCTTCTCAGAGCTGGTTGTTCCAGCTTCTGGAAGATAACAGCAGGTGTTCTGTTATCTTAAACTGGACGGGATGCACAAAAAAAAGGGGGGGGGCTCTGTCTGGCTCTGAATCTAAGGATGGGCAATATGGTTTTTTATGGTTTTTGGGCTTTGGGATCTGATTTGAATTAACTGTGATCAGAGTCACAGATGTCAACAGGCCTGCTCTACTGACAGTGGTCAGCTGAATCCAGCTGTTCAATAGCCAACTTTAAACTAACTTCATCTTAGTGCAAACTGTTTTGGGGAATGTGTCCAATGTATGATTATCAAACTGTCTGTTGTTAAACCTGCAGTTGTTTGCTCACCTCTTTTTCCTCCCACATTTCCATCTGACCGTGACTGACTTCATCATTAGACTCTGTTCTTCCCAGTCTGTTAAAACTCTGAAATGTTTTGTTGATTCATTATGTTTTGTAGTAAAAACAAGAAAATATCTCGATATAACACGAAAAAGAATTTTTTCATGTTCTAGTTCTAGTTTAATCGTGAGGTTTGGACTCCAACCTGAAATTGAGGTGAAGCAGTTTGCTGGAGAGAAGATGGCTCAGTCTGTTGATTTGTTGAAACTAGAAAAACACGTGTAGTGTTACTAAAGGTAGTGCCATCTGAAGCTGAGCAGCTTGCTTGTTTGCTTTGTCAGTGAAGTAGCAATGTTTAGCCAGACCCTGCAGTCTGTCAGCCTGGCTGTCAGCACAGAGTCAATCACCAGTGCCACCAAATAATTTGTCAGATTCACTCACTGACACTGCTGCACTGTAGAGCCTGGCTGTGGTAAAGGGGAGCATTTCTGCAACATAGCAGCAGTTTGAGGTGACGAAGCATGGTAGAATACAGTAAAGAAAGAACTGGATTTAAAAGAATGCCCGGATCAGTCCTGAGACTCGTACTTAGGATCAGCTCAGAATATCTCTCTTAGTATGTGCTGCTCAGTTTGGGAAAGGGCCTGTGTTTTAACTTCCTGTTCTCTGCCAGCGTCATAGAGGAGGAGCTGAAGGACATACCCTCAGAAGACGTCCCACCCCTCACTCCACTGGCTGTGGAAGTAAAGACTGAGCAGGAGCAGAAGATTGTGAACCAGCTGAGCAAAATGATCCGAATCATCGGTGACCGAGTACAGGGTGACAAGGAGTTCCAAGAGTGGGTGTATCAACCTCTTTATCTCAGAGCTCATGGTAGAACACTGAACACTTGTATGGCTCCTTACAATTTTTTTCACCTAAACGTTTGTCTTGTTTGCAGTGCAATAGATGGGGTGGCACAAAGCTCCAGCTCCAAGTGGGATAGATTTAAGGAAGTGGCAAGCAAAGTGTTTGAACATGGGATCACCTGGGAGAGGATTGCTGTGCTTTTCTATGTCGCCGGCAGGTTGGCTGTCAGGGTGAGTTAGCTTCTTTTTGCTGCAGATCAGAAGGGGTCATGGAAAGATCTCTAGTGGTACCCCTTGTGGTCCTCATTTTTTGAGTTTCTTAATTGTGTTAATGATCATTACAGTGCAATTATGCACTTTGCAAAGATCACCTGTCCATTTAAGAGTGGGCACTGTTGTTATTTGCTTTACAATAAGGAAGGTTGAGTTTCAAAACGCAAAAATTATTTGTCCGTTCAGCTGTAAGGATATCTGTATCTCTTTTCTTATTTTCCAATAACTCAGCCCCTCCTCTTGATTGAGACTGGCAGGGAATTGAGTTCTGTAGGCTCCACACATAATGACCGATAAGTAATGGCCAAAAAAATCAAATATCATTTCACTTAGACCTTGTGTTTATATGTCCAGCAGATGGTAGAGGCTCATCTTCCTCAGTCAGTGACAGACATCCTGAGGTGGACTGTGGATTTTTTCAGAAACAATCTCCTGGGCTGGATTCGGGAACATGGAGGATGGGTATGTTAGGCCTTCTTTTCTCTCAGATCACTCTCCTGTACCACGTTTGTTCCATGTGTGATGTGTGGTCACAGGATTATTGTAAGAGCACTGAAACGATTGGTCATTTAGCCTCACTTTATGAGATTATACAGCAGAGTAGCTATATTTATTTTTTCAGTCCAGTGGATCTTTATGGAATGCAGATTCTATCCAGAGAAGACAGTGAAAGGTGATATTTTATGTCAGTGGGGAATGATGTCAGCTTGGGGGAGCTGTTTAGCCACCAGATTCCATGTTCGCTTTGATCAAATAACCCACAGATGAGTGCTCAGTTCTACAGCAGTTAAATAACATCCTTCTTTTTAGTTGTTGCCTAAACTGATTGTAATTAGATTCAGTGTAACCCCTTGTAGGATGTTTCTGTGCAGGACCTTTACCACGGGACCAAGAACCTTTTGAAGAACTCAAGAACTTAATCCATGTTTGACCAGAGGTATTAGACTAAATTTAGACCCAGGTGTAAAAAAGTCTCTGATCTGAGGGTAGTCCTTCCTATGGGTTCAGTTCAGAGTTTGCAGAGCCAAAAGCCACAGATCAGTCAACACCTGTGTCCTCCTGCTCTTTGTGGTCACCTATACTGTGTTTTAATGCAGCCAAACCCACTAAACAGTTGTTCTGATTTACATATTTTTTTTCTGCTCTGACAACTGAAAGAGTATGAAATCATGATTTGATTGCTGTTCATGAACACTACATGTTAATCAGTAGTGATTCCCACACTGCAGACCTGTGGTGGTAAAATCCAGAATTGGACTGAGGGCTGAAATGAAGAAAAAAAGATGTGTTTACAAATTGGACAGGTTTATGTGGTGTATACTCTCAGTCTTACCTTCAATCAAATCACTTAGGTAGAACAGAAGTCTATTTTCAGCTGGCTGCGTCTTATTTTATTTAACTAATAAATCCTCTTCTCTTCAACCCACGGAGACGCGAGGATAGCTGAATTGTTTGCATACAGTATTCAATTCAATTCAATTCAATTCAATTCAATTTTATTTATATAGCGCCATATCACAACAACAGTCATCTCAAGGAACTTTTCATATAGAGCAGGTCTAGACTGTACTCTTTAAAATAGGTATTTACAGAGAGAGACCCAACAAATCCACCATGAGCAGCACTAGGCGACAGTGGAGAGGAAAAACTTCCTTTAAGAGGCAGAAACCTCGAGCAGAACCAGACTCAGGGTGGGCGGCCATCTGCCTCGACCAGTTAGGTTAAGTGGGAGAGAGAGGGAGGGGGAGAGGGGGGAGGAGGGGGTGGAGAGAATAGTGGGAGAAGAACATAGCATAACACAGGTTCCATGTAAGAAATGTAAGGTGATGCCAGTAATACAGCAGTAGTAATGATAGTAGTGATAATTAAAGTATTAACTGCTAACATAGCAATACAACTAATAGCAGTGTAAGTAATTTCTAATTGTAGCAGCAGGTGTTGAGTGGAGTTGTAGGAGCAGCAGGAGACTTGTCATCACAGATCAGACTCTACAGCTCCAGAGGCAGAAATACCTGCAGAAAGAGACAGAAGAGGAGAGAGAGACGGAAGAGCACAATACTACAGGAGAGGGAAGATATTGAAGTATAAGAACAAAACACCTGAGTAGGCAGCTTTCATATTTTGTGTCAATGTAAAGCAAAAAGTCCTGAAATAGAAATAAATAAGCATCAAACTCAGCAGATCTTAGGAAAGAATTTGGAGTCTCCTGTTTAGTTCCTGTAGTTCCATGGGTCCTGGGAGTGTGAAGTTGAAAAGTGCTCAGTGTGTGTGCTGTGTGTCCACAGATCAACAGTTTCTCAGAGCTAGCGGTCGCATCCATGCAGAGCATGTCATCCATGAGCTCTCGCATGTCCGGCCTCGTCATCATCTTCATCGCCGGCCTGGGTCTTGGAAGCTTCATCACCTGGAGACTGACCAGATGACTCTGACCTCTGCATACACACACACCATATTGTACGCCATTATTTGACATGACCGTAATATGTTTACCAGAGGGTTAATTGTTGTGCCCAGATTGTGATCACTTGTTGATGATTTAAATGTGTCACACACACTCTACCATTTTACTTTTCTCATGTTATCTATGCAAAGCATGAAAACTTGAAACAGTCAGATATTTCCACTGAAGATGTACTGTATCATGTTGAAAAGATATTATCCCCTCACATAATTATGAAACAGAAAATCCAAAAATGAAACAATACAACAGTAAGAGTTACCCATCTGACCATATTGGCCAATGAGAAACACCCTCTTTATTTACTTTCAGTGGAAGTGATGAGGGAACAAATAGATTTTTCTTTAAAACATGCCAGTAGAAATGTAACATCTGCATTCAGTGTTTGAATAATCAAGTCCATTTACTAACAAGTACTGTCATGAAACTAGAGGAAAAAATTGTTATTGTTATTCATGTGTTTTATTTAAAGTCCCATTGCTTTTAGTCCTTGGAAAATGGTAGTTTAAGTAGGAATTCCTTCATAGAATCCTTTCTGCAGGTTTAGTGTGACAGGTTTTACAGTTTATTTGCACAAATAATAATAATTTTCTTAATTCACAACCACCACCGAAATGATTTTTTTAATCATAACCGTGTCATGACATCAGTGGTTTCCTTCTCTGAGTGAAGAGTCTCGGCCTTTTTAATGCCACATCCTAATACATAGTATACTATACTATGTACTTTATGTATAAGGATGTGGCATCAAATGAAGAAATATTAAAGCTGTGACTCAGAAGTGTGACTCTGAGCAGTCACTGCCTTTTGCTTCAGTGGGGCAGAGAGGTCACTTTTCACCAAAGGAGACAAAAATGTTAAAGTCTTTATCTTTCAGATTTGTATTTTAAATTGACAAAGATTTGTATTTTCCTCTCTGGCTCTGTTATTGCAGTAGTGGATAATGTATTAAAGGGCTTGTCTTCTTATAATTTTTATCACTGCTGTTTTTATTCAGAGTTGATGTATATGCCGATCAGCCGCAACATTAAAACCACTGACAGCTGAAGTGAATAACATTCATCATCTCTTTGCAATACAATGTTCTGCAGGAAAACCTTGGGCTCTGACATTCATTTGGATGTTACTTTGATATATGCCACCCAGTTCAATATTGTTGTAGACCAAGCACACTTCCCCATGGCAAACACACTCCCCAGTGGCAGGGGCCTCCCCCAGCAGGATGGTGCTCCAACCACACCACAAAAACTGCTCAGAAATAGCTCAAGGAACAAAGAGCCAAGGTGTTGACCTGGCCTCCAAATCCCCCAGAATCCAAATCTGATTGAACATCTGTGGGACCAGAACAAGCCAGATGTTGGAGGCCCCACCCTGCAACCCACAGGACCAAAAGGATCCACTGCCAATGTCCCAGTGGCAGACACCACTGGACACCCTCAGAGGTCCTGTTTCCATTCCATGGTTAATGCTGGGGGCGGTTAATGTTGTGGCTGATAGGTGAAACTACAGCAGGATTATCTTCTAGAAACATCATCATTGTGCAGTGCACAGAGTGCCTGATACAGGGCATGACTGGCATTCTCAGCTAGTTTAAGTTGTTTTTACAGATATATCTACATTGGTGTTTGTATCACCAATAAGTAATGGTGAGTGTCAGTAAAGAAATGGCAGACTACTTTTGAGGTTATTTAGAAACAATGTCATCATACAGTGGCAAAAAGAATTAAGTAAACCCTTTGGAATTTTCTGCTTTTATGCATCTGTGAGCTATGCTTTACAAACAAGAGATCTTATTAGACTTAGGATTTTAGATGTAAGAGTTGTTGATTTTCATAAAGCTGGAGAGGTATTATGATGAGAGGTACAAAGTCACTTCAAAAAGCTTAGATAGTCAGACAAACTGTCTATGAGTGGGGGTGGTTTAGTTCTAAAGGTGGGCACCCACCTAAGATGACTCCAAAAGCAAAACAGAGGAGTAAAAAAAAAGACCAGACTAACAGTTAAAGGCTTAAAGAAATCATTAAAGCATCTCTGTTTATCTCTGTTCATGAGTCCTATGTCCACACCGAAGAGGAAGCTGCTGCTCTGCCAAAAATATCACTGTGAGCCAGAAGTTTGCCAAAACGCACAATCACACTCGGGAAGAGGGCGGCACAATGATGCAGTGGTTAGCACTTCTGCCTCACAGCACAAAGGTTCTGGGTTTGAAACCTTGTTCTCCCAGGGAGTTTACATGTTCTCTCTGTGCCCGACTCCAGCTTCCTCCCACAGTCCAAAAACATGACTCAAAATTGCTCATAGGTGTGAATGTGAGTGTGAATAGTTGTTTGTCTCTATATGTCAGGCCTGTGATAGACTGGTGACCTGTCCTGGGTGTACTCCCCTCCTCCCAATCCCCCAAACTTCCAAATGGTCCAAACCTCCTCCCGAACGTTGTGCAGGTCTGATCCACAGACACTGGAACTTGTTTGAGGTTATTTAGTAGGTTCGACAGCTAATTAAATCCAGAGGTTCACTTGCTTTTCCACCTGCACTCTTAATATGGGTGTGATCAATAAAGTAAATCAACTTATCCACATTATGTCTGTCTGTACTTTTGTCCCCCTGTGACCTCAAGATTTTACTAGTGTTCTCCATGTTTGGTTTTCCTCTCTGTTTTCCCTAGTGTCTCCTCCCTTTTGTCAGTCAGTGTATATGTGTGTGTGTGTGCGCGTGTGTGTACTTCCCTGCGGAGATGTGGGGCAGCTCCAAGTAGCTGGCTCACCTGCTTTTCATTAATCATCCAACTCAGTATAAGAGCCCTGGCTTTCCACCCACTCATCACCAGATTGTTCCTCGTGCTTTGTGGTATCAACTCTCTTGGCTGCTCAGCATTCTCATTCAAAACTAAGTTACGTCAGGTGTTGCTTCATTGCTCACCTGTACCTGTGCTGCTGACCTGCTTCACCGCCATTCTCCTGTCACACCACTCACCTGCTTGCCATCTGCAATCTCCAGAGCCTCTCTTCCCCACACCACTCACCTTCAAGCTGCAAATCAGCCTGCACCATTCCTCTCTCAAACCTCTCACCTGCTCACCACTCGTACCTGACCCATGGTGCTCCTGGCTGCCTTTTTCACCCAGCTGGTGTCTGACTCGTGACTTAGACAAAGATCAGATCATATTTGTATCGTATTTGTATTAAATTCATTTTGAGTCTGTTACCCAATATGTCTCTTTATCCATTTCTACTTCAATTTGAGCTTCAATTCCAATTTACTTGTAGTTGTAGTTGAAACTTGAAACTTTACTTGTGTATTAAACACAAAGTGTTGGATTTGTTGAGGACAAATAGAAATCTTGAAATTTCCTGTGCTCATCTCGTATGACAGGTGCCTTCCTTTTTCACCCTGACCACAGTCTGCTTCTCGTCTCCTATTCCTCACTTGCCACACGACTGTGTTTAGATTTAAAAAAGGAATAAAAATACAGAAATTAAAGATGAATTAGAAATTTGAAAAAAAAAAGTGAGACAAGCAGCTTTATGATTTATGTCGCTCATTTTAACAAGGCCACTCAAACCCTTGATATAAAACATGGCAATAAGACCCGATTGAGTGCGGTCAGGGAGATGATCAGAGTATTGGATTATAGGAGTCCAAGTTGAGTAAGTTGAGAATTTTTCCGGGGTCATATTTGTGAATGCCATAATATCCTCTGATGTATTGTTCAGTGGTTGTTTACCAAGGACAGCAGCAGCACATAGCAAGTTTCTGGTATCAAGCTTGTGCCCACAGCTTTGGATAGAGATTTAAAGATAGTAAATAAATAGGTGAGGGTAGTCTGCTGGCAGACCATGACACTGATCACATGTTTTGTCTAAGTTAGGATATATTTACCTCCACGTTGCTGTTCTTACAGTTAAATACTGGCACATTAATTTGGAACTTGGTCATGAACCATATTACTGGACAAATACAAAATTAGGTGTAGTTTTGATCTGGTGATGGCACTAGATGAAAGGTCAGAGGACAAAATTTCATGTCAATCCATCCAAAAGTTATCATGATATTTCACTACAAATTTTCACTTAAGTAACAGGGCGAGGCCTCAGGGGAAAAGTCAATGGATCACTGACGTCATTAGGCTTCATCCTTTGGGGAAAGAGCAATCCATCCAAAAGTTGTTGAGTTATGTCAGTCTGAATCACAGTGGGGGACAACCAGCAGACACAATCATCCCTACAGCCACATTGCTAGCCTGGTTCATAGAAACTAGTGGCTACTACCAACATCTGCAGAATAACACTCAAAGCATGAGAGTGATGTAGGTGAATACTGAGGTGTCTCAGCTTGAATTTTTAATTTTCTCTCTCAGGCAGTCATATACCTCGAACAAATACTGCAACCAAGATTTTATTACATCCATCTTGACATCTATGCACATGTAGGATCTCTGTGATTACAATTATAAGACACTGAACAAATTGCAGTTTACAGTTTTATATTATTCTTTTCTCTCTGCTGTTCATCTCTGTATTTTCCTTTTCCAAAAAAAAAGAAAAAAAAGCCTCTTCCCTCTAAATTACACTCCATCAGTCTTGTTAAATGCTCTTTGAACTGAAATAAACTTGAGTCCTCCTCCTCCCTGTCATTTTCCTACATTCCCAGTGTCTAAGAATAACCTCTATCAAGTTCATGTGTGATTTGGCTTAACATAATTATACCACTGCACTGCTACCTCTCTTTATCTTTATCTCTCTCTGTCTCTCTCTCCCCCTTGCTCCCTGGTGTCTCTTGTGGTCCTATAAACGGTAGACAATTAGCAGGGAAGGGTAGTTTTATTAATTAGCCAGTAGCAAGGGATGAGCAAAAGAGGATCTGATTGATGGATGGAGGGATGTTGGAGGAAAAGTGGTGAGTTTATAGAAACTGGCTATACATGTTCATAGGGGTTAGTGTTTTTGTTACAACCAAGCCAAACAAACAAACAAACAAAAACACAAGGAATCACACTGTACTGGATGATGGAAATTTCTGGCAGTGAGTGAGAGGGAGGCCAGGGCCCAGGATCTCAAAACTTTTAATCCAAATCGGAATTATCCACATTTCATTGTCCCCTTTTATTGCTCTGACAGATCAAATTGTTCTTGTAGGTTTTGTCCTGGTTTTTCAAAGAATTTTCACATAGGATGAGTCTGATCCAGATAGCATAACATCAGGATCACAGAAACTAGATTTGCAGCCTTTGGATGGCTGAGGTGCAGATTAAACTGACCCTGGTTCAACAGAGGGAAACAAAACATCACATTCACCTCTGAGGCTGAGGCTGAAAGATGCTGGCATTCCACTTTCAGAGGAAGAAATGTGAAATTCTTGTTTTAGCACCTGCCCATTTTTTCCGACAGCTTGGTGTATTTTGTGTGTTCTAACTTGTTTAGTTGTCTAATTTAGAGTGGATATTGTTTTTGCATGGTTTGTGTTACTGTAATATGCGAGCATTGAATAAAAGAATTATTAAACATGTGCCACATATCCTACATGTCCCTACATCTACCTTAAATCCATGTTTGATCCACCCATCCAGCAGCTGAGTTGGCTGAAGCACCACACCCCCAGACACCTTTTTTAATATTCCTCTGCATTTACTCTGCAAATCACATACCTTTTAATGTGAATGGGCTGATCCTACTGTTCACGTCAGGACTGTCCAGAATGAGGATAAAATGATCATCAGCATGATGAATTTCCAGAGTTGTAAAATCCTATCAGAGTCATATAAACTGCTGTGCAATGTGTTGGTGTGTAGTAAGTCGTCATAGTAACAAATTTGTTACTCACATCTCCCTGGATGGTAGTTCATCTTCTGACAGACACTGTACCTGTACCAGACCCTCTCAGTTTTATAACACAGTGCAATTCTTTTGTCTGAGGTAACTCTGCTCGGTATCTAATCTCTGTGGTGTGTGAATGTATAAGCTCACACTCACATTGTGACAGAGTATCTCGCTGTACTTTGCTTTAACCATCCGTCTGTAGTCATTTTTAATTTCAGTTTCAATCTGTAATTGAAACTATGGTTTGAGAAAGCAAAACAAGTTGAAGTGCGACTCGGTCTGCAGCTAAACATTTTAGAGTACTCAGGAACAGACCTTTAAGAGCAGAATTAATTTTATGTAAGGGAGGACAGAATCATGATGATTAACAGATGATTTGAGCTGTCAAGTGGAAATGTGTAACTACACTTGAGCCAGCAACAGGGATTCTTACTTTTGTAGCGAAACCTGCTTGCACTTATTTTTAGCTGTTAGAGAGAAAGAGATTTTCAGTCCCTCACTTTTCCCCACTGCCTGTCTGCCTGTGTTCATTCATTATTAATCCCTCATCAGAGTCCTGTCCTCCTCTCTGCTCATTTATTATGGCTGTGCAGTACAAAAACACTGGTTGGAGCATCCTGTGGTACGTGCTGCTCTCAGGTGATGTAACATGCCCTGTGGCAGCCATCTTGAAAATCCACAGCTCTTGACAATATCAGCTGTGAGCTGCTGGTTGCATTTTTTTAAACCTGACTCTCTTAGCATGAAAGCAGCATGGTCCAGGAATGGAAGTGAAAATCAGTAGGACATCTTGATAAGAAATGACTAATACTTCTTTGTTAAATTGACATTGTCTTCACCATGTCTGTCAGTGAACACAAGAGGGAGCCACATCTGCACTACACACTTGTTTGGACAGAGCAGCATTCTGTTAAGCCCCTCTATACAGCACCGTATTGCATTTACATGAAAAAGCCCATTTGATTATAATAAGAAAATGTTCTCATCATAATATCACCCCTTTCCTGTTAGAGATATTCTCATGTAATACACTGTAAATAAACATCAACATCATACACAAATGACGAGCAGAGTGAATGTACTCATCAGATGACATTTATAGACAAACATGTTGAACATGTTATCATACCTCCCCAAAACAATGCTAACCATGATGATGGTTACATTAACTGATTTTATTAAGTTCCGTTCAAAGGTTCATTATGTAGTTTGGACAATGTACAACTGCACCCAAGGCAAGGCAGGTTTATAAGATATCAAAGACTTCAAGACAAAATGTTTGTTCCAGATGTATGGAGCATGTATGGAGCATTAAAAAACAGAATGCTGCTTCTCTGTGTTTGCTGTTGACTCTGGGAACAGAAAGCATGGTTCATAATGTAGCAGCAGATCAGAAATGTATTTTGGCTCTCAACTATTCAGTGATTTATAAACCAACAGTGGGCATTGGTGCACTGTCACATCACAGCAAGAAAGTTCTGGGTTCGAACCCTGGTTCACCCGGGGCTTTTCTGTGTGGAGTTTGCATGTTCTCTCTGTGCCTGTGTGGGTTCTCTCTGGGTACTCCAGCTTCCTCCCACAGTCCAAAGATATGCAGATTAGGTTAATTGGTGGCTATAAATTGGTAGCAGGTAGTAAATGGTTGTTTGTCTGTCTATGACAGCCCCATGATGGACTGGCGAGGGTGTACCCCACCACTCGCCTAGTGGCAGCTGGGATAGGCTCCAGCACCCCTGTGACCCTTATGGATAAGCAGTATAGATAATGGATGGATGGATAAACCAACAGCAGTATTTTGAAATTGTTCTTCCTAGTCTCCAATAAATGTTACTTCAGTTTTATCAATTTTAAATTCTGGCACATCCAAATATTGATCTGTTCAATGCACTTACTCAGAGCTTGTATGGGATCAGAGTCCCTGGTGATATGGTTATTAAAATATGTGAGTCATCTGCATATTTATGGTAACATTTTTTTTTTTTTTTTTAAGTTTTTTGTTTTCCATAATCTAAGATAGAGTGAGTGTAAGAATTGACCCAGTGGTGGAAGAGGGAGACATGGACTCAAAAATCTTTGCCTGGTGCTTTGTCTATTATCGTCATCAGTTGAAATCAATCAAATGCCATATTTTCATGTAAATATTTCTGTGGCACATATAACAACAATTTTCAATCAGCTCTGACACAGAAATGTCATGATTGCAATTTTATCAAGGCCCCAAAAAGAACATATGTGCCTTTCTGTATTCAGTGTTGTGTTGTTGTTGAAATCCTGACTGGAACACATTAAAACAGAAGTTAATGCCAAGACGTTGTTCAGCTGTTAAATAATAGCTTGTTCAATGATTTTACTTAAAAATGGCAGATGATATTGGCCTGTAATTGTTCATCAGTTACTGGATCAAGCTATTAAGTTCAGGTCAATGCTAAGTTAAGTCTAAGTATAGTAAGTATAGTAAAGTCTGTGTATAAGCAGCCAGTTATTTGACGATAGTCACATAATGATTGTTTCTGTGGGTTTTGCAGATTTTTAATATTGTTTTAATGATGTACCACTTACTAACATACTGTGAATTACAGCTGAGCTGATAAGGGAGATCTGAGTCACCAGTGAGGAACTCCACTGCTAAAAGCTACTGATTCAGTCAGTGACAATGGTGATTCAGTGTAGTCACTTCAGTTAAAGATTTGGTGTTTAATCAACAGCTTGCTTGTCGTTACCTCTAATGACTGCACACAGCACTTCAGATGTCCTTACATTGAAGCTCACACTCCCTCCATCTTTGAAGAAAACCAGGTGATTCCTAGTCTATTTCAGTGGTGGGCTGTCAGGACCAGCAAGGCCTTCTCTGCCTAGAGACTCTATCAACACTCAAAACTGTGCCTGAATGCATCCTGTGTAGACACAGATGGACGACTGAAGCATTTGCTGCTGCTCTGTTAAACAAAAAATCTGGCGCTGCAAGGAGACATGTCCCATGGGCCTATACTTAGAAATACTGTACAGGGAGTGTGAGCACTGGAGAAACATACAAAATGAAACACACTCCATAATGTTTTGGTTAGTAATGCTGTTTGTATTTCAACTTGAAAACCAATAAACCCCAAGCAACTGTGACAACAAATTGAAAAGCATTACTGAGATCAGTAACTTTGGAACTGCTGAATGGTCTTTACTGAATTTGTATACAATGACTATAATGTTTGTCTGTGTGACAGTTGTCAGTTGGACTCAATATATTGATGTTAATTGTCAGTTTTAAAAGCAGCATAGGGAACTTGACGTGTTTATGTTTAACCAGCTTAAAATGTTTTACAGCATCATAATGTATTTTTGTCATTATGAAAAACAAGAATTACAAGAATTACAAGAAACCTATTGTTGTCACAACAATATACTTTATTGAGCCAGAAACATTTGAGCCCTCAGTAATGTCTAACAGGAGACCTACTGGCGTGAAAAATTTACTATGACCTGTCCTTTCTCTGTTTCCCGTCCTCTCTCCATTTACTCTCCTCTCCTCTTCTCTTCTTATATGATAAAATAAGACCACATTATGAACTGTCATCTTTTATGGTAAAACAGAAGAGAGAGAGAGAAAGAAGAAGAGAAGATGCAAAGTATAGTGAGCAGCTAGGGAACAAGGAGGTTGGGGGTGGGGGTGCACGCAGCTTGAGGTTGAGAGAGGAGGAGGCAAAGAAAGAGAGGGGAGGGGAGACTGCAGTGTTTTGGTCTCCTGTACTTCTCTCTTTTGGCCCTTAGATGTCTCCGTGCACCACACTGCAGTATAACAGACCCAAGAACAGATGCAGAAACTGCACTGCACAAAGGGTCTGTGTGTGTGTGTGTGTGTGTGTGTGAGAGAGAGAGAGAGAGAGAGAGAGAGAGAGAGAGAGAGAGAGAGAGGGAGATGGAGAGGGAAAGGGAGATATCTAGGTACAGACTCTCTTGCTTTCTGTAGCAACAATGCAGTTTCAGGCCTTTGTTTTTGTACTTCCCTCCATCGCTGCTTTCCTTATGTTGTGTTGTTAGAAGAATGGTTGAACATTGGGAAGTGGGGATTTATTTTTTTTAATGAAAGTAAAACAAGAAGATGTGTCTGTCATGTCTGTGTTTGATGTACAGAGTTAGAGTCATGATGTGGTTAGCCTAGCTTAGCATTAAGACTGGAAGCAGGGGTTAAAAGCTAGCTTTGCTCTGTCCAAAAAATGCACCAACAAAAAACTTTAAAAGTAATTAACTAACTAATAAATCACTACTAAACATGTTGTGTCTCATTTGTTTAATCTGTAAAAAAATTAAAATGTTAAAAGGTCAACTGATTTTTCACTGTCACACTACCTAGTTGTTACATCTATCCAGCTGTCTTCCATAGCACATATGCAGTTTGCATTAAGTGCTTTTCAATTTGTTTTTATGAACATTTGCAGTTTGGGCATAAAAATCTGAGTGGGAATTCCAGAAATCCTGGCAAATTAGCAAATAAATCCTGACAAATTTGAATCATGTGACTTAAAAGACCACTCCACTGGATGATGGGACTGTAACCTTCAACAAATAATACACGAAAAACAAACAGAAATGCTATATTTCCACCACTTTACATGTAATTTTGTGGTACCTTTTTTAATATTGTCTTCTTTTTGTGTCCTCTTTTTCAGTTTTTGAAGGCATCTGGGTGGAGATTTAGTGTCACCAACTATTTATCTTAATGTGTCCAGCTCCTAATATTCACACATAACAGCAATAAATGGAAACTGATAAATTTGCTTTTTCTTTTCTCTTTCTTTTTCTTTCTTTTTTTTTTTTGTCAGTGTCTGTAAATTTGGATACAATGGGTTCTTATTTCATACACAGATAGACAAAACCAGCAGCAGCTGCTTCAGTCCTCCACCTGTGTCTACACAGGATGCAGGTCACCCCTGATTTGGCAGCGTCAAAGCCTAACACACAGTCACCCTAGATACACGCATCAAACAGAGGAAAAATATTATAAGGAAACACTTGAAGCATAGAAATATACACTTTGGGTTATTGTCACATATGTAGAGTAAGTAAAATGTGAGCCATTCTGCTGTTAGTGCAGACAGCTGGATTGATCAAAAAAGGAGTCTGTTCTAAGTACATGTACTAACAAACCTTAAACACAAAATCTTCAAACTGAACTGACTACACTGGATCACCATTGTCACTGACCGAATCAGGAGCTTTTAGCAGTGGTGATCCTCACTGGTGACTGAGAGCTCCCTAGTCAGCTGTGTTTCACAAGCTGATTTTGACATTTCCAGATGAGTTGAAAGATAATACCTTCATGTCAAGGAGCATCACCTATGACAAGAGTTGGGTCAGTGGCTATGACCCAGAGACCAAACAGCAGTCTTCACAATGTAAGAGCCTGAGTCTCCGAGGCTGAAGAAGTTGCATAAGGAGCACGACCTGGAGCAGGCTTGTTGTGTTCTCTAACATTTGCAGGGTTGAACATCATGAATTTGTCCCCAGGGTCAACACTGAGTTCTGCTGCACCATTGTGAGGTGTCTGAGGGAGGACATTCATTTTAAAGTATGGTTTTTGCTGAATAGGTGCAGTCCTGGAACTTTCTAATTGAACTTATGGGTCTAAAATAAGCACTCAAAGGTGTAGTGTTGAACAGTATACCAGAAAATTATTATTGCAATGCCCTGCATTTAACAGCTGTACATTACCCCATTTTACTAGTATTGGTACTTGGAATGACAGAGTCAATATGTGCCACAGGCATAATAAGTCGACCGTTTACCGTAACAAAGCCAGAGGCATGGCTGCTGATACTCGTGGTCTTGTTGACCATTGACAGTCAGGGCACACCTGTGGACACCACAAGTCCATATGTAAAAGATGTTTGAAACTGACGCAGACCAAGGGACCAAGCCCGTCCAACTTGGCAAAGTCAATAGACACTCCAAACTTCAAAGACCCACAGCAAACGTTAGCAAACATGATAGATAACGTAATTACACCTAGCCCATGCCCTCAAATGTTGACATTGAAACTTACAAGGCAATTAAGGACAAAGATAACTGTTTAATTTGGCTTTATCTTTTTTGCTAACTTACCAATATGGAAACATCTCTATATACACACACAGAATTCACACTGGTAACATTAAAGCCACACAACTTTTACTGAGCAGCTATGAGTGGTAATTCATTCTGTTGGGCTTTGAGTTCAAGTGGTTCAGTGGATTTCATGTACAGAAAACAAAGCCTATCAATCAACTGGTGTTCCAACTACATAGCCGCACTCACTGAACTGAAACACAAACAAATGGTGCATATTCTTCATGATTCCCAGCTCCTGGAACCAGAGATGCTGTTGCTGTAAGAAACACAACAAACTCAAACTTTATTTTCTTTACTGGATATTAGAAATTGTTTTTTTGTTTTGATTATTGTTTTTGGACTTTTTGCTTTTATTAGGTAGGTCAGTGGAGAGAGACGGGAAACAGGAAGAGAGAGTAAGGGAATGACATGCATCAAAGAACTGGTTGGATTGGGAGTCGAACCAGGGACCAGCTGCTCAGGGCACAGAGGCCCATGTGGTACGCACCGTAACAACTTGGCCATTGGGTCTCCCCTTTGCACTGGTTTTTAATGACTTCTAAGTCTTTTTGACTGATCTTCAGCTCTGTATTACTCTTGAACTTGCTGGGCCTGATTCCTATTCCTATTCTTGCAAGCTGCCAAATATCCAGCATTCACAAATTATAAATGGCATTTTTGATTTTGTCAGTGATTATCTGTATAACTAGAAAATGCACTCAATAGAGCACAGGCCTCCACCAAGGAGGTATGATGAGTCTGATTACATTCTGTTTGATACAGTGTCTCCAAACCTTTTTGAGCCGCGGCGTTGTCTCACTCGCAGCATGTCTGTGTACTTTCATATTTAGTGCAATACCGCCTCTAGTGGAAGAGCATGTAAAGTCTGTCACTACAAGCCGCTCGCTCAGAGTACCAATCAGGTTAAATTGGATAATCTTCCACGGCACACTTATGTGCCGCGGCACACTGGTTGGGAAACACTGGTTTAATAAATGATATCTGGTTGTAAAAATACAGCTAACTGTCAAAGAAATCACATAAAATCAAGCATAGCTGTGGTATTGTTTCAGCATCATTATTGAGGTATTGGGGGAGGTATAATTTAATATCATCATAATTTTGGTATTGTAAGAACACTAGACTAAGTCAGCATCATCACCAGCTGATGTGTGGACATAGAGGACAGAAATAGCATTGTTCTTACACTGTAAGAAAAAAAACAAACATTTTTTTTTTTCAAATTCCGAATAATATTTATAAAATCAAGTGAAAGAAAGTGTAAATTTACATGCCAGTCATTAGAAAATAGGGCAAAACTAAATGATATTAACAACAAAATATCTGTACTTTTTCAATTAGCTTTTTTTTCAGTGTATGACCATTAATTGTCTAATGTTACCATATTTAAATGTGTTGAAATTAGCATTATTTTAGAGGTATTTTGTTATTTGAAAAGAAAAAATACATTGTAAACCCTAAAAAAAAATAAGTAAATAAAAGTTAATGTAAACATATTAATTAAATAACACATAATTATATTTATGCATTCCTTAAATATAATACAATTATGTTAATATGAATAAATAATCTTAAACATATTTTAGGGCTAATTATTAATACAAGATATTTTACAAACTTGTCTCACTGGCTCTGCATTCTCCTCCTTGGTCCAAGAGTTAGTAGCCGGGAACAGTAAGCTGATAGCATAGTGACCTCTTTCAATAATGTCTAATAAATGAAATGACCAGTTAGTGAAATCAAAGTTCTATGTTGCAAACAGATTGGGCCTTTTTATCTTGTGGCCATCCACATTTAGAATAGGGACAAGGTGGAAATTTTAAGTTACCTTGTGTTTTAAATCATAATAGCTGTCATTTGGCACATGTGTTACAGTTACTTACATTGCTTTTGGTAGTGTACAGTTACTGTTGTGAAGTGTGAAGTTATGTGCATGATTAGTAACCCCCTGTAATGATGTACCTGTGCGTGCTCTTCGACAATGCAGTGGGAGCACTATTGTGTATGATTTGCCAAAATGTATCTGCCTGTCTTTCTCTCTCTCTTGCTCATCTACCACTCTCTCTGTAATTATAAAAACAGCTCTCTCTTCTCTTCCCTCTTTCTCCATTGTTGTGAATGCTATACCAACACTGCTCTTGTGCTTTTTGCTTGCTGCACTGTTCCTGTCGTCTACCCAGAATGCGCACACACACACACATACACACACACACACACACACACACACACACACACACACACAGTTCTCCTGTTTTATTCCGCTAAGTCAGCATAGCAACCAATTTATCACTGTCTCTCTCTCCCCTTTATCTAGCTTTTCTCTCTCTCTTCTTCCTCTTTTTATCACTTACATTTGAATTTGCTTTAGTTGCATGACCATTGTTAAATACAGTGTTATACAGTGTTACCAGCAGGTTGGACAAAGTTTACAATGTCATTAAGAATGTTAAAAAGTTTAAAAACAGTTGGTTGGAATGAAAAATTAAAAACATTCCAGGACTTTTGATTCTTTATTATTACGACATAAATTGCATATAACCTGTCATAGCAGGAAAAGCACAGGTAGAACTGGTAATGTTGACGACAGCTCCCTTCTAGCAGTCAGGATATTAGTTATATGTCTTTTTGCAGATTAATCAAAATGGCCTAGGAAGTACAAAATGCATGCAGGTTGCTGGTATTAGTTTTATGGGTGTCAGTGATGTGTTGTCACTAATGAGTCTGAGATATTTAAAGCTGTTGAACTGTCTGAAAGTGGGGTTCAGTCCAGTGTGGGGTGTGTTACTCATCATCTTAATCCTTAACCTAACCTTACCCAAAGGTCAAACCAAGTCTTAATTTAGAATGTTGTACATCATGGGGACGTTTTGTCCTTAAAAGGATGATACAAGTACATGCATACACACAAACCCCTGTATTGGTGCAATGTCAAAACAGGCTGACTTTGTCTCATCCTGTTCACATGTGTACTTTGTATGTGTGTACTGTGTGTGCACGTCCCCTTCTATCACTCATACTGCAAAGAGCTCTGTAGCTCCTTAGTCAGCATGTTAACTTAATTAACTCAGTGTGTGAATGGGTGTGTGTGTTTACATGTGCTAATGCATTGTCCATCTCTGTGAGGATTTGTGCATACGTCTGTAGTTGTGTATATGCTTGTGAGAGGTTTGTGTGAATACATGAGTTCATGTACGTGAGCATGTGGCTGCTTACGAGAACAAACAGCCATGACCGACCCATCAGTCATGTACGATTACAAAGAAAAAGAAGTGTCAGAGTAGAAAGCAGGAGGAGATGTTTTTCACCGCCAGGGTTACATTTTTTTTTTAAGATACTTGAAATACTGGTGTATGTAGCAAAATCAGAATCCAGGAAAGTGGTTGCAGCACCTATAGGCTGCCAAACTAAGGACTGTAATAAATGTTCAATTCAAATGTTGATTTAACAAATATATGTATATATATTTATTTATTTTTTAACATTTTTACACTTTCAAAAACATCTTATCTGGGATGCCATGTTTGCCCATTACTGTCTTGAAATGTGATTTTCCTAGCCTCACCAAACTTTATAGGTTTAGGATGACTAACCATTAAAAGGTTTGTACTGCATGCCTATTAATTTTCTTTAAAAATGATAGTGAAGGCATTATAATCCCATATAATCCCAAACATTACTATTATTATTATTATTTACTTACAATACTATCTTTTATTACTTTTGAGCCAATATTTGAGCTCTTTACCACTAATAGACAAAGCAGGCATGAATGGTATGTGGTGTAGCTGGTGGAACATAAAAATGCATGTGGAAATGGCTTAATGTATAGTCATTTAGTGAGCAAAGTGCCAATGTCCTTCCATGTTCCCTTCATATATAAATATACATATAATACACACATAAGTATTGCTTTATATTGAAGCCCATTTTTGCCACTGTGATCGAAAAGAAGATCCTGTAAATCATTATTATAATAATATAAACTTCCTCCAAATAATGCCTTAGTATCTCAGATTAAAGAGTTAGCATTTCAAAAATAATAGTGACATATGATTAAAGAGAGGACAATGGCAGTTAACATCTGAAAGTAGTAAGTAGAAGTAACTTCCATTTTACTAGTGAGTCAATGATTTGTTTGTATGATCTGACTGGAATCACTGCATACCATAAAATTTAAAATATACTCACAGAGCTACTTCTGAAGACATTAGGAGTACTTTCCCTTAAAATGAATGGAAGCCCTTGTGAGACACAAGAGCTAATTTCTATTGGTGCAGTGAATACAGTGTACACCACACTGAGTAAAAATGGTCATTAACTTCAGACCCCCCCAGCAACAAGAAAATGTTGCTATGTTTACATTAAGAAAGTTTGCTACTACTACTATACTCAGCAACTAGCAAGTAGGAGCCAGTAGCCAGTTGTACCAGCTGATTGTGAGTTTGACAGTAAAAGTAAAACAGTAACTGCTACATTGTAGGTGACTAGGTTCACACTAAACTCCCCCCTCCAATCAGCACCATCTCCACTAAATTGACTGTTATCAAACCTTGTCTCAGAATGATGTTTCATCAGTGCAGCATTCAGATAATATGGGAAAGAAAGACACTACTGACTAATGACAGAAAGAAAAAGACTTGCAGAGGTGATTGAATGTCCATGTTAAACATAGCGAAAGTTCCAAAACCTTAGGTGAACATATGTTAACATGCTTTGTAAGACAAAAGCCCAATTTTCAGTCTGCACCGAACACTTGTTTCTGATGGTTTTTTCCAGCACTGTGTGTATGTATGAACTTTGTGAACCCCTTCTCTGGGCATCAGCTCCAGGTTCAGCGCGCCCCAGCACTGCAGCATGCCCACCAAGTGCTGACTGCAGGGACTGTCATGCCAGAGACAATGTCTGAAAGAAAGTGTTCCCCTACACAGCAGCTGGTTGGCCAGGATTGTTATATTGCTACTGAAGGCTGTGCAGTTCCATGTCACTAACTATGTCACTAACATGTTTTTTTTCTCTCTGGTTTATTATCATTCACTGCACATCACTATTGCAGCAAGTAACTGTGGAGGTTGATGAGTTTTTATGCTGAACTGTATGTAAACATTTTCTAGCAGACCCCCGTTCATTAAGTTTTTAAGCCACGTGTCTAAAATCAAGTGTTTAATTGGTTCTACAGGAAATTACATATTTCCTTCAGAAGTTTAGTGAGAAGTTTAAATTGAATCGTGAATCGTGCCTCAAAGGATATGTGTTATAGCTAATGGATGGATGAATATTTTATATGAACATGTGGTTAACGTGAACATGATCACATTAAAATGCAAATATTTGATTGTATTTGTCATGAATCTATCATGTCGTGAACATTTTATCAATGCAGACCTTGTATCTTTTATCCACCTATCATTATTCACAACGTGAAACATGTTGTTGCCTCCTAACTGACCTCTGATGAGAACAGTCTTTACATACATACAAATACATGGCACTTAGTTGTAATAACAGGAAAGTTATGCCATTAGATGAAAGATACACCTCATGAACGCTCTGGGATGCATCATCAGTGTTGTAATTTGGGGTCATCAGGTGTTTCGGGTCTTTCAACATCAGACACCCTCTCCCAGGCAACCCAACTGTAGTTGATCAGACCCTGGCTTGCATCTCAGCAGGATTTGTCCACAGATCTGCCCTCTTGATCCAAAGTCATCTTGTGGCTTTCTCTGTGGCTTCTGTTGCTTTCTTGATGACTCTCTTCTTTGCTTGCCCTGTGATGCCCAGTACTGTAAAAGCCCTGCAGTGTAAACATCCTGCAAAGTCTCGGCAACCCTCCTCCACAGGTTCACATCAGACCCGCCAGCCCTGCCTTTGGCATGTCTCCACAAGTTCCAGGTACTTGGCACGCATCCTTTCATTGGCCTCGACGACACACTCTTCCCAGGGTACAGTTAGTTCCAGCATGATCAGTTGCTTGGTGGATTCTGAAACGATTATGTCTGGCTGCAGATGTGATGGTGCTATCTGGACTGGGAACTTTAGCTGCTTGCCAAGGTCCACTTCCAAACTCCAGTCGCTGGCAGTGGTGAGGAGGCCAGCCTTCGGTCCTGACTGTGGGTGCAGCTTTTCACTAGCTCTCATAAAGGCAAACCTCTTGGACTGGTGGTGGCCCTTGTTGATGTTGATGGCTGTGGCTACAGTGTCAGCTATTGCTTTGAGGGTCTGATCATGGCAACAGCAGTAGTGCCCGTTTCCCACAGCTTTTGGGCAACTGCTGAGAAAGTGTTCCAAGGAGCCTCTTCCAGAGCATTGAGAACAGGTAGGTGTTTCACTCTTGCCCCAAACATGCAGGTTTGCTGGACTGGGTACTGTATCATATACAACCTGGACCGAGAAACTTATGCAGTGGTAGTCTGCTTGCCAGATGTTGGACCACATTATCTTTTGCTGCAGAACATTTTCCCATCTTGTCCACACTCTTTGCTGGCCTGTACTTCCTCCACACCTGCTCAGACTGCTCCTTGGCTTTGGCTTCATCGTCTCATTTATACATACCTACAGTGGGTAGCTGACAAGGTCCTGTGGTGTCTAGCTGAATGTATTACTCAGTGTTTTTCTAGTGTAGACAAGCAGTGTCGGTGCTGTCCATGGTACTGAAAGGGGACTAGACTGCTTTCCTTGCTTCAATAGAGCACGGATGAGGAAAGCTCCTGTGATTTTCTGCAGAGCCTCTTTGTCTCATCCACTTTCAGCATCGCGGACAGCACCAACAAGGCAGTGATGCACTGTGTTACAGAGGAGAAATGTGGCCTGTGGCATCAGGTCACATTTAATTAGATTACAAAAGGTAGAAAAACTAAACTAAACCAAAACAAAATTTCTCAGTTTGTTTTCTTATTTTTGAGCTTATAAGGTACACATTTACTAAAAATAATATAGTGTAATGTCCTGTTCCAGTATCACTGGGAGAGTAATTTTAAATCTTTCCAGATGGCAGATTAACCATAGTGAAATGACAGGATATAGTCTGTAATAGACATAGACATTCAGCAGGACAAAGCCAAAAGAGAAGCTGGGAAACTGGTCTCAGACTTTTGGAGCCCAAAAATGTAAAACTGTAAGTCAGCACTTTCTGAGAAAATGGTCCACAGCAGTGATGATATCATCATCACTGTCAAAATGGCATTCATTGAACTCCATCTTGAGGAAGAGGTAGCAGTCTGAGGGTGTTGGATGAGTTCAAATCCATGTGCATCCTCAGTGCTGACTTGTAATTTTCAATTACCCAAAACAGAAATACCTCAAATGTTATTAACTTAAAACTTCCTGCAGAATCACTCATAGAGTTGAACTGCACATGTAGGTAACAAGAACTAAATCTTTTTCTACCTTAGGTCACAAACTTATCAATCACCCCTCATATATCTATGTGATTTTCTCAGTCAGTGTATAGAAGGGTCTACATGATAAACAAGCAAAAGAGAGGGCGAGAGAGAGAGAGAGAGAGAGAGACTTTTTACTCAACACAACAGCAGTGCAAGCAAAGTGGCTGACTGAATGACCAAGTCTAGAGGGCAGGAGAGGGGGAAAAGAAGCAGGAGAGAGGTAGAGAGGGAACACACAATGGAGAGAAAAGCTGCTGCAGGGAGAGGAGGAGAAAAGAAAAGAAGAGAGAGAATGAGGGCCAAAGAGTTCAGCCGATCTTCACGTGTGATCACATGTTCTCACACAGGGGCTTGATGCTGATGATGAGGAAGAGGGGGAGAGAAGAGACTCTCCTTATGCAGAGGTGATAAGGGCTGAGAGACTGAGAGAAAAAGCAGGAGGAAGGTGAGAGAAGACAGAGGAGAGAGAGAGTGGACGAAGGGCGGGACCTGAGATAGAGTTGGGTAGAGATTAAAAAAAGGAGACTGCTTTCACTGCAGCAAAAAAAGAAAGAATCACCATACAGTGGATGTCAGTATACGTTAATAAATAACACACAGTGTATCCTTGTGTGTTTTTAGAAACTAAGAAACCCTGATGATGCATTTTTGCACTTTGTCCTTATGAGGTTTTTAAAAGAATTTTAGGAGCCTGAAGGTCACTGAACTAGGCATGGGTTCCTTCAAACACAGATATGAAAAAAGCCAAAACTAAAACCCTGACCTTTTTACAGACAGTGGTAATGTGTCTACATTATTTATTGTCTCTGAAAAGGACTCTAGAAAAAGACTCAAGTTGAACCCAAAAGTCCATTCTCTGGACTTGGGGACTAGACAAGCACACAAATCAAAACTGACAGCAAAGACATATATACTGATTTCTTAGCAAAAAGTATTTTTAACAGTATCACTATTTCTCCCTTCATTCTCTAGAGGTCTGCAATATGTCCACTTTAAGACTTTTCCTGTGAGTCTAGGGAAGTTCAGACATTTGGATTCTGCCAAAATGTCTGCAGCCATGCCAGCATCTCTGTGAGGCTGTACCAGACTCAGCAGCTTTGACCTAATGCTAACATCAGCATGCTAACATGCTCACATTGACAATGCTACCAGGCTCAAGGTCTTAGTTTAATGTGTTAGCATGCTAACGCTGCTTACCACTAAAAACACAGCTGAGGCTGATGTGATTGTCATTAATCGTGCAGGTTTTTAGTCATAAATCCCGGTACTGGACAAATTAAAACCTGATGATGGTGCTGGAGCAAAGTAATTCTCAATATAAAGCTACAACCACTACCTGGCTGGTTAGCTTAGCTTAGCACAAAAAATGGAAATCGGAAACAGCTTGTGTGGTTCAGTCCAAAGGTAAAACAAAATTCACCTACCATCTCTAAAGCTCACTGAAAAACTTCAGAACTTGTTTAATCTGTGCACAAACTAAAGTGTAACAATGACATGTTTTGGTTGTGCAAGACTAGTTCTTGGCTGAACCCAAGCTAACCATCTGCTGGCTGTAGCTTCATATTTACTGTAGTATATAAGAGTGGCATCAATCTTCTTATCTGCCGCTGTGAGAAAGAGAATAAACATTTTCTCAAAATTTCAAATTTTTCAATGTCAGGGAAAGATTATTATTATGGCAAAATTGATGGTAAAACAGGGTGGCAGAGTGGTGCAGCACCGTTGCCTCACAGCAATAAGGTTCTGGGTTCTGACAGGTAGGTGGATAGGCTCCAGCAAACTCCAGCCTCCTTCATCAAACTCTGACATGCTACATGTTCTTCCACTACCCTGACCTCCACACCTTTACTTTCCACTTTGATAAATAAAGGGCACACAGCTTCCTGCGTTGGCACTGTTTGTTGGTACTGGACTGAATCTGTGAAGTGCAAATTGTCCAATGTGGAATGCATCTTCTGTGATACAGAACTGTTGGTTTATGACCACATACTTTGCAGAACTGATGGCACTGACACAATGTGGGGAGCTGCTTGTGGCATCAGAGATAATGTTATCCTCCAGAAGAATAAGCCACAATGAATGATGTCAATATATGTGTTGTTATGACTCTGAGAGGGAGTATGATTCTTGACTTACACCTTACAAACAATCTTTGCCTTACCTTTACTTGGGTCAATACTAACAATAATTAATTGTTTTTTTAAACAGACCCCATAGTTTTTAAGATTTAAGCCTCTACCAAACAATTGAGAAGTCCTTTCATGGTAAATGTATGAAAAACATTTACAAATACCAAAAACATGTAGAAAAAGTCAAATAAAGTGCTAACTTCCTCAAGAAATGAATTGAACTTGCTCATTTCTGCGGCAGTACTACAACACAAATGTTTTTTGACTGGTGGTTCAACAGCACTAACATTTTCTTGGTTATTAGATCCATTTCTAGATCTATTTCTGATGGTCTGCTGTGAAGTAGTCCTGCTTTGCATTCAAACATATCTGATCATCATCATCACTCAGATCAGAATCAGATTCTCTAGGATTTTCTGGTACAAGGGCCAGAGAAGTGCATAGTCTCGCAGTATAGTGTTTTAGTGTCTATCTATTATACGCACGACAGAAAGAAAGAAAAATCTAAATCACAATCCATGTGCTGTTACAGTGCTAGTCATATGTTAGTACACAAACATATGTCAATTTGTTACCATGGAATTAATAGTATTATCAGTACTAGTGTTTCCTCCAAATTTATTCTGGATATTTACCATGTTTACAGTACTTCCATCTCAAAAATGGTGAAAAATCATGATGATATATAGTTTTAATCAAATATTATATGGAGAAGCATTAAATATATGATATTATTATTTTTTTTAATTTAATAAAAATAGTACATTTATTTTCTTGGCATACTTTTATCACTCCAACTCAATGCTTTAGTCAAGCATGTTTTTCAAATAGAAAAAAATAACAGTTAAAAGTTAAAGTTAAAAAAAAATTCAACATATATATATAATGGAATATCATTAAATGTATCTTTTAACAGCTATGAATGATCAGAATTTTATTATTATTATTATTATTATTATTATTTGTAATGTAAATAGTCAGTTCTAATTACATTAGCTAGCTTATCTGCCTGTACCATAAAATGACAATTCAACTGTCAAATTATTTGACCATTAATAGACTTCTATTTGTCTCACATGATGTTCAGTGAGACCTCTGAAACTATAGCATTTTGAAAAAATTTCCTTTACCTCGAAAATTCCACCAAAACGTAAATTTTCTCTTTCTGGCTTCTTGTTTGGAGGTAAAGTGGAAAGGCATGCTACTGACAAACACAATGACATCTAGTGGATTTTATTTTATTTTTTATTATTATTTTTTTTTTTTGCATAACACAACTAACTGAGAGGTAGAGATGGCTCAGTCAGGTTTAGTTAAGTTCAGCAATGATATAATGTGCTCTACCAAACAGCTGCACAGAGCATTAAAGGGTTAAATGCTGTCTGAAAAGATAAGTTAAAATTACCAATTTGCATGGTGGAGATTTCACTCCCCACCCCCCTTCCTGATGTCAATCCTGTCTGAATCAGGCTTGTTCTCTTACTGCATGTACTAATAGAAGCCTTGACTCTGATACAGGCCAGGCTGTTGTAGAAGTCCTCGCTCCAAACAGAGCTTACCATCAGACTACGCATGAGTTTGGATGCATATGGTTGATTAAGGGTATTCCACTGACTGTGGACATAGCACCTTGCATTTTGTGTGTGTGTGTGTGTGTATGTGTGTGTTCCTGTGACGTCGGAGTGGACCCTATACAGCGCAGCACAGTGCTGCAGACTGTTCTCAACAGACCAACACAGCACATTAGGTCTGCACTAGAGAGAGAGAGGGAGGACAAGCAGCGGAGATGATAAGGAGAGGTGGGGAAAGAGATGGAGAGAATACACTGTGTGAGAAAAAGAGGGGGAGAGAGAGAGAGAGAGAGAGAGAGTGGAAATGGGAGAGCACTAATGATCTGATGGTCTGCAGTCTTTTCTCCCCATTTTGTGGAGCTCAGCAATACTCATTCTGCTTCTGGCCTCCCTCTCTCTCTTTCTCTCTCTCTTGCTGGTGGTGGAGGGACTTTCTTGGAAAGGAAAAGAGAGAGAGAGAATGGGCGGTGGGCGTGAAACACTCTATCATATCCCTCCCGCTCCGCTCTAATTGAGCCAAGTGTTTTAGTAGATTGAAAGACAGTGCAGAGGAAGGGAATGATGCAGTGGAGAGAGAGAGGGAGAGAGAGAGAGACAGAGGACAGATGAGAGCTTTAGTAAAGGAGACTCATTTTCATTCAGGACACCATGCCAAATCTTAAATACAGTGTTGAGCCACTGGCACAAGTATTTTATTTCTTTTAAGATTTTTTACATGTGTGTTTACCTCATGTATGTGATGGATATTTTTATCACCTACTACATCAAAAAAAAAAAAAAAAAAAAAAAAACCTGCTGACACATAATCACATCAATAATTTAACTCTAAGAAAGGAACTGTTTTGACAGAATGAGCAACTCTGGATGCGCTTTAATGTTAGTATGTTTTAACCCAGGTAAAATGTATCCATCCATTACAAACCCTCGCCTCTTAAGAGGCAATTCCCAAAAGCACTGTAATTTAAGATGCTCTCAAAAATGACTGTAGACTACCAAGCATTTCCTACCCACTTGTAGGAGGCTAAGACATGGAGGGATTACTGAACAGACCCATGTGCCAGAGTCTCTTACAGGTTTGAAATGACTTTTAACATTTAATTCGAAGGACGACAAAGATGCACAGAAATCACCATAAAGAGATGCAAAACCACCTCAAAGAGACACAAATGACCACAAAACATGCTGAAAACACAGCTTAGGCGTCTTGCAACATCAAAGTAAATGATCTTTACCTACAGTCTCTTCATCTCCTCTCTGTGTAGATAAGAGTCTAATACAGAAATGATGACAGAATGGCATCCGCAGGTCAAATCTCCCAAATTAAATAGCAAAATATGCTTTTTGCCCACGCCCCCAGAACAACACGCTGAAGCTTTTCCCTATAAGCAGCGTATTCACTGTACCTATTCATGAAGCTCAGTGTTAGGGTTAGGTTTATTTGTAATGTACGGCATACAGTTAAATACACTGTGTTACTTGTATGTATATAACATGCACTTAGCATCATCTTCAGAACCATTCATAGCTGATGACATGAAATGTGTGTAAAAAATAAACACCTCTAAATTCTAAGATTGATCATTGGACTCTTAGCGGGTTTTGTGGCCACAGATGGAATTGCAGGTCACATGGCATCCACTGGCCCAAAAAGACTTTTTTTCCCCCATTCACAGCCTTATAAAAGAAAAACCTATAAAGTGATCAACATAGTTTTCTGAGCCACCACGCTTCAAAATCACTGTAGCAATCGGACACTATTAGGGACTATTAGCACAAATGGTTCTGACCCACCTACAGTCTGGAGTGGTCTTAATTGTGCAGTGTTACTCTTCTATGGCGATTGCCAAGATTGGCTCTTCACTTACAGTGCTGCGTTGCTGGGTTGTAGGGTGGTTGTCTATGTCCATTAATGGTTGTCCTTTGTAGGGGATTTGCTGCTTTGTTTGTGTTGCAGGAGTGTTGCAGTGATGGTTGCCCTTGGCCACCTCTGTTACCAAAGCCTTTCTCCCCTGATCACTCAGTTAGGCTAGGTGTCTGAGGACACTGTGCTCTTGGGGACCTTCAATGCAGCATTTTTATGTAGCCTTCCCCAGATCTATACCTTGACACAATCTCGTCTCTCAGCTCTGCAGACATTTTCAACTTTGTGGCTTGGTTTTTGCTCTGATATGCATTGGAAAGCCTATATAGACAGGTTTTTCTAAGTGCTATACAAAGACACTCAAGTCAAAGTGTAGAAACATTTCAAAGATGATTCAGAGAAATGGGAGGTAATGGAGCTAAATTTGTCATAGGGTATTTTTTCTTTCAAATTCAGTTTTTACTTTGTGATTACAGGGTATTGAGCAGATTGATGAAGGAATAATTAGTTTAAAGAATTTTAGCATAATATAAGAAATTGTGAAAAAAGTTAAGTGAATCCTTCCTGAATCCACTGTAAATCCCATCTGAGCAGTGAGTTAAATTACAGAGGAGCACAGTGAATATTTTATATTTTACTTCACCCTGTAATGCTCAACACCTGCTGTTATACTTAGAAATTATTAGTGCTGCTTCTAGTATTACTGTTACTTGTAATCACTATGTTAACTGTAATTACTATTATTACTACTATTGTATTACTGTTACCAGTTTATATTTTTATATGGATGCTATGTTCTCGCGTCCCTATTCTCTACCCCCCACCTCCACCCCATCTCTCCCACTTCCCCTCTCTCTCTCTCTCCCTCTCTCTCTGCTTCTCAATGCAACCGGTCGAGGCAGATGGCCGCCCACCCTGAGTCTGGTTCTGCTCAGTTTTTCCTTGCCACTGTCGCCTAGTGCTGCTCATGGTGGGATCTATTGGGTCTCTCTCTGTAAATATAATAATCTAGACCTGCTCTATGTGAAAAGTGCCTTGAGCTACATAAATAAACTTGAGTTGAACTGAATTGTAATGTTCACCCCTTCCAAATAGGGATTTAGACAATAAAGTTTTTCCTACCTTGTGTTTACAGTTTTTGTTTGTCACTTTCCTGTTTCAACATGACAATGCCCTCATGTCAACTCCATGAAGAAACAGGTTTCCCAGTTTGCTGTGGAGGAACTTGACTGGCCTGGACAGAGCCCTGACCTCAACCCCATCCAACATCTTTGGAATGAACTGGAATCCCTGTGGCTGGGTCCAAACCAAAGGCTTTTGGAGCTCCACATTGATGCTGATGGTTTGGTTTAACATGGGTGTGATGCTTTTGACCGTGTACTTTGCTGTTACTTCTATATTCCAGCATTAGCAGTGAAAAACAGAAGCACCTACTTTCTCTCTCTCTCTGCTTCTCAGTTCAATAAATCCTATTTATTTGCAGTTAAGGATGCAGCAAAATCAAAGGCAACAGCTCAAAAATAGCAGAAGCCAAATGCTTTCGTTTAGCAGAAATGGCAGTTTTTGACCTTAATAACATCAAATGATCTACTTCTATGAATTCAGTCAGTCATTCAGCAAGCAAATCTATTGATTCATAAAATCCGCATCCCACATATTCTCTCTCTCTGTCATAGGCACACTTGCAGAATCTCTCTCTCTCTCTCTCTCTCTCTCTCCATCTGCCTCTCTCTCACACACATAGGCAGACTCCTCCTTCCTCTCCTCCTCTCTCCTCCTCTCAGTTGGTCCTGTGACTCCTTGCCGGGACGGTATAACAGAAGCCTACAGAGCGGGGACCGGTGGTGGATGGGGAAGTGCAGTAGCCGCAACAGCAGCAGGAGTCGGGCGCATCGTCCGAAGCATGCTCCAGCGCAGCCATGACTTGCTCGGCGTCAGATAGCGAGAAGATCGTGATCAACTGCGGCGGGATCCGACACGAGACCTACCGGAGCACCCTGAAGACGCTGCCGGGGACGCGCTTGTCTTGGCTGACTGAGCCCGACGCCTACAGTAACTTCGACTACGACCCCAAGTCCGACGAGTTCTTTTTCGACCGCCACCCGGCCACCTTCGCCTTCATCCTCAACTATTACCGCACCGGTAAGCTCCACTGCCCCAATGATGTATGTGGGCCGCTCTTCGAGGAGGAGCTCGCCTTCTGGGGCATCGACGAGACGGACGTGGAGGCGTGCTGCTGGATGAACTACCGGCAGCACCGCGACGCCGAGGAAGCCCTGGACAGCTTCGAGACCCCAGAGCCGGATGCACCCGAGGATGACCCTGCACTCACCGGCGGAGCTGATGGCGACCTGAAGCGGCTGTGCATGCAGGAGGACGGCCGCAGGGCGACGTGGTGGGAGGTGTGGCAGCCCAAGATGTGGGCGCTGTTCGAGGACCCCTACTCCTCCAAATACGCTCGGGTGAGTGGTCAGACAGGTGTCTAGTCTATTATGTTCTACAATCTATACATCTAAACATGCCTTTCTTTTGTTTCCACTGTCCTTCTCTGTTATTTGTCTGCCAGCGCATCCACGCTTGGCACTGTTTTGGACACTGCGCATTGTTGCGCGTAAAGTTATTCCTTAAACTGTTCTGGAGGAGTGGACGCTTGACAAGTTCACTGCAGTATTCAGCAAACGACAATGCAATGCTCGTCACTTTGTTCCTCTCATCTGCGCTTTTTTTTTACCCGCCACTGTTCATCCCCTTAATTAATCTCTTCCACTGAAATCGTTGTGTAAAAATTTGGCCGCTGCTGTTGCAGTGTGCATCAGTCCATCCTTCTCTCCTTCTCTTTCTGCCTCTCACTCCTGTGTCTACGTGTGCGTGCCAAATTCTTTCTCCAACAAAATACTCAACTGTTTTAACATGAACCTAAAGTGGAATTCAGGTTATATTCAGTGTAAAGGGTGCTGCAATCCAATAATCAACATAATTACCAAGACAGTTGAAAATGAAAATCCAAACGGTAGCAGGTGGTCCTGCATCCATTCATCTGGTTTCTCTCTGCACCATTTGTGAATCAGATATAAAATCCTGGAGGCAGCAGCAACCTCACACTTCAGGTTGCTGGGGTTTTTCCTGTGTGTGGAGATGAATGCGTGTATTAAGGCACATGAATGTATTCATGTTTACTTGTGAGTGTGTGCCTTAGGTGTGCTGGCATGTGTGTACATGAGGTTTCAAGAAGCCATGTGTGTGCGTGGATGTGTGTGTTTAGGCAGATGATGGAGTAAACATTGTTGCACCATGAAACACTGCTGTTCCTCCAGCATCCATCGAAACCAGTTGGTATCAGTTTATCTGTTTTCTGTTTTAGTCTTCTGGTGAATACACATGCCTCTAGTTTAGATTGGAATAAAAACACCAATGAATCAAAATGTCACTGTTAGTCTCTGTATTGTGTCTAATGTGCTACTGCTTTGAATTTGGCTTGACTTATCCTGCACTGCTTTACAAAACATAAGTAGCATATAATGCTCATAAAAGAAGAGAGAACTGTTCTCTCATTACAAAAAGCACATAGCAGTCTCTTGTTTGCAACATGAGGAGAAGGTTTTTTGAGAAATGTCCAGGTCCACTGAAGCTGAACACAAAGTGCACAGGTCTTGTCTTTCTACAGACCAGCACCCCTAGAAATGAGACAATGTTAGGTAATTCTGCACATTTACAAATGCACAGTATAGTGTACCTTGCAGGTAGCAAAGCGAAAGTAAAGGTGAGGAGGTTGGGGTGGTTAATGGGTATGTCTCACAGGAGTTTGTGTCTCCTGGTGGTTGGGGGGTATGGTTTACACACTTTCCTTGTAGCCAGGATATTTAAAACATCCAGTGTGTGGTGATAAGGTGTGCAGAGTTGTGCAGTAGCTTACCAATGTATTATGTGATGATGGGGTTCAGGAGGTCAAGGGAAAGAGATAGATTTATGCAGTGACATCACTAGCTAATTGACCACTTTTTGGATAGCAATGATAGTAACTCTTAGGATCATACAAGGTGGAGTTTCTCAACCAAAGTCCCCACCTCCCTGACAATCGAAGGGGGATCATGGAGGTCCCAGGCCTTACCAGTATGAACCTCTGGTGAGGCCCAAACCTCCTGGACCTGAGGCTGCAGCTGGCCTTCTAGGTGCAGAGTCCGCTCATGGTGGAATCATTCGCCACTGAATTTTTGCCAACAAAAATATTTTGGTATTAGCTAACCTGACAACTGTCATTATATCCCATCTGAAAAAGATCAGATCAGCCAGTGCTTTCTATACTTAGTATGGAAACTTCAACCATAGTTGGGGGATCAGTCAATAGAAAATATGAACTTTTTTGAGCAGCCAATACAGTTTTTGATCACAATATGTGTTTGCTAGAAAAATCAATTATATTAATATAATACACCAACAAGAATCTATGTGTGTATGTATTCAGTGCAAAGAAGAATTCCTTTTAATGTTACTTGCACTGTTACCATGATCTTGTCCTAATCCTGACCATGCAGTAGTTTGATAAGAGTTGCAATACCATATGCACAGCTGGTTGGAAATCATCTGAACCTCTTCCACTGTTTTTAGCCACGCCACTTTTCTTTGCACAGGAAGAAGACTGGTGCTGAGCTTGAATTCATGGTTTTGTGCTGATGGTATTAACTGCTGTTGCTCAAAGAATTCATATGAACACTTTCTGGCAATCAGAGGGAAGGACACAAAAAATTTCTAGGGTTCTTAGATTTCAGTTTCATCCCTCTGCTTTCCCTGCGTGGTCAGTCCCCCACCTCTCACCTGCATCTCCCTCTGCCTTCCTCTGCTTAATTGTCTCTAAAAATCTATGGTCATTTGCAGAGCCAGAGGCCAGTGCTGACCTGGGTCATTGTGTGTTGAGGCGTATTTTCTGTGGACTCTGCTATACGCACAGCTTATTGAGACAGCATATTGACTCAGTCACTCTCTGTGACTTAGGATGGAAACACAATCAGACACACACACAAACACACACACACACACACACACGCACAAACTTATAGACACACACTGACATGCATGCACACAGTCAGATGTATGCACATGTAATTTAGGGGGGCATGAATACACATGGGCAAATACACAAATGTATGCACATGTTAAACTGTAGATCAAGGAGATACACATAAAAAACATAAAAAACATAAATAAAAAAAAACCATACACAGCTATGCAGATACACACAAGCACATACAATTTCAAAAATTTTGAAATAAATATCTGGACATAAAGATTTTCTGGTTGGTTGATTTATATAAACAAATCCTTTCTTAATAAAATTATTGTTATTTGATTAAAATATATTTCTTAAGACAAGCACACAACAGTTAAGCAAGGAAATTATGTTTCAGGCTCTGCATGGCCATGTGAATCCATGTATTGTAAATTTCACCATCTGCCTGAAGCTGGTGTTATTCTTTTTCAGAGATGCACGCAAACATCTCTGCAAACTTATGTAAAGACAGATTTTATTGGTAACGCAGAGGAACTGACACACGCACCTCCAAAATCTCAACAGCATGTCTTGTGGCATTTCAAACAAATTAACCAGCCGATTCTGGTCTGGAGATAAAAAACTTTACTACATAAACATATAAAACAGACTCATGAACATGTGTGAGTGACCCTTGTTCGCCTAGGTGCTGCCCAGAGAAGCATAATTACAACTAATATCCACTAATATCCATAGAGGCCTAAAATTTGTAACCAGGCAGATTGCACACATGGAAAGTCTGCATATATTTTATAGTAAAAGGAACTAACCTTACACCTTGTCTACACTGGCAGCATAATGAAAGAGCAGGCTAGGAGCATCAGGAGTCCTCTGTCAGTGTCATGCTTATTAATGGTTTGGCTGTATTCTTTTCAGAATTTACAGGCAAAATCAGATCAGTACGGTTACATCTGTTCCATCAAATGCACATGAGGCTGGAATTATATACAAAGTACATGTGAACATTTTAGTTAGTCTGTATAATGAAAGGTATTGTATGTAACTATAGATCACAGTCCTCAGAACCCAAATCACCAAAATGCATCATGTGGAGCTAAGAGTCAACCAAGTTGATGGTTGATCCAACTTCTGTAGGATGGGATTGTAACAAAAAACTAAAGACATGTAAATGTAAGACTCCAAATACATACAGGTGTAAAACTATGCAGTATGGAGAAGCACGTCACTGAACTGAGACAAACAGCTGTAGAATACAGCTGAAATGGGTCCCATGATGTCCATTGAGCCTGGTGATAATGTGACACTCAATAAACAAAGTTTGCAACATGTTCCTCTGAGCACTTAGATTCTCTTACAGCAAAAGTGAAGAACTACAGCTGGCTTGCTGATGTTCTTAGCAAGCTAACTGACTTGAATGTCTTTGCACACATACTTGTCATGTACAGACGGAGTCACAGATGTGCAGCTGGGGATGCTGGTAGTTTCCAGTGGATCCCTGAGGCATGTCAGTTCATTATAAGGGGTGAGGTGCTCAAAAAGCTGAGACCTCTGGTTTATGCCAAATGATACTAAATAAGAGAATTAAAAGATCTGAATCGACAGTATTTCAGACACCCTGCTTTGCTGCAGCTTCATTCACCTTAGGGTGGATGTTCTTTGACCACAGTTTCTGGTCTTGTGCAGCTTTTTCATGCATAAAACTGGACAGGTCAGAAAATTAAATGGCAGCCAAACAAGTGATCGAAGAACCAAAGGGTGACGGTAAAAAAAAGACAAACTGAATGCCGGGGTGGTGTCAGAGTGGGGGGGTTGGGGCAGCATCAGTATGACAGCTGAGGTGACTTTGAAAATGTTGCAGTCAATAGTTTTGGTGCCAACGCGGTGACATAAAGATAGGTTGGAAGGGGTGGAGGGGGACGGCCAGTGCAGCAGCAGCAGCAGCAGTTAGGCCGAGAACAGGCAAACGGCTCGGTTTTTGCTTGGTGGAGAACGTCCCTGCCAACGTCTTGATCAAAGAAAACAGAAATGCTGGGTGTTTGAAGAGGGCAATGGAAAATGAAGGACTGAATCACTCACTTTGTGAGTTTGTGCATCAGGTATATGGAACATCTTTGCAGAGGTAGCAGGTTTTCCATTTCTTAACCATCTTTCTCTCTCCTCACATCCTCTCCTGCTCTACTCTACAGTCTGTACAGTCCTTCCACTGTTTCTTTTCTCCCTGTCGTCACCACTGACAGCTCGTGCTGCTTTATTACCACGATTTCAGAGCTGAGTGCTGGATTGCTTATTATCGCTATTCAGCGAGTCCCCCCAACCCCCTCCACATCCTCTCCCTCTATCCATCTACCCCCCCACCCCCCAACTCTCTGCTTGTGCTATAGCGTAACACTGCAGTCCCCGTAGTAGCTGACTGCGCTCTAGTCTGCTGCAGAGAAGGAGGGATAGAGACACAGGGAGAGGGGAGGGGGTGACAGGATGAGAGGTGTTTTTGGTCAGGGGGGGAAGTGTGGGGAGATGAATTCAGAGTAAGAAGTGGTAGAAGAAGGAGAACAGGATGGGGGTCACTTTTTGCACCCCCTTGTTTTTGTTCCCGCTGCCCCTCTTTTTTTTTTTTCTGCTGAGCTCGGCAGGCTGGGATGCTCGTATCCGTTTATCGATCAGGTCGTACGTCTCAGCTTGCCTCATTCAGGCGGACGTCTCAGCTGAATGGTGTTCCTTTGTAAGCAAAACCGTCCCACACACACATTCCTCCTTTCTTTCTCCCTCCCTGTCTCCCTCCTTCTTGCAGCGTGGTGTAATGGCAATTCCCAGTCCCTCATGGAGAGAAACAAATACCGACACAATAGCAAACACACATACACACCTAGACTCTACACTTAAATGTTCTTACTGTACTGCTACACACAAGTCCATGGTGGCACTGTTAACGCCATTTTGACTTCATTTTCAGAGGTTGCGCATGACAGTTATTTGGGTTCATCAATATTATACTCTAATGCCATGCTGGAGTGTAACAAATGAGGTTCTGCAGGTAATGAAACAGCCTCTAACAGCTGCCATGTTGGCAGACTGCTTAGGTAGTCTATTATATCTTTATTAATATATTGGATCAAAGAACAAATTCACAAAGCAGACATGTATGCAGAAAGTACCAAACAGTCAAAATTCTGTTTCATTCCTTAAAGTGAATATGTAAGAGATTTAGGGGTGTCAGTGTGTTGCAGTGGTAGATATATTTCATTGGTAGTGACAAACCTAGAGGTAATAATAACCAACTCTGCCATTTCCCTCAGTGCTAGAATGTTTTAGCCTCTTTTGGCTTATTGTTTTGGTTTTACAACCCACAAACTCTCTTCTCATTAACCTGGTTTTCAACAGCAGCAAGCAGCTGTTCTCAGCCTCACCAAACAGCAGACAGACACAGTGAGAGACTAGCTGGTGAACACACAGAGCATTTAGCAGCCTCTGAGTGCTGTTTCTGCTGGATGGAAAAATGAAAGAAACCTTCCCCAAAGGGTCTATAGACAGTCCAGGCTGAGTTTAGCAGTGGACTGGTCCCCAGGTCTGGACTCTCGAGTCCTTCCAGAATCAATAACTATCTTCCAGCTATGATAAGATGACTGCACAGTACATACACACCTCTCACCAAACGACTAGAGACAGTTTGCTCGAAGTAATAGATTAATAGTTGAAATAATAAACAATAACTAATTAATAAACAAAAATCACTTGTGATTAGTAAACAGTTGAAATGGCAAACAGTAAACTAAAGTAAAAGTAAAATTTCTAAACATGAAATAGGTGAAAGTTAAGTGAATGAATGAATGAATGAATGAAAATAGTTAAAAGTAAAAAAATGGTAAAAAAAATAAAAAATAAAATCCTGTCCATTTAATACAGTTTGATTTGATTTTAGCCAAAGCCAGAAGAATGAAGACAATTAATTTGAAAAACAGAAATGTTTGATCAATTAAAGTACCATCTTATGAATGAAAGGTCCAACTGTAACAGAAGTGAGTACACACTTCATTACTGAGATTCCATTCATATGTTTTCTCAGTATGTTGTATGTCTGTCTGTATTGGAATGAATGCACAAACACGTCTTTGCTGGAGTTTTTTTTATTGGATTTAAGTCAGGCAGCATACTTGGCCAGGTCATAGTTTTCACTTTTGTCCCTCTTTAAGAACTCTTCTTCATTTTTTTTATGATGTCTTTGGAGTCACCGTCATGTTGGAAAATTCCTCCCCTGCTAAATTTCTCAGGAGTGGGAGTCATTTTTCATTTAATATTTGGCCATACAAACTTAAACAGTTTAACTCCTCTTCCACCTTTTACACTCATGCAGCCCCATATCAGCATACTCCAACCTCCATGTCTCACAGTCAGCACCCCCCCCATCTGACCCCCATCTGATCCAAACACATTTATTTTGGTTTGTGACCAAAGATTGTGCTGCAGTATTCACCAGGCATCATTCCATGCTCTTTAACAAACTTTAATCTTGTCGTTTTGTGTTGTTTTGAGAGCAGTGGTTTTCTTGTTGGATGCCATCCATGCAAGTTGACTTCATGCAAGTTCTTCACACTATCTGATCTGACACTGAAACACCAGTTTCCGCAGATATGTTTTCAGTACAAGGCTGTGTAAATAGTGAAGCTGAGGATGACCCCTGCACCTTTTGTTGTGGGTAATATGACTCTTTCTGAACATCCTAACCACTGCTGCAGCTGCAGCTGATGCTCTTCTATCCTCTCTCATCTTTCATCATCTCTCTCATCAACTGTCACAATCTGGTTTCTTAATTGTTCAGGCCAGTTTCTTACTATGTGCAACATATTGCATTAGACAGAATCTAACCTCTTTGTTTTTATTTATACATTAGATCGACTACTCTACACTTCAGCCTAAAATTAATACATCTGTTTTAAGATGGTACAATTTTGAATCATGTAATACTTATATTACACAGGGGTGTTGTTACATACTGTAACTAAAGGAAATGGAGAAAATAGGTTGCTCTGGATAAATGGTTGAATTGTTCAGTTCCTACCACAAACCTGACCAAATTGACCTAATCAATAGCATGAAAAAACTGTAACAATATCGATTTTATATAATTAATAGTGTTGAATAACATCCCACTTTAAAATCAATTGAAGTGAACATATTTGGAATGTGATGAATGATGAGGGTTTGTGGGCTCAACCAACAAAAAAAGAAAGAAAAAAGACTGCAGTAGGTGAATTCCTGCTGCCATATTTTCCATATTTTTATGTTAATCTTGAGAGGAAAGAAAACAGGCCCATTGCCCAAAATGCTGAACTATTCCTTTAAGAGCTAAGGTGAGACAGGTGGTCAGTGGGTGGAACTGGCCTCATTTATTAACCGATTCACCTAAAAGCAATGACTTAGCCAGTGTTATTTATAGAGCAGGTACATTGCTTCCGACCTTTAGTATGGAGCATGGTGCTGGATCATAACGTCACAGCAGGATCTCAGTACTTCTGCACCAAACCAATGACAATCAGATGATAATATTAAGTCACACACACACACTTTAGCTGTTTTCAGAATCTCTCCTCCTATCATATTCTCTCCTGACATTATCAGTGTTTTTTCTTCCTGGTTTTAAAATCTTTAGCACCACTCTCTCCCCCTCCCTCTCTGGTGGTTTTGTTGCGCTATAGGCATTATATCCACCAGGGTCCCCCTTCCCCCTCTGTGGATAATGCTGCGACAGAGCTTTCTTTCTCTATGTGTCGCCCATTGCAGGAGAGAGACAGAGAGAGAGTGAGATAGAGAGAGAGAGAAGGGTGAATGTAAGAGGAGAGGGTACAGAGAGAGAAAGGGGGGAGACCATACTGTATTTGATGACATGTCAAGAAATAAAGCATTTAACCTCTGAGTGATCTCTACTATCCTCTCGCTGTGCAGGGGGTCAATAACAGTCAACGAACACATACCCCCACACGCACTGGGTACATGCAGAGACACATCCTTGCGCAAAAGCAGTTAACTGAACGTAGAAAATCGCATGTGCAGTAAGCTCCTACCCTTGATATATACAGTACACTCACACATGCAGCAGATTACTGCAGAATGATCTGCTGTGACGTGCTGTGCAGTGTTTGTGTGTGTGTCTGTGTATGTGTGTCTATGTGAGGAAGGTGAGAAATGCAGCTGATCTCCTGCTACCATACTGGCTGCATTTGAACAGCTTTGCCTCCTCACTGTTTTAGAGCCTGATTTACCTTCAAGGACACTAAAAGGAGCTGCTCAGACAAAAAAGCTAACTGAAACCATTCCCCAGATGTTCACTGTATCGCCAAATGGCTCAACAAATCCAAGTACCTAACTTCAAATCTCAGAGGAACCTTGCTTGATGGCCATTTCTGACAGCTCATAAGTTCATGTTATCAACATGGGACTCTGTCTGTGTGATGAACGTTCTTCTCAAGTCACCGCAAGAAGTGATTTCTAGATGACAGATGTGAACATTTTGAGACATTTGAGGTTGAAAAATCAATAATGCCATGACTTCAGCAACCTTTTCACCAGAGCTAATTATGGGATGATTCTGGGAAACACAGTAAATGACAACATTTTGAATATCAGTATTTTAAAAATTCTTTCTACAACATCACATTCCAAGTGAAGGTGCAGAACAGACCCAAAACAAGGAGGTTGATCAGAAACTGGAAGTGATTGCCATATATGCTCTACCTTCATGAGTGTGTCTGTACTTTGTAACAGACTTTGTCTTTTGCTCCGAGCCATGCAGCCACACTTCCAGTTTCACTTGTCAGGCTTCTGCATATGTTCTGCACTTGTGTTGCTTTGTAATCCGGAAAACTGTTGTTGGTGATGCTTAAGCATGTCAACCTTGGACACATACGTGTTGTGGTTAAGGTATGGTTAGGTTAGAGTTATACATCTAAAACACACAAAAAAAATCTCAGGATTTTGGTAAAAATAAAAAGCTGACATCAATGGCATATTTGGTTTCCCATATGAAAGCTGGATGTGTATCCACCACCTTCATGACCTCCACACCCTTGTTTTCTGCTTGGGACACTACTTCCTGCATTGGCACTGAATCTTGATACTGGATGTAAATGATGTGCTGCAGATACCTTCTAGGACACTGGGCTGCGTTAGGAACTACATTTTGTGGAACATTGCAAATAAACAAGAACACATGCAACTTTTATAACAAGCTCTGACACCTCAACAATAAAATGGCTGTTTGTTGCCATTAATCTCTTGCTAAGTTTAGACAACTTATGCTTTGTGGTTAAGATTAAGGAAAGATGGTGATGGGTAAAAGAAGAAGGAAACAAGATGTGAAATGCTTTCTCTGGAGTCACAGGCAGACCTGGGTTACACCCAACTGCCCTCGCCTACCTATTCCATATGAGAGTTTGTGGCTGCATAATGTCAGAAAAAGTGTCACAGTCATTATTACAAGAGGTTGCTTGTCAGGTAAAGGTAAACAGAAGTTGTTGTTTTGATGAGGTCATCATGGCTGGTAACATCCAGCCTGTTTTTGTCCATTTTAAAGCTGAGACATAGTGCCGTTTCAGAGTTAACAGTAACCCCCTCAATGTCTGACCATCACACTCCAAAACAGCCGGCTAGGACTGCTAATATTAGAGAGATACACTAATACTAATACATTAGAAATAAATGTCTGCACAGTAAGTGATAGTGAGCACTTTTTATGTCTTCCTGTTAAAAAATGAATATTGTAAATTTTTAAACCATCAGCCCTAAAAATCCTTTATCTTCGAAATATCCACCAAGTGTTGTTCAGTCTTTGTGGTGCTGTTCAATCCCTTTAGGTATTGGAGGATCCTGGATGAATTCCTGATGTTTAGAGTGCTCACAGTGCATGAATCCTGTCAGTATGCTGAGCCACTGAGCTGTCCACTGCTGAAAACGCTGATACTGGGTGTAGGTTTCAGCTAACAGAGCTGTCCTATGAAAAATGAAATGCTTTACATGTGCTGTTTGTTCCCCTGTGGTGCTCTCCAGTGCTGAAGTGGCTAATGTGGGTCACTGGCACTAAGTAGTGACACTGAAATAGAAGCATAGCTGGAGGTGAAGAAGTGCTGAATCAACCTCACAACACAATTTAAATTTGAGAGAGCTTGTTTTGCTGGCAATAGTTTGGTGCCACTTTCAGATAGTGGCACTGAAGTGCTGAAACAGTGTACAGAAGGCAATTTACCTTAAGGCTTGAACTGCTTTTAGAAAGTAAATCAGCTTGTTGAAAGTAGCAGGATGAAATGTTTCAGCGCTGTCATCATCCTACCTGACGATGAGGTGGAGCTTGCCTTGTCCAAGGCTGGATTACCTCAAACCCCCAGGATCCCCAGAGGCCCCAGTGCCACTGTGTAGCAATTAGTTAGTGATAATATGAACTGCAAATTTGTTTGATGGTATTAAGCACAGTATTAACTGAAGTTATGAGAGCCTTAAGGTGGCTTTATGGCCCTGTATCAAAGACTTATTATTTCAGTTGACAACATTACATGTAGAATAGTCCTAAATATTCCCAAAACACGATTCTTTGGTTGATGTTCACAGCTCATAAACATGCAACCTGCTTATGATGAAGTGTAAATAGGCATTGTTTGGCTTTATCGGGTGTCAGGTTGAAAAAGGTTGGGTACCACTGCTTCAGTGAGGTATTGCTATTTTTACTTATGTGAATACTTCTTCCATCACTGTTCATTATGTAGAATGATCTTGTTTTATGTTAAAATATACACTATATTTGAAATTAAAAGGTAAATGCAAAGAGACAGGACGTAATCCTTACACACACCAAAATCACTCAGTACACTTTGACTAGAATGGTCAAATCTTGACTACAAAAGCTCTTTCACACTTTTTGTCTCTTGCAGGCAGGTAGAGACCAACTATTGCACTGAGAGAACTCCAACATATTATCTGCTTAAATTCAAAGTACATAACTTGGGAATGGTTAGCAACTTGGAATAAGAGAGCAGCGTGGTAAACCTCTGCTTTACGGCCAGGCTGAACAACCACAGCTGTAACAGCAAAAAAAGTGTCATCCCAAATTTTATTTAAGCACACAAATACACATAATAGGCAAAGCTGTACTTATGTATCAACTCACACACACACATGCACACACACACACACATATGCACTGCGGTCAGCGTGACTTTATTTATTCATGATAAACATGACATTTGAAGAGCTCTCTCAGGGGAAGACATCGAGCCAAGGAAACCTTTCATGGTCGTTTGACCAAACCAACGATATCGCTGTAACACTCACTACAAAGCCTCAGGCCATATATATACCACATTGTAGAATTACAAGCCATACAGAGGGCACTTCCCATTCCAATCCACACTCATTCTCTGGGTGCCATTAAAAAATAATGACTGGCACTTTGTTAAAAGTTAAATGACACATATCTGTGACAACTGTATTATGTTTTTCTATATTCAGATACAAATAGAGTATTGCAAATATTCTTATTGTGTGTCATGAAAAGCTGTGTAAGCTGAATTTAATTGGTGTAATCTTAGGATTTTGCAAACAGTTCCTCCTTAGGGGGATTGGGGGGAGCAGTAGTGCCACAGCCTGGGAGGAGAAATAAAAGTATAGCTTTTACTCAGGCTGCATGAATGTACAGCGCTGAATGCACCAAACAGAGACATACTCACGCATTCTCTAGAAATCCTCCTCAAGTAGCCAAAAACCCATTAGAGGTTCCCTTTCTCCCTCCCATTCCTCTTCCTCTACTCCTTTCTTCCCCTCTAAATATAGCCTTCTTTCACTCCGTCATTTTGATACTCACACATGCTCACCTCGTCCCCCCAGTGGGGGTGGAGGTGTTACAGCGCCTCTAAAGCACGCTCATGAAGACGAGCCCCTGGTGCAGTCTCACACACACACACACACACACATACCTTAGCTCTTTCTATGAGGAGGAACACCCTGCGGCAGTATCGATGGCGGCGCTCTGCGTGGCGTACTGTAGCAAACAGCAGGCATACAGGGGCCTCAGGGTTTTCAGAGCCACTTCAAAGAAAACAGTATTGCTTTTTAGGGAACGTATACGATGAATTTCATTTCAAAAAAGGTTTTCGTCCGTTTAAAAATAATATTGTTTAGTAGAAAAATAGAAAATGAAACTAAAGAGCAGTCTCAGAATCACAGTTAACAATGGATCAGCTGAGTGTGGATGCTTCCAGAGACAACATAATCCACACAACAAATCAAATTATCACCTACTCACCTCCCCATGGACTCTGCTAACCTTTTTTTAAGCTTATCTTTTAGCTCGTTGTTTTGGTCCTATGGCCATTTTGTCTGTTTTTGTTCTATCTCACAGCTCTAAACATCCTTGTTTCCAGCAGGAGCAGGAAGCTGTTTTCAGTGAAAGAGCTCTGATAAAGTTACTGTCCACTACCTGAGGCCAGTACTACGAAGGGACTTTAACCTCCTCTGATTTAACTCAGGTTATCAAGGAAAGTCGGGGTTGACAAACCCTGACTGCCTCCATCTGTGTTAGACGGTGGTTCAGATGTCGGTAAGTTGAGTCGGTGTTAACTTAATCAGAGTTAGTGCGCGTGCATAAAACGGACGTGCACCGTATCTCTCAGATGAAGAGCACACGTTAATTCTGTTGCTTTGTGAGTAATTTAAAGAGACTCTAACAACACAATGTAAAACCAACAAAGACAGGGAGACTGGTCACATGTTCTCTGGGTTCTTAATCTGTAATATGAGATGTAAGGACACGGAAAATATGTGATGATTTCTCAGATACTTAGGTTCTCACCTAACTCTTTACATGTATAGTGGCACAATAAGAACAGAGAGGAAAATGCAGAAGAAACAAGCAGGATGAATAACAACTCACTTTGGGGGAAAAAAAACAGGCCTGTAGATAAACACATTTATAGCAGCCTTTTATTCTGTGCTTTATTGCCAGTGCTGTCTTTTTACTCTCAGAAAAAGGTGTAGATAGATAAGAGTATATGCCTAATAAGCAAAACCAACCAACCAACCAACCAAGATCATTGGGGAGCTCAGGAATCGTGCGCTACAAGGGAATTCGCAGCCATCTGAATAGTCTGAATAAGAGGAAGACATAAAGCAGTGGGTAGGCAGGTTTGAAGGAATGAAGAACAGAGATGTTAGTCCATTTTACCTCCAGTCTTTTAACATTAATGCAGAGTCTGCTGTTTCTCGCCTGTGCTCCTGCGCAGATGCACGCACACACACACACACACAGACACACACATGCACACACACATGCACACACACACGGTTCTCTTCAGTCCTGCTGCTCCACATTGATAATATGATGATTTCTGTAAAGCCTTCCTGTGTGTTTCACACACAATCTTGACTGATTGGTTGTGTGTATACAGCATCTGTCAGTGGTGGGCTGTCAGGGCCAGTAAGGCCTTCTCTGCTGGCACAAATATTGTCACAATCACTGATTTATATTTATATTTTTATATTTTCGCCATTAATACTATATGTATTAAATTGTTCCCAATAGTCTATTTTCTTCATCTCATAGCTTTCCTTTTGGTTGTGCTGCTTCCAATACAGTCTGTTATGTTAGAGTTTTTATCCAATCAGATTTCAACCCTGCATTGCCAAGCTAAAAGAAATCTGCCTTGACATTCACTTCAGAATCAACAGTGTAGGCCCCGGTAATTTAAAATGAATGGCAATGAAACTGTTGCCTCGTGGATCCTTTAACCAATCAGATTTCAAGCTGACGAGACCAGGGCCTTCTAGCAGGCCTACCATGATGTTGCCAGTCATTTGATTGGATGGTCATAGTGTACTGGTCAGAGCTAGCAAACTGCATCTATAGCTACTAGCGCAAACATGTCAGTATAGATTTAATAGCTGTTTTTTTAACCCACAATGGCTGAAGGAGGAAGAGTTCAGTGGCTCTGCTGTAGAGCTTATCTGTGCGTCTCAGCCTCCATAGCGATAGAAAAGGACTTATTGTTGAAACTAATGCTGAAAGTCGAGTCTGCCCAGTCGTATTTCTCAGATAAGTTTTAATTCACTTTAGGGCTGAGAATGTCCGCTCGATAGAAGCAGTTTTTTTATTTGTCTACAAATAATCAGCAGTTTCAGTGAGTAAAATGCATTTTACCTATATTTTATTGTTTATGTTTTTGTCAGTTTATTAGTAAATATTGATGCTTCTGCTGGAGATGATGTGTGTGGCTCAGCTGTGGCTGCAGTGCTTGGAGACCTGTGAGTTCTAAGACACTTTTGTCAGTGTACTTGTGCACTGGACCTCTTACTATTTAAAGAACTGTATAAATCCAGTACTGCAAGATATAAGCAAGTAACTAATATCATTTTTTTTTTCAGCACAACCTGGGCTATTTGAATATGTAAGTTTCTATAATGCCACATGACATTATAAGTAATTCTAAGACCATAAACCCAAATGAAGAAATAAAATGGAACTACGTTTTTAAAAATTGTATTCATTTTTCAACAGAACAAAGCTATGTGCAAGTGTTTGGGGTTTAACCCAAGGTCTCAAGTAACAAACAAAAGAAAAATGAAGTCTCTAGTGCACACACAGGCAGAAATGTCTGTGCATCCACTTGTTTTTTTTTTTTCACTTGGGCCATTCTGCCCCATTGTTTCTGACCAGGATCAGGCAGAGAGCTACATCACGCTCACACTGCACTCCCAGAGCACAAAACTGTTCAAAATATGGTCACCACTATCTCCACATTGGCGGCCGTATCCCTTGTGAGCGTCATTTTTATTGCACGCGCTACAGCACTCTACAAGCACACGGACTGATCAGCTGCTTTCAGATTACTATCTTGGCAAACCGTTTTATCGCTGAAGTGTGAATGCATGTTAAATTAGATCTCTAAATGCTAAGGATAAACGTAGCAAGTAATGTCTGTAAATCGGGGATCCGCCATATTGTGACTCTCATTGGATCAGCTGTTTTCGCACGGTTCAACAACACAGCTTATGATTGGTTTACACAGTCAATATGGCTGCCATGAATTTCATTAATCAGAACACGGTAAAAATTATTTTGATGATAAAGAATGCATTAATAAAGATGCAAAACACGGATTTATTGTCTTATTTTTTTCCTGGAAATACCAAAAAATGACACCAGTTTCCATGATGGATTATAAAGCCCCTAGAAGGAGTAGAATCAAAAACCTTTACAACGCTTGTAAAGGCAAAATAGAGTGGAGCCTGGCAGTTTTTAAAGTAAGTAAGTTTCTACACAAATGTGCCACAGAAGTTTTAATGAAAGGATCAGATGGGTACTTTTCCAGTTGCCCGTGAGGTGACAAAGGAGGCATAAGCATCAGCCGGGAATTCTGTAAGAGAAAGGAATCTATCCTTATTTTATACTTGTTTTTCACTGCTTCTGTTTCCCCAATCTACATTTATCCTATTTGTTCCCTATTTTGTTGTCTTTTTTCTCTCTCCTGATATCTGGTGATGTTCCATTTTGCCTTCTATAAATCCATCGGAATTAATATTCCCACTTAAGTAATATGCTGAGAAATCACTGCAGGTGTGTGCATGAGTGTGTGTATGGAGGCAGGGGGAGTGTGTGCATGTGTGTGTCATTTGATGATGGAAACATATGCATTTAGCTGCAGTAGTGTTCTGTGCTAAAAGCATTTGCTAATTCACACTGAAAATAAAGTATGGCTGAGCTAAGTAATTGCTGAAAAATGTCTATTTTAGTGTTGAGTAGACTGAACGGGAATGGCTCTTTGTTTTATTGTAAATGTTGTTACATATACAAAAACTGAAGAAACCATTATCTTTTCAACATTAGCATGTTATCATTGTTATTGTAAGCATGTTAGCATGATGACCTTTAGATCAAAGCACTACAGTGCCTATGTACAGCCTCACAGAGCTGCTACCATGGCTGTAGACTCTTAGGCTGCTTAGACATTTGAAACAATGAAAATGGCATGTTGTTTCAACATATCAGTGAGACAAAGAAAGAAGATCTGGAAAGTCCAACTAGAGGAACAGATTTAGCTTAATAGATGTCAAAACACAGCACAGTGGTTTGTAATACTCATAGACAGGAATTTACAACTCTGGAAAGTTTTCACAGCAGCAACTGTTCTATCTTAGTAATGATCTTGAGGTAAACAGCAGAAATACAGCATTCACATTACAGTAAGTAATATATGCATGTGATTGGCCACCACAGTGCCTTGCTGTTGAGAGAAGAGTATGAAAACAGTCAAAGCCATGTCCTGGTGAGGATAGTCTCAAAATGTAACATTGACTATGAAGTGCTCACTTTCAGCTTTAAGGGTGGTTGAGGGTGTTTATATGCATACTGGGTGAACAGAGTGGGACTCGTTGCCCTTTTATTAAGGACACTGCAGCAGGACAATCATCCTAAACATATAGACAAGAAACCAAACATTGGAATATTCAAGTGAGTTCAACTGAGTAGCCTATTCATTTCACTGTGGTAGACCATACTGACTGTCCTCTTAGCTCTGGTTTTGTGTAGGTTCTTGAAAAAATGTCTTTAGCTCATCAGATGTTTGAATATGCTCACAAACCATGTTCATCTGGAGCCTTTTTTTTACTGGACCTGGCTTCCTACAGGGGTTGATATTGGTGATGTCCCAAAGTTTTGACTGGAAGAAAGGCACTTTTATTTCGGAGAAGAGGAGAGGAGACGATGCAGCAAAAGTGGGGAACAGTTTTGCAAGGACAAATGTGAACAGTATTGTGGAGCACTGCAGAGATCAGGGAGAAAAGGAGAATTAAGCAGAAAAAGTGCACTGCCGTCTGTTTGTCTGCCTCACCTCAGCAAGCTGTGCTGGGTGGTTCTTTCTTTTCTTTTCTTTCTCTCTTTCTTTCTTTCTTTCTTTCCCTCCCTCATCCCTCTGCATAATATCATATTCCATTATCCTGCTCTCATTCTTATGGTCCCTAAGGTCTTGTGCTGTTCTTAAATTACTCAAGGGACCTATAGCTGTGTGTGAAGACACACACACAGGCACACACAGACTCAGAAATACATGAGCGTACACATATACACTATACCCTATTTTTGAGAGGAAAAAAATGTTTAAGAAAAGAAAGAAAGAGAGAAAAATTCATAAATAAAGAAAAAAATGGAAAGAAGCTGGGATGGAAGCATGTAGCCAGATCAAGTCAAAGACAGAAAGCCAGCTAGTTAATGTACCTCCAGGCATTTCTGTACATCACCAAAGATGCTGCTGTAAAGTACTACATCAGAAAGGCTACGTGTACCAGAAACATTGTGAGCAGAAAAAGTCATGCAATTCACTTCCTCCTCTGTCACTGATGCAAATCAGCTGTGTCCTTCAGGAACCTCGAAGCAGTTGTTTTTTTTTCTGCTGTGGCAGACAACTGACATCTTCCTCCATTTGTAGAGAATCCTGCCTGAACATGGGGTTAAATCAAACCTCTACCCTTCCCTCCATTTTTTACTTTCTGTGTGTATTTCTGTCTCATGTGAGTTTGTTTTTGTATGTGTTTCCTGATGTCATTTTAACAAGACACATAGCCTGTCTATAATGGCAGATTTTTTTATTAGCAACCCAGGAATGTTTTAGGAACTTCACCAGGGTCTTTGTGGTACTGCATATTGCTCAATGGTCAAACACAAACCTTAGACTGCTACAACAGTTTCAGTCACATTTTAAGCGAGCACCCATTGCCACTAGACTCAAAATTAGTTTGAGGCATGGAATGCCACAAAGTGTGTACTGTTATTCCTGGCTTTTGGTCCACAGGCATGGGGATCAACAAAATCAAGTCCTCTAGTCCCCTGGAGATAGTGAATATCTATACATTAGACTCATCCAGAAACTGTTGAGATGTTTCAGTGGTGTGGTGGTGGTGGACCGACCGAAATTACGATCATTGGCTAAAAAAATGTCTAGATGCCAGACACAATGAACCTAAACATGAGACCACAGGAAGGTCAATGTACACTAACAAGAGCAAGAGAAAGAGAGGGAAAGACACAAGGTAATATGCGAGGACACGTGAAAATAGATAGAGGGATAGAAATGAGGAGGATGTGAGCGCACACAAACACACAAGCATATTCCCTGACGTGTCTGGGTGGAGCTGATGAAATACAGAGGTAATTGTCATATTGCAGGTGCTGTGCAGAAGAAAATCTTTTAGCTTGGAAAAAGTCACCTTGTTAAAATGTGGTGTTGGAATTGAAGAAAGTGTTTAATAAAAAATAAATACAGACTTACTACTAAATCCATATCAAAACCTGAATCTCTTATTTACAAATGTATTCAGACCCTTTGCAGTACCACTGCAAATTGTGGTTAGGTGCATCTGAAAGCTTTGGCTGTTTCAAGGAGCACAGTGGTATTAACAATTGTGAAATTATTACAAAGTCTGTAACTAACAGGATTCTGGCCAAACTCAGGTGACCAAACACCCAACAGTCACTCAGAGCTTCAGAGGTCCTCTGCAGAACTGGGAGAAACAGACAGAAGGACAACCATCTCAACTGTACTCCATCAATCAGACCTTTATGGTAGAGTGGCCAGATGAGTAAAGGGCATATGACAGCCTGGTTGGTTTAAAGGATTCTGAGAGCATGAGCAAAAAGATTCTCTGGTCTGATGAGACAAAAATTGAGGCAGAATGGGCAGAACTCCAAGCGCTATGTCTGATAAACATCAGGCACTGCTCATCACCTGGCAAGTACCATCCCTACAGTAAAGCATAGCGGTGGCAGCATCATGCTATGGGGGTGCTTTGCAGCAGCTTGGACAGCTTGGACTGGTCAGAATTGAGGGAAGGATACAGCCACATACAGCGAGGTCCTTGAAGAAAACCTGCTTCAGAATGCAGGTGACTTGAGACTGTTTAGCACAACAATGACCCAAGCATACAGCCAAGATAATGCTGAGGTGACTTCAGGACAAGTCTCTGATGGTCCTTGGGTGGTCTGGCCAAAGTTCATACTTAATACCCCTAACATTTGTGGAAATCCAATCTAATATGACAACCCAGTAATGATAGACAACCCTGATTTTTTGGACTAGAAACTGTCTGCATCATCACCCCTGCTAAACTAATACATTGGAAACCTGACACAGTCACCTTTCCCAGATGGCACACTGGTTGTATTCCTTTGTGAAAGACTACACGGGGACAAAACAAGCTCATTTTTGTGCCCAATGTCTGCAAGGTCAGGCCTTATTTGACTGATGTTATGTAGTCTGCTCCTTCTGTTAGTTAACGTCAGGTTGTTCTCATGATTAAAAGAAAGCAACACTGACTATTGCTAGGGGATATTAACAGTGGTCTTGGGTGTCAAGGTTAGACACTTTCCAAGCATCCTACTGCTACCCATACCATTGCATCTGAGAGACAGCTGTCATTATTTAAACAACTGTAAGGGGTCCTCATCAACATACAATCAGTACTGTAATTTTTCTGGGAAATCTCTGTTAACTGGATAGCTGACTCTGCTCTCTATTCATTGCTTGTCCATTCATCCTCAGAACACAACCAGCTGCTTGGTCTCTGGGGCTCTGCAGTATTCTGTACATGTGTATGTGTGTGTGTGGGTCAGTGGGTTGGTGGTTGAGCTACATCTCCAGTCATAGCTGCACCACTTATGTCTTTGCTGTTTTAAGACAAAAGGAAAACAGAGGGACTTCTTCACTTTAAGTCTTAAGTTTTTCAGTCATGTCCATTCACATACACACTGATACAATTACTGTGTATTTGTGCTGAGATCTGCAGAGATCTCACGTATGTCACTGCCTCATTCGTAATTCAACTGCTTCTATTTTTTACAGGCACAAGAATGCCCACAGTCATATTACTAACACACACAAACACACACACACTGAAAGATCAATATATGACCTTAACAAAGTGCCCTCCTCTGTTGATGACCTCATCTAACTGGCCAGTTAAAACATCAATGCAGGGCAGGCAGGCAGGTCCAAGCTGTCAATCATTGCAGTTGACGGTAGGAAGCTTCATCCAGTCATCCAGTCTTTTTTTTCCTTCATGCAGCTATCCTCAATCTGTACTATGGTGATTGTCTCTTAAAAGGCAACACAACTAAATCTGAAAGTAGCAGCATTAAGAAAAACAGTTTTGATAAGACCTTTTTTAAAAAAAAGTTGGAACAACGTCTTTGTGATTAGAAACCTCTGAATTTTAAACTGTTGAAGTGGTAGTGGTGTGGGAGAAGTGGGGTCTGTACTATGGCTACCAAATTAACAGAAACTGTCCAACAGTGCCCCTATTGGTCTGTTCTATCACCCAGGTATGTGCCGTGATCATTTTCTGGCAAAAGCTACTTCTGGCCCTGAATATTTGGCAGCCTGGGGCACTATTTGGCAGAGCTCCGTCATTCCTTCTTAGTGTATTGGAGCTCCCTCTGCACTGAGCGAAGCACTGCAGCAATCTGTGGCTTGCAGCAGTGCTACAGCATAACAAGAGAGGAAGGAGGAAGAAAACCATTCACGTAATGAGTTTTTGCTTTGTTTCTAGATTAGGAATACTGTTCTTCCTCTTTTGACTCCTGCTTTCGAAATGTTCTTTTTTGGACGTCTTACAAATATACACACTTTAAAAAAGCCCTCTTGGCTTGTTAAACCGACCAAGTGGACTCAATCTCAATGCACACACACACTTAGATGCAGCAGGTTTTGAAATGTGACTTGAGGCTGTTTTAGTGCTGTAGCTAGTGTACGGATGGGTGGCTCTCTCAGTGCCAGAGCCCCGTCGCTTTGTGACAGTTCCTCTCCTCCTCCTCCTCCTCCTCCTCCTGCCTTCCTGTCTCATTGTTCTACCTTGGTTATTCGTTGGTCCGTGTCATTATAGCGCAGTGGGAGCTTCAGGCATTACATTAGCTTGTAACTTGTCCACTCTCCCTCTACCCATCCTGCGCCCTCTCCCCCTGCCCAATCTTTTCAAGCACAAACTGCCATGCTTAGCAGATTAAATTAGCCAAGAAAATATGTCTTTTCTCTCCTAAATGAGCTCCCAAACAAACTAGTTGTTCTTCAAGTGCACACCACATGGGCATACCTTGTTACGGTGCATGGGAAACAAGATCCAAACTCCATTGCTGACTGGCTCTATTTATGACTTATGGAGATGTGTTGTGATTGATGGGATTTAATCTATTGATTTATAATGAAAAGACATCAAAGCTCTTTTGTTTTTCATCCAAAAGAATCCCATCGATCCTCGTCCCTCCACCACCACCACCCTTGCTGATTCAGTGTGGTCTAGCCTTGCTTACGCATACGTCTAGTGAAGGCTGGATGGCAATTACTATCAAAGTGCTTTGGGAGGTTTATGCAAGGCTAAGGCTGGTTGGCTATAGTGGGCTGTTCTGTCCATCTGTCTGAAGAGGGGAGGAGAGAGGGTCAAAGAAGGGAGGGGAGAAAAGAGGCATTAGAGGAATTAAGAACAGAGGTAGGGTGGGCTTTAGCCAGAAACCTGTCTGGGGTCATTTCTGTGATGTACAATGTGTAATATATAACGAGTGCATATATGCTTAGAGGTTACATCTGTTAATTTAGAGCTTATCTACGTATATTTTAAGAAACTGATTAAGAAATAGATGAGTTAGAATTACAAAGTGTAAAGTACTAACATTTTGGGAAATATGCATACCCAGGGATCAACGGCTAACTTGTTCTACCACCTGAGCCACAGCTTCCTCTACTGCGCAGCTCTAGTGCTGAGATGTTCTTTTCCTTTGGTATGTGCCACATGTGTTCTGTGAAAGTATTTATCTAGGGACGGCCAGATAGTTCACTCAGTTCTGTTTTTGTTAGCCAACAGTTTCATTTGAGTTAAAACTGATAGTTGGTTGTTGAGAAAGGAGGTTTTCTGTCAAGAAACTGCTTCGTTTTAACTGAGACGTGGACTCTTTTGTTCTATTTGAACTGTGGGTTGGACTTGAGCACATCTTTATGTAATACACTACGGTGAAAACTGATTTTCAGTGTAAACTGTGTTTTGTTGTCTGCTGGTGCCTTTTTGAGTGTCATGTAATAGATTCCATGGGGCCACGCTTTGTTTTTTTTTTAAAACACAAATTTAGTGAAGAGTATGCCATAAATTCTTATAAAACAACTGACGCACTGATGAGGCTCAGGGTCCCTGAGGGTCCAGGGCCTTATGATAGTTGCCAGGGAGTTTCTATTGGTTAATGTCCTCAAATTCCTCAAGCCCTATAGAGGGGGGCTCTGCCACCCTGTATCTCCACTCATTTTTCAGTGTGCTTCCTTGAATTCATTATCCTGTCTGTAGTTGATTAACCCATTAAAGTCAAAGTCTTTTTTTTTAAGTAAAAATGCAAAAATGTCTCTGGATCCAGCTTCTCAAATGTGAGGATTTGCTACTTTTATACTCCTCTATGATGGTGGACTGAATATCTTTGGGTTTAAGTCTGTTACCTGGACAAAACAAGCAATTTGAAGCTTGGGCCTGAGGAAACTGTGATGCACATTTTTCATAATTTTCATTTACTTGATGAAATGTTTCATTGAATGAGAAAATAATGAAAATAATGCACTGAGTTGGCACCCTTCTCAGTATGCTTCAAACTACATGACCTCTTGTCCGGTTACATCTAAAAGCAAAAGTGTTTAAATGTGTTTCCATTGGCCAAACTTGAAGGTGGGGTGAAAGCCTGCAGTCATATCTTCCTTCTAGCTGCATCCACTTTCTTCCTGAGCTCTCTCTATGAACTTTAATCCATCATAATATCCATTATAATACTGTCTGGACTGGTGACTAGTTTGTGTTGAAGCTGATCTTTGACACCTCCTTCATGTCACCACCTGAGAATGACAGGGAAAGATAGAGAAATGAGAAAACAAACAGGTTGAAGGATGCAGAAAAAAAAAAACATGAACTGCAGTGAGGATGAAGGCAGCCAGACAGACGACTAGGATGAAGAGAAGTAGATAAATTACTTTAAACAGGAAAAATGACTTAGAACAAGACTGGAAGAAAAAGAAATCCACACAGGAGAGGTATGCTAGTTACTCTAGTACACTGAGGAGTAATACACTGCACCACTTGTACTGGAGACAACACACCGGTACAAGACCACATATTATCTGTCACCTAAACCTCTATTGTTATGTCTTTCTGTCATATGTCATTTCCTCACATATACTCGTGCACACACATATTCACACAGCCTGTCCACTTGGATTCACACTGACCTGGTAGAACTCACATTCCAAATGAATGTGTGCATGTATGTGTGCGTGTGTGCACTGAACTATTCCAGCACCCCATATACTGCTGCATCTTCCTCCTGGGGAGTAAACAGAATGCAAATCTTCAGCAGGACTATTTGTAGTGAAGTCACCTTTACAAGGGACATGTGTATGTGTTTGTGTGTGTGTGTGGTGTCTTTTCTGCAGTGTAAGGGAGGACATCCCAATTGCTGCGTCATTGCAACAAGAGAGAAAATATGATGTAAACTCTTTTGGCTGTGCTCATATTTTTAACCAAAAAAACAGTGGTCTAAGTATGAGACACATGCAGCATGTGAAGTTATTCACTCATTCACTTGTGTTACTGTTCTTTGTTATATTAGGTGATGCTCACACAGGACATTAGGGTCTAGCAGTTCCCAGCCTTTTCTTACTTTCAAATGAAACATCATAATGCATCATTTGTAGCTGTCCAGCACAGAGGCATTTTCTGATCTGATGCTCGTGTTTTGTTGTCCCATCCATCCACCCAACTACCTTCCCGTGCAGACTCTGGGCTTTAGTACAGTCTCTTTATTTTAATGATCCTCTTTGAAACAGTGTCAATATTTTTGCATAGTTTTCTGCAGATTATCTTTATATCTATCTGATCCTTAAATCCATCTCTAGCCAACAAATTTTTCTTTTTCGTAGAGTTTGGAGGTAATGTAATTGGTCCCTGATTTACATTCTCAGGCAACATGTGATGGGCAGTGCTTGGACACTGGAGATCAGGGTTTTTAGTTAGATGAAATTTGTTTGATGAGTCAATGTTTTTCAGTCTTTATTTGATGAGTGTGGAGTTCCCTCTCATGCCTAGAATTAAATATGGACACACATATTGTTTTTCTGTATTGACAAAAGGCAGCATTGTGCTGCTGTTTTCATTGACTTCTCAAAAACCTTTGCTACATTTGTTTGTTGTCTGCTTATTTAGACACTATGTAACTATTATACCATCTGACTGCTCTTTATTGTCTTGCTGTCTTTGTACAGCTTGCTATTGAGAGCCTACAGCTTCCTTTTAGTGTTCTTGAAGATGCACTCATCAACCATAAACTAGTATTTAATGCAAGCAAAACACAGTTCATGCTTTTCTTTTTTAGAGCAACAGACATGCATTTACATTTAAACACTGTATTGAAAATCTCATCACCAAACTGGAGCAAAAACTCAGATTTTTGAAGCAGCTTCCCTTTGAATTGTAAGAAAAGTAGAACTGAACCAGGCTTTACTCTACCAAACTCAATCTACTAGCTGTCTTATGCTTCAAGTCCCATGAGTTATTCAGAACTTCACAAAATCTGCGTTTAGTTTTTGTGTGCCAAACATATGGAATTACCTACAACACAAGATCAGTACTCTCACTACATAATTCAAGACAGCAATCTCAAACCACTTCACCTCAGTGTGCAGGTGTGTGTTGTGTTGAGTATTGTCCTCTTAGTATTTGAAATTTTTAACCCCTGTTTTATAAAAACATTTAATGTAAGTGTCATCATCATCTCATTTTCAAACTATTTCTAATGTCCAGAGAATCATCTATTGTGTATGGTCTCCCTGTAACAGTTATTAGAGACATTAAGTTACATCTTTAAATGTTGATGGAAACTTTGCACCAGTGTGCAAAATTTACACAGATCTAGTGGCAGAAATTGAATATTATATACATAAGTAAGTTTTTACCAGTTTATAATCACCTAAAACTAATAATTCCTGCGTTTTTGTTGGCTTGGAATGAACCATTTATATCTACATAGAGAGAGGGTCTTCCATTTTACCCCGTCATGTTCCTATAGTAGCCCAGAATGGAAAGACTGAACCAAACAATGGCTACGTACAGGGTCTTTTGTGTTATTACGTTGACACCGCAGCTTGTATACGGAAGAAGAAGAGGAGGAAGAAAGGAAAAAAGAGAACATGTCAGCTATATCCAAATATAGTTATATAAGAGGTTTATCTCTTCACCTGACAGACTAGTCAATGCAGTATTTGAAAACTACCGTAGACTCTCAGACGTGCTTGGAAAGGCAGGGGTGAGGGGACAAGTACTCAGTTGTTTGCCATCTGCGTTCTCACCACTAGATGTCACTAAATCCTACTCACTGCTCCTTTAACTTTACTTATAGAAACCAGTTACGTTTTTATTATTTAATCTAGCTGTCTCCTACATTGTGTATTCTAAAGGTCTGATAATTTGCTTTTGAATTTGAATCTAGTTGAGTCATTTTTAAGCAGTTATATCTGAAAGTGTGCTCTGAAACTGTAAAGACAAATAACCTTAACATGTTTGTTGAAACAGAGAGTGTCAGTGAGCATCTTCTACAGCAGCAGATGAGATACAATGTGGCACTGGACATATGTCATTAGGTACAATAGGCAACTTGAATTATATTTTTTGATTATTTTATTTCACACAGTGCATTTATGTAATTTGTTTGCCTATGAACACACTAACCTTAATTTATTCTACCAGGTTATGAAAATGATGAACTTCCTTACTACTACTGCTTGTTCCTGAAACTTGATGAAAGCAAGTAAAAGAACAGTATTTTATGAAAATTCAGTAATTCAGTATCAGATCCAGATCCAGAGCGTAAAATATTGAGTGAATATAAATCAGTACAAAAAAATCAGTATAAAAAGTACAAAATGGTTTTTGTGAAGCTTGTGGACATATACTGCTTATACTTAATGTTGTTTGTAAGCATGCAGTATGTCTGTTATGTGGTTAACTTTAAATTTCTAGTTTTAATTTTCAGACCATTTCAAAACTTATAAACATGACTTGTTCTGACCTAATGTCTTGTGACTACAGATATTGAGTTGAATTAGTGTATATATTTATTGTGAAGTCTTTTTAAAATGCATCACATTTTCTATTATGTGCAAAAAAATAAATAAATATCCTTAGTAGCAAAGTAGAAAATCTAGTGGCAGAAAATCTAGATTTAAAAACAAAAGTCTACAGGACACAGGAAATGGCTTTGATCTTGATGGAAACGGCATAAATTACGTAGCCAACTTTTAAGAAAAGGTGACCTGGGTGCATGCATTGCATCAAATATGAAGCACTTAACTGTTATTGAATTAACTAATGAAAAGTGGTGCAAGTCAAATGGACATAACAGTGAAATTTGACTGGTGAACTGCTTCTGCTAAATTATCTTTTTTTTTGTTTGTTTGTTTTTAACGTTGCTTCAAAGGTAACATACATGTCTGTAAAATATGTCCACAAACATATGGCCAGCTCTATGTGTGTGTGTGTGTGTGTGTGTGTGTGTCACTACTGTAGGAGCTCAGTCGTGCTCATAGCAAAAACATGCCAACACAGAGGAGGACAGGTCCTCTAATTTACTCACAAACTATAAAAATAACAACTATATTAGCTTTAATATTAATGAAGGCGACGATAGTGTTTTCCTTTGAATGCTGAAGGTAGACACAGCTTTCATTTAGTGTACCATAGCTTTCTCTTTCTGTAGTTCTGTTAGTTGTCTCCTCTCCTATTTTCTTTCTCTCCCTCTCTCCACTGACATATAGGTCAGTGTGGGATCTGTGTGATGAGTTTAGGTAGGCTGACCCGGCTAAATGACTCTAATTAGAAGCTTTTGATCCTCTGTCCCAGGCTGAGAGCAGTGTTTTCTTGCTTCATCCCCTTCTTTCAGTTGTTTTCCTTCTTATTGGTTTTCTTTTTGTCCAGAAGAAATGTATTCCCCCCCCATCATTCCCCCTCACTTTCTTAACATCCATCTTCCTTGCTGGGTTGCACCCCCACCCCTACCCGCCCTCATCTCTCAGTACTGACACTATAGGCTAAGTACTTAGGTAATGATTATTTTCTGTGACACCGGATGATGTTTTAGTGTTGTTCCTTCTAATGTGCTCACATAAGCAAACCTGTATAAGACCACTTTGAGGCTTTTAACAACCTTATATTTTCTCGGTCAAGTGTTTGCTCTGACTCTTGTCTAGTTTAGCTAAAAGCTGAGTGGTTTCGTGTCAGCAAAATGTTTTAGTGTTATACCTGCGTTTTTGGCCACTAGGAGGAAAAAAAACTGTCAGACACACTGCCCTCGCATCTTTTAAGCAGATTTAATTATAGCTATCATATAAGCAAGTGCCTATTTAAACATCTAGCAGACACAGGGCAACATTATCTCACTGTTATTGTCTGTCCATCTGTTGAATGTAAGCCCAGTATTCACTTTTTTGGCTTTGGCTTGTTCTCTAAAAAACTCATATCTATTCAGCTTTCTCCATCAGCTATTCACTTGTGTGTCTGCAGTTTCTTGGTGGGCAGGTATTTTTTTTATGAATGTTTGCTGCATCACCATAGTGACTACAAAAAATGTTTTCAATTGTAAGGCTCTAAAAATGTTCCTGAATGATGTATCAATGCATTTCTATTAAACATTGAAATAATGTTCATGTTCAGTGTAAATTGTCACATGACCGGAGCTGTTTACTTCCTGTTTGTACCATTGGAAGAGGAAGGCTGCATCAAGGCCTCCAACAAATTGTTGCTAAAGTATGTTAACATAAAGATAAAACAATGATTTTTGGTGCACACCATCTATAAGATGTCTAGTATTGATAATACACACATTTGCAATTACTCAACTTTGTTCAGTGTGACCATAGAATTAATAAACATGTTGGTGGCAACAATAGTGACAGGTGGGATATCACAGTGTATCTTGGTATACACATTTCATTCATCCAGTTCATTCAGTCTTGGTTCTCATGGTCTGAGAGTCCTTCAGGTGCTTTCATGTGTCTTTCACTGAGATTTGTATCTGGCCACTCTACCATTAAGCTCAGATTGGTGGAATGCTGCAGCGATGGTTGCCATGTTAGAAGTTTCTCCCATCTCCACACAGGATCTCAGGTTACCAAGATCCTTCTACCCATAGTTAGGTCAGACAGCCACTTCTAGGAAGAGTCCTGGTTATTCCAGGCTTCTTTCATTTAAGAATTATGGAGGCCCCTGTGCTTTTGGGAACCTTCAATACAGCACATAGTTTTTTGTAGCCTTCCCCAGATCTGTGCCTCAACACAAGCCTGTCTCTGATCTCTGCAGATAGTTCCTTTGACCTCATGGCTTGGTTTTTGCTCTGACATGAATCGTCAGCTGTGAGACCTTATATAGACAGGTGGGTGCCCTTCCAAATCATGTCCAATCAAGTGAAATAAGCACAGGTGGATTCCAATCCAGATGTGGTACATCTCAAGAGATGATTCAGAGAAATGTGAGGCACTTGAGGTGATACTTTAGTTTTTATATTGGACAGTGAACAGTCAGTTCTAGTGTAAGTGTCTTGTAGGTGGGAAAAATGTGCAGGTGTAAAAACCTAAGCAACTCTGACAAGGGCCAAATTGTTTTGGCTAGATGACTTGGTCAGCAGTGGCGAGTACCTACCAACAGTGGTCTGAGAAGGGGACAACAATGGATCAGAAACTGGGTGTTGGGGGCTGTGCTGGAACAAGTGTGGCTGTTCCTCTTCACAATTTACAGGACTTAGTATGCTGCTAATTACTTGATGCCAGATACCACAGGCCACCTTCAGAAAGTCCATGCTTTGGCACATTTGAGCTGCTTTGGTGACATGTGAAGGACCAAGAGCAAGGGTGGTCATAATGTTTTGGCTCATCAGTTTATTATTATCTTATAAACGCATTAACTGGCTAATATGTTCGTAAAAAAATGACTATTTGAAAAACCAGCACACATGGTTCAACATTAGCATTCATTGTGAGTCATGTTTCTGTTTTCCTGATGATTCAAAGATGATGATTCAAATATTCCCTCTCCTTTAACTATTAGTTTTAGTCTGTACCAACTCCTACGAAAAAAATATCTTGCTGTTTAGCTGCTAAATGTTCCACTATGTTCACCAGCTAATTGCAAACATTGTCTGTCTGCTGGTTGGTGCAAGGCAGCTTTTTTGCTGAAAATAGCTGCCTTGTGAAGCTGGAAACAGGGTTGCTCAGAGCAAAATTTGTGAGATGAAAAACCAAAGAAGAAAGGTTGAAAGAAAGAAAAAAGAAAGAAAGAAAGAACAGGACAGGACAGACAAACACCAAAAAAGGTTTAGCATGGGGAGATCTAAGGATACCAAGAGATGGCAGGAAAGGGAAGAACACAAATGAAGGAGAAAGGTATAAAAAGAGTGACAGAAATAGAAGGGAAAATAGCCGAGATGGGAGGGAGGAGGCTAAAGTCAGTGATGAAGAAGATAAAGAGGGAAAGCTAAAGAATCAGTGGAGATTGTCCAGGGGAGGAGGTAAGGAACAAGATTTAGGTCACTCTGTATGACTGATGGAAGCGAGGGAATATGAGGAAAAGGACAAAGCAGGGTATGGAGGAAAGAAGTTAGAGGGAAGAAGAGAAAGATTAGGATGAACCCCTGACCAACTAGCCTCCCTTCTTTGTGGTCTTTTTTTCTCACTATTATGATAGCTATATACAGTAGTTCCTCCAGAACTGCATTTACCAATTAAAGCTTTAAATGGTGTAGTAATACAGTTTGTTCCAGAACTGTGCAGACTTTACCTTTGCATCTTTATATAGACAGAGTTTGGTAAATAATCAACAAAAGTTATATCAGAATAGAATATCATTGATTAGTAAATATCTAACTTATTGTTAGTTGGTTAAATCTGCTAAAATAAAAATAAGAAATCACTGAGTTCTCGACTGACATTTTGTGATTTGAATCAGGGTCTTCCCAACAGATGCATTGTATCATTGACTTTTAATGAAGCTTAATCACTAACGTTATGAATAAGAAAAACTCAAAGGTTAAAGTTGTAATTAAAGAAGTCTCAATTCTTGTGGTCACTGTGGTAACAGCATGGATTTAACACCACATCAAACACTTGTTGAGCAGCTACTTTGTCAGAAATACAACAGAGAAACAGATGGGAAATCTGTGTACAGTACAGCCAAACAAATATGTCGTTTTATTAAAAATATCTTGCTTTTTTCTTTTTTTTTAGTCATTGCAACAGTGATCTCACCTCATGCTGCAAGTAGTTTTCCACACAGCAGCAGGACACACTAAAAGAAGTTGATTAACACATTTTTGATGAATAATTGCAGTCAGCCCTACCCATTGTGACAAATATATTTCCTGTGACTGCTTCACAACAAAACATCAGGGAAATTGAACGCATAAAAGGATGCAGCAGCATAAGGAAATAATGGCTTAGCATTACCTAATGTAATCAGTTGGTTTAACCCAGCTCTGGAAGGGCTGTAGCAGTGTGAACAACAATATGGATGGATGGATGGATGAATGGATAGATGGATCAGTCTCCATGAAGAGTTTGTGAAAGTCAAAACAGCACAGTTAGCTGGCCACAGTGGTGGCTAAAGCCCTAATATCAACCAGTCACACAATCATGTCATTTAACCAGCCAACTATGACACAAAATGATTGCTGGTTATCTGCCAGGGTTTCTGGCAGAGCAGACAGACTCACCAGCCAGACACATTTGGAAAGCATTTGGCTGGTAGAAGGTGTTTCCCACTGACAGAACTCATATGTAGGCTGCGATCTGACAACAAACACAGAAAGCTAACACACCAATTCTCAGCTGCAATGTTTGATATGCTGTGTTTAAAGACAAAATTGCAACAATTGCAAAAAATGTGTCACAACTCCTATATAATATCTACAAAACTAATGATATTCCCATCAGCCTTAGTTGTACTTTCTGTTTAAAGGCAGAGTAAGGCCTGTTGATATTCAAATTCAGCAGCAAAACAAACACACCTCTCCCTTTAGAAGCTTTATCCCCCAAACTCACAGATATGCATCTCCATGGAAACCTGCACTAACAAAATGGCAGAATCGAATGTGTCTCCTTTTTCAAGCTGATCCAAAACAAAATATAAAACATAGTCAAAGGAAATGACATGCACACAAACACAGCATCTGTAACATAACAGAGTAAAAACTAGCAAGAGTTAGTGGTTTAGATTGTTTTTACAGGACTACTGTGACCCAAGACAGTCCCATAGATTTGTAGTTTAGCTAACAAGGAAGGTAACTTCACATGCCATAGCATTGTAAATTATGCATCAATCCCACTCTGCTTGCAAATTTTAGTTTTCAGGTTTTTGTTTCTGTAAAAGCCTTCACAAACATTGCAAGGGACAAATATCACAATACAAAGTGAACGATAGAGCACTTATTCCACTGTGTGGAACATTAGCTCCAGCAAAGCTAACATGCAGAATGGATGAGACAGTTTCTCAGTAGCTGCAGATGGTGATACTTACAACTCTCCTCCTAGCCTAACTAACATTATACCAAGAACAAACAGGACAAATAATACTGCCTTACTGTCTCTGTCATAGCCTTTCTTTTTAAAATTATATTCGACTTAGGCTGTTTGTCTGCCATTACCCTGTCTCTGTTTTGTATGGTTAGCATACACCAGAATTTCCATTGTTTTCACGAATGTAATGGATCGCACCAATCGACTCAATTTATATCCCAATTCTACAGCCAGGGCTGCGTAGAAACACTGAATTTATTTTTCAGCTGACACACAGAAGGGGCAGCTAGCGGACTATGACGAGATATTCCATGAATAAAAGTGCATTAGATTATAACTGCCAATCCTACCTTAAAGTGCTAAGTGAGCAAATGTTAGCATGGTAGCATGTTTTCTTGTAAACAAGCAAAGTTCTGTTTAGATTCAAGTGTTACTCACTAACACACATAGTGCATATCTATAAGGCCTAATAAACATGTTGACAGCATATCTGTCCCCCGAAAAAATAACGTTTATGAAAGCAAATTTTACGATATTTTAAATAGTGTATTGTTGACATCCATGTGTATTAGCAGTCACTTTCCTCCTGCCCTTTGTTTGTACATTGCTGTGTTTCTTGGTGTGTTCCTGCCAACTGTAGATCAGTGGAATAGTGTGAAATCTTTGGCAGGAAGACACTGTCCTCTCAAAGAGAGCAACAATATTAGTGAGGTACTTTTCTTGATTTGAGCTTATGTTCAAGGGATAAAGCCCTCAAGCAGCCATAGTAATTACTGTGAACTAAGGCGTTGTTATTAAATAAGGTCAAAGTCTACATTGTTTTGCAGAAATGTCTTGGCACCTGCATGCACATAGACATGTCTGTACATTGTGTGTACAAAGAAAACCAGGACCCACTCATAAAAAAGCTGCTCTATAGCTCTCTCTATTAAAGGCTAAAAATAGTGTGCTAGTATTGTCATTGTTGGCCTGTTCGCATGCTGATGTCAGCATTTAGCTCACAGCGTCTCTCTCCCTTCAGCCTCACAGATTTTTAAAAATCTTAATCACTGGTTAAAGGCTGAAAACACACTTATTTCATTGACTTCTAGTAATAAATTTTTATATAATTTTGTATTATCATGTCCCTTGATTTGTCAGGTATTTAGTAGATTGACCAAAACCTGAGTATTACATCTCGAAACAGTTTCTATAAAATTACATACACCACGTGGAGACAAGAGGCTTGGATTGTACCTTATTTGTGCGTTGTTTGGATAAAATTGATTGCTAAATGAATACATGTAAATGAAATGTAAATGTGGTTATTTGTCCATCTCTCCTGTCTCTTCATAACTCTGAAGGAGCTGTGTTATTCACATATCTGACAGACAAATGGCTGCAGAGGTAATTTCCCTGCATCAATAAACTGTAAAAATACAAAAATAAAAGTGAGTGATACTGCAGCAATATCACATATGCAGCATGTACTCCGTTTGATACTGACCAAAAATTGATTGAGATTTTTTAACAAGGGGCAATATCCAGTTAAAGAAAGAGCTGGCCAAGGCAAGTTGAGAAGTTAAATGTTTCTGCTTTTAATAATAATGAGTGTGTGTGTGTGTGTGTGTGTGTGTAGGCTCAGAGATGAAGACAGACAGATGAAGTCTTCCTCTAATCCTCAGGGAGCAAATCAAGTCCCACAGCTTATTATCATGGTCTAATTTAACACTGCTATCTAGAGCTGCCCTGGATACACAAACACACACACACACACACACACACACACACACACACACACAGTATATATATAATTGTACACATATGCATGCATACATGCATGCACTTCAACATAGAGGCACAAAAATACTGCATGTGCACAGCATGTTAGCAGGCACACACACACACACACACACACACACACAGTCAGAATTGTTTAAAGGCATCATAGTGCTCTTTTATAGGGGGGCCAAAAAGCTTTAAAGTCATTATGGACTGCCAATAGAAAGTCTACAAGAATTTATTCAATCTGATGATATGTAGCAAACTAGGCTACACACAGTCAGTCTTAAATTTTAGCTCATTTGTAGTAATTTGCTATTAGTCTAATAAGCTGTAGCCTGTGGTAGACTGTGGAGTTTGCTGTTTGCTTTTCTGCAGCTTTATGCTTGTTGAAGAGGTGTTTTTATAGTTTTATTGGTGTTTCATTCAACACTGCTGTTATAACATCTTAAACCCAAATCAATCATTTCAAACCCTTGGAAAGGATCATGAAGGAGAACACAGCCATATCTGTTTATGAGATACTTAGTGGTAATTTGAAGTGTCACTTCCTCATAGCTCTGCAGAACATTTTAGAGCTCTCTAGCTCAGTGTTTTGGTTTTCCAGCACGACTTTACTGTTCTGGTTCAGTCACCACACTTTCATTAACCTGGTTTCCAGCAGCAGCAGGCAGCTGTTTTCACTGAAAAAGCACTGATAAACCCATCCCTGCTAGATGTGCTGGATGTGTAAATAGGCAACTGCTTTATAATAGTACAATATGACAATTTTTGGCTTACAGCTTGTTCTGCTGACTTCAGTCTTTTCCAGCTATAGCCACAAATTCTCTTTGATCAGTTGTTTCTCAGCATGTAGTGTCTGATCAACCTTTGCTGCAAAGTTCTAATCAGTTTCTTTTAGGCAGAGGATGCCAAATATGCAAATGTTTTGACAGTGAAAAAGTGAGGTGTCTCAGAATGGACAGCTCAGTATCTGCATCATTGTGAGGCAGGGCATTGCTGAGAATGAACACCTGGGTTAAATGGAAAGAAAGGGGTTTTGGACAATGCATAGGTAAAGACGTGGGACAAGGAACAGTTTTTATCCATATAAAAAATCTACACATATCTTTCACCACACACACACACACACAAACCACACACACATCATCAGCTGACATTTACCTGAGTTCTAAGATGGTCCTACACAACATATGTTTTCATAATGGCTCAGACCATAATGCATAACTCTCCTTATTCCTCCATTGTTTATGTATGCTCTTATTTTCTCTTTACATACACTGCACGCGCGCACACGCACACACACACACACACACACACACACACAAATATTCTGTGTACCTAATTTCTTTCACAGTCTTCATCCATCATCCTTTCCTCCCTCCCTCTACCTCTCTGACTGTGCCATTATCAATGGGATTGCAGCAGTGAATTTGCGCTGCATTAACAGCATTGCTCCACTCTTTTTCAGTGTGTTATTGGCACCCCCTATCTGCAGCCTGTTGGCACAGCCACTGCTTTCCACATACTGCAATGGCCCAAACCCCTCCTCCTCCACCAGCAATCACATGAACACCTAAATAGTAATGACAAATGCTTAAACTTGCCAGAAAAAAGTTGGTGTGCAGGTGTGATGGTTTCCTGTAGCTATATTTAAGTAAAAGAAGATTTAAGCTTCACGTACAAACTGTTACATTTCCCTAACCCTTCCCTCTGTCTCTTTCTGCAGTATGTGGCATTTGGCTCACTCTTCTTCATCCTCCTTTCCATCTCCACCTTCTGCCTGGAGACCCATGAAGCCTTCAACACCATCTACAACAAAACGGAGAATGTCACCATCGGCAATGTGACGCATGAGGAGGTGAGGATTGCTTTGTTACTCTTAGAGATGGTAATGCAACCCTTAAAGGGATACTCTGGCAGTTCACTATTGCTCTCTGAAAAAGTTTGGAAATATGTGAGAGACAGATTAAAAACTGAACTGAAGCAGCAGAAGCAGAGATATCCCATTTTTTAGTCTCTATGATGGGACAGCCTCAATGCTCAATCCTACATTTCCCATGATGCAACTAATCGCATCCATTCGTTAGACCCACCTTGCCAAATGACTACCAAATGAGTAGTCTTGAAGCCCACGCCGAGATAACCCTGATGGCAGGTTTTGGCTTTGTCGGACCTGACAATGCTCCTCCAGATCCACAGATGGGATTACGCATTTGTTTTCATAGTTATACTGCTCATCAAATAGTGAACTGACATTTAGTATAGTTTATAGTTTAGTTTGTTACATTTTATTTTAGGGACCATGTAAAAAAAACATTAACCTCATGCAAAGAGCAATTATATACTGTACTGTTTCTCAACCAAACCAGTCGAGGCAGATGGCTGCCCACCCTGAATCCGGTTCTGCTCAAGGAAATCTTTCCTTGCCACTGTCGCCTAACGCTGCTCATGGTGGGAATTGTTGGGTCTCTCTAGGTAAATACCTATTTTAAGGAGTATGATCTAGACCTGCTCTATATGAAAAGTGCCTTGAGATGACTTTTGTTGTGATTTGGCGTTTTATAAATAAAATTGAATTGAATTGAATTGAATGTACTGTACCAGATGCAGAAGTGATCGAAAGGTTTAGGTCGAATTTAGTTAGAACTGCCCTAATATGATCTATGGTCTATACACCCAAAGAGGAATTGCCAGAGAAAATTTTACTTGTGACAGGAAGTGAGAAAAGAGTGGTGCTAAAGGCCAAGAACAGATAAATGGTGGAACAATATGCCAAGGAAACATGGTATTGTGCCTCCAGGCATATACCTTGTAATGAATTAATAAATGAATGACTAAAGGTCTGATAAATTCAACTAATGCTTTATTTTTTCTCCACCCTACAGGTAGTGTATGAAGTGGTAACAGATGGCTGGCTGACATATGTGGAGGGTGTCTGTGTCATCTGGTTCACCATTGAGGTGATGCTGCGCGTCATCTTCTGTCCTGACAAGGCAGAGTTCTTCCGCAGCGCCCTTAACATCATAGACTTCGTGGCCATTGTGCCCTTTTACCTGGAGGTGGCGCTGAGTGGCCTCTCCTCCAAAACAGCCAAAGATGTGCTGAGCTTCCTGCGTGTGGTGCGCTTTGTTCGTATCCTGCGTATATTCAAGCTTACCCGCCACTTTGTTGGTTTACGGGTCCTGGGCCACACTCTGCGGGCGAGCACCAACGAGTTCCTGCTGCTCATCATCTTTCTGGCGCTGGGCGTCCTCATCTTTGCTACCATGATCTATTACGCTGAACGCATTGGTGCTGACCCAGATGATCCAACGGCTGCAGCCCACACCAATTTCAAGAACATCCCCATTGGCTTCTGGTGGGCTGTGGTGACCATGACCACGCTGGGCTATGGGGATATGTACCCTGAGACGTGGTCAGGAATGCTGGTGGGTGCCCTCTGCGCCTTGGCTGGTGTGCTGACCATTGCCATGCCTGTGCCCGTCATTGTCAACAACTTTGGCATGTATTATTCCCTGGCCATGGCCAAGCAGAAGCTCCCCAAGAAGAGGAACAAGCACATCCCCCGTGCACCACAGCCAGGCAGCCCCAACTACTGCAAGCCAGACGCCCTGGCCATGGCAACTGCCTCACCCCACAGGCTGATGGGCAATGTGCTTGGGCCAGGCATGGTGGGATCAGGCAGCATGATGGGTACCGGAGACTGCCCACTGGCGCAGGAGGAGATCATTGAGATCAACAGGGCAGGTGAGTAGTTGAACAGAGCTGATGTTCATGCATGTATGAATTCCAGTTGGATTTGAGAGTGTGTTGCTATGAAGGAGAAATTGAAAAGCAGCCTTGATAGTATCATATTGTCACATGCATGGCCCACATAGCAGTTTGGGACTGAATGAAATAAATTTGCTGAGATCTGCTCATGGGGGGGAATCGTTCACCTTAGTTCAATTTTTATACCCATATGTCTCTTAATCCCAGGATCAAACCTTGCAATGGAGATTTCTGATCATCTGTTGATCTGATTGTTTTTTAGATTAATTGATTTTTTTTCATTTACTTAACTGCCAATTGCTCAAAACCCAAAGGTATTCAAAAAAAAAAAAGATTTTGATATGATATATTTAGATTGTGCATGGGATGCCTGTTATTTTGACAGATAAGAGAGCCTTGTTGTGTATTGATTTTCCTATCTATAATATCAAAACTCTGAAGCTTAATATTTTTAAACCAGTCAGCACCAACTGATTTAAATGAATAATCATTATCAAGCATTATCAAGATAGTTCTTTCCTTACTTGTGGGATAATTGGCTAATTGTCTAAACACTCATTTGAAAACTGTGTCAATAAAAAATAGCTCTTTGAAACATGTATTAGATTTTTTCTAATATCATGTCTTACCATGAAACACCAAAATTTACAGTCCTTGAATTTCATTGGTAAAGTCTCTATACAGTAAATGGCTTTAATTGGATGTAAGCATTGAAATGTGGCTGTTATTGAGCAATATAGGTCATGGATTTGTGTATTTATGTGTGTGGACTTTGATTTTATTTTGGACATGCTTTAGTATGGTTTGTCTTTGATACTTAGAGATTTCCAAGTTAATCACTGGAATGGCCTTAACAAAAATGATTATATAAAACTGTCAGTTTCTTATTTTCCTATCAACCATAGGTCAGATTTCAAGCACTGAACTGATGTGAGAAGTGTGAACTCTAACAGGGTTTGAAGCCGTAAATAACTTACCGATGTCCTCGTTCTTCCTGGACTGGAATACACTAAAATAGATTTTAATTTACGATGGGACAAAAGAGCTGGGAAAAAAGCTTATTACTTTCTTTTGACAAATCTTTCTCTTTCTTCTCCCAGCCAGATGCTGTACTGCCAGTGCTGTGTGTGTGTGTGGTGGCTTGATGCTTGTGGTAGAGTTGTTGTGTGTGCCTTTGCATGATTTAAGGTTTAGAACTATGAATAAGTTTGAGATTGGCTGTCCACCACAGTGTTTGGCAGCAAACTAACATGTAATCAGTGTGTGTGTGTGTGTGTGTGTGTAGTAACCAATATTTGACTCTTCTCACTGTGACTCATTTTTGCATCAGCATGTTTTTTTTCCCTTTTTTTGGCCCTACACGTGTTGGCTACACGCTATTGCTGTAGCCCAACAGGGTAACTGTGCAGATGATGGTTGACCCAAATGAAGAGCGAATACATTCCTTAATTACATATAAATTATTCATCAGTTTATCATGGTCACTGTTGGAATGTTTTCATAATGATTGTGGAGATCCTTTACTCACCTGGCCCTAGTTCCCAGAGTTTGAACCCTAATGACTGGTGATACCCTGATTTTTCCTCCAGCACCACTTTGTGGTTTGGTTTTGGGTGATGTCCCAACAACTACTGGATAAATTGCCCTGACGTTTCTGACATTCGTGTTCCCCTCTGGATGAATTGTCGAAACTTTGTTGGTCTCTTCTCATCTAGTTCCACCATAAGGTCTACATTTTAATGTGACAAGTGGATTTGGCCCACTTTTAAACCCAAATTAGTGGCACCAACTACTTATAGAAGGATGAATTTCTATTGGATTGATTGTCATTTGAGGGGGGTCATGGTTCCAGATTAATTGCCTGAACCATCAAAAATCTGGCTCACGGACAATCGTTTGGAGTCTTGACAAGTCAGAATTTTTTCAGCTGCCTTGGACTTGGTGTGTCTCCCCCCATGACTGCTGCAAGAAGATCCCTTAGTGAGTTCATACTACAATTTCACAAAGTAACCTTGTAACTTCCTTTCTCTCATTTTGTTTAATTTGCTGACAATACAACCATCGTGTTTGAATAAACTTCAATGGAATTGTCAATGGACAAAACCAGCAGGGGTTCTATGTTTGCATCAGTGTGAGCCTAAGAGCTGCAGGTTCTAACTGTGCAGAAAGGCCAATTAAAGAAATGCACAGTGTCTACTCAGCATAAGGTGATGACAATGGCAAACATAATACCTGCTGAATATAGTCTGAGAACTGTCAGTGTGACTAAACTCCATCCAAAGTACTTGGTAGATAATTGAATAGCTTCAGAAACCCCCATCCCCCATTCTCCTCTCCAGTGTCAGATTCACATCTCCTTGCACCGTCAGCTGTGTAGAGGTGAGGAAGGAGCCAATGATTGTACTTATCTCCCTAGCTCTCTTTTTCATTCTTTACATAACTATTTGTGTCACTTTTCATGTGAACAACTGAGTGCAAAACAAATGAATGTCTTCCTGGAGAGACTGTGAAAATGTGGGCCATTATTCCCATATTTAAACAATAGCATGTCTCCCCCATCTCTGATGCGGTGAGATGTTGAGCCACAGGTTGATTTTAGATGTGGTTAAACAGCATGTCTTACAAACTAGTTCTGACAGACCATAAAACATCCATAAAGCTGTCAGTGTAATCCATCAGAATTGCTTGTCAGATGGTCATAGCTTTAGAAACCCCTTCCCTAATCTCACCATCATTTGATGTTGAAACTAGGAGGTTGGGGGCTGTGTCCGACCATTTTCAAAACTTTCAAACATTCACAGTCACTTAATACTGTTGTTGGTCAACTATGTCCAACTATACTTTCAAGCTCTCTTTTTTTAAATTCCCTGCACAACTACCCACTTTTCATGTTAACAACTGAGTTCAACAGTTTTTCAGCAAAACTTGTCTCTGTTTATTGTGTGCTGCCATTTTTTTTTTTCTCTCCTTCTCTTTGTGCAGTCCCTCTCATTCAGTGCTGTTAAATGCTGTGTGTAAGGGCATGAAGTCTGTGTGTGTGTATAACCTGCTTTGGTGCAGTGTGTCGGTCATGTGATCAGGATAACTATAACAAGGCACTAACGCTCTAACACCCTCCTCTTTTCGTCTCTTGTCTGTCATTTCTCCATCCTTTCTTTTCCCTGTTTGATTTTATTTTGCCTTCTAACCGTTTTTCTCCACCCCATCCCCTTCCTCCTGCTTCTGGTTTTCATCTCCTAATCCCTTCTCCTTGTCCTCCTCTATGTCACTCCTCACCACCTCTGGTCTTATCTCTCTTCTCCATTTTTATCGCTTCTATGCCCCCCACCTCTCTCCTGACCATTAATCTTCTCTATCCTCACTTCCCCTCTACCTCACCCTCTCTCAACTTATTTATTTATTATTTATTATTTCTCCTTTTATTTCTGCCACTTTTCTTTACCTCCACTGCTGCCCATCTCTCCACCTCTCCTCCCCTCTCCCAGACTCTAAGCAGAATGGCGACACAGCAGCCAATGCAGCAGCCCTGGCCAATGAGGACTGTCCCACCATTGACCAGGTCCTTGGGGATGAGCGGAGCCCAGCCACAGGGGGCCTCGGCTCAACCACTAGCCGTGAGCGTTACCCGCATGACCGGGCCTGCTTCCTGCTGAGTGCTGGGGAGTTCCAGCGCACGACAGACGGGAACGTTCGGAAAGGTAGGAGGGCGGAGGGGTGGACAAGGAGGATTGAGAGGGGGGGAGGAGGAGGAGGAGGGGTGGAGGGAGGGCTGAACTACAGTGACAGCAGTGGGCTGTCGCTCAATGCATGGTCATGATTGATACTGACAGTGTGTGTAGTGTGCAAATTCATCAACACACACATAGCAGACACATAGCACACATACTTAATTACATACATACAAGGACAAAATAATAGGAACACTCAAGAATATATAGTAAAATGCATTTTGATAATGTTCCGATAATGCTCTTTATCTGCAGAATGTGTCTCTCACAATTATCTATCTAGCTATCTATGTATATGTGTGTGTATATATATATACACACACGTGCACACACACACACACATATATATATAATTGTATTTCAAGTACTCAAGAAGCCCAGTTTCTTCTAAGTTACAACACACACAAACACCCAACATATCACATTTCCCCTCACTCCCCTCCATCATTTTAGGCTGTCAACTCACCTTCCCCAAAAGGCTCACTCCCTTCAGACCTATCTCCTGTGGCACAATAATATATCAATGTGCACTGAATGCCATTGATATTTAAGCCAGTGGTTCTGCGCATTTCCACCTTCAAACTACATCTGTAGTAAAATAAGTCCCCTTCATGCATTTATCCTGCATCTGTACTGCAGAGGTACTGCAGAGGTTGCTGCAGCACGATCATCTGCACTGATGTTGACTGTGACTGGATTTACTGTAGTGGAACACAAAACTATTCGTGACAGTTTTTCTGTGAATTGTGGTCAAAGAATGTAATATTTAAATTCTGCACTGAGGTGGATCAACAGTCACCCAGCAACACTAAATGCAGAATAATGCTGGTTTTCTGTGTATGCTGTATTCTGTGTTCATCACAGCTGATACAGTTCTTTGTGTTAAGCTCTGTTCATACAGCTAAACAATTTCATTTCAAAACACTGTCCGTTATTAGGATTATAATATTACCTGTAATTGTTGATACCGAGAGGTATTAGGATACAGGTAACATTGGTGCTATTCTACTTTTTTACTGTCAACAAATCCCATGAAAAAAACAAAAGACGTTTAGTAGTGAGCTTCACCAATGTGTTATATATCATGCTTTGGATACACACACAGTTTTTGTTAGTAGAATCAATTCATTGTTAATTATGGACAATTAATGGGATTTGATTTGTTGACAGTAAGAAAAATAGAAAATATCTCGAGCCTCATCCTTTAAAGTGCTAACATCATGCACTCACTGGAACTTTCTTGCAATATTTTAATATTTAGATTTGTTTTCTGGGTGTCTTGTTTTGAAATGAAACTCTTCATGTGTAAATCATGTTTTTTTTTTTTAATCTAATCTGGCACAGACAGATCAGATGAATGTCTTTCTGTTCTCTTTCATCACATCAGATTTCTTCATTGTCATTGTCCGCTGTCTCTTCCTCACCCTGTAACTCACTATATAGTTTATTTTTCACATCTTTTAAAGCTACAATTCATTAACTGTTCATTCTTTCTCTCTCTCTCTCTCTCTCTCTCTCCCCATATTCAATTCTTTCTCATTTTCTGTCTCCTTTCTTTGCCCTGTTCTCACATTGCCTCGTTTTCTCCCTGTTTTCCCTCTCTATTTCATCCCGATTTCCCTGCTGGTCTTTCCTCTCTTATTTCCCTCATCTTCCATTCAATTTGTCTTTATATTTCCTGCTACCATCTTGCTACTTCCTACTGTTACCTCAACATACTAACACTAAAATAACTCTCTTCACCTTTCACAACACACTATGCACCCCTCTACACACTCCCCACATGCTATTTACCTGGATTCACATAAATACACGCCCACACACACAGACGTCTCAGAGTCCAGCAGTGTGACATCCTCCCTGGGAGAGGAGTGGTTCAGGCCAGAGGGGCCTCTGCTACAGCAGGACCTCAGTGTTCATTCCACCTCCTCTTGGATCAAACCATAGAAGCACAACGGTAACACTTCCACACAGTGCATGAAACATGAAAATCTAGATTTAAATTAGATTATATTAGATTAGACTAGACCAGACAAAACTAGATTATATTAGATTAGATTAGAGTTTTACCAGATAAGAGTAAATTAGAAAAGAATAGATTGAAACATGCTAAACTTGATTCAGTTAGACCAGAGTAATTTAGGTTAAATTTAACCAGCTCATATTGGACTAGACTACACAGCAGTAAAATTTGTTAAATTAAACTAGACTAAACTAATACTTTGCATAGATTAGACCAGACCAGATCAATTTAATTAGACTAAAGTAGATTTTATGAGACTACTCTGGACTAGATGATAAATAAATAAAAAGAATATAATAAATAAAAGGAAATTATATCACATTGGATTAGTGTAATTTAGAAAAGATTAAGACACTAGACTAGGTTAAATTAGACTAGACTAAACTTGATCAGATAACACTAGACTAGATTAGGCTTGACTGGGTCAAACCTGATTATATTAAAATAATAGAAAATACTGACTACAGTGGACTAGGTCAGGTTAGAGTGATTTAGATTACACTAGACTACATTAGATTAGATTTTAGTAAAATAGATTACCATAGATGCGATTAGATAGGGATGGATTAGACTACTCTAGACTAAATTAGATTAGAATATATTATTGCATTATATCTTTATTTATTAAATTAACTGTGTTCAATTAAATATGTTAATGTGCATTTGCATCACATTTCAGCAAAACAGGAAACAGAAAACAACTGAAGATGAAATTGACAGAAAAATAAAAAAAAGGATTCAGTGCATGCAAAGTAGTAAGGTAAACTTGTAGAGTAGAAGTGGAGTCTATTAGAGTACAGCAGAGAGACACAAATACAGAGTTTCTACACTATAGAGAAAAAAAACACAATGAAGTGACAAAGTTGGGATGAGTTCCACCCACAGAAATAACGTCTAGATCAGTCTTAGATCACACACACACACACACACACACACACAGAGTTATATTTGTGCCTCAATTTTGTGCACATAGTTTTTGACATTTTGAGAGAAGAGAAAAGTCAGAAAATGATTTTTTGCCAGCACATAAGTTATATTTTGTAGAGAAATCAAATCTTTTGCAATTTTAGAGAAATCAAATCTTTTGCAAAGGTTCATAGTATTACTCTATCAGTGCTTCCCTACAAGCTAAATTTTATGGCAAAATCAAAATCAATGTATTCCTTTGGAATTGTTGCAGATTGTTAGTAGATTTACTCACAGGGGTGAAGTAAAACTGTGCACATATTTTTTGTGTGAAGTTTAAGTTTGATAATCAAATCTGAGCTCTTAGAGGAAGTTGTCTTGACATGGACTATTTAGGGAGCACAGCATTAGAGTAGATGGAGGAGTCTAAGCTAATTCACAAAAAGGTTGCAGTTATGAGACAGGTACAAATACATCTCTAGAACAAACTGTGAGAACTTGTTGTTCAGTAAGCAACCGAGCTAACCAGCTTGCACTTATGTGGATAATAGCAAATGTGCACAAACATTAAGTGGCACAAGAGGCAGATTTAGTTGTTCAAATTAAATTGCTTATGTGGTTGCCAAAAATATTGATAATGCCATTGATTAATAATATAAAATGCCCCAGTTACACATAAGTTCCTCTGTAAAGGCCGAATATACTGTAAAAACAGTGTTAATGGACCTAATGTAAAGGAGAAAACCAAATCCCTGAAAAAAGAATCAGCACTCACAGTTGTACACACACACACACACACACACACACACACACACATCCTTGCAGCACTTCACTGAACAAACTGTGTGACTGCGAGCATGGCTGTATGACTGGCTGTATGAGTAAATGCATGACTCTGTACTGTTTATTAGCCTATTCATGTGTGAGAGCGATATGCATTTCCTCTTTACATCTACAGTATGTTATAACCACCAGGGAAAACAGGTCATGGGGTCAAAGTTGGTCTAAAGGTTAAAGTCCGGGTCCATGTCTGATGCTTGCTGTTGCTGTTGTTATTATTATTTTGTTGTTGTTGTGTTACTGTCTCCTTCCCCAGGTTGTATCAGGTCATGCGTTTGTACGTTGGCTCTTGTTGGTCTGTGTTACACTATCCATCTGTCTGTTTGTCTGTTTCTCCATTTTTTTCTTTGTTTGTTTCTGTCTGTACGTCCGTCCTCTGTGTGTCTGTATTTTGTGTGTAGCTGTTTTCCCCTCCTCCTGCTCCTCCTCTTCCTCCTCCTTCTCCTCCTCTCACCCGGTCTCCTCTCACTCTGGTACTTACAGATAGGGGTTGGGGCTGAGGGGGTGGTGGGGTGCCATGAAAACACTCACTGTCATATATCCCCACCCTGAAAGCACTTTGGGTCAACCTGGTTTCAAATGGGCCAGGGAGGTCTTATTCCCAAACGTCTTTTGGGGGGATGTTGCCTGGTCTTTCCATACTTTGCTTTATGGACAAAACTTTATGATACAAGTGACTTGGTTTGCAGATTGTACAGTGTATTTAGGACACACTGTCCTAATGGGATCAATAATATATTACTGGGAATCAAAATCAAAATGAAAAGTATTTTGTACTGAGTTTTTCTCCAAAAAAGTCTGAAAATCAACCAAAATAAAGCAATAAATGGGAATTTGTTTAAACCTGTTTGTTTTGGGATGGGTGCCAGAGTGACAGCGACTACTGCACACTGGTCGGGTTGTTGCCCCACCAGGAGAGTGAGAGTTGGTTGCTGATTGGTTGGTTGGTTGGTTTCCTCTGTCTTCTTCTCTGGAACTGAGCTCAGGTCAGTTTTTACAGCGCAGCCCACAGAGAGCACTGTTTTGTTTAACAACAGACTTGGCTCCAACCATTGCATTGCATAAGGGGCTCAGATTGATATGATATTTCAAGAAACAATTTTGTATATTTGATTTACAAAAAGGTTTTTAAAAAGCTCCCATTGTACTTTCAAATGAGTACAATGCCTTTTGTAGTTGAGCTGCGTCTAACTCTCTGTCAGGCTGGGCTGGAACACTGACTGCTGTAGTAGTGCTTCGAAGGTCTACGTTAGCTAACAAGAAAGCTTATGTTTTTATTTCAAGGACAAAGACACGAAAAATCCAGACAGACCAACAGATAGATGAGCAGGCAGGCAGAAAGAAAGAACAGACAAAACTCTTATCCTAAAAACAAACACACACACACTCACACACATTCAGGTAAGTATAAGAACAACTTCGAAGGGCTGTGGTGACTAGCATAGCGGTGGCACTGTTGGCTGTGCTGCGATGGCCTCTTAGCTTTCTCTCTCTGCACTCCAAAAGCTTCAAATCCTTGGGGTGGGGGGGTGGGGAGGGGCACAAACAAAGAAACTATTAGCTGACTACCTCTGGAAAAAAAGTGCTTTATTTATCTTTTCTTTAGTTCTTACATTTGTAGCTGGTCAAGTTTCTTGGCAAGATAAATCAAGCACATCTGAACATTTCACAGTTTGCAAATTCACATACATTTCAAAATGGTCGCTAGGCTTTTGCTTTAAAAGTGCCACCAGGGCTCTCTTCCAATCCGTCTACAACACTCCTCTTTCCTTCCTCCCTGCCTCTCTCTCGCTGACATTACAGATCGTGCTGTACTTCGATGGAATTCATTACAGATCTTAATATCACTGCTGTCACTATAATTCAACACCATCAGATCTGTGGTTGCAGAGAGCGGGAAGAACGGAAGACTTGAGCATTTTGGATTCATTCTGAAAGGGCAACAGCGCATTGAAACACTCCTTTTCCCTGCTATGTAACTTTTTTTCTCTTCTTGTTTTGGCTCTTTTCCTAGTGTTCCTTTGTGTGAGTGAGCAATAGGGCAGGGGCGCAAGCTACTTCTGCTCCAAAAAAACTGAGATAAGACTGAAAAATGACAGCAATGTTATAAAAATCCCTATCAGTGCAAAACTCTTTAACATCCACTTTTGCTTCGCCCCTGCCAGAGGGATTCCTGTTGTTGCTTGGTCATGGTTTTATTTTATGAAATGCAGTGCTTTGACCTTTTGATGATTCTGGCTCAAGGGCACAAGTCACATGAGGTCAAACAATTGAGAAGACCTTTCACATGCTTTCTTTGTTTCTCTCCTTGTCAGCTTGTCTGATTATCTGTCCTTTGAGGCTGAGGCCTTTGCTTTCATCTTTGCTTGCTCTTATCTTTATGCTTGATCTATCTATCTATCTATCTATCTATCTATCTATTTACTTATTTATTTATGTTAGTGTTGGAAATGTGCCCATGTTTTAGATTTTTTTTTTAGCTCATTGAAAAAGCATTTTTTGGTTTAGTAGCCTATATTATTTTTGATATTTTAAGTTTATCAGTCCTAATCATTCTGTCTTACTCTCCACTCCTTTGATCATCTCCCCACCATCTCTCTCTCTCTCTCCCCCTCTCTCTTGCTCTGTTTCTCCTTGTTCTCCTCACTTTCTCCTTACCCTTGTTGCTACGGAAACAGTGGACAGGGGAATTCTGGGACTTTGTGCAGCAAAGCATTTTGGGTCAAAGCTTGGTGTTTGATTGCATTATTGATTCATATTGATATGCACCATCCAGTGAAGCCAGGGGAAACAAATGGTGAGATAAATTATAACCTTTTGTGAGGTAAATGATGCCAATGTACAAAGTGCAGGAACATAATTCAAACCAAAGAAGAAAAGAAAGTGCCAAACAAAATGTTATGGGTATAAGGAGTAAGCTGGTATTATTCAAGGCATGCCTCAGCATATGAACTGTAGGTAATATAGGAGAACCTGCATAGTGCCTACATAATAAGTAAACCAGTAATATTGACTGATATTCATATTCAGCTATTTCATCATTCTTTTTTTTCATTCAGTCCCTTTTTGCCCTTTCAATCAGGCAAAATTAATCTAAGTAAACCACTGTAAGAAAAGTAGTAATTTGGGCATGTGGCCAATTTGATAAGTGGTTTGTGCTCCACCAGCCTGAGCCTAGCCTAATCCTAACTATGATGAAATACATTTGTCGACTATGTATTTTCCATGACAAACACAAAACTAAAATGAAATTAAAAGTAACCTCTGAACATGAGACCTACGCAGGAACTGTTATACATTTTCCATCAATTAGTAAAAAATAAATCAATGTGAAAAACAAACAAATTAACTACTGTTTTAATGTATTTTTTTTAGAATTATTGTTTAATTGTTCAAGAATGTATGCATCTACAGAATACAACACTAGCTTGTGATTAGTAGAACAGTATCCTCCAAAGCCCATCTCTTGTTCAAATTGTTATTCAGCAGTTTGATCTGTTGGATTAAGGATAATAACAATTATCTTGCATGTAGTAACTTTCTGTCTCTCTCGGTGATGTTATAAGGCGTTACCACTCTTTGGAAGATGCAGATTAATGGACCGAATTTATCTATAGTCCATTTAGAATTACACCAAACAAAGCAACAAAGCAGCAGACACATGCTACAAAAACATGAGGCAGCACGCTGACAGTTGTAAAAAAATAAGTTACTGTAACATTATTGAGTGCTGTGGATGTGAATGTAAAGTTAATGTTACTTTCAGATGGATAGATATTTGCTAAAGAAATATAACTGTGTTAAAGGTGTAATGCAGGATTTGTCGGTTACTGTTTGTAAACACAGCTTTCAAAGTTTGCCCCTCCTCCACGGCTAGATGAGCCGAGAGAGAGGGTGAGTAATGCTGGCCGAGCGAGCCTAGGAGTGAATGAAGAGAGGAAGCGGCATAAGTGAGAACAAAGTGGTAAATCAGAGAAATAAGATGTTATTTTTCTGATTGTTTCACAGCAGTTACACTCTTAAGTACAAATAAACATGCCCACATCTCCACTCCCTCAAACAGACCTGCAGGTCTTTATACATCCATGACAGTGATGGAGAGCAAGAAGAGAGACAGACACAGCAATGTAATCTGGTCACTACATTTTTATAGTCCCTCACACCCTGTGTACTGTTATTTGCTGGAAACACACATCACATCAGAATGAAATAAGAAAATACAGGCAGAGAGCAGGGTCTCTGCAGATAAATACACTGCAGCACACTTCTAATGGGTCGTAAGTGATGATTGAGTGGGATTATTATTTGTATGAGTCTAGACATTGTCTTTTAGGAAAATCCTTTATAGTATATCTTTAAGGTTATCTGTTTCTCCTTTTAGGCTAAACACAGACAGTGAACAGTAGTTCATTGAAAAAGTGATTAAATGTATCTTCAGAATCACTGGCTTCTCTGCACAAATGACTAAAATTTGACTAAAACTAGGATAACATATGTCCATTTTTGTCATGAGATTAATGCTTGATTTATTTGTCTGTGCTGAATTGACACTGTAGCTACGTTGTATTATGCAGTATCGAAATCGGCCTTTAGCCACAACCTCTCCCCAACCTTGGAAAGCAACAATTTTGAAAACATTGCCATTGTATATGAAAAAAAATGTTTGCAGATTCACCCAATATCAGTATATTTTTGTCTGGCAGTAGGTTTGGACTTTGAGCATGATCATTCAGAACGGGTACGAAACCTTTTGTCTTAGATGTGGTCAGACTGAGGCCTTTAATCACATTACTGTCCTGCTGCTCCAAGAAGGAATTCCTGCGACTCTTCAAACTGTTAAGCTTTCTGACTGTCTCAAACAGGATAAATGATCAGGGAGAGTGCCTCTGAAAAGAGGAGAACGCTGCAAAAAAAAGAAAAAAAAAATCTGCAGAAAGGTAGCTGGAGAGTGAATGTTGGTGCAGTGCTGCTACTGCCTCCAAAGGCCAAGACTGCACATTACACTCTCCTCTTAACTGCATGAGTTTCAAAAGCAGAAGACACACTCTGCATTATGATACTGTGCACGTCTATCTCCCCTTTCATTTGGAAATCTAATCAGTGAGTGGGCGGAGGCTGAATAAGGGAATGAAATGTTGCATTAACTCTCTTGCTTTGTATTTCATGCTGTCTCTGACTGCTGTCCTGTCTCCCCTTGTTTTTTTCCTCCCATAATTCCCTCTCTCCCTGTCTATTTCTCTCTGTCCTCCTCCTCCTTGTTCTCAGTAGGAATAGTATTGATTCATTTCATTGACAGACAGATACCACTGGCCTGAACTGACTCTTGAGTCTTACTTAGAGGCTTATTAATGTAAGCAGATATGCTGTGCTGTAACAGAGTCTAAGAGCTCTCCTTCTCTCTCTCTTTCATTCCCTTGTCCTTGATTTTTCCCACCAAGATGCAGTTTCATCTGAAATATATTTTTTCCTCACCAGATTCCACTGTTTATCTCTCTCTCATTCACACACGGTCTGTTTTTCATTTTCTTTTTCTCCACCCATGATCAATAGCCTTCAAGCTTGTGTTTAATCATTATTGGTGGTCAGAATCCCCTGAGGCCTATTGGATTGCACTAACATTATTTTATTTCCTAAGTGCCAGTACAACAGTTGAGACACAATGGTGTCTGGGGGAGTATCATGTTGACTAAGGGAAGTGTAAACTTATCGGTTATGTGGATTATGATTATGGAGCCGAAACTTTACCTTTGTCAAGTGTATAGGTAAACACAAGCAAACACAGAAATAGCACAAGCTGTAAAGTTAAACTGATGACTATGCTCTGGCGGTCAAAAGCAATCATCCATCCATTATCTGTACCGCTTATCCTTAAGGGTTGTGGGGGGACTGGTTCTCACCACTGCACCACATGCCGCCCCAAAAGCACCCAGTCAACAGTAATGTTAGAAAATGATATTATACTCTCGTTATACAGTGACAGGAAAAACTAAGTGTCTCATTTGGAATGATCTGCATTTATGTATACATTTGTTTTGGAATATGGTGAGATCTAAGTTACAATAGTGAACAAATACAACCTATTTTAACTGATAACACACAAATCATTGTATTGTTCTTGGCTGTATTGAAGGCTAACAATGTCAATAAAAGCTAATTGGCATGAGGAGTTAGCAAACCTGGATTCCAATCAATGAAAACAGATAGGAGGTGTGGGCTAGAGCTTTTTTAATTTAAATTCTTTTTAATCGTATAAACTCATGTAGTTAGTTAATGATATGCTGAATCTTGGAAGAAACACATTACTACTGTAGGTAGACATGCTAACATTCACAGTTTATATCAGAGCATTCCTGTCCTTACACTTTTCCTCTTGTGTTTTTGATTTTGGGGTTAGAGTAAACTTTTAATAAGGTAAAAAAAATGCCACTCTCCAAACTCTTTAAATGCTAAGAATCTCTCTTATTACAGTCCTATGCACAATGCTTCAACATGTCAAGAAATCCAAAGCCTGAGAGACTGTTGTGCCTAGTTATGGTTGCTAAGATGTTTCTTTCTTCATGTGCTTGTCTAATGTGTATTTACTTGTGCTTTCTTAAGTTGTGTGCGTTGAGCTCTCTCAGCCACCATAAACCTCTGCACTCATTAACTGTTTCAGTCTAAGCTAGATGCAACTTGAGTACATGAAATTTAATGAGGAAAAAATGTCTTTATAGAATTTTATACTCAGCCGTCTTTAATTTCACTTCCCCTGGCATTGCACTAATGTCATGACTTTTCCTTGTTCTTTATTCAGTGAAATACAAATCCATTTCCACAAACAAACAGAATTTTGTTTGTTTGACCAGTAAACAGGACCTTTGTTATTAGATCATTTATATAACCGTCATCCTTACAAATGTTCTGCATGTCCATCTTCCTCTGTAGAACCATAGTGTTTTTTATGGTTTGTGTATTCATCTTTGTTTTTATACTGTTATCTTTAATGTGTGTCTCTGTGCTCATATATATGACATAGCACTGAAACTTTCTAGAGACTCTCTGTTTTCTTTCCCATGTTCTACTCCTCTGTGTCTGTGTCTTTCCTCTTTTTTCTGACCTCTACTTATCTCACTTGTGAATGAGCTATGCCATATGTCACATACATACACGTTAAATGGATGTTTGTATGTACTTTTTAATCTGTTTTGCATTTTTATATGTATGTATTTGATGCAAATATTATTTCTTGACAATCTCCAATCCACATGTGGTTTCAAATGACAAAATAATATAGGTGAGTGTGTGTGAGTACAATTAGTGTACTCATACTAATTGTGTATCCAAAATAGCTAAAATAATGAGCCTTTGCTGTAAATGGAAACACATGTTGATTTGATATGTTCTTTGCATGCAGATTGTGGTTGGGATGATATTTGCACTGGTTGTGCCCGTCTATGTACTCCTGTCCCCCAATCCTTTTCTTTCCCTTCCTTCTTCCCACCCTCCCCTTTCCTAATTCCTGGCCTCCCTCCACTCCTTGTTCCACCACAACTCTTTCATCACCTCCTTCCTTTCTCATATTTCTCTATTCTCCCTTTCCCTGCAAGAAGTATTTTAATCCATTACAGTGTTCACAGATGATCATAGTTAAAACTCTGAACAATCAATCATTATACTACAGTTGAGAGCTGGCTTAATTAATAAGCAATAATTCAGTTATAATAACTGACACAAAGAGACTGAAAGGCAGAGTAAGGCATCCTGGAGAAAGAGCTAGCACAGTAGCTGCAGACAGCAATACTTACAGCTCTCCCCTTTGTCTAATTAACATTACACCAGGAACAAATAAGACAAAACACTACTGACCTGCTGTCTCTGTCACAGCCTTTCTGTTTAAGTCACTTCAATGTCTTAAGTTTATTGGACTCGTTTTCTCAAGTTCAGGGAAGTTAGTTTTACATTTTCAAAACTTAGAAAATTACTTTGAACGACCTATTCAACCTTCAGCTAACTCACATTTCTCACATCATCATTAACAGGATATGTTATATCCAGATATCCAGAGAGCTTCTGTATTGCCCAACCCCCCTCTGTTTATATGGAATAGCTAAGTCCTGGCCCCACAGATACTAATGGTAATAGACATGCTAGTGAGGAGAGCATCATGTCTCAGCCTCCTAAAGAAAAATTTGGCCTCCCAGTTTTTCACAGAGAAAGAAAGTTGGGTGTAGTCCATGAGAGTTAGAAATTAATCTAATTAACTTTTGCTCCCCCAACATCACTTACTTTATATCTTCAGTGTTTGCATTTTGCTCCGCTTTTAGCCGACATTTAATCAATGCAGGAAAACTTTTATCAAGCTATTCATACTAAATCAGTTGTCCCTGCCTCTGCCTGGTGCCAGGCCCGACAGATGCGTCAATCTCAGCAGCTCTGTCTCCTCATTCCCATACTCAGCCCTACTTTCAAATGAAGAAAGAGGCAAGCAGCATTATGTTAAATTACATATGTGGGTATGTGAGAATTTTTTTTTTTTTTCAATTAATTATTATTAAAAAATTTAATTCAAGAATTCAAACAATTAGATGCTGGACAGTTTGAAGCATTGAGTGACTCAGTCTGTATAAAAGTGACCAATGTTGAAATAATACTTTCTTGATCTTTCCTCTAGCAGCACCATCAGGCCCTTATCCTTTAACAAACTAATGTTCAATATATAACACACAGTAAAGAGATCTCTAATTACTCATGCAAATATGCTGTAAATGCTGACAAGTTCTTTACATTTGATAATATTGGTCTGGAATGTAAAAACATCACATATGAATGGTATCTGTGTCAGTACTATTTTTATATATTGTATTACTTCATTTTCACTTACTGAGAAGTTTTGGAAGTTTGACACAAGATCACACTATTGTATGAAGTACATTGTGTATTGCAAACAGATTTAGCTGATATAGCAGTTATTTTTGAGTATTGTATAGTTATATACTTCCTTCCTCTGCAGAGTCATAGAAAAGGGAAAATAACAGCACTCAGTTAGCTCTTTACATCCAATTCTCTCTTCCCCGATTTTCCCCTTCCTCCTTTTCCCATCATCCCTTGATCCTCCCTTCTTTCCCTTTCCTTCCCCTCCTCCCTCATGTTTCTCCATCCCATTCTAATACTGGTGTATCCATCCCATCCTCAGGCTACCCTCCTCAGTCTCTACCCCTTCGTTGTGTTACTAAAGTCTGACTGAGTGGAGGTATGTACAAGTCACCATCACAGCCCACGCTAACAGATATGCTGCTACACTGTGAGCACTTGCTTAGCTTCATGCTTTGGCTTTCAAGACAATCAATAAGAAATCAAAGTTTGACTTTTTAAAACATCAAACTGTTCTGGGCCCAGATATAACCTGTTGAGATATAAGCAGCTGATTTCAACCAGAACAGGCAGAGCAGAAGAAGAACGACTGAAATTATTATTATTATTATTATTTTACTCATCCATGGACATGGCATCCATGAGCTCTCAAGCTAGCTCAGCTAAATAGCTACAGCTTGCAGGCATAGTTTGAACTTGGAGTGTGTGTATGTATCACTTAGCTAAGTGGTATTATGGCTTTATTGTACCGAACAAAAACCAGCTGCACCATTCCTGCATGGACGCTTACCAGTGGCTAGCCAGCCAGCTCAGAGGACGCAACATGTTAATAAGAAAACTACTGGCTAAAAAATGACTGGCAGGTGTATTCCTCCTCTTTTGGAGGAAGTTCAATGCCACATCAAGCTAACACATCCCAAAGTGGTCTCTGGATATACATAGTAAATATACAATATATTACCCTCCCATCCAGTTCCTGTTGAGAGCAAACAAACTGATTGTGTTTATGTAACCAAGTATTATCTTGGTAGAATTTACCTTAAATGTATATCTATAACCATACCATATATCTACTAAGCAGTGTTGAAAAATGCTGTTTGAAATGAGTACGCAGTAATACACCTTTGATGCATGTGTACTTTCATATTCATGCTAATTTATACATACTCCTTTATAATTCAGTGTCTAAGTTCAGTGTCCTATTTTAACTCTCTCTGACAGCTATAGCTGCTTACTTTACTTTAGCTATACCTACTACACTTACTTTGCAGATAAAGATCTTATGTTCAAGACCTACGACAGGTTTATAACATATGATTGCTTTAGATTAAACTATCCAAACGTTGAACCTCTACCTAACTACCTTTACCAAAGTAAAGGATCTGGATTGGGTGACACAGGCTAACACATTTCTCACTGATGCAGTGCTGCCTAGCACACTACATTACTAAAGCCATTTGGTCAATGAAGATGTTTCATCAGTTGTAGAACAAAATAATATAGTATGAAATGGCTTCAAAGGCCATGCGCATGGCACCATGTGCATTAGCAGATCATAGTTGAAGCTGCCTCATGCTGCATCTGCTGCAGAGCAAACTGCAGAGAGGCACTCATTATGGATGCTAAGCACCTTTCAACTCGACTTTGTATACAGTGAGAGCCGCACCAGAGGCAGTCACTGCATTTGCATCTTTAAAGAACTGAGACATGTAAGTGCTGATCAATAATGTGTTTTCCTTTGTTTTTCTATTAGTAGTAAATGTTACAGAGGCAGATCATAATTAGAATCATATTCACAAGATCTTTGATGATAGCATTGCTGGGCAGGGATTACAGGTCACTATAAATTGCTGCTGTTTGTTAGATGCTGTATTTCATTGATCTCAATCAATCTACCACTACTGCTGTTTGTGTGTGTGTGTGTGTCCCAATCAGCTAAGAGCCACAGTGTTGCTGATTTATTCCTGTGGTTACAGGACTTAACGTTGCAAACACAGCTATTTAAACAGAGCAGAATGTGTGCAGTTACACAGTAAACACACACAAATACACACACGTGCTCAGACAAAGCATATATGAAGCTGTAATTTACACAAAGATATTGGTCATTAATTTCAAAGTGACATTCTAGAATCATAGCACACACACATGCACACACACTGTTCACTACTTACACACAGTGCACATGCTCGAAAACCAGTTTTAGTATTTGCCATTCTCACATATAAGATGCCTCACTTAAGATTTCAGCATTTGTCCATATTAACCCACGTGCTGCATACACACACACACACACATGCACTCACACAAATATAGTGTATTCAATAGCCAGGTCCTTAGAACATTGTGACCCAGATCTGTCACTGTGGTATCCATTACCCATAAAGCCTCCTGAGGTTTAAGCAGTATCGCACAGAGAGATTTTTATTGGCCAATTCAGCTAAATCTAGCACCACAGACCTCATGCTGTTGTAGTGTACAGTGTACTACAGTGCATGTTGTCAAAATGGGGACACAAATATTGAATCCCCATTCTGAGCAAATACTGTAAAACCAAAGTAAAGTGGCTAGTCTGACATTAAAGTTTTAGGAAGGATGGGAGAGAGTTTTTAATGCAAACCTGTAAACATGTTTCATTTATAATTTGATACCTATTTACAGTGACTGTTTTCTACTGGAATCTATTCTAAGTGACATAAATTCAAGTTGTCCACTGCCACAGTTTTCCATGAACTGATGCTTGATAACTATCATCTTCCAGGCCTACAGGTGGTGAGATTTGACACTTAAAAGGGGAAGTAAAACTTTACGACTTCAACTGTCCACCTAATCTCTCAAGAGCATATCCCTCCTGAGAGGTGTTCATGTATTGGTGTTATAACCACTGATTTGTGCTTATTTCTTATTGTAGCCATTGTGATGAAGCCACAATCAAAACATGCCAGCTCCAAAATCTCTCCAAAAATGTGTCAGGTTCTTGTCAGAATGACAAAATCCCTAAAGTTGAAATTTGTGTCAATATTCAACAATAAAAATCCATCATGATAGAGGCAGACTGTATCCTCAGTTGACCATAATGTAGTTCCAAGGATACTTTTGTACCTGGTCACTGAAGTAGACACTGAAGCAGGTTAACTAAAAAAAAAATTCTTTTAAGTCTTTGACTTAAAGATACTGTACGGAAGAATTTGAAGCACAAAGTGAGGGCTAGTAAAGAGACTGACAGGGTGACAACTTTTTGAATGCTAGCACTTGCCTGCTTACAGAGTGTGGGTGCGTGAGCGTGAGCGCAAGCAACAAGTCATGGGCTGCACTTCAGCAGCCACAGGTTATAACAAGGGTTTTCAGATTTCTCCATACAGGACCTTTAAATAAACACTTTTATAGGTGCAACTGATGTATGCAGATCAGTCTCAAATGATTAACCACAACTTTGGGAATTTTGATTGATGAAATAAATGATCAAAAATTTTAAAATAAATAATAAATAGAAAATCTAGAGAAGTTATCTACAAATGTAATTATTTTTATATTATAATGTAAGGCAGGCAGTTGGATAACTTTGTTGGTAGAGGGTGGCTATAGTTATTACAGCAACAACAGTCACAGCCATGTATTTAAATATAAAATATAAAAGGTGTTATTACACACCACAGGTACAAGGTACAGATGGTAAATCCTTGATGCAAGACCTATCTGATCTGAATCAGAATAAGAAAAAAAATTATTGATATTAATGACACAGACTTCACAAAACTTTACAACATTATTATACAACCATTTAGCATCTGTAAACACCATCTTGTAACTAACTTTGCCCAGATATCAGCCTTACTTGATGATTGTGCTTGCAAGTGACCAGATGTGTGACTGTCCCTCTTTTCCACTGAATAGCACTGAGCAAATCCAGCAGATGGCGGAGGTGTGCAGTCCGGTTTTTCCCAGCTCACCAGCTAAATTGGGTCTTGTGTCTCCAGTCAGGTCCAATATATGTAAAGTGATGAGGGGATCCAGAGAGTCACCAACATGAAATAAAAGGGATTTTTTTAAAAAAAAAATCTTTGAATCTGTGTGGTTTGCAGGAAAAAAAAACTTTTTACAGCACCTAATTAGCAGATGAAAAATTGCTAAAATTAGGTAGTCTTAAAATGAAACCAGGCTAGTGGTAAACATGGTCCTGTGTTCTTAGTCCTTTTTTCTGCAGAATAGGGGTATCTCTCTTACCACTCTGCAATGGCCCTACAGAGAGAAAAAGAATTTAGCATGACCACTTGTTTTTAAATTACGTCACGTGTTAGTGGGTTACAGTACTGATGACTGTAAACGTTGAGTCAGTGGATGGAGTTCAGGCAGGAAGTTGATAAGTGGGGAATGTCACTTTCTATTCAAATTCGAAGCAGTCAATTAAGATATTATTCTCTTTGGATGGAAATTGGAGGAAATTTGGATGCCATTGTAAAGTAATGAGAAATTCAAAAGTATCTCAATGTAGAGTATCTTTAGGAAATCCAGCAACAAGTTCTTGACTGGTTAACTGGCTTCCCAAATTCATTTATAATGGCATTATAAAGGTTGCATTTTTAACAGTTCAAATCCCTGACAGTAATAAAATCAGTGGAAGTAACCAAAGAAATGGAATGGAATGAGCTCCCAAACACTGTCAGAGCAGAGGCATCACTCTATCTTTAAGAATCTCTTGAAGACTAATCTCTTTGAAGAGCCCCTCTTCTCCTGACACCTCAACACTCTAACATAAATAACACTCTCAGTGTACTTCTTTTCATGATCTCATTGCACTTTGTCTTATCTTACAGACTCAGTACTTATTTCAAGGCCTCTTACTACACAGAAGCTTCAGTGTTGTCCTTAACTTGTAAATAGGTTTGGAAAAAACTGTCTACCAAATGAGTAAATGACATTGTCCAAATCCTGGTGGCAGCTTAGAAAGCCTGCATTACAAACTGTGGGATTGGGGTTTAGGGTTAGAGACTAAAAGTCAGAATATCTCTGCCTCTGCTGCTTCAGATTTGATCATTTATTTTTCATCGGTCCCCCAAGTATAAAGGTCTTATAGAATGTCTTCAGATCAAAGTGTTTTAAGTGCATTATCAATTCCATTATCTATACTGCTTATCCTCTGAGGATCACGAGGGCTGTTGCCAATCCCAGCTGACATTGGGTGAGAGGCAGGGTTCACTCTGGACAGGGCTGACATTCACAACAACCATTCACACACACATTTACACCTATGGGCAATTTAGAGTCACCAATTAACCTGCCTCTTTGGACTATGGGAGGAAGCTGGAGTACCCAGAGAGAACCCTTTCAGGCACAGAGAGACCATGCAAGAACATGCACTTTGCTTCCTAAAAAGAAAAAAAAAACAGTGGTTTATGAAATATCATCAGTGTGTATTTCATAATGGTATACTTTCAAATCTCTGTCATATTTCCCTCAAATATCCATCAGGTTGTAATAAAAATTCTGGTTGAACATATTTCAAAGTATTCCATAAATTACATAAGAGTTTTGTGCTCAGATGTCAGCCAGGTGTTAATGATTTCTATAAAGTTAAACCACATTCTTCAAGAATAAAATCCATCCAACACGTTAAAAGCTCACCTATCTTGGCCACTTCTTGCTACTTCAACCTATTAAAGTCAAAGCAAATTCCCAGTCTTCATCTGTACTTTGTGTTTGAGCTAATTTGCCAATATTAGCATGCTAACACACTAAGCAAATGGGTTGAGCATAGACATTATACCTGCTAAACTTCTGCATGTTAGAATTATCATTGTGAATATATTAGCATGCTAATGTTAGCGTTTGGTTTGAAGTACAGCTGTAGCCAAACACAGCCTCACAGAGCAGCTAGTGTGGCTGTATATTCATAACTTTTTAAATTTATTCCCCTTAAATGAGGAGAAACCCAGACATTGGAGAGGGGTTTGTCTTCAGTCAGTCAGCCTGTCTGTCTGTCTGTCTGTCTGTCTAACTGACTGTTTCCCTGTTAACAGCAGCCTGTTGTTGCTATTGGTAGACTGGCTAAAACACCTGGGCTCTGAGAACCAACTGTCTTTAGTGAAGTGAAGCTTTTTTAAGATTGGAGTGGTAATGTGCAAGATTGTGTCTATTTGTAACTGTGCTCAGTTCCAGATGATTTACCCACCTGCGTTGCTCTGAGTTTCCCAAAAATCATTTGATCATCAGGTCTGTCTATGTTTCTTTCTGAACAAAATGTAGCACCACTGATGTGCTTTTGGGAATCCCAGAGCAGGTAGTACAGTGGATGTACAAGTACAGTAATCTTACAGGATGTCTTCAGATCAAGGGCTTTGTGTACATCCACTGGACTAGTGCAACCAACCCCCCCACCCCACCCCCACCCACACGGTTCATGTTGGTGCTTCAGAGCACCACCTCTAGGTGTCTATGGGATATTGGAATGGAACTATGGGAAACTGATAGCTGATTTTCGTAACCCATATTCCTGTTTTGTCCTGTCCCTGTCTGTCTGTATCTGTCTGTCCATCTGTTTGTCCCTCCGTCCATCTATCTGTCTGTCTGTCTTTTTCCAACTTCCTCCTTTGGTCTGAAATATTTTACTTGGTTTGGGCTGGTTTTGTTTTGAATTATTTACCTTTTTTCAACTTTGTTTCATTTACAAATGCTTGTAACTGTAACAAATGGTTTATATTTGCTATTTCTGATGTGCAATGCTGTCATAATAAAACATACACTAATACATCATGGCATTATTTTCTGTCATGAACATTTGCATTTCCATCCCATAACACCCATTCCTTAAATCACAACTTTTTACCATATCATGAAAACTTACTTATGCTCATAACTGCTGGGAATGACTCTTCATAACCCTGCTCTGACCTTTGCCCTTTGACCTGTGCATGTCATTTTCATCTAGCCACGGGTTATGAGAAGTCACGCAGTCTCAATAACATCTCCGGGATGACAGGCGCCCCACTGCGCCTCACCCCCATCACCAACTCCACCTTTGAGCCATTTGAACCACCTGGCCTCAGGCGATGCCACTCCCCCATTCCCTCCATCTTGTAGCATAGCCTACAGAGAAACACAAACAACAAAATGTCAACAACAGCAGCAACAATAATATGAATATATAGTTTTTAGTTTCTTTTAGTTTTTTGTTTTTTTTGTTTTTGTTTTTACTCACCGTTGCATTATAAATTAGCATTCTTCTAGCCATTCGAGGGTCCTATTTTAAAACCACAGATAGCAAAACCGTAATGATTAAGCTGAGATAGATGCTTAAGCAACAGTATTTTAAAATACACAAACACACACTAACACACCTGCCTTACTAACAGGGATAGAGTCTAGGTTAGTTTAGACTGATAAGATAGTTGAGTTAGTTTACCTCTAGCTTTCCCTGTGCTACTTCTTGCCTGTATCTTGACTGCACTTGCACTTCAATGCTTTAAGACTGATACTTAAGAGTAGCTATGAATAAGAGACTTTTTCTAATATTAAGCCTCAGAATGCACACATTCACACACACGTAGATGCTAACGTATTACTGCAGCATGCATGTTTTTACTCATGAGAATCTCCAGAATAAGAAAATACACTATGGCTACAAGTAGATTGAAACAAAACAAAAAAAAACAAAAAAAAAAACAGTAACATTTTATACACTTAAAAGTCAAAAGCATATCTCTGAAAAGGACGCACTCCAAGCTGTAGCACCTCTGCACCTTTGAAAAAAGCCATGTAGGCTATAGATATAGTTCAGAAATACAACCCCTTTTGTGCAAACATCAACACACACACATGCATATTTTGTTCTCAGAGTATTCCTTTAGCATTGGAAAAGAGGGGAGAGGGACTTCCATGAGATTCATTAGATCACTTCCATAACCAGCTTATGAAAATAGTAGCGTCCCTTCCTCCTCCCTCCTCCTCTTTCTCCTACTTCTTCCTCAGGCTTCCCAGCAGGGGAACAGGTGTGAAGATGCGTGGATATCTCTGTCAGGGTGGGATGCAGGTTATGCGACATGTGTTCCCAACCTGGGGCCCCCTCAGGAATCATAAGATAAACCTGAAGCAGGTGTGAGATGATTAAAACCATATGAAATTAGGTTAAATCCATCGCTGTTTTTTTTTTTTCCTTTGCTTTTTGCTCATGAGTATACTGGATAATTTTATCTCTTCAGACCACAGATATAGCAGTTTGAAAAGGAAAAATCCCTCTTTGGGGGAGGTGATATATACTGTGACTTCTCAGTTTTGGGTCTTTAGTTACATCAGCTGCAGATATACCCAGCCCATTATGTGAATCAGGCTAATAAAAGCATAAGTACATATTTATATGGACTTCCTTTTCATTGTAAAGCAAATCTTATTGAATTTTCTGAAAATCTGCAAAAGAAAAATGCAAACTTGTTATTTTTTGAGACAGGGCCATGAACGGGATTTTAGAAATATATTATTTTAAGTTGAAAAGGTTGGGAATCACAGTCAAGGGGGATCAACACTGCAGAGCTGGTGCACATAACACAAAAGTAGCTATGGTAACATGAAAAAAAAAAAAACTTTACATACATACTGTACTTTGACTCTTAGTAGGATCTGATCTGGTTTGATCTACCCACATCATCAATCCTCCCCTCCTGTCCATACACTCTAACCTGGGCTCTCAGCAAAGGGCTGAGCTGCAAAGCCCGAAAAAAGGGTGATTACTTCTCACTTCTTTGTTGCGCTTTCATTCAGTTATTAGGAACCGCACAAAGAAAGCTTATTTGTTTTCTGAGAGTAAGATGGGAAGCACTCTCACATCTCTGTGTTAAATACATTGCTGACATCAGGATGTGGTTAGGCTAGCTTAGCATAAAGCCGGGAGGCAGGGAGAAACAGCTACTCTGACTCTGTCCAAAATAAATAAGTGAAGCTGACTAATTAACATGGGATATGTTGTTTTTCAAACTGGTGCATAAACAGAAATGTAAAGACAGTTTGTGGTTGGTTGTAGGTGGTGTTATGGGCTGGAAGTATTTCTTGACAAACAACAGCTGGGTGTGGCAACTGTCCCTGTCTCCTGGAATCTTGTTGTCACATTTAGGTTGTCAGGTTTACTATCATCATAACACACTCACTGATCTTATCACCCAGCAAACTGCTCACTGTGCTGAGCGGGTGGATAACTATTGTTCATCAGAGACATGGCTCTAACACATAACTCACTTTAAAACCACAAAGTGTATTTTTAAACATTTTTATTTGTGTATAGATTAAGCAAAAAGTTACAATGTGTTAATTAGTGAGTCCAGCTGTTTCTCCCTGCTTTCCCGTCTGTAATGTAAGCTAGGCTAACCATGTCCTGATTCCAGCTCTGAGCTTGACACACAGACATGATATTGGTATTCATCTTCTCACACCATTCCTGGAAAGACAGGGAATTAAGGCATTCTCTTAATGTGGAAAGGTTTCAGACTTTGCAGCTCAGCCTGAGTGTGAGAAGCGTGGTTTTCCTTAGGTCTGAGTTCATCCCACCACCTCAGCCACCACCACTACCACCGCCGCCAACAGCGTTACTACTTGCACTGACACCAGTGTGACCAAGCAGCCAGTGGCAATATTTTTAGTTTTCTCCCTTTTTGGCTTCTCTTTCTTTCCCTGTTTTTGCCCCCCCCCCCCCCCCCCCCTTCCAAACCCTCTGCCCCCACCCCCCTCCTTCCTCTTCTGTCCGTCCATCTCTTCTTTGTTTTCAATGGTCAGTAGGAGGCACCGTGAACGGCTACTGGAGTGACAGCCCATGGTAAAAGAGGAGCAGATGACAAGCACCACATGGGAAGAAGAGAGAGAACATGACATCAGAGACAGCATACAAACATAGAAATATGCAATGTAGATAAATGAGATAGTGGTGGTTGGATCTGTGTGTTTAGATATGTCGTATTTGCGGCACACATGACGAATGTGCATATGGCTGTGTATGTGTGTGTGTGTGTGTGTATGTGTGTGTGCCCAGACCTCCACCTACCTCTGTACTAAGATGCACAAATGTCAACTAGGAAAAATGCATCTTTTATTTTTGCTTCTACAAGAAAGAAAAGAAGAAATAATTATTTCAGTTTAGTCTTGATATTTATAATTAACAGTTTATCATCTTTCTGTCAGAGTATATTATATATATTATAATATATATTGATCTAATTTTTGACTTAAATGTTGTTACTTTTTTGTTTCACACTGGGTTTTTCTGATGTTGCAGAAATGTACTTGACTTCAGAACTACAATGTCACACTTTGTCATTGTTGTAGATAGTAATTATGTTCCGTTGGTTAAGTTTCATGTCTGTTTAATTCCCTTGTCCTCAACTCTCGCTCTCACCTTCTTTCTCTCCCTGCAAAAAGTAACAGAGAGCTTTCAGCAAAAAAAAAACAAAAACAAAAAAACTTTCCTTTTGATTTGGATTAGAATTTGCTTGGACAAAATCCTGCCAAAATCTTGGCCAGGATCTTAGATGAGATCATTGCCTAAAGATAGGACTTTAAAAAATGATGAAAAAAAAGTGAGGTATGTATTTCCTTTTTCAGAGGAATGTTTCTGTGCTCTGAGGTATCTCCTTCCTGTTACTTTTTTTACATTCAAACTGGGGAATGTTGGAAAGTGAGGGCACCAACTGAGGAGATAAGTTAAAATTTAAAGATCAAGTTTGGCATTTTGGGAAATACAGTTATTCTGTTTCTTGCCAACAGTGAGATGAAAAACATCTATATCAATTTTATGTCTGTTTGGAGCTCTGGCTTGCTCCAAACAGACTAGCCTAGCTTGTGATTAGCCTAGCTTAGATGTAAGATGTGAAGCAGGGAGAAATGGCTAGTCCAAATGCAAAATTACTATGTCGACATCTCTAAGACTCCCAAATTAACACATTATATCTCATTTCTTTGACACATACATGAACAGAGATGTAAAAGTGATCAACCTCACAGTGAGTCTTCAGGAAGTCACAGCTCCTGGCCTTTGGTCACCTATTTGTCATTTTTACAAATTTACTTTTGTACACAGATTAAACAAAAGAGATACAGTGTGTTAATTAGTGAGCTTCAGTGTTGTTGGAATGCAGATTTTTTGGACATCCTGGGCCCAGGTTAGCCATTCCACCCTGCTCTCAGTCTTAATGCTAAGCTAAGGTCATTTGTTGCCTCCTGGCTCTTCAGATTTTTATTGATTCCTAATTTCACTCTCAGCAAGAGAGTGAATAAGAGGTTGTTTTTTTGTTTTTGTTTTTTTTTTTTTTCCCAAAGTGTCAAGCTATTCTGTTAATTGTGTGTGACCATGATTTGGGGCCATGCAGGGTTTTCTGTTCCCTGTTTAGCCCTCATTCTCAAACTGAACATCCTTTTCCATTTGGCTTCAGAAGTGTGAAGTGCAAATGAATGATTTTGAGTTTTTAATCTACTGGAAGTTCAAGATTAATTTCCCAGTTGGAAAATCATTTTAACCCCCAGTCCTACTAGACATGCACACCAGGCACACATACGCACGCATACACACACGCTCACACACTTACATAGATGTAAACATGCGTTCCAGTCTCTACTGAACCTGTCTATTGTTTCTCACCATTTCATCCTTTCCTTATTCAGCTCTCCCAACGTCAACTTGTTTTTAGTATGTCTGTCACTTTCCTTCAGGCCATTGCTGATTGGTCGCTTTGTCATGATGATGTACATATGTTAAGTTTGCGTTGTAGATGAATCTGCATGGGTTTCCAGCGCAAGCAATAAGGATACTGATATGACTAATAATGTGAGGAGGTTTATAAGATTTTAGTCTCAAGTTTAATGAATGTGTATATAACATTTAGATTACTAAGAGTGTGTATGGATGTATGTGTTTAGAAGCATACATATGCACTAACAAAGCATGCAGGACAAAAAATCTTCACCTCTTTGGATGCAAGAAGAGGTGGGATGGGCTGACATTATGCATGCCAAAATGCTATGATGCTATTGGTCAAAACAGACCAAGTTAGGTACTGTAACAGGGCTGGGTGGGGATGGGAAAGTTTATTTTTGCAGGATGGGGAAGGGTTACATTTCTGATAGGTCTTGTATAGCTGCTTTCTTATCGATCTTGAGAGACTTATGATAAGAGAAACATATTAACAATCGTAGCTTCTGATTTTTTTTCTTTTCTTTTTTTGCTTCTCTTTTCACAGCGAACTGTTCTGAAAGCCCTGCGCTTCTCAGATATATGCAAAAAGAAGCAGTAACTGTGAACTAATGCTAAGAAATGAAAAAAACAAAAACTAAACAAACAAATCCAGCTTCTTCCATCATTGTCTCAACTCCTCTTCTGCTAGAGAGAGGAGAGACCCTTCGCCTCCTAAGAGATCCTCTTCCATCCTTTTCGTTCATCTGCTTCTTCATTACCTGTCCACGTTATTTTTCCTTTCCATCTGTCCTGTCGTGTACTCTATACACTTTGTGCACCACAATAATTTCAGAAGGATGCCTCTGCAATGTGAGAATCTAACCTTCTACAAAGGATGAGAATTAAGGCCAATTTAACCTGCTTGGGGGCTCTGCAGAACCACTCAACTCTAAAAGACATTAACTTTAAGAAACTCCCTAGTCCAACAGCATTAAGTCTACAAACAACCCATAATGCAACACTCCACATAGGTAACAGCATTACACCATTATTTTCTCCATACAGAAACATATCTGATGTTGTGAATGTAAATGTTTAGTTCTTGAATATACTATGACCACCTGCTTTTCTAACATAATGTATGTTAGAATGCTGTAGCACATCAGACTATTCAAATCAGTTGGCCATGATGACTTCTTTCCAAAATGGTGGAGAATGTATGCTGGTCTACTGCATGCTATGTACAATATGTTGTAATGTGAAGATGGTCAGGATTTAAATCTCTCACCTTTGCTTCATAAATGGTCAAAATGGATTTAACACGCAAATATCTGTGAAGAAGTTAACTCCCAGTGAGGAACCACACTGCAGAGGTGCCCTTCAAAAGTCAAAGTCTAAGGATTTTTAATGATTACTGGTTCTTACATGATGCCCCTTGTTGCCAGCATTTCTCTCCTTTCCATCCATTCACAACTCAGGTATCTCTTTCTCAATCTCTCCTTTGTGCCCCTGTGTTCATGTCCAACCATGTTTCTTCAATGATGTACTGTATGTATGGAAAATGGAGACACTAGAAAAAAAGTTGCCTCTTCTGTGCTCTGTTTTGTGGCTCTTGCCCCCTCATTCAGAAATGCTATTTTGCTTTCCTTGTCCACATGTGCTTCCTGTCTTCCCCTTGTGCCATCCCCTCACCTTTCTGCCCTTTCCCAACAACTTTAACCCTCTTTCTGTGAGACTTTGTCCCCCACCATTCATTCTCCCACCTGAAATTTCTCACAGCAAAACCAAAAAGAAACTGAGTGAAATTGGAGCACCTTCACACCTAATTGAAAAAAAAAAAAAAAAAAAAAGATTGTCCCACTGGATTTCTCCGGGGAGGAGGACAGGAATGGACATAAAAAAGACTGGAATGATATGTTGTAGATGGGGAAGAGGGGAAAATGTGCTGTAAAATGATGTGTTCTGAGTGGATTGTCAGCCAAGCAGCATCAGAGGGAGGAGATGGAGGAGGAAAAGTTTGGGCAAGTCAGAAAAGTGTGGTGATGATGAGGAGGAGGAAGAAAGAAAGAAGCAAAAATCGCTTCTCCATGTAAGAATGTGTACCTCACTGTTGTTCCTGTGCACCGTTTGCTTCTTGTGTTGTCGTTTCTCACCTGTGTGTGGTTATGTGTTAGTGTGACATTTTATGTTCTGTGTTTTTCGTGTTGTGTGCTGCACTCTATTTCCTCACCTTTTTCTTTCATGTAGCCTTTGTGTGTACCACACCTGGGTCAAACAGCCTTCACAAACACTGTCTATGGCTTGTTTTATCCCACACAGGTACAGGAGAATTATAGTTTGTCATTTGAGCAAACACAAACCGCATCAGATTTAACTGAATTAGAGAAGACCTGACCTGATACAGCAAACCCTGCCTACCTGACAGCTAAAGTGGGATGAAACAAAAAGCTACAATTTGTTGATATTTGGCCAAGGTCTGACAAACCATCTGAGATATTCCACTCTCAGCTCTTGGTCTGAATTTCAGCTCAGTCCTGGTTGGCTGCAGTCCTCTGGTTTGAACTTTGACCTCTGACATCTTTTTGATATCATTGTCTTTGACCTTGATGTCTTTTGGTCTCATCAGCTTCTTAATTACTATCCAGTTACCATTTGTTATATCAGAGGACTAAGCAGCCCCCCGAGGACCTCTGCAGTCTGTGTGTGTGAGTTACAGGCACAGAAAGAAATGTTAGTGTGTGTTACATTCAAGCTCTGTGTTCTTGGTGTATTTGCATGTCGGCTGGCCTGGGCTGGGCGAGCTTTGTAGTCTTGATGTCTTTTTTGTTTGTTTGTTTTTGCTTTAGTGGTGTGGTTGGTCTACCATTTCCTGGCCTTTGAGCACCATTCACTCAAAATACTGGTGTACAGTATTTTGTTGCCGCAGTTTCCATTAATACAAACAACTCTGTCATACTGAGCACCACTGGAAACTACAGATTAGATTATCAACACTTAGTCTGCCATTGTAGAAGTCTTTCAATCTCTACATTGTTGCTTCAACCTGAGAGGATTTTGTTTGGAAAGTTGTGCAGTTGCATTAAAGAAAGAAGGCTTTCTATAATGGCTAATACTATATATCTCATTTATAGCATCACAGGAATCCCACAGCCTCTTTGCCAACAGCATCATTGGGATTAAATGTGCTGATGTCATAGCTATACACAAAATAGCTGTCAGCATTCTCTGTATTAATATAGACAGTGGTAAAACTTACAGCAATATGTTTGTATTTAGTGTCATGAATTAGACATAGTAATAGTTGCTACAGTCAAGGGCATCAGTTTGGTTTCATCAGACAGCACAATGGGGTTAGAGATTCTTTAAAATAAATACATGATTTTTTAAAAAGCATATGCAGTTAATATTTTTCTTGATTTATATAAATTAATATTATCTAACAATTATGACTGGTTATCAATCACTGCCTATAATTTACTTTAAAAACCCTACTTTTTGATAAATATTGCTCATATATTATATTAAAAGTGACAAAAATTCAAACTACCATTCAATAAGATGTGTTTTATTTTTTATCTTTACTACAAAGAGGAATGCTTTTTAATGCATTGTCTTCAGAAAAAAACAGCTAAATTTTTTTTTTTTTTTTTTTTTTGTTTTTTACATGAAAATACAAAAGAGTTAATGAACTTTAGTGTAGTGAGTAGTGTCTTCAGTCTTCTCCATATGACCAACAGCAACCTCCACCAAAACGTTGGGGCAGCTTGCACAAAATGTCCTCACTGCTGGAAGCACGAGGGCAGCTGCTAAAGCCAACTCAGGTGCATTGTAATGTTCTCATCAACTCAGACCTTCTTCCAACTGGATTTTGGCAGTTGGATTTAGTCAGTTACTCAAACTGACACTAAAAGTGAGAGTGACAAAAATAAGATTATGAAAAATGTGGGGGACATAAAAAGATAGTAAATGAACTTTAGATAAGATTGTTTTGTTAAACTTCTCAAAAGTTATTACCCTCTTTTGCATTAAAGGCCAAATTATAAGATGTATACCAACAAATAAATGATCTTAACCCATTTTGATGCCTTTGGGAAACAGGCCCATAACTACTGTGGTTTCACACCACACCTCAGAAAGACACCAAATCATTTTGAGCAGAGGAAATGGAAATTAAAGCCAAAATGTCATTTTTCTGTGATGGTGGGTAAAATAATTATCAGTTTTGGTTATTGTATCTATATATATGAAATGTCCTGATGAGTGGCTCTCTGTTGACATGTAGGTAAAATTGGTTCTTCATCAACTGTTAGTTGCAAAATGTGAATCTTTGATAGAACCATGTCATTGGCTAGTACCCATCTGAGAAGACCGGGTTGCATCAGTTATTCATAAAGTCTTTCCTAAGATCTAAGCTAACTACTAGCTAGTTTCAAGTGAGTGAAATCATGTTGCATCATTGACACTTGTGTTAATGATGTATCAGCTTGTAAAGATTTTAGTGATGTGTGAGTCTGTTGTTAGGAAAGCATCTGTAGTACCATTCACTCAAACACAATGTAAACAGGAAGTCACAACCTATATATAAATAAAAAGTAGATTGAAAAATGCAACCTGTTTTAATTAAGTCATGCATGAAACTTCAAGAACTAAGATAAGTGCTGCTGGCTCCAGCACTCTGGACCTGTACTGATGCCATTCTTATAAAGCAAAGAAAATATTACTTTACCCACCAGCATCATTCCACTGACTGACAGTATGTATAAAATGGACTTTGACCTTGAACTGCACCAGACCTGGATACTAGATCTCACTGGTATGCAGTTAAATCAGGTGGTTACCAAAAGGCTGCATCTGAAACATCTAAAGCCTTTATCACCTGTTTCATAGTGTTAGGACTTAAATTATGATGTTAACTTATGATGTAAACTTCTCGACCATGCTTCATCAGGGCATGGTCAATTTAAAGTGAATACATTCATTCATTCAAATTCTCACTAAATTCTCTTTTCTTTTTCCCTTTCAGTGCTGAGTTTCTAAACCCTCCCCTCCTCACAACAAGAGGAAAACAGTAAACTTTATAGCACTGCTCCTCCATCTCCCCCAATGGAATTCACTGTAGAAAATGGGAGGGAGACAGAGAGAAAGAGAAACAAAAGAAGATGAGAGGGAGAAACCACCACCATCACTGACCCTCTGACCTTAACATTTTCATCATCTATGTGACACACTGATATGCAACCCAGTGACGAAAATGCTTGTGACCACATGTAACATTTTAAGATGGGAGTGACAAAACATTTCCACCTCTTTTGAACTGATTTTCATAGAGACCCACAGCATGGATGCTCCCAGCTCAGCAGCAAGAGGGCCATAACCTATGACAGACATGGATTTGAAAACCATGCAACAAGGATACCCTCGATTTCCACAGCTGTCTGTGCTTTGGTTGTGTTATTCCTTTAATGATCACTTTTTATTTCAAGAAGCTGCACGCGTAACTATTGCTTTCCAGTGAATGTTGCATTATTTTGGCATTCAAGCACTATGCAAGGTGGTCCAGGGTGGTCCATCATGATGTCGAAAGACTCCAGCAGAGTCTGATCCAGTTTTGCCGCTGGGCTGCAGAGTCTGGGTTGTCCTGTTAATCTCTGCTGAACTACAGGACCTCTACCAGCAGGTGGAAATCTATTCATACATATCAGAAAACATCAGCCATATCATATGTATATTTGACATGATTCTCTCTATTTGATATCATCTGGACCTTCCAAGACAGTTGACATCTTGGGACTTCAAGTTCAGCTGATCATTTTAAACACTGAGATCTCCATAGACATCAAAGAGCCAGTTTTGATCCACTTTGAGATGGAATTTAACCCAAAGACAGACATGTGGATGGACGTACCAACTGGGGTGAACAGAAACCCTCAAAGACACAAAACTGGCCATAACATCTGCTAAAAAAAAAAGGAGGTGTCACTGAAAAGGAAGATGTGATTGACCCTCTTTCTCTCTTTCTCACTCTCTCTTTCCCTCCCGAGTATCTTGACCACCACCCCCTTGCCTGCCCTGCCCCATCTCAGCATTGCTGCTGCAGCTCCTCTTTAGCAAATTTGCATGGCATGAATGAAACTAATTAAATCCCGAAGAAAGACAGAAAAAGACACAATGGATGGATTAAAAAAGGGGGGAGAGAGAAGGGAGGGAGTCCATGAGAAAGGGGGAGAGAGACAGTAGATTTCTTTTTTTTTCTCTCCTAGCAATGTCAATGCAAAGTCATTATGATCACCATCATCCAAGCTACTTTTTAATCCTAAAACTGGCTGCTAATATGTGCAAAACAGCATCTCCTGCAGCAAAAAGCTCTCTCAGAAGGCATGATGGATAAGGAGGAGCACGCTCCTCTATGAGAAAGAGGGAGGGGGGAAGGAGATTCTGCAGACCATACACTCTATACCTCTGGGGATGGGGCAAGAAGATACAGGCTTTTTAAGGAAAACAGGTATTCAGCAGCAGCGGGAGAACATCTTTGAGAAACTATTTTAGGGGGGAAATGGCAATGATTAGAAATGCATTTTTATGACATTGTTTACCAGCATGAATATTGTGCATGACTTCTGCAAGCCATTCTGATCTCCCCCATGAATAACAGGGCTAGAAATTGAGAATTTAAAGTGAAAATATAACAAAATGATGTTATTTGCAAAAAAAAAAAAGTTTTTAAAAAAGTAGGATTATGTTTAAAAAAGATTTTCACAATTTTTGTTTTAATGATAAAACGCATATAATTAAGAAAAAAAGGGTTGCAACATCTGCCCTATTTTGTTTTCTTTAAGAAATCTTAGGGGACTCCCACCCCAGCTCTCTAAAATCCGAGAAGACTCCTCCCAACTTCTACAAGTATTTATTATGCTACTGCAAGTTTGTCTACTACTACAACTTCAACTTCTCACCTGACTGCTACTCTGCTTCTTCTTCTTCCTCCTCTTCCTCTTCTCTTTCCTCTTCTTCTTGTAGCCTTTTACCAGAATCGTTATACATAACTCTCTCCAATGGCAGCTGTGTGTATCTGCGTCACTATCTGGACCCAGGACTATCAAACTGTCTGAACTGAACTGTTCTGTCTGCTCTGAGATGTCACTGATTCCATGTATTTGAATTGAAAATGTCTTGGTCTTGTCCCTGGTCTTGACCTTGATGTCCAAGGCATCACCACACCTTCAAGGTTAAACATGTAATCTGAAGTCTGGGTCAAGAATACAACAGGAAAAGGAACAGGTGGAGTTTTTTTTATCCACACAGTGATCCAGACAAGTCAGTTTCCTTCCTCAGGTGAAAAGATACAAGATGGCTGCCTCATCACCCAGGGCTGTTATACCACTACCTGAGATTTACACTCAGTTAGCAGTTTATTCGTTTTACCACTAAAACTAATGTAGTCTATTGCAACAGTCCTGCAAGAAACCCTTCCTTCATGATATCAGCATAATAGATATAATGTACAGTTTGTATTGAAATTGTTTTAGAGAGGTATTGATTCAACTGAGTATATATGTATGCTGCTGTTGAGCTGTATTTCATTATAGGGGAAAGTATTTCTGTTATTTAGCCTAACCTCACTGATACAGAGAAACTAAACATTACAACTTTCATGAGGGGAGGATTTATTGTAGGACTGTTGTATTAGATTGCATTAGTGTTAGCTAGGTGGAGCCAAAAAAACAAACAAAAAAAGAAAAAGAAAAACAAAAACTGCCAACTGAGTGTATGGCTGATAAGAATGAATGATCTTATCCCGAGCAGCAATTTGCTTTTTGTCATTCCTTTCAGTGTTATAAGTCAGGTATAGGGACTGACATTTAAAGTATGAAAAACAAAACAAAACAAACAAGGCCATAGCCAGGTTTTCAGATTTACCAAATTCACCCAGCTCAACTTCACCTACCAAAGAAAATTAATGGTTGGCCACCAGATATTCTGGGAGATTTTCCAAGCATTCAGATCCTACATTTTCACTTTTCAGTTACATTAAATTTAATTTATTTATTTTTTTTTTTTTCTCTTGGCCAAAAAATAAACAGGCAGTGAAGGATGTCATCTGCAAATGTTTGATCCAGTAGCTTTTTCATGGTGTAGATTTGCCAAAGAATCACACAGTTCCATGGTGAATGACAGCCATGTATGATTACTTCTTCATCTTGAATAATCTCTTGTAACTTATGTGATGATGGGACTGATGATTTATTTACTCTGTTTGAGTTAGCTGTAATGTAGCCACAGCAAACCACATCTTATCAGGGTCGCAACCCGGTTACATTTGAAAACACATAACTTGTACATACACTGATAAAATTGGCACAACTTTCTCCTTCCAGTAATAATGATATATATTTAGGGAAAAAGATCCATAAAACTGCTGCTAAAAAATATGATCACCATAACTAAAGGGCTAGTATAGTAATCAGCATCCTGTTGTTGGAGTGCAACAGGGGTCTGTCATGTTCAAATATGATCTGGTCAGTATCATTTCCCTCAGTGAGACAGCAGAAGAGGCACAAATGTTTAGTGTGCAGTGTTGGTCAGACCAGCATTAATGATGAACAGCAGCTCTTGTGTGGTGGTGGTTGTTCCCCCAGGGTGAGAAGCAGCCATCTTGGCTCCATGTTTAGGGTTGGCCAAGTACCCCTACTGTTAGGAACAGCAGAAGTCAGGAAGTGCTGCTGAGCTGTGGGCAAACTATTTTTGCACAATCTGTGGACAGATTTTGATAGATGAGATTAACAGTGAAATACACATAAAGGTAGCAGATGCACTGTGAGTGAAAACTAAGAGTCACAGGACAAATTTCTCATTACCAAAAAAAGCTGTAGATTGTTAGAATATCTGGATTTGGATTGTGCTTGTACTTCCCACTTCTTATCCTCTCATATTTTTTAATGCATCTCCTGTGCATTAATGTTCATTTCATTTTTGATTCTGTTTTATTTATGGTAATTGTTCTGCTTTCACATTCTGTACTCAAACAACCAGAAAGAGATGCAAAACAAACGATTCTAGGCTATGTCAAATGACAATCCAAAATATTCCTGATAGCTTGTTCCCTATTAAAATGTCTTGTAAATGCTTCCAAATTAGAGAAAACAAACATTTTGACAACTGTCCAGCTATTTGGAGACAACTCTGTTCTCTCCTGTTGTCACTGCTTTTGCCAAACTCACCAGCCAGAGAAGTTCATCAGCTGTACTTTTCTGAACTGCATGCTTTTCAATAAGGGCTATAAAGCTAAAAGAGCTTTTTCTGGAAACATCACAATGGCACTCCCAGAGTGATAGACAGACAGACATACATGCTCAAAGATCTACCCTTGGGACTTGTAAACTGGAACCTCAAAAAATTTACTCATCTGAGCCTTGATATTTTCAATAATTGTCACTTTGTCGGGCTGCAAGGAAAATAACTGCTATAAGATGGAACTCAAGACCAAATTATTAATATTATTAATACAAATATTAATAACTAATAAAATATTAATGTTAATATTTTTGAACCCTTAACATATATCAAAATATGTTTCTAAACTTTTCTTAATGTTGGCATTGGCAATTTATGCAAGACACATAATCATAATCAGGATTAATGAAGATTATAAATATAAATCGGAGCATATACAGCCATGGTAACTGAATCCAATAACATGAAGGGCCATGGCAGGAACAAAGAATTAATCCCCTCATATGTGAAGGTTGGTTTGCACTACACTGTGTAGACCAAAAAATCAACTATTTGGTATCAATACTCAAATTACTGCTTGTTGTGTTTTTCTTCATTGTGATTTTTTTTTGATATTTTCTCTATCATTCTGGGGGAATCTTAACAAAGAGGCAAAAGGGGCCTTTCTCAGGAATACACTCAATCAAAAATCTGAGAGGTAGAACATCAAGCTGTTGTGATGCTGCAGTATGTACTCTTAAGAAAGTTTCAAGTTTCAAACAGTAGTTTCAAATGAACATTCTGATCTTTTCATTTCAGTGAGTAAATGTGAATCTCTACAACACTACTTGAACCCTGGAAAAGATTTTTCTGGCCTTTTGCTCCAAACTGCATCCAGTTGTTCTTTTTTTTTTTTCTTGTATTATTTGTCTTCCTAAAATATACAGTGCAGCTTCCAGAAATATCAAAAATAATAATAGCTGACCATGTACTGTATTGTATCTACACCAAGGTAAACAACTTCTTCTGTTATTAACAGTGTCATTAATTTTGTCTGTATTGCTTTCATCTTTTTTTGTTGTTGCTAAAACAGATTTTTGCTTTAATATATAATTTGGTTTTTAATTTAACACATGAAATTATGGTCATGAAGATTCTAACAATACATATAAAAGACTGATTTTGTATACAAGCATACAGTGAACATAAAGAGAGCCATGCACCAGTTGGGCTACAGGCTTCATGTCACTATGCTGCTGGAAAAAGTTTGTTGTGTGTCTCAGATGGGCTTTGCAGGCTTTAGTCAGGGGGAGAATTGGGGGTGGGGGTCACAGAGTGAACGTGGCCATCATGACTTTTAACCTGATTATACACCTGTCAGTGCAAAGTGAATGGATACAAAGGCCCTCAACCTTCACTGCAGATGTAAAACGTAAAGGTTTTCCAGCATAATTACAACAATAATGATAAGATGATCTCACAGGTGGTGATCATATTGACAGTATTATTCACATCAGAACTCTCCTGTGTTCTGTGTTTTGCCTGCAGTCCACACAGGTGAGGGGTTTTACATAAACACAAATAAATATTCTCAAATGTAATGTAGCATTAAAGGGGTACTCCATTCATTTAGTAAGCCTCTGGTCATCCATAAAGTTTGGATATTTGTGTAAGACAGATTTTTTAAAAGTGGTCAAACTCAAAGCAGCAGAGGCTCATATCCAGGTATCCTGACTTGTAACCAATAGCTATCATGTCTACCTTCAGAAACACTGGATCCTACAAATCCCATACAGCAACTTCATGGTGTTTGTCATTATATTTCACAACAAAAAAGCACACAAGTAAGAATGACATACTGGATTATTGAAAAGTTGATTTTTTTTATTATTTATTTTATTTTTTATTTTCAATCCTCTGGCATCCTACAGAAATGATTTTTATTTCATCCTCAGTTTGAGAACACCAAGCTGTCAGAGCAAAGGTTTTCTGTGTCTCCAGTTTCTTGTTTGGTACTTGAATGTATGAAAAAGAAATGCTTTAAGAGTTCATAGAATATGGGTACAATTTCAGGATCCACCCTCTCCTGCCTTCACCCCTCTCCCTCCATATATTCTGGAAGTCACATTGCTTCAGAAACCAGCCTAACTAAGACATAATGAAGTCTTGCTGGGCAGTAGGAGAAGTAGTGATTGTTGCACAGTTCTAGAAAGACCTTGATTAGTCCTCTGCAGTGTAGTCAGGATAGAGCAATAATGAAAAAAGCTCTCTTTTAGGGTCTCTGCTTTTGGTTATGTGTATATAAGAGTGTGTGTAACAATGTGTGTGTTTGTCTGTTTAAATGACATGTGTGTAAGAGTGGAAGAATGGTGTGCAGTCTGAGCTAAGCAACATCCATGTGAGTAGACAGACATCTGAGCTAACCAATAGTGCAACTTTACTTGAAACCTGACTGACAACCAAACATATCAGGACAAGATGCAGAGGAGCGTCACTCAAGTTTTACTTTGCATTTTACAATTTTAAGCAAGCAAACTAGTCTAACCAGACACTATAGACTAGTGGAGTTAGGCCAAAACTAGGTAAGCTGGACTTTTGACAAAATAATTAACTCAAGTTAATTCAGCCAAATCTTCTTAAAAGCTTATGTTAAAATTGTCTTGGCTAGCTGGTTGTGGCTTAATTCTACTTATGTATGAGGTCTGAATAAACTAGTTATCTGGCCTAAAATCATGAATAATATGTGACAGTATACAGCTAATGGGTGGCGCTTCAGTTATAGCCTAGTTCTATTAGCCTACGTTGTCTGGATAAAGAAGTTAGTTAACCTAAAATCATATATAAACTCTCACTAGTACAACTAATAAGAGTATTTTGTCAAAATACTGTTCCCAGGGTAAAGAATGAGCTTTCATACTCAGTCTAGATAATGTTTTGTATCTAGCAAGTTAGGCTCTAAACCTCCAGTCTGCGTATCTTGCAGCAACCTCTTCTCCTCTTCATCCCATGCTCCTCACATTTCCTCTCTCTCTCTCCAGCCTTTCCTTCTCTTCCTCTTTTCCCACCTCCTCCTTCAGTTATTTTGAGGAAGAAGCTTCTTTTTGCATCCCTTGTTCTTGTGTTTTTCTATCCAAATTTTTCAAGATGAATTCTAAATGCATGCATGGGAAACTTTAAAAATGATGACTTTAACTTAATTGTGAATGGCCATGTGAAGGGAAGCCTCTCCTCCATTGAAAAAAAGCAAAGATTCTTGTCCTCCCTTCTTACTTTCTTTGTCAGGTTAGACGATACATTGTGGGACATAAATTTTTTTCTTTAATTAATTTTTTTAAAAATCCCTGTGCTGCTTTTCACTCTATAATTCAGGCATGGACATTTTTCACTGGTATCAACACTTTTCACAGAGCAGCAGAGTGAGACACGATCACTGTCTGGGGGCAAAACAGACTCAGTTTCATGAGTCTTGTCATGGTTTCCAATCAAGCTTCCCAACACCTGGCGTCAAGGCTTTGATGCTTGTTTGGGAAATCCATGTAACCATTTCAGAACATATATTCTTGGGTAATTTTTCACTCTACTTTTGACGCTGCTTTCACACCTTTTCATTGAATCATGGATGCTGACACCATGGAAACTATTTTTCTTATTCATTGTCAAGCAAGCTGCCCACTCGTTAGCTGCCTCTCTACCTGTCTGTTCAGGTTTCTTCATTTTGCTGTGCCTTCTCTTACTCATCTTCCTAATGCTGCAGATTTTCATAATCAGAAAAATACATCATGCCACAAGTTCCAGATGCAGCTATTTACTGAGTTGGATTTTTAACACTCTGGGGTTCATATCACTGTGGACTGATTGACTGATTAGTCGGTTGATCAGCTGATTAATTGATTCTCCCACAACAGGGATAAATTGTTGGTATGTGTCCACTGGAAAGAAACAGAGAAAAAAGAGGGATGACGTGCAGAAAGATGAGAGGCTTCCCTCCATAATAAATGGGGATGATGCTATAAAAACCGATGCTGGATATAATTTTATTGTCACTACTCTGGAGAGAGAAAAATAAAAACAACAAAAATAAAGAGAATAAAGAACTGTATAAAATATATTTCAATGGAATGTTTATTATTTACCTTTTCTATTTTTGAAAAATGTAAAAGAACAAAAAAGGTGAAACTGTAGTAATTCAACAGCATTTGTGAAATAGAGACTTATAAAAAAAACAGTTCTGTTGTTAAAATGTATGAAGGTTTGACTGTGAATGCTGATTTACCTGAGCAACTCTCCTCATTTACTGATAGGATAAATAAAAAACAGATGAATATTAAATAATAAAAAAAAACACACAAAACCACTGGGAAAAAGCAAACAAATTAAATTTAAAGAGAAAACCTTAAAAAACTTAATAAAAACATTAAAAGCTTATGCCAAAATTTTCCATTTGTGTCTTGAGCCTTTTTTGTTGCTTGTTTGTGTTTGTTTGTTTTTACTTCTTTGTGTCTTCTATTCTCACACACATTCTCACATCACATTCTAGGCTAATATTGCATCACTACAACACCCTCTAGTGGACACACACACACACACACACACACACACACACACACACACACACACACACAATGTTTGAAGTATGTAACTGTCACAAGCTGGTTCAAGGAATGTGACATGGAAGACGTACACCTCACAAACATCATTTATTAGAACTATCATGAACTGAGTTAAACAATGTGATGAGCCACGTAGAAACATGGGTGGGGTACATGTTATGCTGGGGTTGAAAGCTGCAAATGTAAAAGAGGTTGGTGCAGGATGGATGCCAGCTGAAGAGAGAGACAGGAAGGTAGCTCAGGTACAACCCTTCACTCTGTCAGCTGTCCTTGACTATTACAGCTCCCGTGGAGAGGAACGTCACACAAGGCTGGAATATTTACCGTGCAAATCAAGCATCTGCTCCAGGTCCCCAGACCCTGGATGACTGCATGTCAATGGTTTTGGTCATTTGATTAAAGGTCCCATCCAGACAGGTTTTAGGACATGAAAGTATTTGTGTCTGACTTGCCTTTAAAAAAAAATTCAATGACATAACCTTTTAATTCTTAAAAATTCTCCTTCTCACTCGCATGAATATGAAAATATGTTTAGTTTAAAAAGTTTAACTGCTGGACACATGTCTGTTTAGTCTATGTAACATAGAGGCTTCAGGTGTAATCACACTTGTGAGTTGCATACGGCACAATGATTGGCTCCAAAGTAGTTTGATGTTATAGATTCTTCTGGTATATCCAAATTCGGCATTAAGATGATAGAGTGGCATAACAATGATGTGACAATAAACAAGATAAATTTCTGAGTGGAGGGAGGGATTAGTTTATTATTTAACTGATGCAATATGAATATAAAACTGCACTAAATAATTGTGTATATACACGTAATCATGTAATAATGGTCATTTGTAAACCTCACCACATGGTGTCACTGCTCAGTCTGTAATCACACCTACAACAGACTGCTATGGAAAGAAAAAACTAAACGTGACTGTGTAAGTTTGCAGGTTTAATATTAAACAAATAAGAGGAGTCATAAGGTGGTTCTGGGGGGAGTCATGTGAAGGGTGCTCAAAAAAGTTAATATGAAATATTCTACGTCTCTGTCAGTGAGTGTTGACAGGAGGACAGGGCTGAGCTGAGCAGACAGCAGAGCAGAGAGGCATTTACGCAAGTGGACAATGTAACCAAATGTGTAACAACATCTATCAGAAACTGAGACAATATGAGCAATTTATCAAACACCTGTTGAACAAACAGCACAAACGTCCAGTAAAGCGACCTTGCAGTGATCTAAGGCCACTGGGGCTGTGTGGAAGCCAATGGTACAGGAAATATTACAGAGAATGAAAAGAACAGATTCCACTAAATGTCAGCATATTCTGGAAACAAATGTCCTGCTTGTTACTAAATACTGATTTGATTTTCTGGTTCATTGAATGAAAAGTATCATTTGAAGAAAGGCTCATTTTGAAACCTTCCAGTGTAAAACCTTAACTGTTACAGTTAAACGGTAACATATTGTAAGTAAGAAGAAATAAATGGCAAGAACTCTGGAATTCCGGAATTGTCACTGGACAAAACCAACTGAGGCCTTTTTACTTAGTTCAGTGTGAGCTCCACATCATGGCCAGTCAATTGAGCAGAGAAGATGCAGTTTCTGGGTATTGCAGGATGGATGGTCCAGGATAAATGCATGTATCATTGGACCCCTAAACTGTAAGTGTACAGTTTCTCATCATACAGAGTCATGTTCTTATGACCAAGCTGTTGAAAACTCCAGGATTAATTCCATTCATCTGTTATCTATCCTTTGAGGGTTAGGTGGGGTTGCAGGGGGCTGGGAGCCAGTCTCAGGTGACACTGGGAAAGAGGCAGGGTTCACCAGTCTGTCACAGGGCATAGAGAGACACACAACCAATTTAGAGTCACCAATTAACCTGCATGTCTTTGGACTGTGTAGGGAAGCTGGAATACCCTGAGAGAACCCATGCTGGCACAGGGAGAACATGCAAACTGTTTATATCAATCACATATACAGAGCAATGGCAGTCCTTTGTCTTTAAACTGGTTTTACAATGTAATGCATCATTTCCTGTAGCTGACATCTAAAACATGTCGTCACTTCAAACTCAAACTAAAGAGAGTTTGTGAGAGAGAGTTTTGTGTGTATGTGTGTGTCTGTGTGTGTGTGTGTAAGGTATCTTGATGTGTCCGGTATCATACAGTACACGCAGGAGAAATGCAGAACAGTGTAACTTTCTACTGCAGCAGTGACCAGGTTCTTGCTCATCCACCACCAGCATAACTGGTTCAAGCCAGTCTTCATGCTTTCTGCCATGAACCTGTCTTAGTCAAATACACTGGGTACATTTCTGTGTTTGTGTGTGTACAGTCAATATGTATCAGGCTGAGGTCATTAGCACTTTCCTGCTGACACATACCTGTAATGTATCATGTGCTTTGCTTGTGTGGTTTGGGGTTTTAATCTTGTTCATGGTTGGATATTCAGCCTGATCTCTCAGGAGTCTCCTCACAGGACATTTGGACATTTTGACTTCATCATTATAAAACCTTGTACCACATTTTATCATAAGCTGTGTGCACAGTCAGGTCAAAGACGTTATGGAATAAATTGATGTTATTAGGGCGGAGCACCTCAGTGAAGTTCTATATTACAAATTAATTAATGGCTGATAAATCGTCTATCCATCCATTTTCTTCTGCTTATCTGGAGTCAGGTCTCTGTGGCAGCAGGCTGGGCAGGATATTCCAGACAACCCTCTCCCCAGAAACACTTTCCAGCTCCTCCAGTGGGATCCTGAGGCATTGCTGGTAATGTTGCAGATTGGCCATGCTGATAAATCAATTGCCATTTTTAAGAATAATTTTGTGCTGCCTTGGCTAGTTATAGGAAACCTTTCAGGGAAATAAACGATTTGACCACAGCAGCCTGACCAAATTCATTTATTAACAACATGTGAACATGCATCTGCAACAACTGCAAACTGAAGTCCTATTACTGATTTACAAAACACACAAATGAGCTATGATCATTACCTATAGTTTATGAAATTGTTCATTATGTATGCCATATTAGAAACTGATATCAAATTACTTCTACCAAAGGAAAAAAATATGTGCATCTTCCTTCCAAGGAAGAACCTTTGTTTTGGTGACCCCACAGAATTTGTTGTCACACAGAACTAGAGCACCAACTATACATTGAAAATAGTCCCATTGAAATGCTTTTTTAATCCTGTTTTCTAATAACGCAAGTAGTTCAGTCGAGCTGTTAATCAAATTTACTGTCACCTGTCGAGCTAGAAGCTCTGTGAGGCTGCACCTGTGCACCTTATCCTGCTATTTTATTTCACTACTGTAGAAATGCTCTCAGCTTCTGGTGCAATAGCGAAAGAAGCAGTAAGCTAGTTCATCTCAGCGACTAACCACAGTGCCTGCTTGCCAGCAGCAGTTCTTTTGATAGTAATTTGCCTTCAAATGAGCATCTTGAATGAGTCTGAATGAATCTTGTTTTGCAAGAGAGAACTACTTCCTTGTCCATGAATTTCACTTCATCTGCACATCAGTTCATATCCCTTCCAGTACATGTCTTTCCCTGTCTGACTGCATTCTCAGCTACACTGGAAAACTGTCCATTGTAAAATACAATCAGCAGCTGCAAACTGTTTTGGAAAAAACAATAATAAAACTAACAGAATAGTCACTATTTTTGACCTTTCACAGTGTTGCTGCTGCATGGCTCAAAGATCACTCTATTCTTGCAACACATGAGCACACAGCTGTTTCTGTTTCACCTGACATGGAAACTGCTTTAAGATAAAGCTATGTCCCACTTTCTTTAACAAAACACAACTGACCATATTACTGTGGAAGTCCTGATGTGCCTGAGAGCTTTTCAGATTTCTCATCACTTTACCGTCTGTAGCAGCAGAGTCAATAAATAAGCTAAATACAAGTGTATGTTGTCTTAGTCCATTTCCTCTAGGTCATCTCCCCATCCCACGTTAGTATAGGACTGATATATGACCTCATTATCCCGTTTAAGGTGTAACACTAACCAATTAGCATTGTTTTATTTCCCAAAAGCACAGGGAAAGAGGATTAGCATCCTGTTAGCCCAGCAAATGCTGGTTTCATTGCAGTGACAGGATAAGTAAAGTATCATGGGGGGCAAGGAATAAGGTGGATAGGCACAATGGTGCTTTGAGCTAAATGCAACATTAGCATACTAACACAGCAACAACATGTTGTCGTGTAGCAGATATAATGTTTACCACGGTCACCGTCTTTGTTTAGCATGTTATCGTGCTGACATTTCTGATGGGAATGTCTCCATACTTGCAGGTATTTGTTAATAACTCAAAGTTCTGGATAAAATATAATTTGACCTGTTGATGGCAGTACACTGAAATCAGTTGCTATTCATCTTAAAGGAAACGTGAATGGCTAAGATAGTAATTGTTTAGGTGCTCCACACTAAACCAAGGAAGTCTCATACTGAACCCAACTTCCTGTACGAAATGGTTCAGTCATGTCACTTATGTTTGGGGTCAGTTATACTCCAGAGAGATTTAACTCGTTTTGAACTTGTTTTGTGCCAGTCAGAAATGCAAACCACAGAGGTAAGAAATTTAGAACACATGGTTTTTATAGTCGAGAGCCACAGTTGACAAATTATAAAAACTGACAGATGACAGATATTTTTACTTTATGAACCAGGGATGCCTGAGATAGCTCCTCTCATTTGACAACTCTACAGTCATTTAGGCTAAATAACACATTGTTGCTTTTGGACGTTGGGCAGTGAGAAAACTGGAGAATAATACCAGTTTCTTCTGCCTAGATTGAGGCCTTAGTTTATGATTATAGTAGATGTTGACCCCAGACCTGTAATCTTTACAGCTGTGTAACAGGATCGTAGTTACAGCCCAGCAGTCTATCAGTCCAATCAATCAATCACACACACACACACACACACACACACACAGAGAGAACCTCACTGCGTGTTAAGTCCCAGCCAACACACCCTGTATGGTGGCCAAAGTCCCTGCACTGACACTGGCAGTGTTGTGAGCTGTTCCAAGTCATCCACACAAAGAGACACACGAAGTCAAGCACGTATGTACACACATTACTGTACATATTTCCACTCGTGTTATATAATTCAGCATGTGTTCAGGTTTATTGCTTCCTTCTGCACAGTTCTTGGTCTGTGAGACACACAGTCTACCTGCTGCTGAACACACACATTCATCATACAACATGTAATCCAGTAACAATTTATTTTTCAAACCTTTCTTTATAAAAAATAAAAGTCCTCCAATATGAACAGTTCAATTCAAATTTACAATAGAATACAGGCACTCCAAAGGCCACAAAACACAATGGATAACACACATTTTGTATCTGTAAATATTATACACACTGTTCAATCACAATATAACACAGTATAACAGAGTTACTATTTTCATACACACATTTCAGTTAGGACTCATTACAGGTCTTTAACAACACACTGACTGAGGTGCTTTCCATACTTTCAGTTCAGCTAATTAATGGATAACCATGACTGTCAACAGGAGACATGCTTACATAACTCTCTGACAGTGTGACACCATTCTGCTAAATGACCCCTAATCCTTGTGTACTGTCAGTAACTGGGCAGGTGAACATCTGTTCTGCCAAAAAGCGAGAATTCAAGAAAGAATTTACTTAAGTCAATTTGATCAAGACAAACTTAACATTTAAAAACAACACAAGTCTGCATAGCATTCCCCCTGAGTGATTCACACAAAAGCAGACCAGTCACACAAAGAAAGAATGTTATGTTTCTTGTAGAAAAAAAAAAAAAAAGCACTTCTCCGTCAATATGCACAGGCACTTATTGAACTTTTTTCTTGAGAGGTAAGACTTGGAATATAAAGCTAGACGATGCATTTGAAATCCTTCAAATCACACCACAGTCTCTTTCATTTGAACTTCTTTGCTGCCAAGAAATATAAAAGCCACTTGGATCCATGTCATCAGATGTTATTACCGAGGATTAAAACCTTCGATTAATAAATCTGACAGTTTCATACATAATCATGTTCAAGCAAGTTTATTTTTTGTGTGCTGCAGCCTGGTATTCCTTCCCGCTGATGCCATCTAAAAACTCACTCAAACTCTCACACATTCTTTTTCTGTTCTCACCAACAATTACCAGGAAGAATCCCAGCTGTGGCCCAGTGGCCCTTCAAAAAGTCGTGTGCTGTGTGCATGTTATGGGACCAGGCTCACTGGCCAGTCACAAACAACTTCCAACCCTCACAGACCATTTTCAATCTAGCTTACTTCAACATCTTAAGAATCAGTAAAAAAGTTACAGTAACCATCAAATTCACCAACCATAAAGACAACTTGGCCAGCTGGCCCAAATGACATGAATTCAGTCAAACTACAAAGTGGAACTCTGGCTATTGTTTGGTTAATCTGCTCTCCGTGCAACAGTAACTGCACTGTAAGTATCATTTTGATGTTTTGTGTCTTTATGGACATAAACAATCTAGATAGCTGAGGAATGTTTGGACCTGGTGCCACTAACTAGCAAAGCTCTTGAGTTTAAACAACAGAAAGATGTCAGGTAGTGAAACACTTGCTGTTGTAAGTACATCATACTGTTGTTTTAAGCTTCTAGCATTCAAGGCTGTGAAGCAATGTTGTGTGAAGTTAGTATGTGAAGCTAACATTAGGAGCTGCAGAGAAGAGCTGCCTCTCTTCCCAGCAGTTTGTCATTATTGGGTGCAGAGGGACAGCTGTGCAGCTCCTAACAACAAATTATTGCTTACTACAATTACTACTACAACTGATGATTGCTGGTATTTTATCCACAATCTGGATATTGGTCAGAAAATATCCACTTAGATATTTTCTAGAAATTGTTTAGCTTTGCTACCAGTTCATCTCACCATCTCTTTTCCTTTCTCTCTCTCTCTGTCTCTTTCTGTCCCTCTCTTTCTCTGTCTCTATGTCTCTCTCTGTCTGGGTTCATATTTGACTTTTTCTCTTCCTTTTTCTAAGGTGCATGTAACGAAAGCAGGAGGAGATACAGGAGGAAGGAACTTGCTCTAATCAAGAAAATTCCTAGACAATCAGGACATCAATGCCGGGCCTTCTCTTTCATTCTTGGCCACTTTTGATCAGTTCAGCCCCTGTTCCTTGCTGGGCTAACAATTCTGGTCCCACAATGCCCTGCTTTTAAGGGACATTTTATGGTCATCTTGTAAATGTTTGTGTAAGATGTCACATCAGGTCTTGACTCAATCACTTGGCAGCACGGTAAACAGCCAGGTCCAAAGGCTCCTTTGAGGGAATGCACCAATCGTCTGCCTCCAAACTCAGCTTGTAGTGACGCAGAGCAGACTTGTTAAAAACTGGCAGCCTCTCCACAGAGTCTGTAGACAATGCCTAGAGACAGACACAGAGCATGGACTTAAATGCAAGGTTTACTCACTATGCGTTTTTGATCTGACTCACTCTGGACTTGGGCCCTCTTCTTTGTACACAATTAACCTAATTAGTTTGATTTTACCTAATTAGATGTTCCAGTTTCAGCAAGGCTATTTTAATCAATGATATAGGTGATTATAATAAAATACTATCAGTACACAATAAAAATGGCCAATTCAAATTTAGTTTGGAGTACTATGAGGAAAATGTTGCAAATATTTCAAATATCTGACATAGCACCTAAGACCAGTGGAACAATAAGCCATTCAATTATGACATTTTGATGATGATTTATAATTTAAATGTTAAAATCTTTGAAATTTATGTCAATCACAGGTACAGCTTTACAGAAACAGGAAGTATTTGTTGAGTGAACAGTCCCATGTTACTAAATACCTTTATTTTTTTCCTATCAAGAATTAGATGGTTTTAGGGGGGTTAGGCAGAAGTGACTTTCTGGTTGTCAGGCAAACAGCAAAGACTCCTCCTAAGGTAAGGCAACTGACTCTAGCTACATATTAGAATAGAATGCCCTTTAATGTCATTATACTAAAAGTACAATGAGATAGGAGATATTTACTGTACACACATAAGAGTGGTATCAGTCCTCTCACATAACTCTCAGCAAGAGGGCAAATAAAATGCTGAAATATTTTTATGAATCACAGATATTTTAAGTGAATCACAGATATTTTGAGATGATTACTGAACAACATCTGTCAGTTTAATCTGATTTTAGAGAGCCTTTAACTGTGATCCTGATCCTGTTACGTTTGAAGTTAGAATTAAATTAGCTGACTAAAGATGTAGCTGGATATCTTTATCTGGCTAATATGCTATAATTAATTAAGTCATACAGTATATTCTAACTGTATATTACCTTTAGGTGAATGACAGCATCAGTGCCGTAACCTTCCATAGAGTAGAGCTGCAAGTCTCCCTGGAAGTAGCGAGCGTAGAGCCGAGAGATGGGCAGACCATAGCCAAACCCAGCCTACACACAAACACAAACACAAACACACGTTAACTCCCCTTGTGTATTAATATTGTGTTTGAATTGGGGTTTTTTTGTGTTATTTGTTCACCAGTGGGGCTCTGTGTTTATCTCCTATGGAGGGTCTGGGCGCTGTGGAGTACATGTAGCTGAACAGACGCTCTGTCTTCCTGAAGGGAACTCCACCTCCTCTGTCACTCATCTGGAGAGAGAGAGAGAGATGGAGATTATGGAGAGTTTAACACAGCAGTGAGGGCTCAGCAGCACTGATGGAGGCAAAGCAACCACTAAATAGACATACAGTGACTGTGTGTGTGTGTGTGTGTGTGTTTGTGTGTGTGTGTGTGTGTGCATGTCTCCAATTAAGGAGCAGAGCAAGGGTTGCAGGTATCAGCTAATGGTGTGCTGAGTTAATCCTGTCTAAATATGGATGCATGGTGTGCCAGGGGCTGATGACGTTACTGAATGGGCTTGGTATAAGGGTGGATTATGATTCTTTGATGATAATGAGAGTTTATGAGGTTTATATAACCTAATTACTCAGCTCAACAGAGGTAAGTCTGGGTAACATGAACAATGGGGCAAAGGGTGAAAACACGTCATTTCAGAATGGGGACAGGAAAGAAAATATTCTCTTTCTTTTCACAAGTTTTCTAACAATCCCTACATACAGTTATCGCCTTAGTGTCTTACATGATGTATATGTAACATACTTCAGTATGGCTTTAGTACAGGATGGATTACTGCAAATCTGGTTCTATCTTGGTTTGAGAATTTGAGGCATTCGGATAACATGCTTACTTTTCTAATTGTGACAAGCTACAAAGCTTACTTAAAGTTGTGTTACATATGTTTGCTGAAGCATTGTGGCAATTTATAGCCACTTCTACCAGCATAACAAAGAATGGTATATTTGTTTGCCAATGTTCCTTTGCAAAGCAAGCACAACAGCATTGTAACTGTATGTTTTATTCATTTCAAATCAATTCAATCTTTAAAAAAATGTACATCTTTTGGACTTTAAATTTTGAGTTGAATGAATGCATTGCAGAGAAGTGAACTCCTTAATTAAGTTATTAAAAAGATAAAATTGAACAAAAGTACCCAGCATGCATTGCTTGTAGTTTGAAGAAAATAGACAGGATAGAAACATGTCTTGTTTGCTCACTATGACGAAGATTAGTTTTTCACAGTAATTAAATATATGATGTTTCAAGAGTTTCTGAGTTTGGCAGATGAGTTACTCACCTTGATTGACAGGTCCTCCCCACCAAGAGCAATCATAACTTTGATAGGTGGGAGGGTCCTGCTGGCCTCATGGTTCTCAATGGTTGCCCTCATCGCATTCTACAGAAAGAACACAGTGAGGTTTAGTAGTTCGCAAAGAGAGTGGGACCCAAACTGCACATTCAGGCTAATATAGATATGTTATTAACATGTCAATACATGTTATTATTCATTACGATTTGAAGTTATTTTGAATGTATTTAGCAACTATGATGTGGTATTTATATCCTTAGCACAAAAATAAAGGGTTTGTTAAAAATGCCTCAGTGCTTTAATTGAGTTTTTTGCCTCTCCATGGCAACAGGTATTCATAGGTACTGTGTTATTTTAGTGTTTGGGAGGTAATGCAGAAAAACAGGCAGGGTATTCCAGTTTCTCCTGCTTCAGTTTTAAGTTCTCTAACCTCTTTTTTTTTTAATCTATCACTGCTAAGTCCCCAAAATTTATCATCTCAATTATCATGAATTTAATTGTTAGTTTTAGACCTGATGATGATTTAAAGTTTTTTATATGCAGATGCAATATGATTTATTACCTTGAAGAGTTCAAAGAGCATATGGTACAGGTGAGATGGGATGTATGATATCTGAATAGGCTCTCTGATGTTGTTGGCTAAGGGAGGGAAAAAAAGCACTGTCAGCACACATCAACAACTGATAAAAACTGTGTGTTTTGCCACAGTGTTATGCCTGTGTGTGTCTCACCATTCGTCTGCCTCAGCTCCAGCTCTGGTGCTCCCAGGTAATACTGCTCACACAGCAACTTAGCACTCTCATAGGCATCTAGAGAGAGAGAGAGAGAAAACAACTCTATTCTTTGCCCTGTATTGACAAGATAAAACAGACATAAAGATAAACAGATGTGATAAATACAAGGTTATCATCAGTATTAAGTACAAGCAGCCCGAAGTAAACCCCTGCCAGTTCTGTCCCACATATAGACCTGCTTCATTTGATGTCGTGAGGAGATTTGTTCCTCTATGAGAGTTACAAAAAGTGAAACAGACACTTAACTATGAAATGACCATGGTGAAATGTAGTGCTTGGTTGCTTCAATAAAATGCAGACTGTAAAAATACAAAGTTTTAAAATTCACTGCATTATTTTGGCAGCGAGCATATTAGAAACCTCCAGATATACACTGTATACCACTCTAAAAACAGTCTACATACATAATAATCATTGATGAAGTGATTGCAGGACAACATAATGAAATTAAGGGTATGAATCTTCTGAACTGCCATCTAAACCTAATCACCACCTGTCAAACCACACTGTGATAGCCTCTCTCCTCTTTCTCCTCTACCTCGTGCAACTTCTGTTACATCACACATGGAATCAATACAGCCAATGGTGTTGGGGTGGGCGGGGTTTGTGTTTCCGTTGAAGACTAGAGCTGCAAGAGAGTAGAGGAAGAGGAATCAGTTATTACTCTTCCTACCACGACTACCACTAGTTTCTGTAGTTTATGAGCTTTAGTAGATTATTAGTGTGTTATCAGAATGTGTGATGATTGATCTCTAGTCATGAGGTCAGCTGAACTACTACAGTAGCAACTACAGTACAGGTTGGAGGCAGAGGCTTGTATTTTGTGTGTGTGTGTGTGTGGGGCAGCTCACTGTGCTGGTTGATGAGCATGCGGATAGAGATGCGGCTGGTATAGAAGCGGTCAAGGAAGTATTGGATGTTGTGGTCAGTGACGGCATCCTGCTGGCCAAAGGCATCTTTGTACTCGATGATTCCCTGAGCCATGGTGGGTACCACCTCATTGTGTCGGTTCCTGATGGCCTCCAGGACCTCCACAAACCTGGAATTGGAGGGACGGAGGAGGGCAACAGAAAAGGGAGGAAGGGAAAGGACAGGAGGAGGTGAAGAAGAAGGCAGATATTATGTTAAAGAAAAAGAAAGTGAAAGTAACGCTCTCCTGTCCAGTTCTGTCCTGCCCTGTGTTGCACTCACATCTCAAGGACTCTCTGATCTTCAGGGTCCTTGTGCAGAAACTCAAGGATCTCCATCAGGCTCTGGATGTACCTGGGAGAACACAAACACAAGAGAATCCTTGACTATATAGCACACTTGCAGCCGCAGGGTCACGTGCAGTCACATGTAAACACTGCCATCCATCACCAGACCTGACATGTAGCATGTAGGTGGTTCTGATGCAACTCCAATATGTCTCCTGTTCCCGTAGATGACCCACCTCCCAGCAGATCACGAGCAGTCAGCCGCCTGATATTCAATTATTGCTGCGTGCTGTTTGTTATTAGAGTCTAATTGACAGGCAGTACCATGCTTTTCCTGTTAGAGTGTACATATCTGCTCTGGGTTATCTCCTCTAAAAACTAAATCTGTAAGTGAAGGGGAGATCTTTGTATTTTAGATTTTTTGCTTTCATAACAATGCCCAGTGTCTGTGTATTAGTCAGTGAGAACAATGTTGGTTTTCTTTCTAACCAGAAACAAAAACTGAAGACTCTGAACCACTGCATATGTCAGCTTCATTGTAAAAGGTTAGAAAAGCATGGAAATTGTTGCATTGTTTGTTTGTTTGCATTTGTTTTATATTGAGATTTGCTTTACCTCTTATCTTTGATAAGGTGAAATAAAATGTACCTGTAGTGTACACACTGTAAAAAGTGTTGTTAAGATCCAAACAGCAACAGCATGGATTCTCAGTCTGCGTCAGTTGACTGTCTAGAAGTTAACCATGTTTAGGAAATGCGATCTGAGTGTGATCCAACAAGTGAAACATCTCAGCTGCTATTCTGGAAAACTCCCTGTGTCTAGCACGTTCCATGACACTAATAGACCATCTGTAATTTAAGCAGTTCCTAGAAAGTCCTCAGAGACATAACAGCATGATGTCAGGATTTTGAAAAACACTGAAAGTGTTGAAAAGACCAGAGCAGATCAGTCCACTACAGAGATTTATTTGCGCTTATCTTGTTATGAGATCATGTCAGTTTTAAAGTCCTTAAATTACCTTTCTCTCTGTATGTGACAAACTTTTTTGAGTTCAGAAGTTTATGTCTAAAACACTACTTTCAAAAAATCCCAGTGGTCAGTGTCTAATTTAATTAACTGAAGCTCAATCTTTTAGCACCTTCTTCTACATGACGCTCAAGTTTGACTTTATCGCTGTCACTCAGTGGTGAAGCTGCTGATCTGAACATGCCGTTCCTTTCAGCTGCAACAACAAGCAGGCAGGACGAGGAAAATGAAGAAGAAAGGCGGGGGTTAAAGGAGGAACTGGGACAAAGTTCAGCCACACTCTCTCTCTCCTCCCTCACTTTGTAATGTAACACTGGATTACATGTGAGCCTACAGTGCACTGTTGGCCTGCTATTCATAGCAGCTGGATTAAAAAGCTTTCAATGCTTAAAAATGAGGAGCTAAAAATGAAGGATTTTAAAGAGTGTTGAAAATGTTTCCTGTACTCCAACAGTTGTACCAGAAATAAAAACGGGGAAATTTCCAAGGGTACAAAGTTACACATAATTTTGTTACTTGTACATTATAAAATCAAGTAAATCAAATGCCACTTAGTTTCTATGTCAAGGCTATTTTGTAATCAGCTCCTTTTGGAAAAATAAAAGTGACAGTATTTTTATGATATTTTATATTTTTAAGATGTTCTGTGAGGTGGAGTTCTTTGCTGGACAGCAGTGATTTGTGAGGTCAGTTAGGAAACCAGTCGGTAAATCAGTCACCAATCAATCACATACTCTGCTAATCATTCCGTCAATCATTCAGTGAGTATTCAGGTCTTACCAGGTCTGGAGCAGCTGGACAGAGGATGTGGCCAGCAGCCGGTCCGGCAGCAGGTTGATCTCCTTCATGATGTTGGACAAACGGACAGGAAGCTCCTGACGAAGGAAGGCAAATGATGTGCGCTCACAGGCGTTGGTTGATCCTGGAAGACAGAATAGCATTATAATTCAGTGTACGAGGTTACAAACAAGTTAATATGGGTTTATGTAATCTAACTATAACCTACAGCTTTTTATGGTACTCTCAAGAATTAATTGATTGACTCATGAGAATTTTATTTTAGATAATTAGAGCAAATTGTGCAACTGTACAAAAATGATTGGGATGGTGAGGGGTGCTGAGTCTTAGCCTTCACTTTGTTTTTAAAAAAAAAAAGTAAAGCCTCTCTTCGTGTAATTAATTAATTTTGTTTGTTTGTTTGTTTGTCTGTTTTCTTGTCACTTAGGACCAGAAATCTATGGTTTTCTTTTTTTTGTTGTTTTTTGTTTTTTTGTTTGTTTTTGTTTTTGGGCTCTACTAACTCTTGAGGGAAATATCTGGCTCTTAACCTGCTAAATGCTTATCTGTTAACAATATGTTTGAAGGCCAGACATTAAAAATCATTATGAAGCTCTGGAAAGCCACGAAGCTGTAAGTTCTTGTCTTTTTGATGTAACTATTTATGTAATTATTAATTATATTGTAAATTCAGGGGGGAACTAAATATGAAAAATGATCTTCCTCTACACACTACACTGCAGTCTCTAAACAAAAGTCATTGGTTGCTTTCACTGTATTTATTATCATCACTCAAAAGGAATAACATGAGCAACAGCAAAGTTACTACCACAAACATCATCACTGAGATCTGAGAGGTCACAGCTGACACGTTGTTTTGCTTCAGTGATGGGGTCAGATGGTGAAATCAAGCCAATGAGACATGTTGGGAAACTTTAACAGAACTGCCCTTTCTTGGTTTTAGCTCCTTCCTGTTGATGTGCTGTTGGTCTCTGAAGTCCTGAACGGTTTACTGCACAATGCATACACCGAGTACAGAGACCGAGGCTCAAAGATACAAATCAACCTCAGTGGTTTATATGAAATAACTGAATGGAATATGTCTATCATAAACAATGCGTTTGAACTTCAATTTGAAACAAATATAGTCAATAAAATAATAGTAAAATCAAGAAATAAAGAAATGAAAGAAAATTATAATCAGACTGTTCACAGATGAGGAGCACTCACCGAAGTCCAAGAACTGCTTCATTGACAGAGGAGACGGGGAGAACTTGGAGAAATGATCTATGTGTTTGGGCACGTTGGCCAGCGCTGCAGGTCTTCATCAGCGACCGAACAAACTTCATCTTACTCGTCATCCTCAAAGGTCCGAATGCAGAATTTAAGACAAACAGCACATGGAGACAATCTATAAGATCCTCTGGCGTTAAAAGAGTTCGTTGGCAACAACAAATGGCTGTGTAGCTGAGTAGCCCAAAGGATGCTCGCGTTTGGAGTCTGCATTGCTGCACATGAGAGTTATTTAATAGACGACGTCAGCTAACGGCACAGCGCAGTGAGCGGCAGGCAGCCAATCGGGAGCCAGGAATCCCACCTGCCTACTCTAGGAAGATAGTAAACAAGGAAGTGTGTATGTGTGTGTGTATGTGTGTGTGTGTGTGTGTGTGTGTGTGTGAGTGAGTGTGTGTGTGTGTGTGTGAGTGACCTGGTCACATTGTGTTTTACATAACGTTTCCTCTGTCTGATAAACAGCTTGGACAGAGAAGAGTGTGTGCCGTCATCACAGTAACACATACCATAAAAACAGAAACACTATTTCCACAACATGTACAATGCTCATGTTACAATAACAACTTCAGCTTTATCAAATACATTCAACTGGCCGTTGATAAGGTACACCACACCCAGCTAAAACTAATGCTGTGGAGAGGTCCTTTTTCAACTGGATGAGAATTTTGTGCAGTTTGTGGTGCTGTTGAATTGTATTGCATTATACAAAGAGGTATTTCTGTTATTTAGCCTACTGTCAGTTTAATGATAGAAATATAGTCCATCTGTTGCATGTTAAAAAGATTCCTATTACCTAGTCTAGGTAGCCAGAAATAATATATATCATTGCTTCTCTTGTGATACAGAAGCAAGATATTAACAGGTTTTGTGTTAAAGTATAAAATATTGGGGAGCAACATTAATATATACAAATATAACTGGTGATAGACTTTTGGTTTGGTTTTAGGTTGTGCAGAACAAGCAGGGAGATATATTATTCCTCATGGCAGTGCAATATGATGATGTGAACATGTGGTGTGATGTTTTTCTAAAGACTGTGTGTTGCTTCTTTTCGTTTCAGTGTCTGTGTATAATCACATTGTGTGTGGATTTGATTGTCAATGACCACGCTCCGATTTGATGCTGGTCCTTGTTGTGTTGGCATACCAGACTACAAATTTCTTACTTTCCTACCACCACCACCTATCTAAGGTTCACTCTGTCACTTAAGACTGTACGTGATTTGTCATCTAACCGACCAGGTTATCACCATGTTGTTGTTTAAAACACACACACGCACACACTTGGGTGGCGACTGTGGGCATCCGTACACTCTGTGTCCTGCATGTCAGTGGTCGAAGTGACATCATTTTCATAGGGGTGGCCAGGTCAAGGCCAGTACTCACTCTAGGGCGGCACTGAAATTAGGTTCAGTTTTTTTCTGCATGGTATGGTGCTGTATGCACATTTATTCCAATGCTTAGTTACTGTCAGAAAGTGTGTGTCTAAAATGAGCACCTGGTAGTTTGTGAATGTGCAGGCAATATGACAGAAGCAGTTCCATTTTCTTCTTCTTGAAAGAAAACCAAAAAGATTCCACATACTCTCCATCTCTAGAGCTCAATTTATTTAGGTGATATTTAGTCTTCAGACCCTCGTTAGGCAAAATTCATACGAGCAATATAACACCATACAAATAAAGGCTATGGACTTTCACTTCCTGTCAGTATATATACAAATTACAGTCAATGACAAAATAAGCAATACTGAACTCATGACAGTTGTAAACATACATAATGAATATGCCAGTGTTAAAGATCAGTTTACATTATTTTCAACAATTCACCAAGTTTTTGAGAGAGGTAGAAAAGCACAGTACAGTGCTGAACATGGGGAAGACAGCTAGTTATGATAATAGTCCAAACTCTTTCCTAACTTCAACACAAGGAATGTTAGTCTGTGGTTTGTCATTAAGACAATATCTGCTTTCTTTCTAAAACAGGCATACCATCATTATTTTTATTGTTGAACCAAAAACAAATATCTGTCCAAATATCTGTGAGACAATAAAGGTCTGTTTATTTTATTCTAGTGAATTTCAGTGTTTTTGTGGTTTTAGAATAATGGGAACTTTTCCCCTCTCAATAATATCATACTACCTCTTGTTATTGTAAATGTAATCAGTACATCTATTTGTGACCCTCTGAGCTTGTTCCTGTGTCAGACAGCCAGCCCCTTTCAGCATCCCCATATATAGCTTGTTTACAGTTCACTTGAGAGGGTGACAACAGGGGCAATGCATTACAGTTTAGATTACTGCCAGGTACACTACACACACACACACACACACACACACACACACACGACATGTTTCTCAGAAATATGAGCTAAGTACATCACAACCTGAATCTGATGGAAATAACTGTTCAAAGGGAGGTGGAGAATAAAAAGATAGCTTAAATTTTGTGGTTATCACATAATGGTTCACAAATAGGCCTATATGTATCTACCAGATCACCAAAAACATTTTTGACTTATGCTATTTTCACAAAAAAGTCAAATTTCACATCTGAGCTGATAAAAGTTCACAATTCACAAAAAAACAGAAGATAAATGAAGGCACTTTATAGAGTGTCAAGACCTTACAACATATAGAGAGAAACCCAACAGTTTCTACCATACACTGAGGCCACTGTTTTCTGCTCGGAAACCTTGGGTCCTGGAATTCCTCTGGATGTTACTTTGACATGTACCACCCACCTAACCTTTTTCTTACCAAGACTTAAGAGATGACTTTTGTTGTGATTCGGCGCTATATAAATAAAATTGAACTGAATTGAATTGAATTGAAATCATTGTTATGACTATGACTTTGTCCACATGTAAATCACAATGACAACCTTGTTTTGCCACACTGACTGACACCACTAACCAAAAATGTAATGTCTAGTTGCACTATGGTTGTTAATGGATATCTTGTAAAATAAAATACTTCTTACAATTATAAATGATTAACCCACGTTGCAAGTGAGCTAAATCAGAAATTGGTGGGCACTGAAATGCATTTATTATCTTAGAGGTGATAAAGTTGATCTGTGATGACAAGTCTCCTGCTGCCCCTACAACTCCACTCAACACCTGCTGTTATAATTAGAAATTAGATATATAGATAAATAGAAATTATATATACTGCTAAGTTAAGTAAATTACTTATACCCCCCCCCACTCCTTCTTAACCCAACTGGTCGAGGCAGATGGCCGCCCACCCTGAGTCCTGGTTCTGCTCGAGGTTTCTGCCTCTTAAAAGGAAGTTTTTCCTTGTCACTGTCGCCTAGTGCTGCTCATGGTGGATTTGTTGGGTCTCTCTCTGTAAATACCTATTTTAAAGAGTACGGTCTAGACCTGCTCTATATGAAAAGTGCCTTGAGATGACTTTTGTTGTGATATGGTGCTATATAAATAAAACTGAATTGAATTGAATTGAATAAAGTTCATGCTGTTGAGAGTTGGCTTGCGAGAGAGTGGCAGGGAGAAGGAGAGGAGTATCTTTGCATGGTGGAAGACTGCTTTAGAAGGGGAAAACCCAGCTTAGTCTTAGAGATTGTAATTGATCATATGGTTCAGGAGGTAAAATGGGTCATCCACTCAAAAAAAATCATACATTATACCACATTTGACCCCTGGCATGATAATAAACATCAAATTGCCTCCATCAGTGTGTATGTGTCTGTATGTGCTAGAGAAGTGCTGTATAAATATGTGTGGATGGGTCAATGTGATCTGTATTGTAAAGTGCTTTGAGTTGTCGATGTGACTAGAAAAGTGGTAAATAAATGCAGTCCATATACCATTTGCACAGTTTTCAGTGGTGATGAAAACATAGCAGCAATAACTATGATAGCCTGATGTGACAAGTTTACCAGGTTGGATTAGAAACCATATTTAAAAATTTGATCCTACATAGTGACCACTGACATACCTGAGATAGTGAAGTTATTATGTGGGCTGAATTCCAAAGAAGGATTTAGGGCTTACAGCTGTTGTTGAAATAAGGGATGAAAGTTGTATGTAGTAGTTTGTATGAGTTGTCTTTGTAATGTATGCATACCTGAGTATGTTACAGATTTTATCTGTCTATTGATAGTGCTGCTATATAAATCTGAACAGGGTGAGAAACACTTCAGACATCAAAAAAGAAAAAAAGGGAAAGAAAATGTCCAAGAGTATGTGTGAAACACTACAGGAGAAGAAAGAGAAAGAAGGCTCGAAACAAATGATTTTTTTAAAAACACAAAAAGGTTTAAAGTCTGAAGACACAGTTATAGCTCAATGTTAGTAACTGAAAGAAAAAGAAGAAGACATATTTAAGTTGCTGGATGGGTTAGGTTGCAGTAGGTTACAGTATTACATTAGGTTATGCAAACTAGAGGGGTTAGGGTGACTAGGGAAGGAATATTCCAGAAGTATGCAGATGTTTATAGCAGTTTAGCATCTGTTAAAGGCCAAGTGTGCACTATGGAACCTCCCTATAAAGGAGTGGGCCGTGAGGGATGGGGCCCTAGCTGTCCTAGCTGCCCTTCAAAGCCTGAGAGAAAAAATGGTCTTCCCCCTGCACTTCCTACTTCTACTTCTTCTCATTTGAGAACAGTGTTCCTCTCCCTTATGCACTACCACCTACCAGTGCCCCAGTGGAGGAACTGCACAAGAAGACAACATGAAAACATGACAACATCAACATATCCTATCAATATGAAAGGATCATTTCAAGCCATCAATAGCAATAATATCAGAGTGGGATGAGTTTCAGTTACAGCAGAGGAAAGATGTTATGCATTGTCAGAGCGTCTGTCTTTGAAACCTGATAATCCCAATTCTGAATTTTGTAGGGAGTTCAGCCTGATGGTGGGAGGTGTTGTGTAGACTGCGTGTCCTCATCAGTGTATTAACAAAGCCTGCTACAGCACCCACAGCGACAATGGTGTTACATGTGGTAAAGTTGGCCAACTGACACAAAACTGCCCCAAAGGTTGGTACAAGAGGAGAATAAAAAGTCAGTTGTGGGCTTCTTGATGTTTGTCTGTTTTGAATGGAAAAGAGGGAATATAAATGAAGGGAAGTAGAAGGGGATAAGGAGGAAGATAAAGGTCAGGAAGGGCAGAGCAGCAAAAGAAGGAAGAGAGAGAGAAGAAGAAGGGTATCTGTATATATACATCCCTTGTGTACTCAGTTCACTTCAGGATGGCTCCAAGGTTACTTTACGCCCAAGTGCAGAGTATTGCGGTGTGTGGGGGGGTTGTTAGATATCTATACTGTTACATATGGGTGTCTAAAGAGAGGAGTAGAGCTAGCCGCTAGCAGATAGCATGTATGAAAAAGAAAAAAAAAACACTGATATTTTGATCTGACATTTCCGACATCTAGAGTCAACATCTGTTCATCTACAGTTTTGCAGAGACCAACACTTGTTGGAGCTTTTCTTGCTTTTAACGTGTAGGAGTTGTCAACCCGTCTCCTCTGCAGCTCTTTCACTTTTGTGTGTGGACACACACACACACACAGAGATGCATGAGAAACAGGAAGTGGGGAGAGAAACACAAACTTCAACGATCTCTTGATTTTTACATTTTTTCTTTGTTTTTCGTGGGAGGGTGGGGGGTCACGTTTCATTAGTAATGCTATCATTACATTCAACGGAAGCAATAATGCCCCCAGCACCTCCTGTAGTGCACTGCAGTAATGGTTTCTCTTACAAAGTCTCTGGTTTTATTCCATGACAACAAATTTTTATAATCAGGTGTTTTTGATTATGTCGACTAATTGAAGATGAAGGACAGAAGGATGGAGAGATAGCAGAAGAAAGATGGAATGAGAAGAAATCTGGAGAGGTAAAGAATAAATAAAAAGGTCAGGCAATAAAAGATGGAAAGAATGGATGGCGTAAATGAAGGAGAGAAAAGTTTAACAGAGATGAAGTGAGGTTAGGTCACAGGAGGAAGATGAAGGAGAGGAAAAAAAGAAGGGGTAGCAAAAAATAATTTCCTACTTCCTGTTGGAGCCAGTCAAACAGTAGCATCACAGTGCCTGCTGTCACTGTCTGACTTAACCTTCTCTCTGAGGCTCCACAACCTCCTTTGTTTCTTCATTTCTGGGATGAGCTTGTGATGGACGTATTGTACCATCACACATCTGATCTCCTGTCCACCTTCCCAGGATACTAAGACAAAGTAAATGCCTTAATTATAAAGAAAAACCTCATTGCTGTCATAAAATCAGTCCTGTATTGTATGTTAATCCAAATATTTCCAAGTTATTTCTTGATTTTGTTTTTTATGTTGTAAGCAGGTACTTACACAGACTGACCAGCTGGATGTGAAATAATATAATAATAATATATGTGAAACACTAACTTATTATGTTGAAAATTAATACAGAGCGGATGTCGTTGATTTGAAGATAAAATTAAATAAATGAAAGTAGTTAGTTGGTCTAGATACATGTAAAGCTAAACAACATCTTTGTCATAAGGTTTGCTTTGGTCAAATTAGAAAATCTTACATAGCCTCTTCCTCTGCGTCGGCTCTCCAAGTCAAATGAACAAAGACACTGTAGACAATTAAGAAACATATGGCTAGACAATAGATGGATGTAAATTTCCACTGAAGATAAGTGTTATTCAGTCCAGGCTCTGGTTAGGTGAGTGTTCTGTGGAGAAGCAGTCAGTTCTAGAATGAATGCATCATAGCAAATGAATGGAAGGCTCATTATAATATAATAGAACCTTTCCCCTCTCAGTGAAACCACACACACACACACACACACACACACACACACACACACACATACACACACTTATACAGTTGTACAACTACCTTTGTGGGGACCTGCCATTGACCTAATGCATGATGCTGTTTCACTCTGCATGTCAGGACAAAAACCAAGCCATGAAGTCAAAGGAACTCTCTGAGCTCTGCAACAAATACTGAGGCAAGGCATAGTTCAGGGCAAGGGTATAAACCCATTTCTAAAGCTTTGAGAGAGTTCCCAGGTGCACCATGCCTATTGTGATTTGGTGCTATATGAACAAAAATTGACTTGACTTAATGGATGTTGTGCACCTCTCCAGCCACAAGAGTGCAGGGCCCACCAACCTTTCAGTGCCAAAAATTAAGCTGCACGCTACATTTAATGAAGAGCTGTTTTTACTTGATGGACCAGTTTGTAGACATCTAGTGGTGAGAATGCAGATTGCAACCCGTTGAATACCTGTCCCCTCACCCCTCCTTGTGTCCAAGAGTCTACAGTGGCTGTCAGTTGGCAAAATGGTGTCAACTACCGCATCAGCTAGTCTGTCAAGTGAAGAGGTTTGTTTATATAGCTATATTTAGAGTTTGCATTTAGTCGTTGGTCTGTAAAACAAGTGCATGTGCTCTCTCCTTTCTTCCTCTTTGTCCTCTTTGTCTTCTTTATACTGAGGCTGAGGCATCAACATGAAAATCTATTCTGGGTTTCTGTAGAAACATGGCAAGCTCTGTGGAAGAGGGCTCCCTATGCAGATATAAATGAATACATATATATTTAAAATGGTTAACTGCTGTGTACAAGATGTCTCCTACTTCACTGAAAAATGCACTAGTGTATGTGCTCTGGAGGTTTCAAGCAAAAATTTAGCCTAATTCAATAGTTCTTACAGTAATAACAATATACTGTAATAATGGTAGTAGTATTAGGAGATTATTTAATGTGTGAGGTGACAGTAGGAATCACACTGATATTTTGGGTTCAAGACCCTTTATAATTGAATGGTTTCTGTAATCATACAATCATTAGAGAGACCCCCTGCCCCTGGATACAAACCTACAACAACAAGCTCTCTAAATCAGCTTTATTCTTAATTGAAATAAAATACTTCACTAAAACTATGTTGGCCTCTGAAAAAAAGTGACCCATGGTCAAACTTATTTGCTGACATGAAATTAAGATATCAACAAGAACCAAAGATTTTCAGATGTGTTCACTGTATTGCTTGAGACATAGATTTCTTTCTCAGTATTTTATGATTGTTATTATTATTTCTACAACTAATAAGTAACTTATTTGCTGCTGCACCCACAACTGATTGGAAATCAATGAACGAACACAGTCTAATCTAAAGTCTCAACCCATGACTTTCACATAAAGCCCAATTAGTAGACTCTGGTGTGCTAGTTGCTAAGGAAACCAGGTATTCATGGACTCATTTCATAAACATAATAAAAACTTTCTGCTTAACTTCAACAGTGAACTCTGTTTTTAATCAGTGAAGAAACATTCAACAGTCTACACTGCAGCAGATGAGTCAGTTTTTCCCTCTACATTTAGTACAATGATTCAGGTTTCACTGCTGAAATAATATCTGGGGAAAATTGTATTGTCCTACTTATTTATTTACACTGTGCAGACGTACACAAATTCTATTTTTATTACATTAATGCCTGATGTCATTTACTCATATAGACCTCATCTCCTCCTACCCTCCTCTGCACTCACAGCATCCAGGTGCTCACTGCACATCTTTGTTGGGAGACTGAGATAGCATTCTGACTCGATCACTTTTATTCCCTGTTTTACAGTTGTCCCATAACCTGATATCCACAAGGGCTTTATGATGTTGCTGTAAGCCAAAAAGCACTTTCATTCACAAAAACAACCAAAAGGTCTGTGAGTGTTGGCGTTTAGGTAGGAAAGATCAGTTTCCCTCAGTATTAATGGTGATGAACAGGTGTCGGTGCAGGAACCCTTTCCTACACTGAGACTAAGCTCAGTCCTGTCTTGTTTTTTGAGCCACACTACAAGAGCTTTGTTTGAAAAATGTCATTCAATGAGAGATTTAATGAGATTTATTTGTCATTATTGTATAGCTCCAATAATACATTACTACATTAAAGTATTGGGTACCACTTTGTAATATAGCCTGTAGTTGAGTGTACAGGTTTGTTGGATGAATCATCCATCCATCCATCCATTATCTATACTGCTTATTCATCACAGAGGGCTGGAGCCTATCCCAGCTGTCACTGGCCGAGAGGCAGGGTACACCCTGTACGGATGCCAGTCCATCACAGGGCCAACACATACAGACAAACAACCATTCATACTCCCATTCACACCTATGGGCAATTTAGAGTCACCAATTAACCTAAGCTGCATGTCTTTGGATGGAGGGAGTACCTGGAGAGAACCCACGCAGGCACAGGGAGGAAGTGTAAGTACTCTCTCAGCCCTGGGTAATGTTATCAGGTTTTATCAACTCCTCTCTTAAAGTCCTCCAACCTGAACGACTCTGACGTTGTTTTCATATTATTATGCCATGTTAACATCACACTATCTCTATCAATCTCTTTTTGACACACCTCCGTGAGATCAGTACAGGAGGAGTTAGTCATCCTCTATCTCTACTCAGTCTGATCTATTGATTTGAACATGTGATCCATGGTTTAAATACTATTGGATCACAGCCATTGTATCAAACTCCATGCAATGTATGAGTTTTGAATGCTGAATTTTGTACTTCTGTCTAATAGTAAACTGTTGGACAGAAGTTGTGGCATTTTATTTCAACATGTGGATGACAGCTTACCAAGTAGGTTGGTAAACAATATGTCAGTGTATCAACAAGAACAGAAACACCAACAAGATGACTTGACTATAGTAACTATAGTTATGCTAAATTCAAAATAGTATACGTTTTAAGTAAATACTCTTCTTAACACTAAACTTAGTACTCAAACTACTTCACTTTTTGCTTAATTTTCATGTTTGTTAAAACATTTAATGGTTTATTACACTGGTTGATTTCATTCCCATTTCTCAGACAGTAAGCTTCAACTGAAGAGATGAACACACACCAGACATGATCCCATAGAAATCAATGAATTGTGATAACTAGTTTCAATCCACATATATAGGCATAATGAAAGCAACATAAATCTTGATCTGGCTAAGCAGAAAAAACAGTAAAATTCATTTAAATATCCTTTAAGCATGGAAAGTATTCATGAACCCTCTCGTGAAAGGCTACTGTGTACAATTTGCAACATGTGTGTACAGGGATTGCCACAGTGGAATGTGGTTTCACCACCTAACTGCATCAGATCTGTTGCTTCTTTATCATTTATTGTCTTCACTTCATTCATTGGTAAGTGATACTGTTAGAGATCTGTAGTGTGTACTATGTTTGTTTTATGATATGTTTGTACTGTCTTAGCACATAGTGTGCATTTCCCTTGTACTATTATTTGTACAAGATGATTTAAGTGTTTCTAATTTTCAGCATGGTCTGTTTAGTTCATCTGGGCTCTCCAGTATTTCATTACTTAGTTAAACAATGGTACTCCAATGAGTCAGTGTCACAAAACACATTGAAGAAGTTGTCAATCTAGCGAGAGAAGGCAAACATTTTGTCACAGTATATGGGATAAAACAAGTATTTGCCACATCCAACACTCATCTTTGTTTCCACTGGCCCACATCTGTCTGTTTTGGCCATTGTCAGACTAATATTGTATAGTTGATCTCAAGCGCATTCTCTGTGGCCACTGGGTTCAACCGTGGTTGTATCTTGTCAATTTGGTGTACCTCATTTTTGTCCTGAATAGAATGGGTATAGCATATTATAGCATGATATTTTTTTTCATGATATATTTTGCAGCATGAATGTAGTTCTGTTGTTGGTCATCAGACTGACTGCATAGATGCGCAGTGTGTGGAGGCCTTTCCACTCCTCACCAAGTCATGAGCTTTGGGAAGTGTAAAGAGATAAGCAGAGGAAAGTTACCATTCCAAGATGGCTGGACTCAACCTTCAGGATCAGGGGAGGGGCTTGGAGTATAGACACTGCTCTTTTGTACTGAAAAGACCCTGTTGTTCAGACATCTGATTACATCTTGGGACCACCACATTTGTGCTACCTTGCTTTGCATACGTTCACTGTAAACCTGGTCAACATTAACAGCAGAAAATAGATGTATCATGATCTGTTAAGACCAAGCTTGAATACATGCCGTTCTGTCAGTCTGGAATGGATAGGAGTTTGCAGAGCAGGTCTATGTGTTGCCTGTATTTGCTGAACACCAAGATCTGAAGATGGTTTTAAAAGGAATCCTGACTGAAACTCAGATTCATTTTTGGATTGCACATGTGCGTCAGAGGATGATAGTCAAAGATGTGATGGGTATGTGCAGGGCACAGGCATAGTATACCTGATTTGATATCTGCCTCAGACAGGTCTATCAGTACATCTCTCAGTCACATTTTCTCAAAAAATCTATCTCAATCTCAAAAGCACTTAAGAAAACCATAAATAACTGAGGAAATGAATGGACTGTCCAGAAACACCTTGCTTGGCCATTGTCTTCCTTTCAAAGAAACCTTGTGTTTGGCTAACTACTGAAACTTTAGCTGCCTCTACACTAACAAACAGAAAAGCTGTAGCTCATGGGCCTGAGAGAGAAATGAACTAGACAATGATCAGATAAACAGCAGTAAAACTAGTTCCAGAACTGAAAGAGTTGACATCAAGTTGTGTTCAGGTGCCACCCAGAGACATTTCTGCCCTTTTCCGCCTCCTGTTGGATCAGAAGAAAATGATAAGGATATTGGATTTTTCTAACCTACCAGAAAGCACTGCACAACTGTATATAAGCAGTAGTGTTTCTGCCTCAGAACATCAAATGCTTGCCAACATCCATCAAACATGAAACTGTTGCTGACTGTCTGCTTGACCTCAGCTCTGCTCTACAAAGGTAACTAACTTTCTCTGAGCAACAGATTTGCCTGATATTTACTTCTGTATCAAAACAGAAAATATTGCATATGTCTGTCTATATTTATTTTATTTGATTTATCTGCATTTTTAGAGGAACAGATATTTTTTTTTTGCACAAAGCAGGAGCCTTGCACAATTCTCAACCTTGAATCTTTTTTTTTATTTGCATGCTTTTTCATCTCTGTATTAGCAATTGACATTTGCAACTGCAAATGTTAAATGCGGGGGGGATCAAATCACATATATTACTGTGCTTAAGTGCTTTTATACATTGTAGATTGATACTGAGGACATAAAACTATGACAGAACATATTTGGAATTATGTAGTAAACAAAAAGTGTTAAAGAAACCAGAATATGTTTTCTATTAGATTCTTCAAAGCAGCCACCTTTTGCTTTGATGACAGCTTCTGACATTCTCTCAGTCAGATTAATGAGGTAATCACCTGGAATAGTTTTCAGTTAACAGGTGTGCCTTGTCAAAGGTTAATTTGTTGAATTTCTTACCTTCTCTATGTGTTTGAGACATCAGTTGTGATCCAGCTGTCTGTCACAGGGCCAACACATATAGACAAACGGCCATTCACACCCACGGGCAATTTAGAGTCACCAGTTAACCTGCATGTCTTTGGATTGTGGGAAGAACCCAGAGTACCCAGAGAGAACCCACACAGGCACAGGGAGAACATGCAAATTCGAACCCAGAATCTTCTTGCTGTGAGGCAGTGCTAACCACTGCACTACCGTGCCACCTCAGGCATGAATTGATCACTGTAAATGATTTTGTTCACATTTCAGCTGAGTTGCTGCGCTGCCATACGTGTGCCAATGAAATGTGTTCCAACTCAACCTCAGTCGAGTGTCCTGCCCTGAGTACAGCATGCATGACTGTCACTGCAGGTGGGTGCCAGTAATTTATTATACTATACTATACTATACTATACTATATAAATTCAATGCTTTTACCTCAACCATGTTAATGAAGTAAATGAACAATTCTATCTTGTTATGATGAGATAGAGTGGGTATTTGCTTCAAGATAAGGAGAAAGTGAATCCTTTAACAATTAATTTTTCTTTTGTTTGTGTTGTCATTCCTGTTTTTTTTTTTTGTTTGTTTGTTTTGTTTTTTTCTCTCTCAGTGGTTGGGACTGGTTCATCCTCTAGTGTGACAGTGAATAAAAACTGTTCATCACTGTTGTCCTGCATCACTCCTATCAACACTGAGACTGAATGGTCTGTGAACCAAGGTTTCATACGGGTGGCCCTAACTCAGATTTGCTGCATTACTGACAACTGCAACTTTCAAACACTGGCCAGTAAGAGCTACTGCTACAGTAATTTTATTGTGGGGTATCTGTAAAACCTTTTGTACTTGCATGTCACATTTCATTCTAATCTTAAATTTCACTTGAGTGTATATTGAGAAATACACTTATTTTCTTTTTATCTGAGACTAAGAGAAGCTTGATACCAATTTTAACTGGTGTCAGGATGTGGTTAGCCTAGTTCTGCATTAAGGCTGGAAGTAAGAGGAAATAGCTAATACCTTCACCACTGCTCAAAAATACACCTCAGCCAAAAACATCACATCACACTGATAAGGCTCCTCACTGATCTGGATTGGCAGTCTTAAAAACAACAGCTAGTTTAGCAAATACTCCAGGAAGTTACTTACTAGAGCTTTTTTGTCACTAGTGGATGGATTTTATCAGTGGACAGTGGCAGGCTATCTGTTTTCTTGTTTCCAATCTTTATGCTCATCCATTAAGAGGTTTGAGTGGCATCCATCTTCTCGTCTAAGTTTTCAAGAAAAAGAGAATAAGCATATTATATACAAATATATAAATGTTAAACTGTTACTTTAAACCAGCAGTCACATCATAACAATGGAGGTTTCAGTAACCAATGAGGGGAGATCCAATGCTAACAGCTGCAGTTAAAGATTCATTCATGTAGTGAAGACCTGCATTTCAAATAAGCCTGTCTCAATTTCTATTGCCTTCTTTTTTGTTTCCAGCTCCCAGTTCTTTAATGAATGGAAAGCTGTGTCCTGCGTGTGCGAGCTCAGATGACAGCTTAGCAGGGACCTGCAATGCCACTTTGTCCTGTGTTGGAGTTGAGGACAGTTGTTTCAGTGGCAACAGTGAGTTTGTGCAGTGGAATGATGTGCAATGATTCAGTTGGTCCTAAGTACAGTGGGCACTGATGTTCATGCTAGCACAGCAAACTTTACCACTGAAGCACATTTCATACACGAGCAACTCAGTGTGCCTCACAGCAAGTGATGTTAATACTGATTATAAAAATAATTACCCATTTAGTCGTTTTATGATTGTCCTTAATTTATGATTGGAGTAATAATTCTAATTTATAAGGTGTCATTAGGCAAGAGGCAGGGTACGCTCTGGACACATCACCGGGCTATCACAGGGCTGACATATATAGACAAACACCCATTCACACATGCCTGGACCGTGGGAGGGAGGCGGAGTACCCAGAGACAACAAACAGACTCCACATAGAAAAGTCGTGGTTAGAATCTAGAACCTTCTTGCTGTGAGGTGACAGTGCTAAGACCACCATTGTGGACCACCCTTGTGCTGTCTAGAATGGTGTTAAAAAGATAAAAAGATTCAATTTATTTTCAGCTTATTATTCATTTATTTGCTGCCATATTGTTCCAGTGATTATCATAATTCAGTGAAGCAATTATTAATGACATATCTGACAAGCCAAATGCACCTTGTAGTTGCATGCTGTATATCAGCTAACATGCTACTTATCATCACGCTACAGTCATATCCCCAGTTTGACCAAACACACCTGTCATTCTGTTTCTAATATGTGTTATTTCTCTTCTCTCCTTCCTTGTGTCTTTTTTCCTCAGCTACATCAAACTCTACAGATGTGTTGCAGCTTGGCTGTATATCCAGAAACATCTGCAGCAACCCGATTGCTATGACAGCCCTGTTTGGTTTTAACCACAAGGTCACATGTGGAGCACCATGGAGTATCCAGATCAGTGCTGTGCTGCTAGCTTTTGCTCTTACAGTATATAAAGTCCTTGTTTAGATAAAGCATATCCTCACACATACAGTATACAGAAACAGAACAGAAACATGCACACACACCTGCTTATGATCATCCATAGAATTGTAAAAGTACCACCCATTGCTTAAATTTATTAAGAAAATATGTCATTGTCTGTAATGGTACATACACCTTACATACTAGATGAAGTATATATATTTCTTATGAGTTATGCAGTTCAGAGCAGTATGTGACAACAATATATGAGAGCAGATAATTTAAAGTAATACCCACATACCAGATGTCATGCACAAGAGGTGTACCCATATACACATAGAGATGTAATCATACAGAGCACACAAACACTAACACACACACAAAGATATGAGTATACACACTGACAGGAACATTTTCTCTCTGTCAAATGTTCAGATCAGAGCTAGGTGTGGATGGTCTCTGTATCTGAGGTATTTTATGATCATAACTGTTTTGAAGTTTAAGCCACTGACATATAACATGTTACTTTAAGTAGTATAATTGTAATTTTCAATGTGCAGTTGAGCAGAACGCCTTTTTAGATATTGTCTCAGACAATATATGTGATAACTGTTGGGTAAATGATCCTAGACAGCACTCTTATAACAACTCCAAGACTCTAACTCAGCACTGTGTATTATTCTTAAAATAAACATTGGATTATCAACCAGTGTGTTTCAGAGCTTTTTCCTCAATTCAATAATTTCTTTACTAATGGGAGCCATATTTAAGGTCCACAGCTCTGAGAAGCTTGGATCTAATCAGCCTGATATGGCTGTACTCATAGTACACTGCATTGGTCAATCTACATGGTTAATTAATGTGGCATAAATTTAACCTTCACCAACTCATTCACCAGTTCTGTGCAGAATTGGTCTATTATAGCTCACTGTTGCCATCCATCCATTATCTATACTGCTTATCCTTAAGGGTCGTGGGGGGGCTTGAGCCTATCCCAGCTAACATTAGGCAAGAGGTGGGGTACGCCCTGGGCAGATCATCAGTCCATTGCAGGGCCAACATATATAAACAAGCAACCATTCACACTTGCATTCACACCTATGGGCAATTTCAGCTCACTGTTTTGATTTTCTTGTTGTTTCCTTGCCTGTACATAGATGAATGAGTCTCACAAATCTCATCAACCCTCATATAAAACGGTAGACAAGCTGAGTGTAAGCCACGTGTCCAACACCCAACATTAGTTAAAAATTTATTTTCTCAATCAGCTTCTCACCATGAGTGAAATGGTCTTACACGAACTCATAATTTTGAGCCAAAGTTAAATACAGTTAAAACTTCCATCCATCCATTATCTATACTGCTTATCCTTGAAGGGGTGTGAGGAGGCTGGAGCCAATAAGGAGGCTTACATGTACAGACAAACAACTCACACTCACATTAACACCCAAGGGGAATTAAGAGTCACCAGTTAATCTGCATGTCTTTGGACAGTGGGAGGAAGCTGGAGTACCCAGAGAGAACCCACACAGGCACAGGGAGAACTAAAACAGTTAAAATTGTTTCAGTAAATGTATTTTTCTATGTGCCCTGTGGGTTGTTTGCTTTTCTGGCAAAAACTGTCACTCACTTGTGATGAAATTACACCCATATAGTCCTAATTAAGCAGATTCCCAGAGTTTTTAAAACCTTAAAAAAAATTATTTTCAAACCGTAACTTTGTCAACTTAAATCTTAAAATAAATAGTAAAAATACTGTGAAGAAATATTTAAGATTGGAAACCAGGTTTTCAGGGGCTTTAAAACTTTTTTTAAAGGTAAGACCCCATTGGATCATTCTCTACTGCTCAGTTTAGTGATAATGATATGTGTAATAAATGCAGTTGATTTGCTCTGTTCAAGGCAAGGCTTAGTGAATTAGAGACCCATTTCCACACCATGGAAGCAAATTCAGTAGCTGCTAAGGAGGTAGATTTGTGGCCATTTTCAACTCCAGTTTATTAATCGAACCTTAAATTTAACCTAAATTACAATGCTTTTGAAAGCCTTATTCTTAGTCTGTCACATCCAAAGTGACGAATTCTATTTGGACCATACAATTTCCCGGGAGGGATGAATAAAGGATTCTGATTCTGGATGCTCCTGGTCCATTCTGTGATTTTATCTGAATCTATCAAGCTTAGTCTGTGATACAGATAAAGCCATTTTAGTAAGTATTGTTATTGAAATATTACTCTCGACCTTGTCGAATAGTCCTCGAATAGTCTTCCCACAGAACCTTCTTCTATCAGACCACTGTTTAGTTACTTTTGAATTCCTATTACTGGACTACGTGCCTTTAGGCAAAAAAAGTGCTTACTCATTATCTATCTGATTGTGTTGTAGCTAAATTTAAGGAAATGATTCCATCAGCATTTAATTCAATGTCTTGTCTCAGTATAACAGAGGACTCCTACACAAACTTTAGTCCCTCCCAAATTAATTATCTTGTAGATAGTGCTGCACACTCAATGCAAACAACACTCAATGCCACTGCCCCTCTAAAAAAAATACAGTTATAAACAAATGGTTAACTCCAAGATTCCAGAAGTTCTAAAACCTAAAAGGATATGGCATTCCACCAAACTGTAAAAAATCCACTTAGACTGGCAAGATGGTCTTAAACCATATAAACAGGCCCTCTGTAATACCAGCCTGCCTGTTAGTCATCATTAACAGGATAAAATAAAAACACCCCCAGGTTTCTTTTCAGTACTGTAGCCAGGCTGACAGAGAGTCACAGCTCTATTGATCCTTGTATTCCTATAACTCTCAGTAGTAACAACTTCATGAGCTTCTTTAACAATAAAATTTTAACCACTGGGGACAAAATTTACCACCTCCTGCTCTCAACCAGGACTGATTTAACAAAATCCTTCAGCTACACCATCAACCTATCTCTTAGACCCCATCCCAGCCACATTGCTTAAGGAAGTTTTACACTTAGTCAGCACTTTTTTACTAGATATGATCAGTTTGTCTTTAATATCAGGCTATGTACCACAGTCGAAACAGTTGTAATTAAACCTCTTCTCTCTACTCTCTATCCAGCCATATTAGCCAACTATATACTCATATCTAACCTTCCCGTCCTCTTCAAAATCAGACTGTGTGACTTCCTATGGAACAACAGTTTATTTGAGGATTTTCAGTCAGGATTTAAAGTGGATCACAGCACAGAGACAGCACAGGTGAAAGTTACAAATGACCTTCAAATGGCATTGCACATTGAACTTGTCTCCGTATTTGTCTTGTTAGATCTAGTGCTGCATTTGATACTATTCACCATCACATCCTGTTACATGGACTATTTTATTGGCATTAAAGGAACCACACTAAACTGGTTTATGCCCAATTTATCAATTTACCAATTTATGTCCAATTTATCATTTTGTATATGCTTCCTTTAGGCAATGTTATTAGGACACACATAACACATAAACTTCCACTTTTATGCAGATGATACTCTACTATACTTGTCAAAGAAGCCTTAGATCAATGATGAATGTGGAGAAGCATTATCAAAGAAGCCTGATGAAACCAGTTAGCTAAACTTAAAAAATGCCTTAGGGACATTAAGACCTGATTCACCAGCAACTTTCTGCCATATAACTCATGTTGGCTTGTTCCTCTCTACTGATACCTCATCACAGGCAAAGGACACAAAACACTCATGAGGTCACATTGATGAAAACATACTAGTAACGTCACTGTGATCATCAGCATCAGCAGTCATCCAGTCCAATTTGATCAGCTCAAGAAGTATAGTGTTTCACTCTGCCTTAGCAATAGCTGCAATCAAACAACCCAGCAGCACAGGCTTGTTACTGATTGTGGTGGATTTGTCAAATTGAAACTTTTTTGGGCAGCTTTTCTTGACTAATGTAGTAAAATGTAATAAGAGTAAATATAAACTACCTGTATGTACATAAGTACTGGCCCACTTGGAGCACTGGACACAATTTAAAATCTAATGTGAATCTGAAAATAGAACTAGAATCCATCTTCATGAATTCAGAATTATGCTTCTGTTACAGAAAGCCATTATGTGTTGTCAACAGTAGCCACCATGATCGTCTCTCATCTGATCTCTTTTATCTGTGTCTGTATGCTGGATTCAGTTTATTTTAATAAGAAGTGCTGTTCAGAGATGAGAGCTAAATGTAGGCCAGTGGAACCAATGTGACTCATGTTCAAGTTGACACAGTTAGCAGCAGAGCTGACAAGCAGACAGAGAGTCACCTCCCTCATTCAAAACCACTGAGATGGCAAACAAAGCGTCTGCGTTCAGATTTGGCTTGTCTCCACTTAAAACCAGTTGAATACAGAGAAACCATCCCAAATAAATAACAGATCAGTTGATTTTTTTTTTCATTTCATTTTTCAGCTCTCACAAACTGTTATACAGTATACAACTGTGACAACCAATCAGGTCACAAGCTTTAACAAGACATTTATGTGTATATGCTGCCTGCTCAGTGTGAAATAGGAAAAAGATTAAGACATATAAAACGGAAGTGCCTCCAACAGAGATGATGATGATGATATACTCTATACAGTGGCTTCAGATCTTTCTGCTTTTCCCACAGCTTTACTGTGTTGTAATTTGAATTGTAAATTAATAAAACTGCCTATTAATCTACACTCAATAATCCATAATGACAGAGTGAAAACATTTATTTTTAAAAACCAATAACTGAAATATCCCATTTACAAAAGTATTCAGACCCCTTGCATCCTGTTACTTTAATTGTCCTTCGGATGTGTCTATAACTTGAATGGAGTCCACCAATAACAAACTGAACTGACAGGATGTAATTTAGAAAGGCACGTACCTGTATATAAGATCCCACACATCTCGGGACAGGAACCAAGCTATGAAATCCAAAGAATTCTCTGGAGACCTCTGCAATAAAGTTGTGGTGAGGCATAGTTCAATGCAAGGGTATAAAATCATTTATAAGGCTTTGAGTGTTCCCATGAGCGCAGTGGCCTTGATAATTGTGAAATGTGAAAATGAAACATCAGGTGCTAAAGCACTGAATTCACACATTATGCTGTTGTCCTGTCACACTTCCTCCATTGCATGACTTTATTTTCATACTTTTACATTTTGTTGTATTGCTTATGTTTTAGGTGTTGATGCATGTTAACCAGCCACAGCATGATTTCTTTTCATGGACGATAAGCAGAATCAAAAGACATATTTCTAAAGAAAGCCACAGTTCTTTGATGAATTTGAGTCTGTGGTTTAGTCTATTTATGTTAAGCTCCATTTCCAAGTCAAATGCTTCTCCACATTCATCATTAACCTATTTATAACACTGACGTCATGACTGTCAGCATGTTTGAGTGAGCGTATGTGTGTGTCCATGTATGTGTGTCTCAGCGATAAGCAGATATGATGTTGTACTGTTTATGCGTCAAAACAAATACAACTCAAACATACTCTCAGTGTAATGTCTTTGGAATGTATAAAGGACAAGACAGTGGTGTGTCATTTATTCATTCAGCTGAAGCAGCAGTCAAACCCACTCATTGGAGAGCAGGAAATAGTGGAACTAACTACCTGGGGCAGCGGTGGGCCCTAAAAAAGCCTGGAATTAAAAGCATGTTTTCGGTTTCTAATTAAATGGCACTAGATGAAAACCCTGGGAACAGTCAGTAGGATTTATCCTCTGAGGAACATGAATGTACAAAATTTCCATGTAATCCATCCCATAGTTGTTGATATAGAGCAAAGTGGTGGACAGGCCCACATCACCATCTTTAAAACATCATAATACACTGCTAAAATGAGTAAAGTTGAGTTTTAATAAACGAAAAAAGACGCTGGCTTCCACGGTGTACAAGCATGAAACATGATGCTGAACGAGACTGGCTGACATCAGTTTCTGATTTGGTGAAATAAATGTTACAGATGATCTGTTTTAACGAATTTTACCGTAATGCTACAAATATATTTTGCTCTGTAGCGATCAGAGTATAAGTCTAAAAAATGAAAGCAAAAATGTGTGTTGTTCCGTGAACCTTCTTTAGAACCAGTCAACAGAAAATAGTGCTAACGCGAGCTTCTCTTCCTCTGATGAGCATCCTCTGTTCTTTCCCCCTCCCCTTCTAGATTATGGTCAAAAGAGGGGAGGGGGTGGTACACACACACACACACACACGGCAGCATCCACTGCTGATGTCAGACTCCAGTCATGTCGACCCTCCTCAGCACCATCAACACCATCATCTTTATGGCTTTTCTACAGAGACGTAAGTAAACCGGCGTCGTCATCGTATCGGTCTTTTCTTCAACTTCTCGTTGTGAGTGTGTGTGTGTCGCTGATTGCCTGTTATCTGCCAGATCTGCGTAGAAAAGCGTAGTTTACCGGTGAGAATAAGATTTCAGTGTTTCTAAGCGGGTCAGGCTGGGATGTTGTGTTTGCGCAGCGGTGGATGCTGTCGGGGAAGAGGCTCAGCAGTGACGCTGTAGTGAATATTAGAATAATAATAGACAAATAAATCCAACACAGACATTACACTGTGAATGTGAAAGAGATATAATATCACCAAGCTCGATAAGGTTGATGGAAACTCTCTCCAGTCCCACAGATGCGCTATGTGGCGCTATGGAGTGATAATAGGATGATTAAGGCGCAATTATGTTGTATCTTGACTGTAACATACAGAATGAGGACATTTTTTCCTGAGTGACAAGGCTTCATAAAAAGCATGGATGCACGTGTTGCCTTAAGGTACTGTCGGTTTTCTGAAACACATATCTATCCAATACGGATATATGCCTCTATAATTAGTTGTCAAATGACCTTATATATTTTGGAAAACCTAAACCTTAGCATCTTACTTAGATGTGATGGCAGACAGTAAATCTGTTGTCTGGTTTGTTTGTGAGGAGCCAGTTGAAAGGAAGTGAAATAGGCATGTGCATTCTGCTGTTTGCACTGCACATAAATAGTATTCAAAGGTGGCTGGATATATACACAGTGAACTAGTGAGAAATAGTTTATGCCCCTGAGGTCACTCATGGTTAATGATCAGTTAGTATCCAGGTACCCAGGCATGAATTATTAAAGCCCATGTCAGGATTTTTTTTCCTGTGTATTTTTATCCTTCATAGGGCACATTTGTAACTTTTCTTAGTTTGCATATATTTTTATGTGAAAACTGTGAACATTAAATGTCATTGTGTTACTGTAAAACAAATATATCTAACATATTTTAACCCATACTGCTGCTGTTTATGGAAAAAACTACGTTAAGTCTATGAGAATTGTGAGGATGCTCTTTCTCTGTATTTTGTAGCTCAGCCCAAATAATGTTCCTGAGGCTAAGAAACATCCCTGAAATAATTTTCAGCAATTTTAAGCTCTACTCTTCACTGTCCTTGAAATGCACATCAGTTCCTCAGTTCTGTCATATGTGAAAATTGGCAAAGCACATAGCACACAAAGCAACAGGACCCTACATGCAGATGTACTTGTACATGTGTCATTGTTTGTTTGCATTCCTTGTTTTTAGTGACCTGTGGCCAGTGGTTTCCAGGGCCAAATCTTACTTTAGTGCATAGAAAATATGATGATTGAATGCCAGGCATCAACAGACCTGATTAGCACAAAATATTGTCTTTTGTTGTAAATATAAATATAATAGATATGAAGTGATTTAGTGAGATAATGTTACTATAGACAAAGTATTTCCACATCAATAGAGTTTTGGTGCAACATGATTTGTTGCTGAATTATAACCAGTAATGCATGATGTCTATTTTTGGCCACATGAGTTATTGTAATCTTCTGCTTGAACACAATAAATATTTGAGAAATGTGCTGTTCCTTTCATGTTACTTGATATCAAGATATGATTTTTTCACCTGTAAGACTCCTCTTCTATCGAAGGACTAGGCAGATATTCCTGAGGTACTTGGCATATACATGACATTTCATCAGCCAAGTGATGTTGTGGTGTTAAGCTACACAGACAACTGCTTGCCACCAGGTTGCTGCTTATGGTGTTTTGAAGGTCAGTCCACTGTAGTGAGACAAAGTTAGCGCCACTGTAACCCATGCACTTACAATAAACTGACTTTTGAATAGCTGCCCACTGTGGGGAGCATTATGAATGAAATGTTAGCACTCCATTCCTTTATTTTCAAGAAATTCTCTTTCAGAAAACACATTCACATAGGTTTGACGTAACCACGGCAACATGTAACTCCAGACTATCCAGGTCCTCAGCAGGGTAGTTTTCATGTTTAGAAATTAGTCACCCAATATGAGGGTATTCAGACTTGTATAAACCAAGCAGTATAATGCACCCAATGGAGAAATTTAGTTTATAGAAAATGCTGATCATCTTATTTTCTCATCTTTTATATCAATTATTTATCTATTATTTTTAAGCATTTATCATACAATAACAATTCCCATTACTCATATGGGACTCCAGTCCACAATGATTTGATTACAGCAAAGTGTTTTAACTGCAAATTTCCAACTGAATTCATCTGTACTTCTGTCAGAGTCTGTGCTCACTAGCTTTCCGACAACATGCTGCCAAAAGTTGTCTTTTGCTCAGCTAATTTCAATTGCAATACACTACACTCAATATTATATAATTAACATGTGCTGCTTTGTGGCCATGAACATTGTTGTTTTGAATGCTTTGTATGTTTTCTTTATTGTGGATTGATTTGATCAGTACTTAATGTCTCAGGTCTGTGTTTCATGGTTATGAAATGAGCCAGTTTTGACTTAGTCTGATCTTATTAGCATCAGGTTAGCTAGGAGGCTCACCACCTGCAAGATGGAGTGCAAGGATCAGATGCTGTGTCTCTGGAGACAAGAAATCCAATCTAATTAGCTCTAATCATGTCTGAAGTATTTGACTGGGAATATTACAGAAGCTCGGCCTGGAAGGCTCAGTTTAAGGCCACAGAGTCCTCTTTGTGTCTAAGTTTTTTTGTAGGCTGACACAAAGTCTGGCATTCTGAATGTTGCAATGAAGCTGACGCAATACTAGAATGGCTAATATAAAACATGTTCAAAATAATCCCTAAATACTAAGAACTGATGCATCCCAGCATGAAAACACATCCGTTTTAAACAATAGGATTTAAACCGAACACTCTAAAGTGATGACATAGACCACCAGTGTTGAATTTATAACTGAGTATGCAATGAAACAAATTGCACAGTACCAGACTGAATCAGATGTGATATTAATTAAAAAGAGCTTGGACACACGGACAGCACAGTCCAAAGCTGTTTACTTTATCCCCATCTGCTCTGTGCCTCCTGTCACTCTGTCATTGACCTGGCTGCCTCCTCTCTGCCCACATCACTGTTTAGTACGATTGGTTGGGAGTCAGATAGCTGACTATGTGCAGTGACCTCCTAACCATGCTGCTCATCTCGTTTATGGATGAGACGCGTAGGCCACTTCTCTGTTGGTCACTGTGTGTACACTGTATTGGATAAGGTCACAGTGTTTTATTTAAAACTTAAACTTCCACAGTTCAGTTGGTTTCAGTCCTGTGTCCACAATGGCAGTCATGTTGGATGCCATTGTGGACACAGGAGTGATGACTGACTTTGTATTTTCATATATCATCATTATCTAGCAAACTGTAGCTTTTGCATTGAGCTGCCACTGTATAACACTGTTTATTTTCAATGGATGGCCATCTTCTTTAGGGTTAATATAATATTTTAACCACCAATACGCTATCAATGAAACCACAATACAGTGACCATCAACCACTCAGGACTGAGTGGTTGCTTTTAAAAGGATAATGTTTATGCTGAATAAGGTAAACTTCTTGGAGGAGGTACTGCAAACAAAAATCATCTGTTCTGCAGAGTGGTTTGCAGGGATTGTTTTTAAAATAACTCACATCAGACTTTCATCTTAGCTTCAGTTAGTTAAAACTTGACTTTTTGAAAAAGTGACAGCCTTAGTGTCAATAAATTGTCACATATAGGTCATGTTGCACAAAGGCTCTGGTTGGTTCAGGATGTTTGTTTTTTTATGTTATAAGAAATGTTGCTGTTTCTTTCTCTGACTGTGTTAACTGATAAATTGCTTTAAAACTGAGCATTGAATTTCAGGTTGAGTTTACAGCTCTCTGTCAGATACCTTAAAGAATCATAATAGCATAAATGAAATGAAGACTCTCTTATCCCCCAAATCCATCTGCATTACTCTTGGTTTTCAAGAGACTGACTGAAACTCATTTGGCCTTACCTGTCATATCTCCTCAATATACTCCATTTGAAAAACTAAAACTAGCTGGAGGTGGGTGGTCTGCTCTCCAGTACAGCAGCTGGATAAAGTCCAACAGAGCCAAGAGTAGCAGAGAGTTTTGCTTTACGTGTGGTTGGCTGTAACAGCAGAACTGTTTGTTTCAGAAGGTAGAGGGAGATAAAGGGGTTTGGAGTGCATGCTTTAAGTTGGTATTTGTGTGTACATGTGTGGGAGGAGAGGGCAGAGGATGACCTGCAACACTTCAAAGTGTTTACCCAATACCTGACTACAAATACAAAAAGTACAGTGAGGAAAAAAAAAAAACTGTCTCAATAGGCCCACAATTCTCAGAGTGATGTGGTTTCGGTCCCTTCTTTAGGAAGAGGAGGGAAAGCATTTGATAAACCCAAAGATATGTCACATGATTACAGTTGTAGGACACAATGTTCTCCTACCGACCTCATTTACATTTACTTCCCCGCTCTTTTCTCCCCAACCCTCTCCACCCTCCTCTCTCTCTTTCTCTCTCACTCTATCTCCTGTCATATTCTGTCATCATCCTTAACCTAATGCCCTCTCTCATCTCACTGTGTTTCTGTCACCTTTGTTTTAAATGGTCCTCTTTGCCTCTCTCTGTGGAGGGTGGTTTTACCCCAAAAAATTTAAATGGAAAATAAAATCAGAATTGAAATTATTATTATTATTATTATTATTATTTTATTGCATAGGATAATGAATCCATAATTGAATGGTAAAGAGAAAAAAAATAATTTAATATTGAAATTAATATTGTAAATTGGCAATGTGAAAATGTAAAGTGAAATTTAAAAATAATATTTACCCTTAGAAATAAGGTGCACACAGGTGACGAAATGTAAAAATATGAGATAAATAAGTATGAAAATAAATCACATAACATTTCACAGATAGATGCAGAAAAACAATTGAACTGTTATAATCCTTTGTCCCTGTGTTCACTAAGTTAAGTTTATAACAGCTACCACCCAGCTGAAACAGAGGATGCTGATGGATGCTTTATCACTGAGGCTCCAAAGTGAAAGGACCTGTCATCTATACACCAGACCTGGACTGTGGATGTAAAATACATAGCATTACACTGATATGTCCTGAGGCTGCTGAAAATGAAAAGATTGATAAGGTTATTTAATCGCTGTGTATCAAAACCAATTCAGAAATTGTGCCACCTCAAGACAACACAGCATGAGGAGAAGGTACAGAAACATGCTCCTGAGTTAACAAAGGGACTGCACAATGGCCATGAGGTTGCAGTCTCTGAATTTATTGTGAGTCCTGATGTCATCACATCACCCCAAGTCCTTGTGAGGTACAACTCCTGTGGCAGAGGGAGTCTGAAAGGAAGTGTCAAAATGCCTACATCCAGTCAGGATGTGAAAACAGGAACAATGCTTAGACAGGAGAAAGTAGCTTATTGCTTATTATAAAGTTGTTCCATCTCTGGTTGAGGCAGCGTCACCCATCAGCACACCTGGTACAGCAAGAACACAGGTCGGCTTTACAGGTTGTTTGATGATACTTTACTATACTGTGGCACCCAGCAGAGATCAAAATGCTGGACCCCACAAGTTTAAATGACTGTAGGCGAGGGAAAGGGTCAGGGTAAGGCATTCAGTTGTGATAGTGTACAAGGATGTTTGTACATGTGCGTGTCAGTGTGTTGTATTGTGTGTGTTTTGTGTGTGTCTGTGTGTCTGAGAGTTGGCTCTCAGCTTTGCTCACAGATATAGTGCCATATCCTTAAGGATGAGGCCAAGAACTTTGTCCTCCTTATGGTGGTGGTGTTGGTGGTACAGTGGTTAGCACTGTCATTTCAAACCCTGGTGGAGTTTGCATGTTCTCCCTGTGCCTGTGTGGGTTTCCTCCAGTGCAGTTCTTGGAGGTATTGATTGTGATAGACAAACTGAATGCTGATTGGCTGATAGGGGACGTTGTTTTTTGAGAATATCTAAATTCTTGGAACATTCTGGGAACAAGGATGAACAAAAATCTCAAGTAATCAAGACTCATGATCACCAACTTATGGCTATTTACACTTAAAATGTTGCTGTAGAACCTCAGAGTTTTGGTGGTGGTTGAGCTTGAGTCAAAGGAAAAAAAAACAGTTCATGAATTTTTAAACATGTGGTGATTGTGTGCATTGAAAAGTGATCCATAGTTTAGTCTGACTGTGTGTATTGTTAGATTGAGTGGCAATACACAAAATATATCTCAGTGTTTTCTGTCAAATGGACTAAAGGTTGAGTTGTCAGATGTCACACATTAGATGTCACATGCACTTTAAAACAGACTGTGATGAAAATAAAATGCAAAGACAGGGTTTCCATTGGATGCAACCTGTTTTCTGCAAATGACATGGTTTTGCTGCTCAGCTAATTTTTTCCAGTGAGCAGCAAAACCATGTTGCAGAAGAACGCTCTCCCTGTTGCAGGAGAACTTGTGTGAGAGTAGGGTCAGGTTTATGCACAGATGCAGGAGGAGAGTGGGGCTAATTTGCACTGAGGTGAGAGTAGTTAGTTCATTTTTTTAATTACTTTCAATAGGCTTAATGTGGTTTCACTTTGATTTGGGACAAGGGTGAATATGCTTTTAATTTCATCAAATAGCGTTGTGCTATTCTTAACACAACATAATTCTGTTTTTTCTTTTTTCATTTTTAGACATAAACTACTAATTCAAGATCACAAAGTAGGTAAGTAGAGAGAGCTGTGCAGAAATGATTACAAGTGTAATTAAATATTTTAGGAATCAATCAGTAAAATTGATGGAATGCCCCTTTAATTTGAGAGCACAAATCAAGAAAACAAATGTGGCTTTACCCCCATGAAACCTGCAAGATTCTGTAGAAATAGAACAAATAATCTTGATTTTTGTTTCGTTTTGTTTGTTTGTTTATTCTTGCTTTTTTGTCTTACAGCTCATGATTATGAGCCAAATTGTGATCTATAAAGGCTACATGATGGTGCTAGTTTCAACAAAAAAATTCAGTTCTTTAACCCCTGATCTAACATTTGACCAAATTTTACCAAAGTCCATTTGATAGGTTTTGAGAAATCCTGCCAGTAGTTAAAGAGAATTAGAAAATAAAGAGTAAAAAAACTAACTAGAGGCGGAAATAGAAAAAAAATACCAAATGCCAGTGTTGAGCTGTTATTTCTCTCTCTCTCTACTGTCCTGGATCATTCTGTGATCACAAGAACACATATTCCAAAGAATGCTGGAAAAAAAACTCTTAGATAACAAATACAGTAAATGAAATGAAATACTGAATGTTGCGTTATTGCCGTTGCTATGTGGCCAATATGGATGCCATCACTGCACATACTATGATGATGAGGCAATCCACTGGGTTTTGTGTTTGACTGCAGGGGACTGTGGGTAATACAGACCATTAATAAATGAAACAACCATGTGATGAAGACATATGGCCCCACTCTGATCTGCCCTTGGCTGGCATAGTGTGTGCAAAAAAAAAAGTTAATAGAGCTGAGTGAATTGAGTAGAGGAAAAGCTGGACAGATAGATGATAGACACAAGCAGTGTGGGCTGAATGTGTGTGTGAGAGACAGAGTCTGTGGGCTGTAGGAGTGGGAGTTATCTGCAGAGAGATGACCTCTCTACCGCTCTGCTACTGCAGCTGTCTTTAGGCCTTACATACACACACACACACACACACACACACATTCAGACACCCTTGAACACCTGTCTTTGTAGGGTTCCATCATTGATATAATGCATGTCCCAACCCCTTACCCTAATCTTAACCATCTCAACTGAATGCCTAAACCTAAAAATCTCATTCCGACCCTAACCCTAAAACCATGTCTTAATCCATTTAAACTTGGGCTACAGTATTTTGTTCCCCATATCTCACAAACATAATGGGCTCTCCACTTGCGGACCCTACAGATATAGAACATAACCTGCTTCGCTCCGGAGCAGGTTATGTTCAGTGTGTGGTGGACTTCAATCAAGGGGTAGAAAAGATGATCTCAAAGATGATCCAGAGAAGGAGGTACTTGAGCTACATGTCATAGCAAAGAGTCTAAATACCTATATCAATTTTGCAATTTGCAAAATATTCTATAATTCAGAGTGTAGACTGATGAGGGAAAAATACTTTTTTTTTCTTTAGCATAATGTGAAAAAGTAAGAGGATCTGAATACTTTCTGAATGGACTGTATGTATGCTGTAGATGATGCAGGGGGATGACCCGCATAATTGCAGAGGGCCAGCTCCTCAGCAGGAGTGTACTCCTGTGTGGGAGGGCCTCCTCCAGTCTTTTTTTTTTTTATTATTTTTTTATCCTGATAGAAACACTAAAGCCTTGTGCTTGTTGTACTTTCCATTTTGAAATAATATTTATTTTTTATTCTATTATTTATTTTTATTTTATCTGTTTGATGCTGCTGGGGCTACAGGTGAAAGAATAAAGCTAAAATTGTCACACACACTAGAGGAATAAATCTCAGCAATAATGGAATACACAAATGTAATTCAGATGTCTGGTGTATTCAGTTAGCATATTAGCCAACAACGAAGTGAGACTAGTTAACCAGCTGGTTGTTTAAAAGCTGGTGGTATAGCTTACACTTATATATTATATAAATATGTAGGTGGCATGTTTAGCAGTGGTTAGCACTGTCACCTCACAGCAAGAAGGTTCAGGGTTCAAACCCTGGTGGAGTTTGCATGTTATCTCTCCAGCTTCCTCCCACAGTCCAAAGACATGCAGCTTAACTGGTGACTCTAAATTGCCTGTAGGTGTGAATGTGAGTGTGAATGATTGTTTATATCCATATGTCAGTCCTGTGATAGACTGCTGATCTGTCCAGGGTGTACCCTGCCTGTCGTCCAGTGTCAGCTGGGATTGGCTCCAGCCATCCTGCGACCCTTAAGGAAGGCTGGACAAAGCAAGTAAGCAAAGTACACAAAGAAAATCTGTCAACAGGAAACCTGAGTTGCTCTCTCACCTCAGCTGATAATGGCTGGACAATCTGACAACTGAGTGAGGAAAAAGGGCTGGTATAAGTACTGGCTGTAATAAAGAGAAACCCAGAACAGGTGTATGAGTGGGCAGGGAACCTCTGGTGACTGAGAAAATGGAAAACAGGAGATGGAACAAAGTTCTGGGACATCTGGTGGGAGTATGCTAGGTGACTGTAATGGTGGGAAAGCAGGCAGGAGGAAATGGCAGGTCCAGAGGAGGGAACGAGGGAGGCCAGGGATGAATCCCAAAACAACCATTAAACTTAAATCATCATTGAAAACAGAGTTATTTTTGTGTATTTTTGTGTTAAAAGTTGCTTTAAAGGGATTGAGACACATGTTTTCTCAATGCATTCACAAAAATGATACGTTTGTTTATTTCTTTTATTTCTTGAATTTTTAAATGACAAGGCAGGCAACCAATCCAGTCTGTTGTTATACCTGCCAACTAGTCCAGACACCTTGCAAAGAAGTGGCTGCGAAAATGTCATTCATTTCTGAGCACGCACTGGTCGGCCAAAAGATGACTGTACAGTGATGCCTCATAAATCAGAGAGCCATAAATTAATAATCTTATTGATCCTATCTTTTGCAGTTTTCAAATGAGATTCTCCCTCTCCATTTTTTTTTTTTTTTTTTTTTTTTTTGTAGTGGGGTATCAGTTTTCCCCAGTAACCATGGCAACCGCCGGTGATATGTAGGGGGCAGGCAAGAGAGCAGCAGCAGATGGGAAATACCAAACCTTTGGCTGGCAGGCTCAGTGGGCTCCTGGCTGCACTTTGAAACACACACACACACACACACACACACACACACACACACACACACTCTGTCATCTCTGCCAGACCATGAGGCTTGGCAGATTTATTGCCATTAGTGCCCCCGCTATGTGAGGTGGAGAGTGCAAAGCGACTTGCGGAGCTTTCAGTCTGTGTGCCGGAGTCCAGTTCATGTTTCTTCATTACAATTTCCACAGATCACCCAGAACTTTTTCTTTCCCTCGCCTACAGCTAACTGATGATGGACCTATTTGGCAGAGGAGAGCTGGGGCTGCTGGGAGGAGGAGAGGGGCTGAGAGATGATGTGGGTGTACCTGGAATCAGCTGGTCGGCCAATCGTCTGCCAGACGACATGTACCCGGCATCAGGGTTGGCTCTGGCTGCTGCTTATCATGACATCAAGACCCGGCTGGCCAGTCTGGAGAGAGAGAACAGCAGCATCAAGAGGAAACTCAAACACTACGAGGTCAAGGTGGAGAGCAGCACACACAGATTTACACATACAATATAGAATACAATATAACAAAATGAAGACTTTTTAAAGGTGTGAATGCATTATTTTCTTGGATGTATATCTCTCCTCTTTCCTCCTGTCCTCTCCTTTCTTCTCCTCTCCAATTTTTACATTCCCACAGTTTCCCATGATCAGTGAATTTGGAGAGGAGAGGATAGTATGTTGTTCCTGTGAGCCTATCAAGGACACTAGTGTAATCCAATCAGAGACCACCAACCTACAACAGAGGATCAACTCTCTCACTCAGGAGGTACACTGTAATACTAGTACTGCAACTACTACTAGTAGTAGATCTAAAAGAAAGTTGCCTATGTTGTATTCATACCATTATTGAGTGACAGTTAGTCAACAGAGGTGATAACAGAGCTGCAAGTTCTGCTCAGTTGCTTTACTAGTTCCAAGCATACAACTGCAAGCAAGCAAGTTCTGCACTTTTACTGTACCAAACATACCTTTTAATATTTGCAGTGCAGGTCCAGTTGGGTCTCTCCAGACTGAATTTTGTACAAGAAGTTGTTTACAGGCAGTGTTGCCAGTTTAGTGCTTTTTTTAAGCAGCTTTTTTTCAAAAAAGCACCTAGTGACAAATCTATCAACTTATTGAACAAACCTGTGCTTTCTGTCTCAGTGATCAGTTTCTAAGTAAATATAGCCAAAATCACAGCACAGCCATCACCTTTTAACTTATGTGTATGGTGAATTTGTCAGATTATTTGTCAGATTATGCTGTGGTTATATTTTGTGGTAGATTTTAGCAGTGCAGTGCAGCAGCTTGGAAATCACTTGGAAATGAGTGCTGGTTAACTGGTTAACATGTAGTATTAATGGGCCATTTTTCTGTCAGTATTTCATAATTGTTCTGTAAATGTTAAATGAAAACAGCTTTATTGGTAATGTGGCTGTTTATTGTATATGAGGGCTCAGAGAGAAGGAAAAGAAAACAGATAAAAGCTGTCTGACACTAAGCAGAATGCAAAGTATGAATTTACTAATTAGAATGTTACATCATCATTTAGGCTTTAGCTGCTTTCCGTGGAAAGTAGTTGTTTTCAGCCCTTCCACAACAGTTTTCAACTGCGTCCTCAATTTTGCACATTGAGCATACACTGTCCAGAGCCATATACTAGGTTTTGACCTAGTCTTGTTTATTTTAAAGACAGGAGTCAGTAAACACAAGAAACTAAGGACCGAGTTCTAGTTTCAGTTTTATCACTTCTATAATCTCTTGCCTGTGCACCCTCTTCCTCTCACTCATTTAAAAAATGCACATTCAGTACTTGCATAGTCTCAGTTAGGTGGGAATGCGGATGTGTGTGCTGGATGTTGGGAGGAACAGGCACCTGAGTCAACATCTAGTATAATAATGAAACACTGTGTGCAAAAGAAACCAACAGCAATAAACCCAAACAATACATAAATTATCTATTTGGCAACAAATGTCAAATCGTATCTAAATCTCTCTCTGTTGAACCTCAGCCTATTGGTTAGTCTACTTAGCCAATCTGCCAACAGACTTTAGCCCTTGAATATAGCACAAACTTAAAATTCTTATGAGACATAAAATAATAATTTGTCTTTACTAGTTCTGATATGACTAAATAAAGTAATTGCTGAGATCTGGGAACACACACACACATTGCAACAAATGTGTAAGGGTCAAAGAAACACAAGTGATCACACATGTAACATCAGAGCTGAAGCAGGAAGTGGATTTTAAACAGTGATGGATTTTACAACAGCTGTAATGTCAGTAGTCATCCTCTTTTTCTCTAATAATAAGGCTGACTTCTGTGGAGGTTAGTGTAACCTGTCTAATCATCTGGCTGCTCAGGTTTCCTGTCTGACTTCTTTCAGTTGATGCTGATGTGTTCATTGATGTGGTATCATTTCATGCTGACATCATGGCCAAAATGATAAATATAAGGCCCAGCTGTATTATCCTTCAAAGTCAGGATAAAGTATGAAAGATTACTGTTGTTTCTCTGCTCCAGCTTCAGAAGAGTAAAGAAAGAGAAGAGAGGCTGGAGGAAGTCATCCAGGCGTATGAGAAGATTCACCTAGAGAAAAGCAATGTCCAGAGAGACCTTGACAAGATGGTGAACACACACACACACACACACACACACTAATGTTTCATGCTACTGTGTTTGGTAGCAGTCAAGTTTCAGTTCCATATGTGTGTACAGTAAATGTGTGTGTATGTCAGACAACTCTAGCAGAGCAGCATGTGGAGAGGATCTGCAGTTTGGAGTCGGCTCTGAGACAGAGAGAAACTTCCATTCAGAAACTCAGTGCTCAACTCCGCAGCAAAGACGCACATCAGTCTCAACTCCATACCAGCCTGGATGTACCCAGAGGTGGGTTCTGTTTGAATCAGCATTAAACCCAGATCTTAATATTATCAGATAGACCATCTTATCTGTTCCTACCACATAACTTGATTAAATTGAGGCCATTATTTTAGACAGAGGTGGACTGTACTGTGCTCTTGTCTTTTCTAGCTGGCAACCATCAATTGACCGCTGTCACTGGCAGATTCAAGCTAATTAAGCTAACATTTTGATGAGTTCATTTTAAATGCTTCCTCTAATTTACTTTTGATGACTGAGGATAAAGCTACATGTCTCAGTCAGCATCTTAAACAGCTGATGATCCATGTAGAAACATGGAAGTAAAGTCAACATTCTTTTTGTATTGCAGTGTACAGTTAAGGTCTTTACACACCAGGACTGAACAACATGAAAATGTGAAATACTCACATGTGAATATACAGGAGCTGAGCTCTTCCACTCCCTCAGAAAAAACAACTGTTGTACTAATCAACCTCCTTCAAAAAAAAAAAAAATATATATATATATATATATATATATTAAATTAAATTAAAATTAAAACAAATAGATTTTACAATTACATAGCTTTTATGCTGTTTGATATTTGTGTTCTGTGTGAAAGTACTCAGAACATAAATAAGAGTTTGAAAAAATACGTTCATGTTCGAATTAATGGCACACAAAAAATACCCCCAGTGTGTAAAGTCTTAGTATTATGAGATCACATTCTGTCATATGGTCTAAACCATAATAATGACAACAATCTCCTACATAATGAAAGGAAATAGACATGCCAATAAACTTATACACTGTTTGCATCTGGTTTCACTTGACAACAAACTACTACAAATATGAAACAGCAAAGTGGAAGTGTTTACCTTCATGATAAAATGTGAAGAGTTTGTGTTAACCACAGATCCTATTTCAGACATCTAATTGAAAAACCATTCAAAAAACCCATGTACATCTACCAATCATTTAGGAATTAATCACTCTATTGCTCCATCAATGTGACTGTGTGCAGTGACTGGAAAGAAAATCAAGGACAAATAATGAAACAGACTGAAGCTGTCTGGTTTTGGCAGAGGGACGTGGGCCGACGCTACAGAGCTCCCGCAGTCTGGACGCCCTGTCAGACCTGAAGCTGCAGCAACTTGAGGCTGAGCTGGAGGGGGCGCGGCACCAGGCCGAGGGAGCCTGTCAGAGGGAGAAGGAGCTGAGGGCTGAGCTTCAAAGGCTGCAGCAGGAGGTAGCCCAGCTACAGGAAGCACAAAGACAGGTAGGCCAGATAATCACATGGATGTTTGTATTTGCAGTACAATCAGAACCATTATCTCTACTGTACCTCCAAACAGGCAATTTATGAATAAATGACAAGTTACCAATAACAGACATTAGAATTGGGATCAATTAATAAAAAAAAATAATGAATCATCAAACAATTAATTAAATAATCATTAAAAAACTGAGGAGATTTCTGGAAAATAACAATATCACCAACCTTTTCATCAATGAATTATGTCTTTCTTTCACAGGTTTTGTGTGGTTGTGTATGTGCGAGTTTCTATTCTTTTTTTTTTTTCTTTTTTTTTTGCTGTTACCTCTGTTAACCAGTGCTGTGTTACCATTTTTAGGTAAGAGGGTTGTGAGGATGGCCTAAAAACTCTCTCAGTTGGTGCAGTTTAAGTATAATGTAACGCAATATTCTATTTTTTTTGTGTGTGTGTGTTTATCAACAAATCCCATGTTCAGAGCTAAATCAATGATAAATGTATCTTCTGTCAAAACTATTCATTTTTACTTGGTCCTACATTTATTTATTTAACCGAGAGGGTGTGCTTTAACGTCATTTGAGCACGACAGTTAAGCGAGGCATCACTGAAGTGCTCAAATGACGTTAAAGTACACCCTCGAGTATGATATTGCGATTATACAACTATTACCAACAAAGTAAAATGTATAATCAAAATCTGTTCATGTTGAGGAGCAATTTGCTCTCAAAATTAAAAGGTTTTGGTGAGTGTTTTCCTGTTTCCATGGAAATACATGGGGTCTGACTAATAACTGGATCACAATCAGTCACATCAGTGAACTCCTATGTGTAATGGAACCGGGTTTACCACTAAGGCGGAGTAATATTTTTATGATGATGAGTAAGGTGTGCTGTCATGCTGATTTGAGCACATTCTAAATGTCTTGGTGACCAATCAGATTGCTCGGTCAGAACTACTTGTTGTATAATGTGGATTAATCCACTGGTGAAAATAGGGCTGAAAGCCACATTATGAAATCAGGTGTACAATAATTATCATCTCTGTAATAATTATACCCCTTGTATGATCAGTAATTCTGAACTTCCCAATGTAAACATTTTGACTCTTTTTTACTTTTTTCCATATTAGTGAAATGTACAGAGCTTTTTATGTGTCTGCACTATTGACAGTCAGGCATTATGTTTTCAGGTTGTCTGTCCGTCCATCTATCCATCTGTTCATCCCATTCTTGTGAACTCAATATCTCAGCAACACCTTTATGGATTTTTTTTCTGTTTTGGGACAAACATTTACTTGAAGTCAAGGATGAATTGAACAGAATTTTTTGGTCAAAGATCACTGCACAAAACATGTTATAACTTAAGAATTCACACACAATTGAACAGCAACTGGTGATCCAATCATATCTTTGCTGAGATATCGTGGGAGTGCCACTGTCACCACTTACATCCTCTGTACAGCATTTGTTTTTGTTTAAGTATCAAACGTTTAAGTCATGTTTAAAGTATGTGTTTACACACTAGGATGCATAGTGTCATTCAGCTGTTCATGCTAAAAGTTATTCTGAAAATCTTTGTAAGATTCTTTGTTTTTTTAGCACCTGAAAACACTGTAGTGGGTAGTGAAGACAGAATGTACTGGGAGATGGACCAACACGTTGTTGTTTTTGGACTTTTCATGAGATTTGCTGACAGTAAGAAAAAATGAAAAATAAGATCAGCTTTATCCTTTAAGGGTTTGATGTTCCTACGACACAGCTCATAGACACAATGCTTTGCAACAGCTTACTATGCTCACATGTCTGAGCAACTTTGAATGCAGCACCAAGAAGTGTTTTGTATTGTGATAAGTGCTGCAGCCCTAACCACAGCAGTGCGTCTGTTTCTCTGTCAGTCACGGCAGCTGGCCCCACACTGTGAGCACTGTGACGTAGAATGGATAAAGAAAGCTGGGGATGAACAGTGAGTATTATTTCAGAGAGGAGAATATTTTGAAAGCGCTCAGTAGTACTCATCGGTTTGTCATTTGTCTTTATTTATTCAGTCATTCTTTGTGTGTTGCAGGGTGAACCTAGCTTTAGCCTACACTGAGCTAACAGAGGAGTTAGGTCGGGTTCGCAGTCTGGCTGCAAAACAGAGTGACCTTCTACGACACGTCCCACAGGAGACTGGTAGGTGGCCTGACTGGGTTATTGGTTTAAGGACATCATGGCATCACTTGATACTTTAAAGCAGGGAGTAGTGTAATGGTTAGAGATATGGAAAGTCCAGGAAAAAGGACTGGGGCGCACTAACAAAGTGTGTGGGTGTGTATGCATGTGTGGAGGGTGGGGATATTTTTTATTGCACATATCCACTCATTGCATGTAGTTTGTCACCATAGAGTTTCATGATCTTTCCAATTTATGTCCACAGAGAGCAGGACAGTCACACATCGGCCTGTTACATTTTTACTTGAGGTGCCAGTGAGGCAAAGCATTAGTTCAAATGAAAAGATCTGTTTTATTAAAAGAGCCACAGCAACTACACAGGCAACAACTGCAAGTATGATGGAGTGAGTAAACATCTGGACATGGACGAGAGAGATGTAACCCAGGATCACTTCATCATCGCTTATAATAATGCAGGCCATTGAGAATACATCCAGTTCATACAGTAGACAGGCAAAATACACTGATCTACCATCTACACATCACAGTCCACATTGGACCCATCTATAGGTTACAGCTAACACACAGACTCCAGCAGTGTAATTTACACACTTCACACTTACATTGGGAAAGATGATCAAAGACAGGTTTTGTTGTGTCACACTCTTATCTCTCTCTCTCAAGTTTATATGTGTACTCTCTCTCTCTCACCCTTTTTTTGGACTTTCCCTTGAAAGGAATCACTGTTTGCTGTGTATTTGTGTGCCAGTGACCAATCAGTACTTGCCATGTTTTCTGAGGGCACTGCTTCATTCCCAGGCAGCTTCTAAAGAAGTGTTCAGACTACAAGAGGTCTCTCCATGGAGCTTCTTTACTACTGTCCCTCCAACCTTTGCTTCTCAGGGTTCCCTTCAAACTAAGGGTGACTGAAATGGGGGGTGTGGTTACAGGTATGTCTGGTATATGTAATGTTCAGATAAAGCCTACATCTGTTTACAGTTCTCTCTCTTTGTCTCTTTTTCCTACAGTCTCTCGTCCTCCTCCGGGTCCTCAGCGTCTCTCCCCTCCTTCCCCCCAACGCCCCTCACTCTCCCCTGACAGGCTTCTCTCCACCCCCTCTCCTCCTCTCTCTCTATGCGACGGCCCTGCCTCCTACTCTCATCAGCCAACCAGCAGCCGTCTACGGGCAAAGTTCCAGGGACGCCGTAGTTACTCTGAGGTGAGGCTATAACTTTTTGCTGGAACTTTGTGGGACAGTTGGACTTGAACATATTTGAAATGGATTACTGCATAGAGGAGTCATCTGACCTTTTGACATCCTCCTTTTCCCAGGTATCTGACCCATCAGCCATTCAGAGGCCCCCAGCAAGGCTGATGAGAGACCCAGTATCCACCCTCCCTAAGCCCAGGCCCCTCCTGGGCGAGACGCAGGGTTACAGCCAAACCAAACCTCAGCTCCGAACCTCTTTGGTGGGTCTGGTTAGACCGGCCTCAGCTCACGGAGCAGGAGGGGAGAGAGGAGGGGGAGGGGGAGGAGAGAGAGGTGGGGGCAGCAGTCTGAGCAGCAGTCCTCATCACTGTGCTCTAGACCTGGGCTTCCCAATGGCCGAGGTGAGACAGAGCTTTTATTTGATTTATTAAGTCAGTGACCTCCTCATTGTTTAGCTTTATACACCCACACTGTTACCTACTGCTTCTAGGTAATTGCGGTAAAATTACTTTAATGTCCTGATATGTTCTGATGATAATAAAATCCCCACATCCCCACAAGATGTGTTAGCATGAGAAAAAAAACAGACAAAAGAAAGTCACAATTACAGAGACAATTACATAGACATATTTATAAAAACATAAGAAAGACCTCACAAAAAAGTTCATTCAAGTGTGCTATCAGTATACTTCTTTTAAACTAAAATAAGTGAGTATGCTTCTAGTTTGCTTTTATATGTACTTATTATAGATATACTAAACAAAATTAAACTTGAGTATGCTCTGCTTATATTGACAAGTATACAGAAAAGTCCAAGTATATTTGGCTCATACGTGTACTTGATCTTTTGATTGATATATACTTACTAAAAGTATAATTAAGTATTTTTGCCTTATACAGAAAGTTTAAGTATACTTTGCTTGTAGCTGTGCTCTCTCTTTTGATAAAATATCCCATTAAATATGTAAATATTTCACACATACTGGCCTTCTTTGAGGTGGTACTCATATCTTTTACATATTAGCTTATAAATGTACATGTTCAAGTTTATAGTAACAAGTCAGCTTTGAGGTGGAATAGCTAACTAAGAGTAAATAGCGTGTGGGTGGAACTGAACCTGATGTTCACAGTGTTATTAACTCACTTAGAAACAGGTTAACATTCTGCTAATTTTACCGACAGTTCTTCCATTACCTACATATACATACATACATTTTTTCTCTCTCTTTGTTTTATGATTGGTTTTGTAAATCGAAAGATTATATTTTGGAGATGGAAAACTATTTACAGTGAAGATTTGTCTCCATATTTCAGTAGTTTTCTAGAGGAGGAAATTAACGCAAACGGCTAAAAACTACAAGCTCTATGCTTCATTTTAATGTGAAGGTTGTGGGGGTGTGAAAGACATAATGATAGATTTGGGTTTTGTCTCACTAGCTCTGCCTCCTTCTCTTTGATGCTAGTGTGACAGCTGAAACAGTCAGCTGACAGCCGGCTGCCTGCTGGGTGCTGACTCACTGTGAGCAATCACTTTTCAATAATGGTTAATAAATGAAACAACTGATTAGTGAAATCAAAGTTCAATTCAGTTCAATTCAATTTTATTTATATAGCACCGAATCACAACACCATACTCTTTAAAATAGGTATTTACAGAGAGAGACCCAACAGTTCTCACCATGAGCAGCACTAGGAGACAGTGGAGAAGAAAAACTTCTTTTAAGAGGCAGAAACCTCGAGCAGAACCAGACTCAGGGTGGGTGGCCATCTGGGGGGTGGGGGGTAGGGGGGGGGCATGCAGACCAGATTGGGCCTTTTTATCTCGTGGCCATCTACAATGATATTGTGTGTGAAGGTGGGCGGTACCAAATAACATCCCTAGTAACCAGCAAACTAACTGTATACTGAAAAGTTCACTTGGTATAGTTCACAGAATGGTTATCTACAAAATAAGTTTACTTGCAGTATACTTCAAAGTATACTTTAATAAAACTGAAAAGTGGGGCGGAAGTATATAGCTAGTTAACAAACACTAAAAAGTTCACTTGTAGTGCACTTACAGTATAGTTAGAGTACAAAATAAAACTAAGATGTAAACAAGCTGTGTACTCAATGTATACTACTCTTACACTTGGGTCATAGTCACAAGAAGTATCCAAATAGCACACTCACTAATATAAATGTATTATACTAGTACATTTATATTAGTATAATTGGTACATAAAGTATACTTGGGAAATATACTTGAACTTTACTACTAAATGTATTTTGTGAAAGCAGGATAATTTGAGTTTAGAGGCTGGGCCAGCCTCAATATTTACTGACAACTGTAACATTACAGTGTGTGTCAGGTGACACAAGGAAGGACTTCTTTCTTACAGTAAGAGAAGAGGCTGCTGAAGGACAGTTTTCATGTAGTGCTGCAAGGAGGTTGACGTGGTTCAGTGTACAAAACGTTGACAGTTGGATTGATGAATTCTGTTAAGTTTAGTGATCCTTTAATATTTGATTTAATTCTTCCAATATTTTAGTTAATGACAAAAGACCTATGAAAATAATGAAATTTCCATCAGCCTCTAATGTTCTCTGTGTTTAATTAGCAAATGTGAGCATGGTATCACATTAAACTAAGCTGATGAAAATGGTAAACAATATGCCTGGTAAACAGCATGTTAGCATTGTCATTGTGGGCATATCAGCATGCTCAGGTTAGCATTTAGCTCATGAGCATCACTGTACTTGACAGAGCTGCTAGCATGGCTGTAGAATCACATTTGTCTACACAGGAAGAGCACAATAGACAATCACTACAGTTACACTCAGAATATAATTTTTAGAGTAATCATGCAACACTCTCCTGCCTCTCCTCTCATCCAGGTGCATCACTTCTGTCGCCTTGACGACCCACCTGAGCCCACCCCACTGGTGACACCGCCACAGTCTTCTGATGATGAAGAGGTGATGTAATACATGATGTAATGCAGAGTCCATGTTGAGATGAAAAATGGTATTGATAATAGCAGACCGTACATCTCTGGAGGGAGAAATAGCTGCAGAAATTGACGGGAGAAGAAGAGAGAGACAAAGAGCACAAAACTATGGAAAAGGGAAGATATTGCGTTAGTAACAGGCATTTATGAGATATGAGTACATACAGATAAGGAACGAGAGACGAGCTGAGTGCATCAAGGGGAATTCCCCTGGCAGTCTAGGCCTATAGCAGCAAGGGGATGATTCAGGCAAGCCTGAGCTAGTCCAAACTACTGTAAGTCTTAAGTGATAAGTTGAAGGCAACTGGACTTCTTTTAGGTTTCTTGAAGAGGTGAAACCAGTCTTCAACTTACAGACTACCATGACCTGGATGACAGAGAACCAACACACACCCTAACTCTAAGCTTTATCAAAGAGAAGGGTTTTAAGTCTAAGGCGTCTGCCTCCTGGACCCAAACTGGGAGAAGGTTCCACAGTAGAGGAGCCTGATAATTGAAGGCTCTGCCTCCCATTCTGCTCCTGGAAACTCTGGGAACCACCAGTAAACCAGCATTCTGAAGTGCAATGTTCTAGTGGGATTGTAGGGGACTATAAGCTCTTTAAGATAGGGTGGTGCCTGACCATTAAGGCCTTTGTAGGTGAGGAGGAGGATTCAAAAATCTATTCTGTATTTGACTGGGAGCCAATGTAGAGAAGTTAGCACAGGAGAAATATGGTCTCTGTTTCTTTCTTTTTTCCTGTCAGTAATCATGCTGCAGCATTTTGGATTAACTGCAGAGTCTTTAGACACTTGTTGGGGCAGCTTGATAATAATGAATTTCAGCAGTCCAAACTGGAAGTAACAAATGCATGGACTAATTTTCCTGCATCCTTCTGAGACAGGAAGTGCTAATGATGATGTCTATGGCTTCTCTCATGTCTTTAAGACTGGGGTATTTATTTTGAAAATGTGTGTTGTGCACATTCTCAGGATGTATGTACGTATCTATCGCCGGCTGCCAGCCCACCTCGGACTCTGGGCGCAATTGGGATTGGCTCATCATCATCATCTAGAGAACAGCCCCTCCACCCCTCTTTCCCATCTCCAAGGAAACAGCCCCACCATCCCTCCTTCTCAGCCCCTGAGGGCCCTGCCACCCTTTCCTGCCATCTGCCTGCCTACATGAACACAGAGCATGCTCAGTCATGGCCTTCTATTAACGTGAGTAGAAAACAGTAAATTACTTTGAGAGCAGTTTGATGAGAAAAAATTTACATATACATGGAAACAACACTGAGCCGAGGTTGCAGGCTGCAAAACTAAACAATGAGTTAACACAGGCTAAAAAGCTGTGCACACTTTTAAATGCCTGAAACAAATCAGATGCGAAAATAAAGTGAAATAAAATATACATTGTTATTTGTATTAGCTTTTTATGTCTATATGTTAAATGCTAATTATTTAGCTTTTAATTTTTAACAACTGAATGAATTGTGACATGACTTTTCAATGCTACATTAAAATGAAATCACAACACAGAGAACAAGCTCTGCCCATGGTCTAACTCCCCCAAAGCTGTCATTGGAAAGATAATTGTTCTTCATTTTGACATTGATGGTGCACCCTCCTCTGTTGCTCATCTGCATGAAAACTAATGACAGAGCTATGTATGTTGTTTTGGCAGATCTATGCTGTCTGCTGCTAGACAACACTGAAATCTAGTACACTTCTCCACTTTGTTTTCTGTGTTGTGATAGGATTTTAGTGTGGCAAGGAAAATTCATTGTCACAATGACAAACAATTCATTCTGTGAAATAAAACGGGTAAATTATTGTTATTTAACATGATTTTCATTAAATTATGGAACAGTAAATGCAGACATTAAAAGCTAAAATAAGCATAACAATGTGTATTGTATTTCATTTTATTTTTGTGTTTGCTTTGTTTTCATTTAGACACATAAAATCTTCCATAAAGAACATTTTTTATATCATCACATTGTTATTCAATCTGCTGTTAATGTAAAATATTGATTAGAGCAGTTTTAAAATGTAAATTATCTACCTGTTATGCAGTATATAGTCATTTGAAGGAACAGACATCCTCTATAGATGTAACATCTGTGTAAGTGTTAGTGTTCATGAAAAGGACTTTTGATCAGATTGTGGGATTTTGCTGTAAGTTGAGGGTCAGTGCTTTCACACCTGTATCTTCCTCTGTCTCTAGTTATGGATGGAGTCAGAAGAGAGTGCTGTTCGTAGCTGTCCTCTGTGTCAACTGACCTTCCCAACTGGTTACCCTGACGATGCCCTCATCAAACATATTGACTCCCACTTGGAGAACAGCAAGATCTGACTTCTTTTTCTTTTTTTTTTAAATCATGGATTTGCCACCCATTTTCACCAGAGATGGATACCAGGCCTATCTTGATTATTTTCTATTTAGTTTTAGTCCAGAAATGGTTTAATGAGCCTGCATGTGTTTTTCAGTGCTGCCTATGGAACTCACTGAGCCCCAGTTACATAGCAAGCTTGTTTCCTAGCCCCAGGGCTCAAATGTTTATCATTGAATTTCCAAGTTGTAAATCTCTTCATCTTTATTCACCATGGACATGCATACATTACTAACATCTCTCACACAGAACCATATCAACAATTCTGTATCAAATGGTTGTTTTTCTTTTTCCATAAGAAAACTCTTCATTTGTACATAGACCTGAGTGCTGAGGAAAAAGCAGTGCTGTATATCTCAGATTCACAGGAGCTGCTGAAGCTCTCATGGTAACCTCAAGTATGCCAGTCTGAGAGACGCCTTGGAGATGGGAGGTGTGCTGGAAAACATCTGACACATGTCAAAAGCACCTGTTGTTTTCATGTCCCAGCATGCATCAAAGCACCTGGATGTCACTGCTCTAATGTGGTTTTGGAGGATTAATATGAAAAAAATCTGAAGATTTCCAGACCTGTAATGAACTCTAATTATTCTGAGGTCATGTAAACAGTAAAAGTAGACAGCAAAAGTAACAATCACTTGTTCATTTGGATGTGATGACAAAACACGAGCACTCTATGTGACACAAGCTATAGAACAAGCAATGGTCAAAGGACAGATTAAAGAATACAGTAAATACGTCTGGACACTGATGACAGTAAATGGAGCTAATCTACTGACTAGTGGAGTTCCAAAGCAAATTATAGGTAAAGTCAAATGGGTGAAATGCTCCAAAGGTAAAAATGTGATCCAAAAAAAAAAAAGGAACTACAGAAACAAAGCACCTACTGCCATCTTCTGGTGTAATGAAAGTGCCTTGCTTAAACCACAACCATTATTTTGAAAAGGCAGAAAGCTATGGAGGCCCATATTTCTCACAGTGTAATACAGTATCATGTAATATTTCAAAATCAATCTCTCTTCTGTTACAATTATAAGGGAGTATTTGGAGTTATGAAAAATCTTATATCTATCTATCTATCTATATATATATCTATATATATATAAGCCTATTACCTCCCTTGTATGGGTCTATAAAGGAAATGGCAAGAAATGAAATGATAAGGCGTAACATGTTTTACATACCTGTTTCAACACATTTTTACACTAGAAACATTCCACACTCATTACTTTATATAATTGGTTTTTGGCAGCTCCAGATGTTTCTGAAACTACAGTAAAAGGCAATGATCAACCACCTGCAGTGACACCAGAGAAAACATCACATTAAACACATCATCATGTCATCATTATCATCACATATCCATTACATCTGGGCTACTGCACCATAAAGGCAGATATTTTGATTCTTAGCTGTTAGTGTTTTAAGGATGAAAGCCAAACCTACTAAGCAAAAAATGTGAGAATCTAATAATAATGAAGCAAAAATAATCTTCACTATAACTACACAGTGAGTCACTCCTGGGACAGGAGAGATTTTACACATGGCTCTTGTTCAGATGGATTTACACTATGAGCGGCAGCAGATTCACTGCCTTGCTTGAGAACACGTCAACAGAACACTTAGTCGTGACTGAACACACATCAGCTGCTGGGAAATCAAGGTGGAGGCGTCCCGAATTCTCACTGATTCACTGAGTTTTTCTCCCACAAAACCAACAGAGAGCTATGGGAGGACAGCGCTGACTCCAGATCAGCCTCTGAGTGAATACAACCTCATTCCTCGCAAGTGTCTGACAAGTTAAGACCTCATCAAGCTGCCAGTTTAAGATGGGAACTCTGGACCTCTGTGTGTGTCTGTAATGCAGTTAGTGTAGAACATATTTGTAAACTGTGTAGGTTAGATACCAAAGAATGAAAAGGTATATTCTCTGACTTTCCCCCTAGTTAAGTGAATTACGTGGCATTCAAGATCCTATGATTCAGTGGATGGAGGTAGTTAATTCCATCTGTTCATGAAAGCCATGTGATATGGTTGAAAGTTCTAGAAAAGGCTGGTAAGCAGACCTTCAGTTGAAAATGTTTTTGTCAAATCTATTTAACTTTCATCTTAGTTTAACTTGTTTTGAAGTGTCTGGGATATTGCCCCTGCTCCAGTACAGTGGAGATTAATAACATTTCAGTCATGGATCTCACAGCATCACTGATTGCCATTTACTCTGGATAATCCACAGATTTTACAGTGCACTGTCACTGAAACCACTCTCTGCTCAAAAATTAGTCCCCAAGGACAAACCCTCATTACTTCAAATCAGATGCTGTGTGTTTGTTTGAATGCTGCCCACTGTATTTCATTGGCCTCAGTATGATGATCTGTGGTGAATTACAACATCCGCAATCATCTGAATGTGATGCTCTTCCCATGGCCTGCATGAGATGTCTGCCCCAGAGGCACTGGGTTTTCTCTAAGTGTGTCACTTATTTGGGACAAATCACATCTGTGGATCTTCTCAATACTACATTCAGTATATTAATGAGAATGAATACTGGAATACTTTGCATTTAAAGTTTTCTGTATCATGATCTGAATTACAGAACCAGGACTTTGTGAGTATGAGTTGCCCTAAACAAAAAATATGGACTTGACACACTTGATTTTTGAGTGCAGGTGCATTGGTGTACATAGTAATATAATGTACAATATTATACTCATTGAATTCCTACATTGTACATACAGTGCAAATACTAGGTTAGGGCTATAACAATGGGAAATCATTTCAGGACTTTATGGACATGTTCCTCCAAAATGTTTAAACCTTTGTCACTTTAACCTCCTGGAACATGATGAAGGGAGGAGGGTTTTTCTTTTAGATAGCAGCTGGCTCTTTTATTTTGGGTGCTATGTATTTGGTTCTCTCTTGAACTAAGGCTCCATTAACACTGCAGCTGACACTGTCTAAGATCAGTTCTTCTATTCTATTACGAGTTAGAATCAGTCTTTGATAACAACTATTATTTATTTAACCATTGTGCATCCTAAGTGACATTTTTGTTCATTTTATTGTCAATTTTTCAATCATTTAGACTCTGTTAATACATATGGCAAAAAAAAAAAAAAAAAATGAGTTGTGAATTTTTTCTATGAATTTTAGAACTTAAACCTCAGCTCCTATAATACGTCTAAAATACACTGTATACACAAAGTTGTTTAAGAGCCTTAACGACAAGAATGTCCCCATTGAAGTCCATTAAATTTAACAACACCTAATACGCTACACTTAATTCTGGAGTCCTGGTCCACATATATGTAGGGACTGATGTTTCAAAAAAAAAATTACTCCTTGAAAGTGCAAAATAATATTAATATGTAATATTTTCATAGCAGTTTTTTTCACACTGACATTTTTGTTGTCTAAGGACCTCAGTGTAACTCAGTGTAACTTTTCTCAAAGATACACACAAGTGACGCAGTAATGTGAAGCAGCATGAAATACAGAGTTAGCATTAGCAGTGATGGATAGACAGAAATGCAATGATATTTAAAGAAAAGAAACCAGGGAAACCTGAAATTATGAACATGGGGATTTTGATAACATGGGAAAGTAGAAGTGACAGAGAAAATATGAACAGCGGGAAATAGCAGCCATTCAACCACTGAGGAAGAAAAGCAACATGTGAGGCAGCAGCTCTTCCTTTTTGAAATTTTTCCAAAGCTTCATTAAAAATCTGACCTCATATTGAAGAAGAACTTTGGAGGCACATAATGAAGCCTGCAGTGTGGATGGAGCCTAAAGCCTGAACATGCTTTTGCATCTGCAAGTCTGCTGCACTATGCAGACATTCACCCAGGTGATGTAATATGTGCAGTGCTTTCACATTTACAAAAGGAGGGCAGGATGTTTGGGGAATAAAGAAGCAAACCCAACACAGAAACCTATAAAGTCAAAGAACTCTGTACTGTCTGTTCTTCCACAGCTGAACATTTGGGTAAACTGTTGAGAATTGGTGTTACCTGTACATTCAGGTTTACAGATCCATGTAGTGCACATGTTACTTGAGTCCAGACTTGTAGATATAGCTTGAAGTTTTCAGGTGTTGGGAGGGGAAGCTGCCATTGTGGTGCTGGTTGCATTCAAGGTCCCAGAGGAGATTTCAGAGAATCAAATACGACAGGAACCCCATCACTATATCACAACTGTTTTACCTTTTACTTTTTTGGAGACATAATTGAATTTTTACAGTATTTTTTGTGGTTAATATTATTGTAGATTGCAGTTATCACTGAGCGATATTTACTCTTTTAGGGTTTGTTAAATGAGGATTTGAACGCAGCCAGCAGGAGGCACTCTTTGGTCCCTTCCCCTGTGCATTGACATGAATACCTCACTGTTACTTCTCTGTTTACAACATCAGCAGGAGAGCAGAGTGAAGGCTTTTCAAACAATAAATCATTTGTTAAAACTGTGGACGGGCTTTGAGCTGTAAGTGACTATGGGGAAATCAAAGGATGATTTCACTTTGAAACTAAGTTGTTTTACATATTAAAGGTCACAGATCAATGTGGTCCAGCTGTGCTAGTGTGTGCACCACCAATGCATGAGTACATTTTACCCAAGCACTGTATTGACCACAAATCTGAGGTACTTGAGTATTTACACTTCGTGCGTCTACTACTTTTATAACACAGCTTTAGACATTTAGAGTTTATCTACAGTATGATAAAATTCACTGTTATAGAATCATCTCCCCGGCAAACAGTTGAATCAATTAATCAACTTTACTACAACAGGTTTTTACTTTGATACTTTAAATTAATTAATTAATAAACATTAAACAGTGACATTGACATTAACAGATAGTTTTTCTTATACAGCAGGTCTAAACCATACTCTTAATATCATTTAGAGACCCAACATTTCCCCCCATGAGCACACACTTGTAACATTTTCAACTCAGGACTTTTATGTATTGGAATATTTTTATATTGCAGTGTTGCTACTTTTTCTTCAGTAAAACATCTAAATATTTCACCACTGCAACAACACTTTCTTATAAGGCTGTCTTTGGGGCTTTTAAGCTTGGCTTTATCTTTTTAACTCTTTAGTTTAAGACTGCTCAAATGGGCCATTTGAATGCATGCAGAAGTTGCTTCAAGCATCTGGAACACAATCCATTTATTTGCAACATTACATGTGATGGACTATTTTCACCGAGGATAATTTACTAACCTTTGCCAACTGTTCATTAGAGAGTACACAACTCATCTAAATGTAGTGACTGATTTTAACCTAAGTCTTATCATGGCTTTTTCTCACCATCTCATCGAGAATAAGCTAAAGGTCATCATCAATTCTAAATATAAATCTAATACACTAAGAACAGCTTTTTTGTGCAGATTCCTTATAGTGTGATTCCAGATGGACAGTGGTGAACAAAAGTTTGACAAGAAACTGTTAATTATGAAACATTTTATTTGAAAGAAACCCAAAAGAAAAAAAATAATTTGGCTGGGATTTAACAGTAGTCTCTTTTCCTTATTAAAAGCAATTGTTGAAACATCAATAAAAATACTTCATTGCATCAACTGAGAGCATAAAGGTCCAAGAGACGCAATCCTTGTCTGTCAGCTAAATTAATCCAGAGTGAAGATACTACTAAGAAACTGATGCGTCACCAATGTGCCACAGCTAAACATGAGGAAATAAAATACACATTAAATTTACAAATCATCATGAGTTTATACATTTAGACCCACTGAAAAAGGAAGCAGGACAGCACCAGTTCACCTATAATACACCCCACAAGCACCAGAACAAGCCCTCCTCGTGGTCTGGATTCTTCCACAGGAAGTAAGCCTCTGACACTTTATTTCTGAACTCATCTCAATGAGCCTGACCACAAATACTTATAGAGACACATTAAAAGTAATAAAAGGTATGACATGTAATCAGACATTTTTCACACAAATATAAGACGCCTACATGCAGAGAGACCAGAAAATCCTGACAAAAGCTTTTTGATTTTTACCCACAATTTTCTCAAAGGCATTGATAAAAAGGGTTAAAAACTGGATTTCAAGTTAAGATTTGCTTTTGAATTGTGAATGCTTATATTTAACGTCTCCATTATTGTTAGAGGTAGGCGAAAGGCTGGAAAGACATCCGGCTTCATCTAAATCAGTCTTCATTTGTTCCACGGTGGCATATCACCTCTATGTGGCACAAAAAACCCAATGAGAGGTTCATGTATGCTTTCAAACATCCCTCTCCTCTACACCCTTGCAGTAATGGTAGCAGCAGGCCTCAGTATGTGTTCACTTTATGACAGTATATTCATGCATAGGTTACTGGACTAACATGATCCAATTCATTATTTTTACTAATAGAGGGGTGCATTATTCATCTTCACCATGTTTAGCACCTGTCTGGTTTCATTAAGCCTAAGCATTAATCCAGGTGCAGTGTTCTACCACAGGTCCAGGTTTTTAGTGTTGGAGAACCCTGGGTCTTTGCGGAGCTTCCAGTAGGTTCCGTTGTACAGCCACACCTCTCTGCCAGCCTCATCCAGAGATTTCCTGAGAACACAACAAAAAATGATTAATGTTAACTATTCATCTCGCAAAGATGTTGTTTTTCTTACCAACATTTTAACAAGACATTTAACATTAAAAATAGTTTGGCTCATATCTGTACAGTAATACTGTATGAAGCCACAGCTAGTTAGCTTAGCATACAGACTGGAAAAAGGAGAAAACAGCATAATATTCAAAAGCACAGCTCCTCACCTGAAAAACCTGGGGATGTGCTCCTCCCCTCTCTTGGCCATTTCCTTCCTCCTCTCCCTCTGCTTCTCTTCCACCTCATCCTTCTTTTTATCTGCCTCTGTCACCTTTCCCTCCTCCAGAAGCCTGATGGATGTGAAGACAGATAGGAACTAAACAACCGTGCAACATTGAAGATGGTGCAAGAACACATTTTTAATCTTGTCTGTACCTCTGGTCTGGTCTGAAGCGTGTGTCTGTAGGTGGAAGAACAGCCTTCAGTTCAGGTGTTAGTTCGTTGAGTTCTCTGGCGTAACGTGAGAAGCCGTAGAACTGGAAGTGGTCATCAGGCTGCACGTCTAAACAGGAAGCAACATTGTGCATATCAAGAACACTGGACAATGTGGAGCAATGTAAAAAAACAAAGCGTAGGGTTTGTGGAGGATGAATTTCCCATTTGCAAACCATGTATTTGTCATTGTAAGGACCTTTCCAATGCTCAGACTACTTACTGGGCTTCCAGATACACTTTGGTGTAGAGAGGGTGTCACAGAAAATGCCTTCATGCCAGAGGCCTCCGAAACGATGGACCACCTCTCCAGCTTGGTCCAGAACCACACCTTGCACCTCGTTCTTACTATTGTCTGAGGACCAGTAGCGAGACTAGAATATAGGAGGAAAGGATTATTTTGACTTCTGACTGAAAAAGCACCAACAGATGGAGGAGAGACTGGTTAAATGAGGACATCAGTGTGTGTGCATCTTTGTGTTCTGACCTTGACGAAGGTGATCTTGCAGGTGCAAACGTCACTCTTTGTATTTCTGATGACAACCTCACCATAGTGCTCCAAAAATCGCTGCTGACTCAGCACATTGTGGATACATGTCACTGCCTTGTTCCATTCGTAGTGATCATCATACCTACACACACACACACAACACAGTGCAAAGTTTGACTTCTTAAGGATCATTTAATAATTTCCATGATTCCTTTTTTCAAATCTTTACAATTAATTTGTTCTTTGCTTTAATGTCAAAGTACACTGGAGACATTACACTAAAGACCCACAGTGTTAGCTGTACATAGTATCATCATAATACGATAGGCATTAGAGAGGAAGATTTATTGGCTGCTATCCCTGAATGGTTTCATGCTACAGACCCATGAGGTATGTATGTTTTATTTACCATTAATGATTTCATTAATAGGTACACTGTTTTAGATTGTAGTAAAATGTAAACAGGTTTGTTTTGCTCCCTACCAAGATGTGTATTGGTTTTTTGTTTTTTTCCCCATAAATTCCTTTTTACTATGGCCAGACAAAACAGCAGCAAACTATCAGCTAAGATGCTAACTGTTGTAAAATAAAAGTTAAATTGTTTTGTGTTTGTAATTCCTGTCAAAAAATTGCTAATGTGCCGGTGACCATCTGGCACACTAAGCATAGTATACATGTATAACAGATATTGATATGAAGTAGAACTTGTTGCAGAGTATTGTATGGTTGTACTACTACAATATGGTTGTACTGTTAACAGGTCATGATGCAGTTCAGAACTACAAGTGTAGTACAAAGCTGTTATATGCTGTACTGTGTGACTGCTGTTAAATGAAGCAGGTGACTCACTTGGGCAGGGTAACATTGACCAGTCCAGAAGAGATGATCTCCACTGATTTTCCCCAAAACTTGTTCTTCCATCTCTGATCTGGGAGCAGACAGACCAAAACAAACAGAGCATTAGGTATAAATGTGCTTACACAGTGCAGGGGAATCGGGCTCTGATGATTAACCACACTGGCTCCTACCTTGCCAGAAAGTGAAGTTCTCTGACTCAGCATGGCAGGCAGAGATAGGTGGGTGATGGCTAACCTGAAAACACAACATAAGACACAGCGTTATAGTTTGTTCTAAACCCATATGTTGAGGTTTTGTCAACATGTTTGTATATCCTTTTCTGCTGGTTACCTGCTCACTGATGTAATGGAAGCCTCTGTCTTCTCTGTGACTCTCATATGTTTCTCCTAGAACAGGGTTGAAGGGTTTGTAGCGATACCTCCAGGATGCCCAGGCATAGCCAGAGATAGAAAATGCTGCCACGTAAACCTGGCAACATACACACACACATATGTATACATACATACACACACACACACAATATATATATTTTTATATATATATATATATATAATATATATATATATATATATATATATATATATTTTTTTTTTATATATATATATATATATATATATCTCAAATGTTTCTCAGTTCAAGCTAATTAGCGATCCAAGTAAACCAAACTCACCATTCTTTCATATGGATCATCAATGTGATTGGCGATGTCTAGCAGCTCAGAGTACTCCAGCTCTTCACTAAGTCTCTGGAGCAAACAAACTGGCTCATTTAGAGCGACTGGCATGGAGACTCTGGACAGGTCCTTGCCGATGTTGTTGTACAGGATGGTCATGATGCCGATGTGGCTGTTGTCTGTTCCTGGGGCTGGTAGGGTGGTGCGACGACCTGGATCATGCAAACACAAATCAGTACAATTCTAAGAAATCTAAAATTCTTTAAACACTTCTCACAAGACAAAAATGCATATGTAGAGATTATATTCTGAAAAATAATAAGGGTGAGCTCTGTTTATAATAACAAGTACTTCCATTGCTTACTCAGAGTTACCATGTGACTTCTACTGGAAAGCAGGTTACTATGACCATGCACAAGTGTGAGTTATAACATCAACAACCTGAGCAGGGGGAACCAGCACATTTAACTAAGCTTTCAGTTTAGAGGTTTGTGTTTATTGCTTCATTAGTTCTTCTATTGTGATCTGTTTGAAAACAACACATTTTAATGGAGTTAATGTTTTTATGTTAAATCTAGTAAAAAACACAGTTGCAGACACATTTGCATGATAAGGAAAGGTTGTGTGCTTTCACCATTGAACCTGTCCTCTCTCTAATACAGTTAAAATGAGTGAGCCACACTTCCACATTAAGGAACTAATGATATTGTGTCTGTCTTTAATAAATGTTATTTGCAACTCCAACCTGCATACTTCACCAAAAAACTTTACATGATTTAAGACATAAGACTGGAGTTTGAGAACACTAAATTATGTCCATGAAAGGCTGCAGTACAGCTATCAGTACTGAAGAGTCTAGAACTGGTGACGCAGCAGTACACAGCACTGCACTCGTTCAACATAAATGAGTTGACACTAGTGGTGGTGTTACCGGTATCAGTGGGCACTGGGCTGGGTTGGTTAGGAGCACTGTTCACACTGGCTCTGTAGCTGAGGGTGGCAGCGGCTGGAGGAGGAGAGCGCAAAGTCAGTCATTCTTTACATTCAAAGTTTGTCTTCTGTCATGTTGGTGAGAAAATGTTGGAGTGGAGGCTAGGCAGGATGGCCTGTAACACTCACCGTGTCCCTCTTCTGGCTCCGAGGTGCTGGTAGTGGTGATGTCACTCAGACCTGACTCATCTGAAGCCTCGGCCTCTGACGAGCTCTCACACACAATCACCTCACTGGCATCAAAATACTCTGCCATGGAATCTGCCACTGAGGGTGCACGATGGCTATGGCGACCCATAGATGGGGTCCTCTGTAAAGGAGTTCGGGGGGGGGGCAATGTTCATGTATGTTTCAAACTATATTTTTATCTCTCAAGCAAACTCAAGTGAACAAAGTAAAAAGTGGAGACAGATCACAAGGAGGCAGAGGAAACAGATGAGACACTCAACTCACACACAGTCAGGTGTGAGGTTCACTTCCCACTGCAGCTACCCATCACCTGTCTATAGATATTATCCTGTTAGGCTCTTATGTGGAACTGATCAAACTGCTAACCTGATCATACTAACTGCATAACAACACTGACAATCATTTGTATTGGCTTGTAATAGACTGAGATGTTCTTTGCTGGGATAACTTGTGGGATCATGTCAACATTTCATTCATAATTTTGAGACAAATTTGATACTCAATGTGAAAATGAACGCAAATGACCAACACGCAAATGACCAACAGCAAGATCATGAAATTGCCATACACAAAAAGACAAACAGACTTCCACTCACAAACACATGACACAGTACACACCTGGTCCGGACGGACAGTGCAGAAGGATTCCTCAGTAGAGTCAGAGGACAGGGAAAGCGAGTGGACTTTGGTCAGACGTGACTGTATGTCAAGCTATACACATGCATGGACATGCACACATACACATACACAGACCAGCCATGCAGGACACAGGAAGAGGAGGCAGAGAAGATCAAAAATCAGAACATCATGCAGACTCCACAGTATTCACACGTCACGTGGTGTGTCTGATTGTTATCAAGGCCAGAGGACAGAACTATATCATTGCTGTGGTCTACAACATATTTAAATGGGTCAGGTAGGTCTTTTTGTTACACTAGCCCTGCCTAGTTAGCCACCAAGTATTATTTCTATTACTGGAAAATAATCTTAACTGTATAAAATAATTGTTTGATTGATTGTTACAGTTTTAAACAGCACTCCAGTGATGTAGTATTTCACATCCATGAGGTTGGGGTCATGCAAGATTTAAAAAAAAAGAAAGAAAAAATTAAAAAGACAATGGCCGAAACTGTCCTGACTTTGATTTCTGTGTATGGGTTGAGCTCAGAAAACACTCATGACTTTCAAACACCACTCCAAAACTGTTCTCTGCTCTGCTCTAAGTGCAGAGAGGAGAGCAGGAATGGACTGACTTGTTGAGTTTTGCATGTGTTGTTCACAGTGAGAATGCAGGGTGACAGCTAACAGCCAGACAACTAACAACAAAATAAAGCCAGAAGTCACATTAACTGATGTCCCATTGGTTCAAGCACACAGTGAGCATGCAGCATGGACAGAAAACAGGGCAGGCGGCAAAGAAGAAACCTCATGCAACACCAAACAAGACAGGTTACTAAGCACTGTCAGTTTGACAGCAGGAATTAACAAGCCCCTCAACTGATGCAACTACTCAGTTTCAGTGTGTGACAACAATCCTGTTATTTGTGTTTTTGTGTGTGCGGAAAGAAGGAGAGAAAGACTTGAGGTGTGTTCCTTCAGGTCGCGCCTGTGATAACTTGTGCCTGTCCTGTCTAGAAACAGCCCAAACCTGCTCTGCAGTTTCACAAAGCACTTCACCAACAGACAGTGAGGGATTGGCCCCATTGTATTTTGCAGGGTGAAACTAATATTTTGTGCCAGTTATTAGTGTTTTAACTGTAGGATTCCACAGGGAAATGTAAGGGATGGTGGTGAAGAAGTGAACAGAGAGGTAAAGAGGAATACATACTCCTAAATTATATCATATTGTCGTTACCATCTAAATGAATGAGGACTGTTTTTGAGTTTTGTTTCTATGAACCCTCAGTCTGGTCTTTGTGTGTGTGCATGTGTTACCTCAGACAGTGTGCTACACAGTGTAGCAAGCTGATGCGAGGTGTTCTGCCTCAGATCCGGGCCGGTCCAGGCTTGCCTCAGTCTCTCTCTCTCCATGGACAAAACCTCATGAATGGACTTGAGAGAAGAATGGACTGCAACACAACATACAGAAATTTCATGAATAACAAAGACAAAGCCCAGTTCATGAATATATGATGCATTTATAATATACAGCACAAAGAGGGGTATTAGTTTAGTTATTTTTCCACTTATTAAACTCTTTTTTGGTTGTAAAATGTCAGAAAACATTCACTAATGTTAGAAGTAGAGTTGGGTTCTGATAAGTTCCAGTTTGGATATGGGTCCCAGTCTGCAAAATACCTGGGTTTGGTAAGCTCTGATGCTAATGACTCTTACACAACCTTCTGTAGCTACAATTTACAGATATCCCCTAAACACCTCACATGCAGAATGTCAGCAGATGCTACAATTTACCAATTCAAGCCTCATATTTGTAGTTCTGAAAAATCAGGTGCAAACATCAGTGTGTACTAGCTGTTATTTCAGCTTGTCACAACAATCAATAATCAACATTTCAGACGTCCTGCTGCTCAGTTCATTTTCAGTTTGGAGCTATAGATTATGAATATTAATCAGGCTGATGTTTATTAATTTAGTATAGTTTAGTAGTTTAACTACCACTCATAATTCTATTAATTGTCTTCTGAGTGATCCCAGATCTAAGCTGAATCTTTGAATATTCATAACATTAGTTACTTGCAAATGATATCAAAACAGATACTAAACAAATCTTTTTACTTATGTTAATCACTTGAACTGAGAAATGCACTGATTCTGTCCATCAACACTTATTATTAAACACTAGCTCATTTAAACCTATTCAGGAAATACAGCTATTAGTTGGGAGGGCAGTACCCCTCTGGGAAACGGTGCAGATGTCCTGGTGGAGCTTCTTGGCCTCAGGTGAGGTGACCTGAGGGTTAGACAGCTGAGAGTAGACGTAATCAGGGATAGACTGAGCAGACGCCCCCAAACCGCTGGAATTGGTACTCAGGTGGCTGGAAGTAAACTGGAAAGGGCAAGACAGAAGAGGAGGAATGGTATGATATCAACCTGATGAATTCAACTCAGTGAACAAAGGAAAATATAGGGTACTGATTGTAAATTCATGATGGAAAAAATGATTTTTAAAAAAGTATTTTAGCATAAGACAACTTAAAAAATACTCTCAGAATGCACTGTACATTAGGATAAATAATCACATTGCAAAAGTATAAAACTCAGTCCTACCATTCCCCCCATGGCTTCTACACGGGACAAAGTCCTGGAGTGACCAAACACTTTCCCTGTCTTCTTCTTTGGTTTCTCCAGGGAGAGATTCTAAAACAGAGATCAACAAGGTTAAAGTGAGAAAACAAACATACAATTTTTCTACTGCCAATTAGCCATAACATTAAAACCACCCTCCTAATATTGTGAAGGCCCTCTTTATGCCACCAAAACAACGGACTCTCAAGGCATGGACTCCACAGACGTGTGTAAGGTGTCTTGTGGTATTAGGTACTCCTCTGAGTCCTGTAAGTTTCAAGGTGGGGCAGATTGGACTTTTGAGTCCAAGTAAACATCTTGAAATCGTCAACTCTTCTGCCTCAAACTATTCCTGAACACATTTTGCAGGGTGCATTATCCTGCTGAAATGACGCACATGCACCCGGCCATCCATAAGACTGATTCATCACACCAGGTCACCTTCTCCCATAACACCATGATCCAGTTCTGCCACTCATGTGCCCGTTGTTGGTGATTTTGGTGGTGCACAGGGCTCAGCATGGGCCCTCTGCTCAGTCTGCAGCCATGTAGGCCCATACCCAGGAAGCTACAATGCTCTGCATGGTCTGTCAGTTATCTATCATGGTCAGCATTAAGGTTTTCAGCATTTCATGCTGTAGTAGCTCTTCTGAGGGATCAGACCAGACAGGCCAGCCTTGATTCCTCACGTGCATCAATGAGCCTTGGGCACCCATGAGCCTGTCGTCACTTCACTGTTTATCCTTCCTTGGAACACTTTAGGAGATACTAACCACTGCATACAGGGAACACCCAACAAAACTCTTGCTTGTCTGCTTGCCCATTTTCCCTCCTTCCAAAACATCAGCTTCAAGAACTGACTGTCCACTTTCTGCCTAATATATCCCAAACCTTGACAGGTACCATTGTAATGAGATACCTCATGTTTTTCATTTTACTTCAGTGTATTTGTTAAGTAATATCTATTGTCTTCAAATTCAATAATGAAAAGTTATCTTATTCAGAGCAACATTGTGTTAGCAGATTAATAAAAACCATAAAATAAAGTTTGGGTTGAATACATGCCAAATAATCAGTATTATCTTTCTAGTTATACATGATTTGGACAATCATGGACATTTATAACTGACCAGAATACCCACCTGCATGCTGATTCTCATCTCCAGGTCTGTGTTTGTGATTGGCAGGCCTCCCTCTAGCCATTGGAGTCGCTGGATGAGCTGAGCCAGTTCCGTCAGCTCTGCCTGACAGCGAGCTAGATCTGACAGACACAAGGTCAAGAAGTCACAGTTCAGAGATTAAATGAACACAGACACAAAGGTTTGAATCCATTATTGTTAAGACAATGAAGATCAGGTCAACATATTTATTTTCTGTATTTAAATATCTTTATGGATCACATCATTAAACCAGGTTTCACTCGGAGGATCAAGATTACAGGTGGCTCTCACCATTAGAGGTTGCATCAATGTCATGGGTCTGCTGCAGCCAGGCTGACACCTTACTGGTCACGCCTGGGTGGGAGGACATGACAGGGGCGGGGCTTGCCATCTCTGGCTGGTACACTGAGGCTGAACTGGCATAGTGAGAAGGCTGGAGGATTAAACACATCACAGTTTAATGACTCATCTTCTTGACTTTTTCTTTAAAGAACTATAAGACAACTGTTATTGTTGGAGATATTGCAAATAATTTCTTCTTTCTAGTCAGAAAGAGCCATTTTTATATGAAGATTCTGTATCTTCACTGACATATTAAGGTTACACCCATTAAGGGGAAAACTTACTACATCAGGTGTCAGATTTCCTATTTTGGGAGAAAATCAAGCTGGTGACATTAACTTAAGAAGAAATTTATACTCACTGTTACTCTGTTTTTTTGGGCAAGAGTGGCCATGGATGGCAAGGTACTCTGGCCCATGGAGAGAGCATGTAGGACACCATGATGGACAGTCATTGCCTCATTTTTCCTATATACACGATGGGCACACAGCTTGGTCAACCAGATGTAGAAGATATCATGGCTCTTTGCCTAACAGAAAGGAGAGGAACAGAGAAAACAAAAGAGGATACACAGGAATTGAAAAAGAGAACAAGGAGAAAGCAGTATGTGTTATGTTTACTTCAGATGAAAGAATGACCAGACATTTGGTTGCAAACTCATTGTGTCTGAGGTAATTATATTCTCTTAAAATAGATTATTAATCATTAATTATACTGTAATCATGTAGGACACCTTGAGGTGGTAGAGGCTGTCTCCAGCATCCAGGTCTATGCGTTTGGCTTTCTTGTTGATGGACATGACAGCCAGGCTGACGTCCAAAGAACCATGGAGCTTCCCTCTCTGAATCTAAAATACAACAACACAAATTTTAGACATTTTCAGTTATTACCTATTCAACAAATTTATACAGGCCTGTTAGGCCATACCACAATCAATTTAAAAGCAGCAGGAAAGAGCTAATGCCTGTAGGCCTGCATAGTGTTGCAAGCTGTATTTCTGTTCATAACTTACATCTTGCTGTGTCTTGGAGTACTTGAGAATTCCTTTCTCCAAAAGGAAGTATCTCTGAAACAGACCACAAAGAAGTGTTAGAAAGAAAACAGCTGTGCCTCAACTTACAGTTAACCAGCAAAAGTTCACATTGAACAGATATGATCGGATCCTGTCCAATCCCTGCTATGCTCACCTTGTGCCAGCCTTTGAGTGGGTATTTCCTCCTCTTCATCAAATAGCCCTCACAGATCCCAGGGATACTGAGGTCCATAGTGGAGCCAGGAACCGAACACATATCCATATTCTGCAAGTCGTCCAGCACCTCCCAGTTACGAGACTATGACAGAAAACAATTGATTACACAATTTGATTTCTAAAATATAACTATTTGTGTGAATGTGTTCAAGTTGAAATGTTCAGAGTTTTATCCCTGCAAGTGTAAGTGGCACAAAAAAGGAAACACATATAGCCTTTGGGAGCTTAACTGAGAGGAGACCTGTATGGAAGACCATTAGTGCCAAGCAAAGAAAAAATAGATTAAAAATACCAATTTTGAAAATAAAGGCATTCATTGTAGGTCAGAACTGTTGTGACTTACTATGTCATAATTTTTTGAAAACTTTGCCACCAACTATCTCATAATTTATACATACCACAAGTTCAGTTTATGTTTACTGTCATTCAACCATGTTAAAAACATGAAGGAACAAAATTTATTACCCAGGTCCAGCAGCATACAGAATAAGTATTTTCATTTTTGGCATTCATGACTTTGCATTTTTTTCTGATGACTGGAATAATATACAGGTACTAATAAAAACAGGTAGATAACATTATGCAAAAGACAAGTCAAAATATAATCTCCTGCCTACTTTGCTGGCAGATGCAAAACTGTAAATCTATGGAGGCTCAAAGTAGCTAAAATGGTACAAAATACAACAGAATGCAGTAAACAGAGATGAATACAGGCATTAGGGAATTCAACATGGATTAAAATGTTTTTACTTACAAACAACAACAAAGTAGAGTCTGATAGTGTACTTTTCAGACTTGTTACCTGCTTTGAATGTTTGGAGGAACCAGTGCTGCTGTTCCGTGAGTGACCAGGTCTACATGTGCTGGCCGGGGATTTGTCCAAGCTGCTGATCACTGATTGGCTGCTGTTCAAAGGGGGCGGACACACCTGAGGGTCCATTGGTGTAAGGTGATAAGGATAGTGATGCATGGAGTCAAAGGAGCTTCAGGGCTGGATGTGTCTCATGGCAAAGTACACAGGACTGGAGGGGTCAACAAAAAGTGTCAACAGTGCAGTGATCCAGTGAATTCATCATGAAGACATGACAAAAAGTTAATTAAAAAAATAAATATACAGTAACACACTCAAGTTTAAGTTAAATTATATAAAGTACATTGAGTAAATATTTTTTTTTAAAAGAAATACATGTAAAATACAACAAGATGCAATCATGAGTTTACAAGGACACATGAAATGGAAATCAGGATTTTTCCTGTTAAGGAAAAAGGGAAATCACAGAGTTGATTACAGTTGGTTTGGCTGGACTCGCTTGTCAGATGACTGAGACCACACTCTAGTATAGACCTTGTTCATTTTAGATTGTAAAAATCAAACTGTTAATCAATAAAAATCAAATCTGAAAGTCACTAGACCACTGGGTCAGACAGACAAAAAATGCATAACGGAGATGAAACTATGGTCAACAGATGGCCCATTGAATATTCAGTGGCTCTTCCTGCTCCACTTGAAAAAAAAATAATTATTATTATTTAATAATTATTTAATATAATTAAAATAATAAAGCCACACACCACCCTTCTCAACTGCCAGCACTCCCTTTTCTCATTCAGCAAGTGACAACAGTCTATAAGAGGAAGTGAAATTCCAGTCTAAGGTTTTGAGAGGTCTGACCAGATTCTGGTGGAAGCTTGCTGCTAATGGCTTGAAGCCATTATCACATGATGTTGTGTTTCGAAGAAAACTGGAATGTTTTCCAGTTCAATTCAAGATGGACAGGTAGATCTTTACCCCACTAGCTGCTATCCTAGGTCAAACAGAATTTATCATGTGTCTGAAGAAGCAGACTGATATCAAAATGTCTTAAAAATGATCAAAAAACACTGATTCAGGTGCCCTGAAACTACTCCAAGAAATGATACTGAACTATAGCACTGAGCAATAACTGGACTTATTACATATACGTAATATATACAAATGCAATGATATCAATTTGTCAACCCTGAGATTTTACTATACTACTCATACTTTAGTATCTTGCAGTGAATTAGGCCATTGCAGTCAACACTGCAGTAGTCAAATTTACATTCCATATACTATGATCCATATACTTTATCCACCCACCTTAACTCTGAACATGAACAGCAAGTGGTAATACTGAGGACAGTTTAGCCAAAACTAGCACATAAAACAACATAAAGAAGCCATAGGAAAGTCTTGGTAGCACAACAACAAATGAAACACACCTGTGTTGGACTGATGTCTTAGCAAGCTGCTCCCCTGGCAGTCCACATGAAATTCATTTAACTTTCTTAAAAGAATAAAGAATAATTGTAGAGCTGCAAAACTTTCCCTCCAAAATCCTCTTTAAAATAATGAAATAAAAATAAATAATAAAAACAAAAAACAACCAAAAAAAAAAAAAACCCCACACACCTCAAAAAGAGATTTTCCTGTTAACGTTCCTTCCGCATCAAACTGCCCTCTGTAAAACTCCCTTCAGCTCTCCTGTGTTACATCAAGAGCAATGCCACACCTGACTGATGATGTGCTTGTTAGACAAGTGCATATCAAAACCAGTGGGTATCTGGGCGGGGCTGAAAGTAGAGCAACACTCTCTCTACCTGACCAAACAGGCCTACCAGCTCTGTCATCATGAGGATAAATAACAAGATCTGCAACAGATTTGTTGTTACTAGATGCACATTAGAAAACTGAGAGCTCAAAATTGTATTAAATAATCAATTCTATTGTCCAAAAACTATTAAAAATACATGAATGAGCCACACTTTTGCAATTTGTAACATGTTCCTTCATTACCATGTACACACAAATTAGTTTATCTGACTCATTCCCACATACACCCTCCTGCTACCAGAAATACCCAGTCCTGCTGCAGTAAAGTTAGCTTAAAACTAGTGCCCAGCTGTTTTAGGAAATTACTGAGCCTTTTTAAAACTTTATTTTAACAGAGATTCATGTTTTTGGGATGGGAGCTAACAATAAGGAAGAATAAGGAATAACAAGTAGTATCTTTTGAAGTGCACTCAGTCAGTTCATGGCTATGCTTTAAGCACTTTGGTGGGTTTGTATCTTTAAAAAACAAGCAGGGCAAGCAAGCAAACACGTAAAATCCCAGTAATGCCAGGTATTCACACTGTAATGGTGCAAGTGGAAGGGAAAGCGAGCTCCACGAGCTGCCTCAATGAGTTTAATTTCAAAATACCATGCATTCATTAGGAAAAAAATAAAGTAGAATGACCGCCTTATGGTTGTATGCCTCTGCCAACCAGTCAAGTTGCAGTTTACATCCATGTCAGTCCAAATTCAGATGCAGTGAAGACTTTGTAGGATGTACATGTACATGTACAAGCTTACATTTGTGCCAGATGTAATGAAATTCCCATCAGGTGCATCATGTTCATAAGAATGAGATGGACATGAGGTCAAGAGAGTGCCTCGAGATAACTTCTGTTGTGAATTGGCGCTATATAAATAAAATTTGACTTGACTTGACTTGACTTGTCACAGTGACTTCGGCCTCTGATATTTGACCAACAAAATCTAATCAGTTGATTTTCAAGTCCAAGTGAACGTTTGTATCAAATTTGAAGAAATTCCCTTAGAGGGTTCAATTCAGAACCCTTTGTTTATCATGTTGTAAGTTTTATTGTAAATGGATAAAAACTTTTTGACCAGAAATGTGTAAGAGTGAAAACATGTTTTTTGAAACAAATAGTAAACCAGTTAGCTCTAGGAAGAAGTTCTCCTGACTGTTATAACCAGAAAAGACAAAAAAGAATGACTTACACACCTGAGTGGAGGCCAAAACATTCTCTGAATGCTTTGCACTTCACATCATCATATCCTGGTTACAAACTTACTATGTAAAACATTCTTAACACACAGTGATAAGTGTTGTTGTATTGCTGACACTCAGCCTTATAAGGCAGTGTGATGTACACCCCTATGAGGAATATATTTGATGGGAGCAACATACATGCTTTTTTCCGGGTTCCAGAAAACTATGTCATGCTATGACTGCGTGCTTTGTATGGTTTTTGCTTGTGTGTCTATTTTGTTAGGTGAACTGTTGCTCCTTGTAAATGGAGTGTGGTCATGAAAAACCTGGAAAAAAAATTAAAATAGCAATTTCCTGGCCTGGATAAGTTTTGGAAAAAAATAATGAAATCCAGTAAGATTTGGAGATGACATGGAAATTTACTTCACAATAACCTGTTCAGTAGAATGTATGTGTTTAGTTTTTTCAATTCAAAAAATACTTTAATGTTCAGGCAGGTCAGCCATGCCACTTGACATTATGACTTGATCAATAAATTAGAAACAAAGAAAATTATCCACAAGGTGAACAAGGTAAACTGCAGCAAGAACTAGAAATTTCATTAAACATTGTCTGACTTTGGGACCAACCTCAAAGAGGCTCACTCTTCGAAGTGTCTCAATAAGAGGTTAGGCACAACAGCATCTATATGAGCTCAGGAAGCTACCTTGCATAGGTGAAGCATTCAGTGAGGTATTGTAGCTGTTCTGTTATCATCCAGAACTTAAGTCTCCCCAGTAATAATTTCCATCTGCTACTCTTTGGCAGGAATTTCAGAAACTTGGGACAGGTTAGGAAACCTCTTCTTCCTTCAAGCAGCAACTAACTGATCTCCATCTGTCTGTCTTTGGTGAACATGGCACCTTCACAGAAATGCCTCACAGCTGATGTCATAACCCAGGTATGAGATGTACATGTTGAGTCATTAATCAGGACAGAGAAGAAGTTCAGAGCAAGCATGAGAAGTATGTGGTTTGACTAGTAAACCAGAGGTGGGTTACAGCCCTGGGAGCATTATTAACAACATAACCTTAACCTTGGCACGACAAGGCTTGAGCTGTACCCGACGACCAATTTTGGCTAGTTCACTAGCTGCCCATCAGGATTTGTCCCAGTAGAGTGAATATCATAACTAAAAATCTAATTTAATCTTAGCTGGTCTCTCTCAACAGAGAGATGCACTAAATCAATGACTTTTAGGGGGAAGCCCTACACAAGACCATGTGTCAGTCATAGAATTCAGTGTCTGAATTATGTGAACACATTCAACAACATGTTTCCTTTTGCAGGTTTCCTCAGATTCAAATCCATCAGACTGTAACACTGGCAGCAGCTACCAAGGCTAAATGCTGACCAGCCAGTTTTAGTAATGATTCATGAGTTTTAAGAAAACCAAAGACCATCCTGTCCTAAAGCAGTGGCTAAGCATTGGACGATATACGATTTAAATCTCCTATCACGATAAAATTGTAAATGGTTGTATAAATTGTAAATGAAAATCATTAATATCCTCACAAGTGACTAACAGAAAAGCTATTGCTAGCCCACATACAGTCCTGTATCTGAGTTGCCACCGCTGCATCTTTCTAGTCATTCCAAAATGCTAAGCCTGTCACCATGGCTGAAGGCTCAGTTTGCCAATTGTACCCCCTGCAAAACAAAGTTAAGTCAGATGTGTGGAAATACTATGGATTCCAAAACAAAGGACTCAATGTAAAATTAACTAACATCACTGTCAGTTACTTAATGTAGCAAGTGTTGGTTCAGTTATACTAACGCTGATGTTTATCTAAATGTTTGTTACGTTGTGATGCTTTTTAGTCACCGGTGAATTAAGCTAACATTAGCCAGGTAACATGACCTATATAGTTAAACAGCAAATAGCTCCGGCGTCTCAGACCAGAGCAGAGCTACGGTCTCCAGCATATTGACTGCAGTTTACTATAGTTTTTCCTTTCAGTGTTAACCGTAACATTATTTTGATCACAGCCCATAAGGAATAGTTCATATCAATTAGAATTTATTTACTTTGATAGAAAATGCATCTTCTTATTTGACGAATTATGACATTACATTTTCAAATCATCCCATGCCTAGCAGTGGCTTCCCTGCAATTAATGAGAGCTGCATTTTTATCTTTTATCCAAGTCATGTGGATGAATGGAAAATCATTTGCATGATGAAGAAAAACCCCTTTAAGACTGCACAGCAATCACAAATGTTCCACAGGGTTAAGGCGCACGTTTTCTTGTCAACGATAAAGAGGAGACTTGATGAGCAAAACCTCAGGGGATTCACTACAAGATGAAACCCCCCTAGTAAGGATCAAAAACATAAAAGGTCAGGTTTCAGTTAGCATAAAACAAAAAATAAAAGAAACTGGTGAACTTCTAGAACGAAGTTTTATGGACTGATGAAACATAACAAGCCACTATCAAAATGATTGAAAGAAGAAACTGTGGAGCAAAAATTGCTCTTGACCACCTTATGCGTCAAACAGTGGTCCTGTATTGGCTTGGGCATGTTTAGCTGCTAGTGGAACTGGTAAACTACCACTTCCTGATTATTTCACTGCTGACAGAAGCAACAACATGCTTCAACAATAGAGGAGCATTCGATGTGCTCAGATTCAGTCTAATCACCCCCAACATTTACCCATCCTTACTAGAATGTTTTGGTCAGAAACACTATGTGTTTCACAGAGCAGAGTCTGTCCAACAGGTAATTAAAATGTGTTTCTTTAATAACAGACTCTCCTGTACTCTCTGAATATATTAATGTAATGTGAATACATTAATGCACTATTGCACTATTTGAACTAGATAATGTAACACAAACAAATCAAATATAATTGGTGGGAGTGATATCATACCAAAGTTGTATTTGTCTGGTATGAAAAATGCACCGTTGTGGTGATGCTATGTCAAAACAGTTTGATCAGCTGAAGCATCCAGTCACTGGCAGATTTGAGATAAGGGAGTGTCTGTCTCGTACAGTATTTCTGCTAACACCTCCTCCAGGAAACCTCCTCGCTCCTCTAAACAAACATTAAGACACCCTGGGTCGCACGAAGAGTCGGGAGACATAAAACAAAGAAAATGAGAAGCGCCCCATATGTACAGCCAACACCTCTTTTTAGTCAGCAACCACAGTAGCTATAATAACCTTGGCACAACCTGGCCAAACCAAATTCCAGATTTATAAACAGATGCAGACTGTGTCGTGGATTTGTTATTTACTAAGGGGAAGTGTTGTCTAGAACAATCTGTTCACAGTCACGTCTATGTGATGTCATGTCAGGCAGGACTGAGATCTGAACAGACTGGTTCTCACTCTCGTGCTCCAAGAATGTGCCAGGGCAACATGCACACACTCTTTGGCCACAGGTGACTGATGAGAATTCTCTCTAGGTATACAACACAGTGTTTACAACCAAATGTAAGTTCTGGTTGCAGTTTTGTCCCAGTATATAAAATAAGAGGGGAAAGTCTCTCATGCAGTTTAAACCTGCAGTCCCCTGCAGTGAACACAAGAAAGTGGTGAGATAAATTTCCATAGGAGCTGATGATATGCATGTAAACACTCTTCAAGCACTGTTCAGTGTCATTCCAGGTTTTTATTAAAGCATCTTAAATCATTTTCTAATACCACCTTAATCACACTGTGCTTTCATAAATTTCCCAGTTAAGTGTACTCATTGGCAGCTATTAAGGCTGTGTTTCAAACCCCAATTCTGTTTTGGTACGGTCTGAACTGTGTCTGTAGCCCAGTGTAATGAACACTGTCAAGTACTATAATTTCAGTGAGATAAATTATCATTTGGTGTATGATATGACATAAAAAGATAAAATGCTCAAGACAATTTTCAAGAGCCCAACTTCATGTGTTAAAATGTCTTGCTTTGATTGACCAACGGTCTAAAACTCAAAGATATTCAACAACAATGATGTAAAAACAGAGAAGAGGAGCAAATCCTCAAAACTGAGAAGCAGTAATCAGCAAATGACTTGAGATAGATACACACCTCTGAGCATTGTGAACTATGAATGTTACTTCCAAGGCTCTGAGCTATACCCCCAATTTGTGGATATAATTCATCACCATTACATTCAAGTCACAGAGCTGAGCATCCCAATGCCTGGTACCTAGCAATATTTGAAAAAAAAAAAAAAAAAAAAAAAAAAAAAATCCTATTTAATTAGAATAAAAAATCTAAGGTATTTCCAGAACTCTCAGTAAGTCCTTGAAGTCCTCCAGTTTCCTACTGATCTTATTTACACACACTACTTACACACATTTAATACTTTAATACAAAAATAATGTGTTGCTATTATGCAGATGTCACAAACAACAGTTTCAGTGTGAATTCAGCAGCAAACACAGTAAAGCTGAAATCTACCAAACAGGAGAACACACCCAGCTGGCCTCGGGTGAAAAGAGGAGCGTCGCATTGGAGGGTGTGCGGGGACAAGAGGGCGCGTGCGTGTTGTTGGGAACGGATAAATTAAGGGTTTGGTTTAAGTGAACAACACCCAAAAACACCAATATGGCGTGACAACCACGACGTGACACATTTTAAACCGCCGATAAGGAATTTTCTGATTTCTGATTTTTCTGACGTTTTTTTGTAAAACATTTGATTTAGCTAATTTCACACGGTAAAAACCACACGCAAAATATCGTCGGTTCTGTAACCGTCATATTTTTTAAAAAAAATGTTGAAAACACCTGCCAACTTATTTCATCTTGTAAAGAAAAGAATCCGTTACAACGAGTGAACACAAAGCCCCCTGACCAAACGAACCACAAAATGAGCTCCGAGGTGTTTCTTTCCCTTTTAAAAACTAAAACGGGTTCAGACATTTAATTTGGCGTCAACTGTAACGATACAGGAACTCACCTGTTAGGTTCTTATTGTGAGGTTGCGTCTTACTCGACTGGAAAGCACCTGCTGAACTAATGAGGTCCCTCTGCTATCTGTAGTCTCCACGCTCTGCTAGCTCCTTGTGCGCGTGGCTTAGATTGGAGTTCCGCAGGTGTACTGCCAGAACAGGTGCATCATGGGAACATTGGTTCTTTTTCTTTCATTCTTTTTTTTAAATCTATCTTTTCAGAAATAACAATGTGTAGTTTTTATTGACACAGTTAGACACAGTTATTATTTCAACTATGCTAATTATTGAGGTTGTGGTAGTTGTTGTACTGGATGGTACTGGGGCATTGAGAGGTGTATTGCCCTCCGCATTTACAAACATAAGGGGGGAAGAATATTAGAAACACATTTCATTTCAATGTGGTCCAGGATGAAACCGCCACTAACCCTGACCTCAGTCATTAACCTTAATGTTTAACAGTTTAAATGACACTCCAAGGAAAGTTTTAACAAAAGTTTAACTTAAAAGGTTTGTAAAGGAAGACTGTGTGGCAGAACTGTACTGGACTTCATTAGATTGCATGCATAGGTGTACCTAATAAAGGGAACTTGGAAGTTGATCTTCATCTGCTATTAGGAATGGTAAAGTTGCACCTGTATTAAGAGCTGAGCAGCAAGACACAGGACACAAGTTTCAGATTTCCCTAAAGAACATATTTTTTCATTTACTAAAAAAATGAGAAAAAAAAATATGCCCACCACCTCTGCCTAGTCTGTAATCCCTCTCTCTTTCTCTCCCACTCTCTCCTTGTGTGTCTGTGTGTGAGTGTCTGAGTGGAGACAGGTGTGCTGGAGTCAGAACAGCAGTCCACCAGCTGCATCTCATTCTGTCAACACATATACACATACCCAGCTCTGCCACCACTACTGGTTTGGTCATATGAAAATGATCAAAATATTGGTACAAAATTAATAAGAGATTGTATTTGAAGAAAAATAATGGTTGGTAATGGCAAAAATGGGTTCATAGCACTTACAATATCACCATTCTGTGGGAGTTTCTTTTTTCTTTTTTTCTTTTATATATATATATATATATACTATATATATAAATATATATATATATATATATATATATATATATATATATGAGATGCCCTTGATACACACACACACACACACACACATATATAGGACCAAATTCAACAAAAATATTTTTACAGGCCTTAGTTTTGGGACATAAATATTATGTAGACAGATTCTGACCAAAATCTGAGAAGGTGCTGCAGCCTAATTATTCTTCATTAACTTAAGTAAAATTCCAAATTATTTTTACACTGTCATATTGCTACTTTTACTTACACTGTCAGTACTGTAAAGAGTCTGAGTACATCTTCACGATTATCATCCATAACTTCAACATAAAAGACTCACTGGGAGGTGCAGTGATTAGCACTGTCGCCTCATGGGTTCTATGTTCAAACCCCAGTTCAGCTGGAACTTTTCTGTGAGGAGTTTGCATGCTCTCTCTGTGATAGACTGTCCAGGGTGTGCCCTGCCTCTCGCCTACTGTCAGCCTCTGTGACAAGCAGTATAGCTAATGGATGGATGGGTGAAAATGGGTTTTCCATGTATTTTACAGCAATGTGCAGAATCATGTGTCTCTCAGAACAAGGAGTTCAGAGGGGTAAAAGACTGGGGCACCTTGCTCATGGTACAAACATCAGAATGATCAAAAATAATTATATACATTTGAAAGTTAGGACATCTCTGGGTCTTATTCTTTGTTTAGTCAAGTCAAGTCAAGTCAGTTTTATTTATATAGCGCCAATGCACAACAGAAGTTATCTTGAGGCACTGTACATATAGAGCAGGTCTAGACCTAGACTTATTCACAAAGAGAGAACCGACAGATCCCACCATGAGAAAGCACTAGGTGACTGTGGCAAGGAAAAATGTTCTTTTAAGAGGCAGAAACCTCGAGCAGAACCAGACACAGGGTGAGTGGCCATCTGCCCCGACCGGTTGGGTTTAGACGGGGGGGGCATAAGAGAGACAACATTGCAAATACACAGTCTACGTACAGTCAAAATGTACGTAGTAATAATAATAATTATTATTATTATAGCTAAAGGAATAATAATGGCAGAGCAATGAAACATTAATAGCAATAACACTACCACTAACATTAATAAATGTTTAAATGAGGTAACATCATCGGTTGAGCTGGATCATCTGAGCAGCAGGAGACTCTACAGCTCCAGAGGCAGAACCCTGCAGTAAGAGACAGTAAAGAGAGAGAGAGAGAGAGAGAGAAGCACAGCTGGGGCACTAATGTACTTGTTTGATATATGCACTCAGGAACTGAAAATTATTGATACAGAGTGGATTACCCTGGTGAAGTGAAACAAAACTGGCAGTAAGCTTTGCCTGTGAGTCTGAATTCAGGGCAACTAAATTCCTGAACCAGGAATGGAAGGTCCAGAACCTTCCGTGTCAGTCAAGTAGGCACTGTGCTTGTCACTAGATGGCTGATAGTTCTCCATCTGGTGGTCAAAGAGTAAAAGTAAACTTGAGCTGTGCTTTGGGATAATGGGAATATTGTGGCCTGCACTCAGCCTCCCAGGCAACACTTCCTCCATGCTATGCCCTGCTGCCAGCAAGATAATGATTCATAATTATAAAAAATTTAAGGCTAACGTTAAAGATTAAGATTTGAATCATGAAGGTGTTAGGGTACCTGCCAGTCATACTTCATACCACAGGAACTGTAGACAGCATGCAACGAAATGTTGCCTGGGAGGCTTAATTCAGGGAACTAATGCCTCCATTGCCTCCTCCGCTCCTCAGACTTGCACAGGTCACACTAACGGACTGACAGAGTGAAATTCTGATATAACAGCAGCATCGAGTCAAATGAATACAGACACACAAGATGGAGGAACTATCAGCAGTGTTTCCGATATAGATGAACAGCGGAAATCCCTTCATTTGGATGTGAGTTTTTCATGTTTCACAAATATCAATAGAATAATTGCCATCTATTCCATATATGTACAAGGATGACTAAAAGCGTGGTTTTATATCTGAATATACAATTTAGGTATTTGTGCTATGACTCTGGGACCAGAATTAAACTTTTTTTTTTTAAACAACATTTTGAGGGTTATCATTAGTGTTATTAGAATGAGGACGCAAGAGTGTGAGAAAATACCAGCACTATTCTGCCAGTTTGGATCATTTAAACTGAGGATATTTATTTATTTAATGGACTTTTTAGTCTTTATTGATAGGACAATGAGACAGAGACAGGAAACAGGGAGAGAGAGTAGGGCAGTGATATGCAGCAAATGTCAAATCAAGCTCCAGCTGCTCTGAGCACTGAGGCCCATGTAGCACCCCTAACTGAGGATATTTATGACATTGCCACAAATATTTTAGTAATGGTTCACCTCACCATGCTACATTCAGGGCTTACCTGAATCCAAATACAGTGCAAAATCTGAAATATTGAGTTTAAACTTTGTACAGTCACTGTCCATTGGTAAATACATATGCTGAGAATTAAGTCAAAATATATCATTTTGAAATAATATTTTACTTTGAAAAATGTTGAAACTTGTATAAACCGGTGTTAGATAATATGAAATGTTTTTAGACTGAGCTTAAAGCTTTGTAACTGTTTTAGTTCCCTTTATTTTACTTCCCTTTGGTGCAAGTCAGTCACCATGGTAACCATACACTAACAATTGACACATAGCAGTGTCTGTTTATTACAAATCATACTGTAACTTTATATGAGTTGCAACCACTGTATAAGTATGACATGATCAGTGGGGAAAAGTGAAAAAGCAGTGGAGTATTCTACCCTAGTCTAGGCATATCTTACTCATTGGATCCCAGCTGTTTTTTCAGCTATTTTACACATAATTTCAGCAATATCCCTCTGCTTTCAGCTTCCAAGTTTTTCTTTGGCATTTAAGCTGCTTTTTCAGTCAATTTCATTATTGGTGTGGTTACATGTGCAAAAGAGCTCCTCTCTGACCACACTACACACTGAAACTGGGTGTGGTCAGAGGTTAATCAGACTTGAAACACAGTTTTTCAACCTGGTTTTAAGTTACACTTTAAGATAAGAGAAATTTTGGTTAAGGTATGGTAAGGGTTAGGCAACTACAACACTTGGATAAGGTTTATACTAAAGGCTGACTTTAATGGAAAGCCTGTAATGGTTGGTTCTCATCTCCGGCATGAAAATCAGATGTACCATAGTCAGATACACTGCCACAGCCTTACTTTCTGTCTCACTACATTAACAGCACTATTTCCTGAAATTGCCATTAAATGGTGGGACTAGAGATATATTGTGCAGAATCAACAGATATGAACATAATTTCTCGGGATAATGGGCTGGTAGTAACTTAGTACTTTTAGGCTAGCAGTTATTAATTTTGTAATAGCTGGCACCAAACATATTCAGGTGTTTTGTGGCTTTTTCCAAACTCAGAAAATAGTTACAGTCATGTAAAAAGACTTGACTGGGTGTAAAGTAAATGAAGACAGCAAATCTCCCAGTGTGTAGATCAAGTGGAAGAAATGCAGAACTTTGCTTATTATGCTGGAAAAAAGAGACTGTGCAACAACAGATGAACTGTCAGCAGGTTCTTGCGTAAATGTAAGTGCAAGTCCTTTGCAGATTACCTTGTCCCTTCCTGTGAAATAGCTATAGGTTACAGTATAGGTGTTGGGACTTGTGTCAAGTTGCCAGCTGCCCATAGTGTGCAATGATATTGTGTGACTGCTCAGTAACTCCTGCAGAGTTATGTGAATTGTTTTGGTACAGATGTATAGTGCATAGTAACAATATTGAATGTTACAAAGTAAATAAAATAATAAACAGAATCAATGTATATAAATTGTTAGAGTAAAACATCCTCTGATTTACCAGGCACTAATGATGACGTCAGTTAAGGAGCTGCTCCTAGAAACACTGGAGGATCTGGGAGATGAAGAGCTAAAAATCTTCAAATGGTTCCTGCAGCAGGCTGAAGTACTGGAAGACTTCCCAGCCATCCCAAAGAGCCACCTGGAGAAGGCAGACAGGCTGGACACACTGGAGCTGATAGTGCAAGCCTACAATGAACAGTCTGTGGAGGTGACCAAGAAAGTGTTGACAAAGATCAACAGGAATGATCTGGTTCAACATTTTTCCAATGTTAGCTCAGGACCTAAGCGTAAGTAATCGAATCTGTAATGAAAATGATTATATATGTTTTATATAAAATGAAGGTCTTGGGGCATTCATTTGTCTCTCATTATCTCAAGATTCAATTTAATTCTCACTATACAACACAAGATTGTATAACAAAACTACACATATATTGCCTTTAAGCTATTCACTAAATCAAAAGTTATATAAATGAATGAAAAATCTGGTCATAAAAGTAAAACAGTTTTTGCTGTGGAGTGTGGAGGATGATTTCAGTAGGCCTATAGCCTGAGGACAGAAAATGTTCCAAAGTCTGGTGGCATGAAGCCAGGTGGGTATTCTCCACCTATGTAGACAGTGGTCTGTGGGTCTTTGCCTCCTTTCTTCTAAAATCCATCAGCGCCTTGGTACAAACAAAAGTACACTTATTCCAGTCAGACTTTACTGGCTTCTACATATATGATGAAATATGTTAATCTATTAGCAGATTAACAGATTTTTTTTTAAACAAAGCTTGATACTTTTTTTCCTCTTGTTTGTTAATGTGTTCTGCACAGATTTCCCACAGGCAGAAAATAAAACTCCAGAACCAATTGCATCATACCAGTGCACACTGCAATCGCACCTCCAGAACAGATTTATGTGTGCACAAGAAGGATGGACAGAAAGGATAGATAAAAAACATCTAGATGACATCTACATAGAGCTCTACATCACATACGGGAGTGCTGTGGACGTCAACAGGCAGCATGAGGTCAGGCAAATTGAGATGGCTTTAAGAGGACCAGGCCAAACAGAGTTACCACTTCAACCCAGTGATATCTTCAAACATCCCTCTGGAAAAAACACACCTGTAAGAACAGTGCTGACCAATGGGATTGCAGGAATTGGCAAAACATTCCTTGTACACAAATTCATTCTGGACTGGGCTGAAGGAAGAGCAAATCAAGATGTGCATCTCACATTCCCCTTCACCTTCCGTCAGCTGAATTTACTGAAGGGGAAAAGGTTCCGTTTTGCTGAGCTTATTCATAAATGTATAAGGGAAACCAAAGACATCAGGGAGGAGGATCTTAATGACATCCTCACAATAGTACAGACTTCAGGAAATACCAACTATGACAAGAGTAAATATAAACTTCTGTTTGTGTTGGATGGCCTGGATGAAAGTCGCCTTCAGCTCAACTTCACTACTGACAAAAATCCCTCTATTGATGTGACACAAGCAATTGGAGTAGAAGTCCTGCTGACAAGCCTCATCAAGGGGGAACTGCTTCCTTCTGCTCGCCTATGGATAACCACACGACCAGCTGCAGCCAGTCAGATCCCTCTTGACTTTGTTGACATCATGACAGAGGTGAGAGGGTTCACTGATCCACAGAAAGAGGAGTACTTCAGGAAGAGATTCAGAGAAGAGGAGCTGTGTGGCAAAATCATCTCCCATATCAAGGCATCACAAAGCCTCCACATCATGTGCCACATCCCAGTCTTCTGCTGGATCACTGCTACAGTTCTGGAGGACATGGTGAAGACCAATGTGAGAGGAGAACTGCCCAAGACCCTGACCGAGTTGTACACAGAATTCTTGGTGTTTCAGATCAGACAGACAAAGGAGAAGTATGGCACAGAGGAGAGCATTCAGTATATTCAGTCACTTGCAAAACTTGCTTTTCACCAGCTTGAAAAAGGGAACATCATCTTTTATGAAAAAGATCTCAAAGAAAGTGGCATTGATTTTGATAAAGCCTCAGTGTATTCAGGAGTGTTCACACAGATCTTTAAAAAAGAGCGCCAGTGGAGGAAGGACAAGGATGAGGATAAGATGTTCAGCTTTGTCCATCTGAGCATTCAGGAGTTCTTGGCTGCTTTTTATGTGGTACAGTCAATCATCAATAGAAACAAAAATGTAATGATGCAACAACAATTCAGGTTCCAAAGCGTTCAGATGCTTTTCAGTAAACCATCTATAGCCTCGATCCAAAAAATGGCAGTTGACCAGGCCTTACAGAGCCCAGATGGACACCTGGACTTGTTCCTCCGCTTCCTTCTGGGACTCTTTGTGGAGGCCAATCAGAATAACCTAAAAGACCTGCTGAAACAGACAATAAGTACTTCAGAGGCCAATCAGGAAATAGTGCAGTACATCAAGGAAAAGATCCGGAAGAATCCATCTCCAGAGAGGTGCATCAACCTGTTCCACTGCCTGAATGAACTTAATGATCATTCTCTAGTGGAGGAGATCCAACAGTGCATGAGTTCAGGAAGTCTCACCAGAGAGAAATTGTCCCCTGCTCAGTGGTCTGCTCTGGCCTTCATCCTACTGTCATCAGAAAAAGACAAAGATGTGTTTGACCTTAGGAAGTACGCTGCTTCAGAGGATGGTCTCCTGAGGCTGCTGCCAGTGGTCAAGAACTCAAATGTATTCTTGTAGGTGCATAGGTAACATTGTAAATCTTTATGAAATTAATTTCTGACAGAAGATAGTGATTTTACAGAGTCATTTTATTAAACTTCTTAACTTCTAAATGCAATAATTATTGGTCAATACTGACTTTGACCAATAATTATTGCAATTATTGCAATATTACAGTACTGATTGACAGTTTTGGCTGATGTTACATTTTTCACAAATTCCTCCTCAGTCTGAGTGGCTGTAATCTGACAGAGAGAAGCTGTAAAGCTCTGACTTCAGTTCTCGGCTCCCAGTCCTCCAGTCTGAGAGAGCTGGACCTGAATAACAACAACTTGCAAGATTTAGGAGTGAAGCTGCTCTCTGTTGGACTGGAGAGTCCACACTGTAGACTGGAAACTCTCAGGTCAGCTTACTTCAGTTTTACAACAATTTGTATATGACTTTTTACATGTTTTATGTTTGTGTTCTTCTTTAATCTCTTTTGTGGTAGTACTACACAGAGATTTATTATTACTTATTGTGAGCACATTCCTCCTCAGGCTGAGTGGCTGTAATCTGTCCTGGAGAAGCTGTGAAGCGCTGTCATCAGTCCTCAGTTTGCAGTCCTCCAGTCTGAAAAAACTGGACTTGAGCAACAATGACCTGCATGATTCAGCAGTTGAGCTACTCTCTGAAGGAATGATGAGCCTGTGCTGTAAACTGGAAATGCTCAGGTCAACATTTATGGAACTGCACAGTTTAGCTGCGATTTTACATTTAGCTTGGAACTGTTACAATAAGTTATATAGCAACAGGGAACAGAATAGGGCTGTCACATTTCATTTGAAACTCAAACAGTTGTTCAAAAATTCAAAATTCATCAACAGCTTGACCTATTGCAAGTCCTCTCATCAGTACACTAATCTTATAACTAACAAGACTAGGCAAAAACCTAGAATATGGCTTCATTGCGTATGGGTGTCTGGAGTGAGCTACTACCAGGTTGTTGACAGCATTGTCAGCCAGTGTTAACTTGCTATAACGTGTAGTTTCTGCTTTAGCTGTATGTGTTCCTGTGACAGGCATGCAGGTCTGTGCAGGCAGAAGTTTGCAAACACCTGACACGTATTTACCATATGTGAATATGACTTTTTGATACTTGACAAAATACATTTACTTTTTTTAAATTCAAATTTATTAAGGTTGGATATATGTAACCTGTCAGAGAGAAGCTGTGAAGCTCTGGCCTCAGTTCTTAGCTCCCAGTCCTCTAGTCTGAGAGAGCTGGACCTCAGTAACAACGACCTGCAGGATTCAGGAGTGAAGCTGCTCTTTCCTGGACTGAGAAATACAAACTGTAGACTGAAAACCCTGAGGTCAGCAATGCTATCTTTTACTATTTAAGTCTTGCTCTATATACAGTTTCATATCAGGGCATACAGTACATCTAATGTGAATTTTCTGCATCAGTTTGAATTTCAATTCAACTTTTCACACAACTTTCTATTCTCTGAATTATATTCAGTGTTTTATCATTTATTTCTTATGTTTGTCTCTGGTGATGCAAGCATATTCAAGACCTGTCAATATACAATGCAATAATACAGAATAATACAATATACTATTCAAAGACAGATGAAAACAATAGGAGCAAAAGCAACAGTTTGTTTTTCTATAACATTGTACAAATTGTCAACACATCTCTCAGGTGTGTTCCCACAGGCCCTGAAAATCATCAAATCATCAAACCACTCATAAAATAACAATCTAATGAACAGTTACAGACAAATATCAAATCTCCTGTTTTTAAATAACAGCTGAATAATGTTTTGGCACTAAGACTGCTATTGTCAAGGTCTTCAGTAACATCTGCTGAAACACAGACAGCAGCAGAACTTGAGTCTTAGGATTACTGCATCTCAGTGCTGCATTCACCACAGCTGACCACAACATTACTACTGGAAAACTAGGTGGGACTTTCTTAAACAGTACAAACTGGTCTGAATCCTAAAAGACAGGAACTCCTTTGTGTCTAATTACACACCTGAGCAGACAAAAATCACATGCAGAGTTCCCAGTGTTTCATTCTGGTTCAGCATCCCACTAAAACCTGAATTTTAACACCCAAATTGAGACAATTACAAAGTCAGCCCATTACTACCTTAAGAACATATTCAGAATTAAATGACTTACGTCTTGGAGAAACCTATCCATTGTCATATTGCTTTTACATTTTGTCTTGGTGCCTTTATATTTAATATAAAGTACCCTGAATTGCCTTGCTGTTGAAATGTGCCTTACAAATAAACTTGCCTTGCTGTGCCTGTAGGTTGTCGGGCTGCCTGGTCACAGAGGAAGGCTGTGCTTCTTTGGCCTCAGCATTGAGCTCCAACCCCTCCTATCTGAGAGAGCTGGACCTGAGCTATAATCACCCAGGAGACTCAGGAGTAAAGCTGCTCTCTGCTGGACTGAAGGATCCACAGTGGAGACTGGACACTCTCAAGTATGTAGAGCCAGAGGATGCTAAAGGGCTGGAAGCTCTTGCACATTTTCTCTGTCTCCCTAATGAGCTGATAAGTATTGTCACACATTTAACAAAATTATTACTAATATTGCTTGTTAAAAGAAAATTAATAGTCTGCTGATGTTGTTTGTTTCCCTAGTTTGGATCATACTGGAGAGCACAGGCTGAAATTTGGTCTGAGGAAGTGTAAGTATGTATTTGACTTATGAATATAAAGACAATGAAAGAAATTGTTCAAAGTCCCATTCTCTTGAAAATGGACAGATGTTTTGTGTGAAAAAAAGAGCTGTCATTTTTTATTGAAGTTTGAAACCAGCCCACTAACTAACTATGATCATTTGAAGAGATGTGTAATACTTATTATACATATTCACAATGGACTGGGTCAGAATCCATGGTAATTTTATATCTCTAGTTTGTTGTGAGGTGGACAAAATAAGAAACAGATTTTCATGTTGTATAGTCCAATATAACTGTTGTATTCTTAGAAAGTACCACATAGCCAAGACAAAAAACAAACAAACAACTAAAAATATATTTTTAGTGCTTTGTTAATTAGCTATAAAATATTAAAATTTCTGCTCATACCAGAGCAGAGGACTGAACTATATACTGTTATCCAGCTAACGAAACCTAAATGACATTATCCCCCTCCCCCCACCACAGACAGTCACAAGGACCAGCTACAACACTCCACATACATAGTAATGGAGGGACACATGTGCAAACAGCTGTTGTCTTATATAGCAGAGGGTTACACTGCAGTGAGCTAATGAGGAGTAAAGCAATGGAGGCACCAGACAGATCAATTATGTGATTGTTCAAATTCATTTAGACTTGAGCATCTGAAAATGTGACAGGCCTTGTGCTTCATTACCTGCATCTGAACCGTTTCTTGTTCTCTCTGTTAGATGCATGTGAACTCACCTTGGACCCAAACACAGCAAACACATACCTCTCTCTGTCTGAGGACAACAGGACCTGTGACACTGGTGAGAGAGAAGCAGCCATATCCTGATCATCCAGAGAGATTCCACCACTGGAAGCAGCTGCTCTGTAAAAATGGTCTGACTGGCCGCTGTTACTGGGAGGTGGAGAGGAAAGGGTGGGTGTCTGTAGGAGTAACTTACAGAGGAATCACAAGGAAAGGAAAGGGTGCAGACTGTTGCCTTGGGCTCAGCAACAAGTCTTGGAGTGTGTGCTGCACTCAACACTCTTATTCTGCTTTCACCAATAACACAATATGTGCATGGATACATACTCCCGTCTCTGTTTCAGACAGAGTAGCAGTGTATCTGGACTGGCCTGGTGGCACTCTGTCTTTCTACAGAGTCTCCTTTGACAAACTGATTCACTTCCACACCTTCCACTGCACATTCACTGAACCTGTCTACCCTGCTTTTGGGTTTGAGTATCTGATTAGGTTTGACTCCACAGTGTCTTTGTGTCAGAGGGAGGGAGAGTGCTAAAAAGTCCTCTGTAAAAGATCCCCAAAAAACAAGCAAAACCAAGAGCATGGGAGTTTAAAAATGTATTTACATGGATTTATAAGGTAAAGGGTTAGGCTTGCATTGTTAATAATCTTCTAGAAGGAACTGCCTGCAGAGCTCAGAGACAGTTTTGCGTCGAGGCACAGATCTGGGGAAGGCTACAAAAAAGTTTCAGATGCTTTGAAGGTTTGCAAGAGCACAGCAGCATAATTCTTAAATGGAATAAGTTAGGAACAACCAGGACCGCACGTCGACTCCAATCAAGGTGTAGGAACAAGAAATATCTGCAACTTAATAAAACGTGAAAAAAGTGAATACTGTTTGAATGCACTGTGTTCATGCAGCTGGTTTCACACTATTCCTCTGATCTATAGAAGTATGCTAGTAAGGAAAACATGGATGTAAACTTGTAAGGATTTAAAACTTAAAGAAATCATCTTGGCAAATGTGTATCAGAAAGAAAATGCATTCATTTGTTTGTTGGGTCTCACAGATAAACAAGTGTTTGTGTTTTATTATTGTATAACACTGACTGTAAAGAGAAACTTTGTTTACAAGAAAACTCCACCTGTCACCTTTAATTCTAAAAACCTTTGCCTGTAAAGGAACCTAATGGCAGCATAAGCACTCATTTTTATGTCACCAATGGGCAGATATGTATATTTTTTCAACACTCATATGATTCTTTATTAGAGCTGGGTATCATTGGAAATGTTTTGGTACTAGTGCTGATTCCAAAACCACTTTTATGATATATTTGAGAAATATGTGTTTTTCAAACATTTTTCCATTTAACAACAGAAAACTGTCTGAACAGAACGTTCTAAAGTTTTTAAATATTTGTTGCAAACTCATATTTTCAATTTAAATTTCTGTATTTTAAAGCAGGAACTGTCTGAGTAAAAAACTCTTTAAGCTGCAATATCTAATATTTTTATACTAAAATTGATCAAATAACTATGTGCAATGAGAAAGTGGAGACAAACCCACAGAGAACTGACACTAGCTCCCTTCAGCTCTATGGACCATTTTAGTAGCATTCAGTTTTATTGTCAGTTCAGTCTTAGTGCTCTCATGATTGTCATTTCCAGCAGCAGCAGAAGGCAGCTGTTTTCAGTGAAAAAGCTCTCATAAACCCGGTGTGCATGAACCCCACATCACCACAGACAGTTAGCAATTATTAGCTATTTTAGCTGTTTAAGAGATAGATATTAAGAGTTGGTAGAGGCCAAAACATAGCCATAAGTTTTAGACTAATATGAGCCAGGCCACAAAAACAGACTTGTTTCAAAAGACTTGTTTCAGCTTGTTTAAAATGACAATGCTAGATGTCCACTATCATGCTTCAGCTTTTAAACACAGCCATGAAATACGCTTACTACAGAGAAATAAGCGCTAAGAGCTAGTGTGCACAGTATATCTGAATTTACTCCCAAACACAAATATCACCACCTTGGAATGGGTGTACATGTAAAAGAAATAAATACTAGTTACATGTATCAGGACTGAACAACATTTTATTTTGTACTTTTCCAGAACTTCTGTACAATACCAAAATTTTCTAGATTTAGAAATGATCACCTCTGAAAGTAATCCAGCCTTTATAGAGCCACAGAGGAACCCTGCCTTAAGCACAACACAACACAACCAAACAGGGATATGATCTTTTCACTTCCACCTCAGGAAGTTTGTTGCAATCAACATTTTGGCAATCACATATATTCTGCTAGGAGCTGCATGTCATATAAACATTCTATAACATAATAAAAGAAAGACAAAGGAATGCCCTATATTAGTAATCTGATTTGAATCTTCAGCAAAATGATCCCTGCCAGTGGGCCTAGGGTTTGACAAAACACTGACAGCAGAGTCAAACTGCTCTTCTGCCCAACAACATGTCTGTGGAGAGGCCAGGGGGCAATGGAGGGCAGAAAGAAATGTGCACAGCAGCCATTCATTTATCTGACCCACTTGTCTCATGTTGAAAAGCTTCTTGCTGATGAACCATCTGTTTATGGGATTAAAACAAAAGTAAACAAACATTTTGGAAAACACTGTGTGCTTACTCATTTTCTGGCAGAGTTAGATGAGAGGATGCCACTCTCATATTTGTCTGATAAATATACCCACATTTGATTACCTGAATGAGGATACTGACTTTATTTGAGTAGCTCAGATTGCTGAAGCAACAAAAGCTGGAATGAAGATTGTAGATTTTCTCCCACCTTTTACAGTTGAATTAAGCAATAGGGGATTCTCTTTACAGTCAGTATGAACAGGTGGAATGATTACAGCAAACAATAGCACTTTCAATGGGCATATGGACATGTGGGCATTGAATTGAGACAGACTTGAAAAAATCTGAACATATGCTTTTAAGAGTGTTTCCTTCACTGAAATCCCTACAAACTCTGTCACCTTCTCTTTTCCTAGAGAACTTTCCTCACTCTGTTCAGACTAAAGGCAGAGCTGCATGTCAACAGCTTTGTTGCATTGTTCAGCAGTGAATCTTGACCAGTGTGTGAATTAACCAAATACAGTAAACTCTCATCTGTGAAAACTGGTTTCTGATTTCTTCAATGCTTTATTTCCCCAATTGATGTAATTTTGCAACACCAAACCTGATCTGTGTTGAGCCTGACATCTAGTGGTGAAAAGGATACTTTTTAAATTAGTTGGGGTTTATCAGTTTATTTTTAACAAAAGGTTCCTGACATCTTAAAGTGTTAAATGAAATGATGTGGAAACATAAGACTTGCTTTGCCTTCTGTCTGTACCTCTGTATAGATGCAACCAAAGCCTTTGGATAGGCCTTCATTCAGACAGAGCAGTGACTTAGTTACTTGCAGTGTAAACAGATGGAAAGTTCCTTCAATCCCAGGTGAATCTTGCTAAAGCACAGGTATGGTTTGGTTTGTATTCTGACTGGTTAATCACAAGAGCCAGCAACCCAAAGAAAAAAGCAGGGTTTCCAAATAAACAATGTACCCTACACAGCAAATTATCATTAGTTTCAGCAAGACAATGAGGAAAAAACATAGCAATGGGTATAAAGATGGATGTCAATGAAACTGACATTTCTCTAACAGCCTCTTATCTGGTAAACAGATTTACTGTAAATTCAACAGCACTATTGGAAATGAAAGCTAAGCAGAACGTTTTGTACAATACACAGGAATCATTATATTTAGATCTGAGAGCTGCTGATGTTTTTATGTAGCCTGGTTCTGGTGGCAGCTGAGATCCAGTCTGAAAGAGGTGTGGTGTGGTTTCACCCTGGCCAGAGAAGACAAGGCACATGACTGCAAAGCCTTGGCTAATATTCACTTTCTCAAACTACCTTTACTTATGAAAAGTCCATCTTTCCTTCCTCCCCTCTTGAATTCAAAGAAAATGAGGCAACTCTGAAGGAGAGCTTGATCTGATGAACACCCTCCTCTTTCACTGGTCCAGCCAACTCAAGCCAAGGTCCCTTCATCTTGTCCAAACCTGCCTCCACTTAAAAGCCAAAGTGAGCTCCTGGACTTTTCCTTGTAGTTCTCCGTCTTTCCATAGGTGGTATGGAGTATAAAAACTGACTAAATTTCTTTTCGAGCTTGTGAATCAAGGTGCAATAGCTGCTTTAGAATGTTACTGCGTGTACTTTTATCCATTCCTACAGCATCAATTTAAAGGTTTGAGACAAGAAACTAACATTTCACAAGCAATATTGGCTGGTTAATCTCAAAATCTATCAGGTGTTTGGGCAGCCATCTTGAGTTTTAGAGTCAAATGGGACATGGAAATGAGAGCTGGTTTGCTACAAAAGTAGCACAAATAGACCACTCCAGGCCCAATTCACCAGCATGTGACAAGAAGTTGATGTTAATTTTTCACTGTCAAGAGAGCACTACCATTTCATCTCCCTCTGCAACATCCATACAACATAAGCTTGATTCCAAACCTGACTCTGGACTCACTAAAGCCTTAAAAATAGGCGCTGCATTCTCTTTTGTGATTTTGTTCCTCCACTGCAAACAAAACAAACAAAAGGTCCCTTTGTCTTTAGTTCTCGGCCTGGGTTTGAGTCCGGCACTGTCCAGAGAGTCAGGGGTGGGAGCTGCCCTGGCTGTCCGGGTCCGTCCCTGAGGAGCTGGTGTCTGAGTCTGAATCGTCATCATTGTGGTCAACCTCCGCCAGACTTTTCTCCCGTATTCGCCTGTGGGTGGCACTGAGGCGAGCCAGCAAGCCCTGGTAGTCAAAACGACCACGCTTCTCACCAAATGGGTCCTGAGTAGAGAAGACAGAAAAACAAACTGTTTGAACGTGTACAGTGGTGTATGCCACTCAGAAGAGCTGTAATCATGTATTCGTCCTTATGAGTTTACTACAGCAGAGGTGTAACATAGGGCTATTATTGTTAAGTTTTTGTCACAAAAAGATCTATTTTATTTTGTGTTTTGTACTATATACAGTGCATTTGGAAAGTACTCAGATCCCTTAAATTTTGAACTTTTTTTTTTAAATTGCAGCCTCATACTAAAGGAAAAAAATATATAGGGCCAGTGTAATAGCGTAATTAACACCCTTACTGCTTGCTGTGAAAAGCACCACCATAAGGTTAGGTTTAGGCACGAAGAGTGATGATTGGTTAGGCTTAAAATAACAGCAAACGTAAATAGGGGCACTAATCACACCAGCACATCAACTTTGGACATCAGAAAGGGAACGCTCCTGTTGTTAAATGCAACAGCTTCATGAACATAAAAAAATGTACATGAATATAGTCACCTGCATGTTCTGTCCCTGTAGATGCAGTCTCTCTTTGCAGACTCCCTCATAGAAATCATAATATTCTAGAAAGGACTTTTCCATCACACTCCTAAAAATACAGATGCATACACCAATCAGTTAATTAAAAAAAGAGTCAGTGGATAAAAGGAGTAAGTAAGTAAGTGAGAATGACAAGAAATGAAAACAAGTTACACATGGAAGAAAAAATAAGGATGAATTGGACAATTATGTTAGTCTCACCACAGAGCTTCAGGACAGGGGACTTTCCCCTCCAGCATGTCACACACAGCCACCCTCATGGTTTCATGGCGGATGCACTCGTTGTAGTTCTTACTGTCTCCTGGGTGGCGCTCCTGAAACACACACACAGTAGAGCTTTATCTAATTTGGAATGTGATCTGGACCAATACATCAAGATCAGCATCTGCATTTATACATCAAAGTTGTGTGTCTTAAGATGACAGAAAATACCCTGTTAACACATACATTTTTAATGTCTTAAGGCATTTAAGTTTTTTTTTCTATATGTTATGCTTATTTTTCATAAGACTTCTTAAGATCTTAAGACTTAAGATCTTCAGGAGAGAGAACTTCAGTCCAAGTGAACATCTGATGCAAAATTTTAAGACATTCCCACAAGGCACTCCATGATATTGCTTTTGTAATATGAGGTCACAACAACAGCATTGGCTGTTCTTTTATCAATGAACCACAAGAGGAACAGCAACAAAACCAGAGCTACGTGTAGCCTAATTAGACCCCTATGCATGACTCAAACTGTTAAGTCACAGTCCTTCAGAACTGTTTCCCATTACAGCTCTGGAGAAGTAGTGACCAACATGCATGGTAAATGGTAAATGGACTTGTACTTAAATAGCGCTTTTCTAGTCGTATCGAGCGCTTTACACTACGCGTCACATTCACCCATTCACACACACATTCATACTATGCACACAAAGCGCTCTAACACATTCACACCCATTCACACACCATGCAACGTGGGGTTCAGTATCTTGCCCACTTCACCACGGACTGGATAAGGTGGGGATCGAACCACTGACCTTCCAATTATTTTCTTCTATGATAATAAACTAAATATTATTATATATTACTTTTGCTCCAAAGGCAGCCCAAAAGCACTCAAAGGATTTATAAGCTGCCTGAAGTTTTCCAACTCTTCATCACTGGGCTGAAATTGGTTGTAGCCACCCCCTGATCGTACCCTGGAACGGGCTGCTGATCCGCTCCAAACAGACACTGGATACCAGTGTTGATGTTACAACTGTTGTGCCAGACAACCTTGCACAAAAATCTGACGTGGTGACATGTGTCTGGCAGTGGTTACACGGATTGCTAAAAAAGTTTAGGTCATGGTTTATCCAGGGTAGGAGGTGCATTTTATGGAGTTACTTTTTCTTTAATTCTCCAGACATGTAGACATCATCCCATAGCCTCTCAGTGTATTGGTTCAGAGTGTGCCTCCCACCTATGGCTCTCCCCTGGGTTGAGCCTCAGAAGACATCTCTAAAGAGACAAATGGGACTATTACATGTTTTAAGGAATATCACAAGTTGGTTGTAACCATCAATTCCTCCATTGATTACAATTCTCCACCTAAAACAAGTGGAGATAGGGACTAGAACAAGGGGGTAAGGCTATAAAGAGAGATTTAAATTAGCTAGTCTAGCTGCTGTTAACATGTCAACTTATAAATAAGGGAACTAGCCATCAAATTATGTACAGCATCTTTACCACAAACCATAACTTAATGTAAAACCTAGTGTTAGTTAATCTACTAAGACACAAGTTCAACTTCAGTATCTTTGCAGTCAGTGGCTTCTCTAACCTAACAAATGCATTCAGGCATGGTGTTTTTTAAAGAGTTGCAAAAGAAATGCTTTTAGATTCAGTACTTTTCTATGTCTCGATCTCAGTCTTATCCAGAACATCATAACATTCTTCAGTGCAGAGCAGCTTAGGCTTAAGTGTGAAGTTTGTTTGCTAGCTTTAACCTCACAATCCAGCTTTGTGGTTAATAACAGCATTCACAACATGTTCAGCCAGCTACATCAAAGATTATTGGAAAACCATAAACATAACCAATATACTGGCATACCTGGCTTTGACTTTAGTTTTGAAGACAATCAATCCATCTATACTGAATAAGTAACTTGGCATGTTCACATTGCTAATTGATTGCCTACCTGGTTATAAAAGGCTGTATAGAATCCAGTTGTTGGTCATCTGATGATAAAAAAAATGTACGACCATGGTTGTTCAGAAACTTTCTGGGGGTCATTCTTTGCTCTCCTCACCCATCAGAGTTCACAATAACCCACGCAAATTGATCCATCCCACACAAATGGACTGTCCAGAATCTTAAATCACAGTTGCGAAAGACACGTGATAGGTACATAGCTCAAACATACAAGTAGGCACACATACAGGCCAACGCAACCCCTATGTCAAAAAAGGTTTGGTATGTTGATACCAACCAACAGAATTTAAGCCTTAATGGTCCAAACACCTTAAGATGTTAAAAATGGCTGTGTTAAATGGGTATTTTCTGTCATCTTAAGACATGCTAATTTGGTGTATTAATGTGGAAAAAAAAACTAATGTACTGATCTAATCTAGAAACTTAAATGCAAGTGCACTAAATAAACAAAAACAAAACATAGGATCAACTGCAGTCTTTACTGGTGATGATGAATTATATAGTAATTATATATATAGAATTATAATGATGAGTATAGTTCTGAAGCTCTTAAAGTCAGGTTGGAAAGATTTGACAAGGTTGGATAAGATTTACTGACAGATGAGATAGATTGTGGTTGTCAGAGAAAGACAGCAGAGCTAAATAAAATAAATCCTTTCCCATTAAGTGAACACTTATGTGTAGCCAATGTCCCAGGTGCTTTTGTTTTCAGTTCACTTCCTCACTTTGGAGAGGAGTTCCTGAACCTACATTTTGGCACTGCTCAGGGGGCAACCCAATGTGTGTGTTTATCCTGTCTTTATCCACATTTGTAGAACAGATATTGTGCATAGTGTTTGGGAGAGTTGTAGTTGTAGTGTACTTCTGTTGCAGGTGGTGCCAACCAGTAAAACAGCCAAAATACACTGGTACTGTTTTAAAGAGTCACATCATAACCTGTGCATACACATTTTAATTATTTAAATGATAACTGATGTTTAAAAATCATTAAAAAACTTCCCATTTAGTACAGTTCAGTGGGATCATGAGACAGAACCAAGCAACAACGCTTTACAGGTTGTTCAAACTTCAGGTTATGTGAAGCCCAAAAGTTACATATTAGTAAGTTATTGAAATGGAACAGGGATGAAGTAGTCACACTGATATTATACACCCTATATAAACTGATCATTATCATTTTAGGTTATACACTGACTTTAGGGACAAAATATCTCTCTTACACTTTCTTATTTAAATAAACAGAGCATTGCTTTTACTTCCATGTTGGTCTACATTGCTACTAATATACTAATCTATACAAATCAAAATTAAAAGAACAGAGCACTACCATACAGCATTGCTGGATGTGTTATTCCTTGTGGCCTTCAAGCATTCATTGTACTGCAGTGTGTGGTGTTTTATCAGGTGGTTGAACTAGTTGTGTTGCTTTGCAACCAACAAAAATCTCATGCACTGTTTTTATATCATAAGTTGTTGTTTAACATCATTCACGCTAAATTCAAAATACTTCCAAACAATGGATGATGGTCTTCTTCAAGAGACTAGCTCTTCGCCCTCTGCTCCAGACATCTGATTTTCATTTGGCCTATCTGTTAGTTTAAGGGGTGCTTGATTTGATTTGCCGCAGAGTTTTATATGAGCATAGCACTTGTTTTAAATGTCAGTATCGCAGTTGATCATGTTCATTTATTTGTGAGAAGCCAAAATTGTCATCAAGATTAATATTCAATTTGTGCAGTGGAGTTCAGATGGGAGGTAATGCCAGTGCTTGAATTTCCTGCTTAAGGGACAAAAGGCGTTTTGTTGAACAGGAGGTTTCACTCTGACCCCGTTTGGGAGGCACTGAGAGACCAGAAAACTTTGTACAAACGACCTGTATAACAATTGTAATCTGTACATTGTTTTAATATCTGACTGAGACTCTGACTGGCACCCTGTGGCATTGCCAGAGACCGCTACAACCTTTGGATGAATTGTAACTTTCAGAGAGAAACTCTTTGCACAAATCTTCTGATACCTTTTGAGGAAAATGGACACAAATGGATGAGACTCTTTGAGTTTAGGTTTGCGTTTTAATTATACTTCGGATGATATGGTGCATTAATCAACTCTGACTTCTGTTCCCACATGATGCCAATACTGTGTTTAGGTGCATGTAACAAAGAGCCTTGAACAGGGGAATTACTGATTTTGTCATTAGTTTCTAAAACAAAGATGTGCTACAGTTGTTCTATAAGAGTGATAAGAACACAAACACACATACACACAGACATACCTGTTCAAAGCCAGGTTCATTGTGATAGGGGTTCTCTGTCATCAGAGACTGGATGGAGATGAGGACAGATGAGATACTCTGGGCTGGACTCCATGCTGGGCCTGTCCATGTCCTAAACACACACACATACAGACTGGTTTATAGTATAGAAACGCCAAGTTGTAAGACAGAAATGCATGAAACACGTGTGTTTTCAAATGCACTTGTATCGATTCTCACCATGACCAACCGTCCTTGATGGATTTCTGGTGAAACATATACAAACTATCAAAGAAATTACTCTGACTCACCCCAGGATGCTGAGGCAGACTTTGCCATTACGGTAGAAGTTGGGGTTGAAGCGGACAGTGTTGTGTCCCGTGGTGATGAGCTTGACCCGGGGTGGGTGGATGGGGTAGTCCGGCGGGCAGCGGAACAGGAAGAGAAAGAACCCACCCTCATATGGCGTGTCGAATGGCCCTGTGATCAGGGCATGGATCTGCAGGGTATGAAAGAAAGAAACTAAAAAGTTATGTCAGGAGACAGAGAAGTTGGATTAGTGGATGAAAGGCAAGAAGGATGTCAGGTGAAGACAAGCATGGGATGAATAAGAGAGATCATAAGAGATGAGAGACAGAGGATTGCTGGGAACGACCAGATTGTGGAGCAGAAAATCTGACCTACAATACAACTGAAAACACCCACATCAGACCCTACCACGAGGAACAAATGAGTAGAAAATTAAATGTCAGTGATTCCTTGGCCTAAAAACTTCAGTTCAGACTATATTTGTTAACGGTGGTTTCTAGTCTGGTTTCCACACTAGTTAAACAATAACACCCCATTGTGGCAAAGTGTGACGCTTGCTGGAAAAAACCCTGATACTGCTCAACATACACTCAATATTTGTCAAATTCCCATATTCTACAAGCAATCAAAGAATTATTTAACCATGTGTTCTTTTAACTACTGTGTTCAAAATAACTCGAAAGTTGCAACTATGGTAACAATTTTCAATATCAATTCATCTTTTCAGCGTGAAAGCTCATACTGTATGGAAACGCTGACAAAATTATCTTTACTTAAGGTTCAATTACAAGCTTTTTCCAAGAACTTTCACGTCAAACTCTCTGACTTCGTTGGCATACAGAGTTTGCTCCACTGTCATGGATATGGCTCAGTTACGTGCCCTGAGTATAACAACTGACCCGCCATCTCCATGACAACTGGGCAACTCCATCTGCCGACAATGACACTGAGATGTGGTTGAAAGTGCTGGAAAAAATGACAAGTGGAGCTTGAGTTACAGTAATCCTGTCAAATTAATCTTGGGATTCAACTTTTTATTATTTTTATTTAGAAGAAAAGATTATTATCTATTGCTTCTTTAACTTCAGGAAAAAGTAAAAATTGTAAAGACAGCATGTGTTATGTTGTCTGGCAACTAGATTAAAGCCACAAACAGATATTAACATGTGTAAAGTGCCCTCAAAATATGAAGCTAAAATGGAATATTCCACATATCTTTGCTTTATCTTGCTTTCTCTGGGAACATCTTTACTAGCTTAGTAGCTTTACTACTTGGATTTAAATCCAGTTACTTACAACCTGGGTCTTAGTTATCTAACTTCAGACATCATTTATGTCAGTTGTGATAACATTGCACTCACAAAGTTAATTGCTGAAATCTGTGAGCACAATGACATTGCTATAACAAACTATTTTTCATGACTGTGCCACAATCCTAGAGCTCAACAATTACAGTTACAATTACAGTTATGTCATAAATATAATTTAGCTGTAACTTTGCAAGTAGTGTTTAAAAAAGTGTTACTGCACTCAAGAAAATTGTAATTTAAACTGAAATCGAATTGTTCAAACCAGCTTGTTAGGTTTTAGAGACATTCTAGCTAGGTGTTGAAAAAGTGTTGATGTATCTGTCTCTCTGAGATATATATCTTTACACGCACAAAGTTAAAGTACGTCACTAAGTGCACTGCAGACGTTGCCTCTACAGGATCTATTCCCTATGATAAAGGTAGCTTAACTTGAACAAAAAGAATATATGGTATATGATCATACACAAATTGCACTGAACTGTTGTAGCCCTCCTGCCAGTAGAGCTACCGTTGGCAGGTTGTGCGCGCAATAAAAGGCTGATCATTTGGTCTGACTTTTGGATGTTTAGGGTCGGTGTCTGTCCATCTATGATTTACAGAGACTTACAACACTTGTCTGAGCTTTTCTTACTCTTAACAGCAAGTTGTCAACCTTTCTCCTCTGCAGCTCTTCCACTCGTGTGTGCAGACGCATACGCAGAGACGCGCGTGAAACAGGAAGTGGGAGAGAGAAACGCGAACGTAAATGACCTTTTAATTTTTTAAATACTTTTCTTTGCTGTTCTTGGGAGGGCGGAGGATCGCAGCCCGCCCTGCCAAGACAACGGTAGGGGAAACACTGGAACTCTTAAAATGACAAGTGTAATGTGGACATAGTGTAAATGCTTTGTCAGACACAACATAGCGTTTTACCTTGGTCATGTCTTGAGGATCAGGGACAACAAACATTCCTGGTGGAGGCTCCTTGTAGATGGACATGATATCCCTGCAGAGACAGAGAGCAGATGAGACAGATGAGGTTCCTGAATGAGCAAAGTGATTGAAAGATGGAGAGAATCTTACCAAGACACCTGTAACCTCTACTTCTGGTACTAACTAAGGGTGTAATGATCTACACTACATCAATACATTGATTCAATGATCAACGGTCCCATAGCATCGACCCAAAATGAAAACATTGATCAGACATAATACATATTGTAACATCCCTCGCCAAGCAAGTGCAGACACATCACCTGGTTTCGTCTCACCTTTTATAAAGTGCGATAACACAAGCCACAGTGGGCTGTAACCAACGCTGAAAAAAATAACAAAAACACAGAACTTTTTCTCTGTGACAGCCACTACCTATATCGACTCACTCTCAGCTCCTTGTTCTGTGGAAAGACTCAAAGCTCACCTCCATACCCGGCTCCTAGCCAATTACAGATAGCTGACCTGACAGACAGGCTTCACTGTGTCTCAGCTGACAACATGTTCATTAACCCTGGAATAACAGTACTTTAACTTTAACAGTCTGAACAGCATTTCTTCACTTACCCAACACTGATATGACATATAACCTCACAGCCCACAACAATATAATCATTTATAGACACGCCTTTATTTTGAAATTCCACTGGCACGTCTTTTTTGGCATCAGCACACACACCTCCAAAAAAAATGCGAATGTGGCCTGAATGTGTCTGAAGGCGTGGTGTGTGGTTATGATACAGGAAGACTGTATTACCTTGGTTAATATTACTAAGTTGTAAAAACATTTTGTTTGAGACTTAAGAGTAAGGTTTACACAATATCCTGCTTTAATGTATACAAATAGGAATTTAATGTTCTTTCAGTTTTCTTGTCTAGAATGGGAAAAATTCAAAGCTCAATATATTAGAATGTGGCACTCTATAGTGAACAGAAGGTCAATTTTTATTAAAAGAGACTATTATTTTTCATTTAAATGTCTGGTTGAGCTCAGGAATAAAAATGTCAAATGATATTCTATTCTAGTTGTTTGTGATTTGATATCAACGGAGGTGACTGTGTTAAATCAGTATATGATATTGTCTCATATCAATCACTGGCTTCTGAATTGAATGTAACAGAAATCTTATCGCAGCAGATTTTGTGGTATCAGCAAACATCGAATCGTTGTCCATTGAATCGATATAATAACATGATGAAACTTGTGATTATTACCATTTACTTGGCAGAGAGTAGTTTTAAGTGTCCACAAGATAAGCTTTAGTTAAAGTGACACTGCTTGTAAATACCTGACTAAATACCACCAGGGTAAATGAAAAATGCCTTTTTGTAATTTGGATGAACTGACTCTTAAATAACTTTTTAGCCTTGTTTAATTATGATGCACACATGACAATTGTTTAGGATAATGGGATAATAATAATAATAATAATAATAATAATAATAATAATGGATTTTAGCGCTAAGTGTAAACTAAAACTAACTTAAATTGCCAACATTTATATGGTCTAAGAAGGTTTGTCGTCATGACAGAAACTTTATGGAAAGCTTTCACTTTCGATTTTACTCACCTTATTGAGATTTCAGGCGTCTGCTTACCTGACATCTCAAAATATACATTTTTAAACTGTTTGGCCGATTTGTTTTTATTACCTCTTTATCCTCAGGATGCACTGCTGGGAAGCCTTCTCGTTGTCCCAATCCGTGCTGAGGGTCGGGTCCCAGGAAGTGGCGTGGATTTGGGACAGAAGGCCCGCTCCTGCCACCCCGGCCACCCCGCCGACCCCTAGCCCAATACCGGAGAGAGGCGAGGAGGCGTGTACGGTTGGAGACACGGCTACGACCGGTGGCGAGGTACCGGGGGTGAATGTGCTCCCAAAACCGGCAGGGGTAGCAGTGACAGCGGACATGGGGGCTACCACAGCAGTTAGGCCACTCTGAGCGGCCGCAGCGGGAGGAGGAGAGGCCGGGTTGGAGTGAACAACGGTGGCTGCCGGGTTCGCCCCCGGTAGAGAGTTGGCCAAAGTCGGCAGCAGCGAGGCTCCGCTGCCCTGTCCAGTAACGCCTAAGCCAAGGGCACCGCCGCTGGACTCCTCTCCAAAACTGTCCGCCATGGCTCGGAAGCTAGCAAGCTAGAGCAAAACACCGTTGGTGTTGACTAATTTATGAAGCTAACAGTTGACTAGCGTTAGCTGTATTGACAGTTGAGTGCGAAGTTACCTCTGCTTGTTTTGTTGTCCAGTGGGATCAGAGAGCAGTCGAACGGGGTAGAGGCGAACACAGAGGCGAGGCCAGAAAATAAGACATTTCTTCCCACGACATGGTGGCTATTTCTCGTTAGCTTAACTGTGTTTTCCCCAGGCCTCCAAAAGTATGAAGTCGTCGGCGAAATTACCTGGTCGACCTTGTTCCGGCTTGTGAATCAGTTCACCGCCCAGTTTTTATCGGTTTAAAGGAATATGGTGACACAATATTGTGTTTAATGTCGACCACATCCTCACCAGTCCATTGACACAACGCAACTTCAGGATCTGATTTCTCACTAGTCAAGCTGCACTAAAATGGTAACATACGGGACATCCGGTGTGAACTTTCAAAGTAAAATTCCTCTTTGACTCCGGGACTTCAGTACGACTGGGAGTGCTAAGGTGACAATTAAATAAATAAATGAACAACTAGATTTGTCCTGATGAGAGAACCAAAGCTGAGCTTATTGCAGGGAAACAGTAGCCTAAGAGATTTTTTGCTATTAAACAACAGTGTTTTGAAATGTGTATCACATAAATAGGTTAAAACATTTGTTTATCCATCTCCCAGTTGGCCACAGAATGCTTTATCATTGGTGCATTTTTTTTTTCAGATTAATTCTTAGGACATCATCTGATATTATTATATTGTGTCTGTTTTTCACCACAGCCACTAACTGATCGAATTAACTGATAATACACCATGCTCCTACCAGTTCCCCTGCATCCATCCATTCCATTATCTATACTGCTTATCTGTAAATGTTGTGGGATGTACCCCACCACTCGCCCAGCTGACATTGGGCGAGAGGTGGGGTACATCCTGGACAGAGCACCCATCCATCACAGGCCCAACATATAGAGACAAACAACCATTCACACTCACATTCACACCTATAGGCAATTTCGAAGTCACCAATTAAGCTGCATGTGTTTGGACTGTGGGAGGAAGCCCGAGTACCCAGAGTACCCACGCAGGCACAGGGAGAACATGCAAAACATGCAAACTCCACACAGAAATGTCCCAAGCAAACTGGTGCTTAAACCCAGAACCTTCTTGCTGTGAGGTGACAGTGCTAACCACTGCACCACCATGCCACCTGTCCCACAGTATTTTCTTGTCAATTCAAAGAATCTTGCGTGATGGCTGGTCTGAGGTTATCTACCACTGTCCCATTCAGATATTCGCTCAGTCAGCTCCCAGTTGATGTTGATGTAATGCACATTGACAACCCTACTTCCTGCCCAGCCCCAGGAAGGTGAGACATAGCCCCTCAACCTATTGTGTCACACCTGAACTGATTATAAGCCTGGACCAGGCCCTGCTCAGACTCTCTCTTTCTTTGCTGCACAATGTTGATCTGCATATCAAATCAAGAACATTTTATTTGGCTAAACCCATGATAGAGAGACTGTCTTGCCTGTCTGTTGCCAGCTTCACTGGTTATATCTGGTTAGATCCACTCCAGAGTGAAGCAGAGTGTCAAGTCAGATTTGTGACTCCTGAAACCTCTCTGCAAACCAGCCCAGCGCCTAGGTCTAACCCAAAACAGCCACCATGCTGCATGGTACCAACACCAATCCCCATCTCCCATCCCATTTTGGAAAACTGGAGACTAAGCCCAAAGCATGCCAATACTGCAACTCACTTGACTATTCAATAATCAAATGTAAAAAGCTGATAGAGTTCAGAGAATGTAATAGCCTGGATTAAGTGGGAAAAGAGATATTGTAGGTGTGCAAGACCACATATAGCAATGAACTGCAATCTGAAAAAGCACCTACCACCTACCCTAGGTTTCATTGTGGATGGTGACTCTTATAGTATAATGCTCCTGCTAACAACCTGTAAGCAGGCAGGACTTGAAGGGTCCAAAGAACATCTTGCATTATGCACAATTAGGCAGAAAACTGAATCGTTCAGTCAGTTTTGAGGTCTCTCCTAGAGTCTCCAGGAGTGGAATGGGAGACAGAGCCTTCAGCTAGCAGGCTCCTCCCCCGTGCAGCCAGTTCCAAGTCTGGGTTGGGGAGCCAACACCCTTAAAACTTTCCTCTTTGATAAAGCTTATAATTAGGATTGGCTCAGGTGAACCCTAAACCTGCTGAGGCTGCTGGAGGAACTCCCATGATGCACTGAGCACCCCTCTTTCTCTCCCCCCATAAATTTATTTCTCACCACAGCGTATCATTAACCTTGTGTCCTCTCTCTCCCTTAATTTTTGCTTTTCCTCCCCGTTCTCATTCCACACGTATCTCTACTCACAGGGCACACAAAAGGCAAAAGGTGATGGAACTGATGGTTTTCAACCATCATGAATCTTAAAAAAAAGATTACAAATTAAGACATTTTCATAACAGTACACAGCAATTGGTCACTCTAACTCCAAAGCTGCTGGATCCAGATCACCACTACTACGCAACCCTCATCATTATTAATATCAGTTATCATCATTATAACAACCAGTCTGACAGTGCTTGAATACAACATTATATACTTCCTGGTCTCTCTCCCCCTCCCATTTCCATCTTCTCAACCCAACCAGTCAAGACAGATGACCCTCCCCACCCCAAGCCTGGTTGTTAGGTTTCTTTCCAGTGAAAGGGAGTTCTCTCTCTCCACTGTCCATTTTAGTTTCATACATAACCAAATTCTGCTGTGGTTAGTTGCCAGCTTTTCCCTTTCTTGACCTTTATCTTGCAACAATTTCTAGAATGGGCAAAACAAAACCATGTACTTTGAGCATTTCTCATATGCAACAGAAAGAAAAAAGGTAAGACAATGCAGACCATTTAGTTATCCCAACCATTTATTTTGGACAGATTATTTCAACCGAAGTGAGGTCTTACATAAAACTTCAGAAAAACAAAAATAAGTGTAGGAACATAAAAATGTAGGATTGGAGGTTTGTTAACCTCAGATATTTAATATTTTTTTCCGTTGATTGGAATGGCCTATCAGCTCGTTCAGAGTTCCCGTTATGGAAACCCCCCTCCGGAGGTAAGGAAGGAAGGGAGAAGGGACCAAGGAGGGGAAAGGAGACAGGGAAGGGGGGTAAGTGAAGAGAAGAGAGGTGTGGGTGTGTTTTCAGGTTTACATGGCGAATAGGATGAGGAACGCCACCATCAGACAGAAGAGACCCATAGCCTCAGACAGCGCAAAGCCCAGGATGGCATAGGAGAAGAGCTGCTGCTTCAGGGAGGGGTTCCTGTGGAGGAGGGCATAAAAGTACACCATGTCAAATATACACTCAGTTGCCAGTTTATTAGGTACACCCAGCTATAACTAGTGCCCAATGATTTGAATGGGTCAAACAAAATAAGGCACACTGTCAACATAATGCTATGCTGTTCAACAGCACCACTTACTGTATGTTTTACATTACTTATGCTTCCAACCAGAGTTTAAGGAGATCAGTGCAAATCCATTTAAAAATGAATGTTTTGAGGCAAAATGGATTAACGACTAATGTGCAGAAAAATGACAAGTCTTCCTGCCCATTTCAACTACACGGATTAGGTCTATATCCTCTTATCTCAGACTGGTCCTGACTGTCCTCTGGTCCCTTTCTGGATGCATTTCCTACCCCAGTACTTTCTTGAGGACTGACTCTACTCTGATGTCAGCATGGTAAAAGTAGCTGGAGTCAGAAGCTACGTCCAAAAGTAACAAAATCAAGACTCCAAGAAGTTACTGGTCCTAGCCAAGAAATGGTTGTTCAAGTTGGCCTTTACAGAGCATGTTCTAAAGATGGATTTGAAGTTACTGCATTTGTAAAATGGTGACACCCATGTAACAGTGCACCCTCTGAGCCTTAAAATCCACAACTGAGGCCCCATGCCATTTAAGCAACACCAGCTGGCAACAGTAATAATTTACCTGCTTGTACACTTCACTTGGAATGGTCAATGTGACAGAAATGTTAATCTGAGTACAGTAGTTTGTGCTCTTACATTGTTGTCAAGTTACTCCAAGTGCAGAAAAAGTTGCAGTTTGTTGTGGCCATTCTGGTCAAAGAGGTATTAAATTAAGATAACTATAAATGCTACAGTTACTACTGAGGGAATAGGTAATCACATTCATTCCATTTGCCCCTGTCTCCTCAAAATACCTGTAGAAAGAAGTGATGCTACTAATCAGCTTTGGCTGCCATCACTAAGGTGTACACATGACAACGTAGTCTGCTGTAGTGCAAAACAAGCTGAATGTTGTCAGGCCATGTCATCTAAATGAGAAGCTTTGATTTAATGCAGTTAGTTTTGTAAAGATACTGTGGTTACACTTAAGTCTGCCTCTTTAATGTTGTATTTGACATTCATTAAAATGGTAAGTGTTTAACATTATGCTATATTGATTTATATGCAACAATTATATGATTATATATATAGGACAAAAGATTTGTGACAAACTAAGATAGTCACTCAGACACAGTCACTACATACTGACCAACAATTCGCTATTAGCTTAACCAGCGCATTGTGGTTGTGTTACACAGATCAGGAGTCTGCAGTGAAAATAAATGTGGTGGTCAATGGGCTGCCACAAATAAAGCAATGTATAGGAAACACTTTTGGGGTTGGGGCATATTTTCAAGTTGCACTAGTGCACCTAGTTATACAATTTAGTGGTCGCAAAATGCAACCAAATGGTTGCAGTCTGGAGCCCTAAGTTAGCTTCTTTCCCACACCTGGGCTCTATACTGTGGACAAAGTGGACTTGTGTTAAATTTAAAACAAATTAGGGACATCTCAAACAATATTATACTTCTAGCCAATTTTCATGAGGAAATCTACGACCTGTAGATCCTGACATTAGTGAAGAGTTTTAAAACAAATGGGACATCAGAATGGAATGGAATGGTACAGTGTCACAGCTGCAAATATCCAAAACAGTTTGGTAACAATCTCCAAAGTACTGAGCAATCTTTCAAGGTGTTGTGGATTAAATAGTCATAAAAATGTTACCTGGCATAGCCAATGATGAGGCTGCCGAACACTGTTCCGATTCCAGCTCCTGAGCCAGCAACACCCACTGTGGCAGCACCAGCACCAATGAACTTAGCGGCAGTGTCAATGTCTCGGGAGACAGCGCTGGTCTGGAAGGAGCGGGTTGGGAATACAGACTGGCTGACTGGCAACAAGGCCTGGAAGAGGTATGAGAAGAAAAAACACCACAGGATTAGTTGCCTCATCAATCTATCAGCAAAGAGCCAGTGAGACATACTGGATATTCACCATAATCACAGTTGAGTTAGCTTTATCCACCATTTATAAAAAGGTGAATCAAAAAGATACCATGAAATCGGTGACCCAATACATTTTTACACTTACGATGTAAAGGGGGGGGGTGCACACAACAAAATTGTTAATTCCAGTGAATATCATTCAAGAAACACAATTTAATGGTGTGACAGAAATTGTGAGGTTGGAGAACATTAGTAAACTACTGCATTTTGTCTGTAATTTGCTTGCAAGATTCTGTCCTCTTGTCAGTGACCTTACCACCTGTTTGATGTGGGCAATATGGCGATTTACTATATACCCACAGATTTTTCTAGACACTGAGGTAAGAGCCCCTCAGACCAATTTGTAGAATAAGCACTATATTCATATGTATGTCCACATTGTAATAACAAGATATACAATACCAGTCAAAGATTTGTAACAGGCCCATTTTTCCAGTTGTTTTTGAAATTTAAGTACATTGGTACAGAAGTGGTGAACTGGCCATGGGTAAACAAATGAAAATGGACACCAAACACTCAAAAAAGTTTATTTTATATTCATGGATTAAATGTTTCCTATAGGTGGTCCATCTTTTGGTGACTTACAAAAACAATCTGCACAGAAGTAGCGTTGGAACAGACTGCTGTACTGTATGCAGTAGGACTATATATTGCCATTGTAATTAATGCTAGAAGTGTGTTTAGCTTCTGAATGAGCCTGTTAAAATTTCAGAGAACACTGGGAAGTTAAACTTCATACATTTCAACAACTAGAATACCTGAGGTGTTCTTTGAGAGGTGGTGTATACAATACCATGTAGACTGATTCAACAAGCCATCCACATATCCCAGTATTAGGTGCTGGCAAAAAGCAAAAGCAGTTTTAAAAGAACTAGGCAGGAAATCATTTGTGTGAAATGACTGACCTGCTGCTCCACTGTGGCTTCAGGTCTGTTGAAGAGGGAGACTGAGACTGGCCGGGCGAGGACTCTGGACCCCCCACGCAGCTACACACAGAAAGAAACTCATTTAAACCAGACACAAACCCTGGGAAACTGTATATTAAAAACAGCAACATATGTCATTATATTAATTTTATACTGCAAAAGACCAAAAGAAAGACCTTAACTATTAAGATAATCCAAAATTAATATCTCTGATGATACTTCAATTATACCAAAAATGAACTGAGATCAAAAGTAGCATCAAAGTGAAAATACAGGAATTAATGAGCATAAGCAGCATACCAATCCAAAAATCAACATTTTCATGACTAATAATAATAATAATAATAATAATAATAATAAAATAATAACAACAACAACAACAACGATAACATTGTATTGAGAACAGTTCAAGTAAATTACAAATCCTCACTTTCAAGAGGCTGAAACAGCAGCCTAACAGAATATTGGGCATGTTTTCTTACTTTAATAATCAGTTGTCAATATAGCTGCAGATTATATTCCCAAATAAATGGCTAATTGTTTCAGCTCTAATACTATGTTTTTAAAATCTGTGTTGGGCCATTGCATGCAATAATCACAAACTAGCATGTTTTATGGCAAATTTTGATTCACAATATTTCTGCATCAATTATGTATCCACTCAACCCACCCCTTGAACCACATTAAGGCAACTTATTCTCTGGTGATCAGTGTGTCAGATGTAAATATGGAACTCTGTCGTCCACACCTCCATGACTGAGATGCTCAACATGCTGCAAGGTCGGCTGACATGGAAATGCCACCGACTGTACAAATGTCATTAAGAGCATGGACCAAGTGTGGCTGCCATCCACTGGCAATAGTTGAAACTAACTACTGTCCTTGAAATCAAACAAGGATGCTAAAAATGCTGATGCTGCCATGAACCTATAAAATTCACCCTGACACTGTAATTTAAGATTTTGGGTTGTATGAGTAGGTTTATACTTGTCTTCACAAAAGTATATTCACAAAATAACAGCTACATGACAGTTAAAAGCTTCACGTGAAACGAGCGATGGACATGTCAATATTTGAACCAACTTTCAAAAAGGCAGAGACTTCGAACACCCCCTGCAATCTTAGTGGTAAATGTCTAAAGATTATTATCAGAGTAAAAGTATGAGCAGCTGACATACCACAGCAGGAGAGGTGACAAACTTGGCGCAGGCATACATGGCTGGAACCTGGAGAGAGGGGAAATATACAACTTCAGTGCATTCATTCACAGATTCTACAGGGTGATCAAGCAGCAAATTCAATGACGTGGTTAAAGGCTGTATGTTCACAGGAATCAAATATGTAACTTTTTAGTCATGACAGTGCCACCAACAGCTGTTAGGAAGATGATGACTGAAAAAAAAATCTGAACACAAAAGAAAGCACATGATGGAGGTGAACCATGGGACACTGAAACAAGACGTGGATATCCATCCACTTCACAAGGACCTCTAGGTTATGACTGGCGACTTTTCAGGGAATTCAAAACATTGTGCAGGCAGCAGCTCTGTGCCATAGTTTGTTCTTTACTGACCTACAGCCTTCCAGCTATAGTATGCTGCAGCAAGGCTGCCTTATGTTCAGCCCAGGGTCAAAGTGCACACATGCTCATATGTAGGCTTCCAGTGCTTACATATGAGCATGTCATTCATCCAAAATTAAAATTCGGTTTTGCCCTGGTGACAGAAGGTAAAACCTGGAGTGCGCATTGGTCAATTCTGGCAACAAGTTGAACAAGAGGGGCTGCAAGTCTTATCTGTTGCTCCTGGTCCAGTTCAGCCAAGAGGCTTATCCAATTGAATCGACTACTGCAAGGATCAGCTCCAGGAAAACCGCTAGAAGTCCACACATGCTGCCGAATGAATGGCTTAAACACTCCCACTCTCAGACGCCATTAGCTGAAACCTGGAGGACATTACTGCTTGGAAGTTTCACCTACTCCAAGATATGGAGTAAATATCAGTATTTAGTGGAAACGCCATTACGATTTGAATTCCCCCAAACCAAGATAGAATGTTCGCTTACACGACAGGATCATCCGTTTAGACCTACGCCTGGTTGATTGTCGTAGAAGAAGGGAAGCGCCGGAGTTAAGCTAAGTTGCTATGCTAACCAGACTCCACCGTGAAGGTCAAAAATGATCCACAGACGGTCAGCATGGGGCCTAGAAAGTAGCCACGGTGCACTCCGATGCTAAAATAAACCATAACCGAGCTGTAGTGCAATGAAAAGGTGTGACATGACACCGCAGGCATCTGACAAGGGTGTCCTTGCAGCGGCAGACTCATTCAGAGCACAGTAGGCCCAGAGTGTCAGACATTTTACGTTCACTGCCTGTCAACGCAGCTTGGCCGCGCTGTGCCCGTTGTGTGACCCGCTACTTGCATTAGCTATGCGACAACCACAGCAGCTGGCCGAGACTCATTCGTCATATTAACACTCCTCTATTATCTGCCTCGTATACTGCCCGTAAACACACATACTGATCCGCTCACAAGTTAGTCTTAAGAACCAAGTCACTGAATGGCCGACCTAGCTTGCTAGCTACTGAATGTTAGCAATGCTAGCTAGCTTTCCAAGCCTCTGCTGACAGTTCGTACAGAGAAGTTTAATTGTCAGACATCCATGCATCTGGAAAACTGTGCAGAGTTGGTATGGAGAAGTGTAGGAGTTAGATAAATGCAAATATTACCGGTTTGTTACGGCTTTCGGAGGGTCCGGGATTAGCTGCTCTCGCACACAGCGGCAGTCAATGAATGTAGGATGAGACAAACTGTCACCTTGTCATTTATAAGCTCAGCGTCTACGTCCTAAACGCCCATTGGTCAGAGAAAACCCTCCTTCATTCATAATTGGCCCATCGCCATGTAACGTGTGTGCCTCCAGCCTATCGGAGAGAGTTTTACTGAACCACAAGGTTTGTGACTGGCCGGGAGGTTTATGAAGGTGGGACCAAAGAAACTTTCATTAATTTTATTGGACAGTATTGCCGGGAACGACTAGTTTACGAGGAGCGACCTTTCAAAGCACATCCAGTGTCCTATGTGCCTATTGGTTAGTCTATGGGAAGTCCCGCCTACAGGTAAACAGTCTCAATATCTATTGATAAACTATTTATTATGCACCATGAATCACAAAATATAGACACATGTCAGAACTATTCTACGGTCTAAAGCTATTGCATGACTGTTTTTAGATAATTATTAGATTATATTATGAGCAATGTGTATGTGTGTATGCGCTGGTGCGTGTGTAGGCTCTATATTACTGGTTTTAGTTTTAGAAAACCTCAATTTTTCCACGCCACAACCTCACAATAGCACAGTAGGAGTCAGATGCATCACCCAGCAGCTATCTGCCTGGACCAAAGTGTTGAACTGACCCCTAACACACCTGTCCCCATTCCCGTAGATAGTGTCTCAGATCTGTGAGAATGGGACAAAGGCACTATGAAAGGAGGAAACAAAGTAAAGAGGCAAGGAATGGCACAAGGAATAATGAAGAAAGGACGGAAGGATAGAATAAAGATGGATACAATGAGTGAGTGGTGGCTGATTAGAGTGAACATGAAAGACAGACAGAGAAATTGACAGACAAATGTAGGGCAGAATGATGTGTTTTGTTTTATAGACAACATCTTCACTGAATTATTAATTAATTATTAATGATGACTAAATTATTAAGTTCTGATCCATATACTATATATACCACTGTAATACATGTCTGCAGTATGAGGGCAGTGTGCATGATTTCAAAATGTAGCTCAGTTTTCAATGATCTAATGTTGTTTTTAGTGGCTTTTAATGTACACCATCTCCCATATGCCCTAGATGTTTGCAGGCTAAAAGCCTAATTGTGGCTTGACAGAAAAGACGTCCAGGAGTGAGTTGAGTTCTGATAGTAACAGCAGGACTGAGAGGACTGAAAACTGTATAACTTAAAAGATTTCAACTAGAAAGTTGAAAAATGACTGCAAAAGAGCTTTGATGAGTTTTATGGATATGGACCAAAGTTAGGGTGTATACTAACAAAGTAATCATTCTTTAACTTTGCTAAAATCACAAAGGTTTCCATTTCTAATGGTGACTGCTGCAGAGGATTTGACAAGTTAACAACAATATGGAAAGTGAACCCCGGGAACGTGCTTCAATTTTCATGAAGACTTATGAAATAAAAGCTAATGAGAAGCTTGCATTGAGTTAAAGGGCAACTTTTCAACTGGATTCGTATGATTTGTGTTTGGAGTATAATTTGTTCTAGAGTTAATCTTCCCCATGCCTTCCCTATATTAAAATATCTCTTTGTTTCTAGCTGCAAAGCAAGGTTTACAACCTGCGTAGACTGCAAAGACATCCAAACTCAGGAAGCAAAAGAATTCCTCTACCATGTTGCTCTCTAGGAAGCAACAGAGAAAAACTGATATTAAAATAGTAGTGTATTTAATAGAAAATTAGTTTCATGATGTAACACCAACTCCAATATTTGGTGTAACTATAACAAGACAGAATGTAGAGCTATAGAACCAGTGTATAGAAGAGGAGATGGTCACCAGAGCCAAAAGAGAGGCCCTGTGGCTGAGGTGGTTCATCTGCCAGTGCTTGGTGATGACTGGTGTGATGTCTGTGTGTCACGTGCACATGCATGGAGACAGAATTGAAATCACCTGGCTACAACACACTTCACTCTGCTCAAACTTCACTGTGCTGATTTTATTGATTGATCTTTGAGATGAAGTAATGGGTAAAGGAGCAGAACACAAACTTTTGAGTCTCTGGACAGAAAAGCAGATACTAAGATTACAATGAAATAAATTAAAAAATATTTGATCTGAGATAGTCAAGTCAATTTTATTTACACACACACACACACACACACACACACACCACCACCACCACCACCACCAACTCCCTAACTGTGTGTGTTATGGTATATACCTATAGAGGGCACTGTCAGTCATCAGAATGTCACCCAGCATGCACCTTCACTTCTGTTCAGACCATAGACTGTATATAAAAAACTTCATTCTATTATTATTTTCTATACAATCCATGGCTCAGAGGTGAAAAAATATTTATTAAAAAACTACACAATTTTTGTAGGCTCCTGAATAAACAAAGGAATCTCTGATACATGAGGGAACATGCCACATTGAATTTAAGTGTGCATATTAGGAGCATTGAATCCTTAAGTAGTGTTATGTCAATATCGGCATTCATAGACTTCCATATTCTTTAGCCTTTCCTTCATCCCTCCATTCAACACATTATTAGGTAGTGTGACCTCTGACCTCTGGATCCTCTCCTCTTTCTGACCCAATGTTCCTCTTGTAATTGCAGCTTACTCTACCAGTGCACCCACTTCAGCTTCCTCCAGATGAAAACGTCAGCTAAATGTTAAAAATGTAAATTTACTGCCACCATTGAACAGAAGAAGCAAGCTGTCAGCTGATTTATGCTTACCATGCTGTCTGCTGATTGGGTGATATCAGAGAAGGATCTACTCATAAATATTCATTATATCTTGTAAAAAAAATATATAGATTGTATATATTCTCCACAGAGAGAGACAAACAGAGCTCATTCACACTCCATAGCAGCAGAGGGCGCCAGAACATAATATGTAACAAAGTTTACTTTGGTTTTGGAGACTGACTGACTGAGAAGTTGTTTTATGGTTTATTTTATATGTGTGGGTTTTTTTTTGTTGTTGTTGTTGTTTGTTTGTTTTTTTGTTTTTGTAAATTTTTGGATACAGATATTTTTGGTTAATGTAAAGAATAGAAACAACACAAACAAGCTAAAACTATATCAACCACTTTCTACGTGTGTGGTGTGTGATTTCCTTCACCAATTTAAAAAAAGAAAGAAAAAAACTGAAAACACCTACAGGCAGTGAAGAAACTCTCATGCTGTACAAAGTTAGTTTTTGAGTTTCCCCTGGATTCTGACTCATTGCACTGTTAAGAATCCTGATGCTCTGGTATCATTGAGAAGAAGGCTGGCTCCAGCGTGTGGGTGGAATTTGATTCTCTTGTTGAAGTGTTGGAGAGAAGAATGTTGCTCAGACTATTATGAACCATGCCTATTATGAACTACACCCTTTCATGCTTTCCTCAACAAAAGCACCTTCAGTAGCAAACTCATGCCCCAAGGTACTACTGAGCACCGCAAGAGTTCCCATTAAATGCATGCAACCCACTGGACAAAAATAGAATAGAATGGAATAGAATAGCCTTTTTATCATTGTACAGTGGAGTACAACAAAATTGTGTTCAATAAAAAAATTATCATGCAAACACAATCCACTGTTGTAGTTCCATTGTGTCTGTCCTTGCATGTATGCGTGCATGTGTGTGTGTGTGTGAGTGTGTGTGTCTGCAGACTATGTGTATTTATTTCAATTTTTGCACTGAAACTTCAGGATGAATGAAGTTCTATCTTATCTATAAAAGTCAACTTTAGAGAACTACTACAACTACAGGGTTCTCTGGAGAGAATAGACCTGCAGTGGCATATACCTTAAAGCACCCTTTTCAGAAATAGGATGTAATGAAATTGCTCTGAGAAAAAAATGAGTTCTGTGCATCGTATGTGTAGCCCATCACCATCAAAATACTCATTAAAGTCACACTGCCTACTACACATGACAAGATTATATTTGACCTAGAGATGGTAAATGGACTGCACTTATATAGTGCTTTTCTAGTCATGTGGACTGCTCAAAGTGCTTTATATTACAGGTCACATTCACCAATTCACGCAGACGTTCATACAGAGATTGTTCTATACAGTAAGCATTCCAACAGCATTCCTCCTGAGCCACAGCCACCCCATAAACAACCAGTACTGCATGGGTTGCTGTATGTTTGTTGATTTTGGTCATTTAAATAGCAAATACATTTTTATTTTAAAAATATATGCCATGTAAACACAATATCAGCTGAAAAATCAGTTTAAGTAAAAATAAAAAAGTAAAAATCAATTAAGTAAAAACAAAAGTTACTACAAACCAAATGACACAAGGTAACTGAGAGCAAAGAACCTTAGGCTCTGAGGCAGTTGCCCGGTTTGCCTGCTTGGTAATCCAGACTGGATCATGGGACCATCAGATCATTGGAGGTACCACAGAACAAGAGCAGAAACCAGCAGCCAAACATTGCTCGATTTTATGTGTCTTTTATAGGTTTGAATGAAAGGAGAAATAATTAAACTGTGATTAAACAGTGATTACTTGCCGTCTTTTAGTGATTTATTTATTTATCCTTGCATACAACTATATTTTATTGCTTTTGCCCAAAATAAATTAATCATGCCTTGATAATTAGATTGAGATTTACACTTACTTTAAACTTCTAACAATCTGACAAGTACAGCATCATGTCAGTTTAGTTTGGAGCCGAGGACGAGGTCCCTTTCAGAATTATTTGGGTCTATGGATCAGTGCCGAAGCTGTCTGTGATTATAGCCACAAGTATTGCATCATACTGTAGCCTGGTAGCCATGGATACAAAAGAACACACACAGAGATGTGGCACGTATGTAGAGAGAGAGAGAGAGAGAAGAGAGAGAGAGAGAGAGCAATATAAGCACTAAATGTAAAAACTGAATGAATTTCTGCAAATCTCAGCATCAGATACAGACACAAACTGTTTAAGGTCTGTCTTGTTTTTCCTGTTATAGTGCCTTTGTCCTATTATACATCAGATTTGTGACCACACTGCACTTTCAACTGTAGCACAGCAGAATGCTTTTTCTAATTATGTAGTGGGTGTTGATCCATGTCTCTAACCAGGTTCAATGCCTGCAAAGCCAGTGGTCCAGACAACATTCTTGGTTGGGTGTTCAAAGACTGTACCGATGAGCTCAAGAATGTCCTCACAGACATTTTTAACATCTCCTTGAGCCAGGCTGTTGTCCCCACTTGTTTCAAAGCCACCACAATCATACCCGTGTCAAAGAAGTCATCCCTGTCCACTGATGATGCAGTTTCCTCTGCTCTCCACTATACCTTCACACACCTGGACCAAAAACATTCATATGTGAGAATGCTGTTCATAGACTTCACGTCAGCATTTAATTCCATCATCTTATCCGGAAGCTGGACAGGACGGGACTTAACACCTCTCTCTGCAATTAGCTGCTGGACTTCCTCACTGAGAGACCACAGGCAGTTTGAGTTGGCAAAAACACATCCAATACCATCACACTAAGCACAGGGGCCCCTTCAGGATGTGTGCTTAGCCCCCTGCTCTTTGCTTGCTAACTCATAACTGTATGCCAAATTACAGCACCAGTCACATCTTTAAGTATGCGGACGACACAACTCTGGTGGGTCTCATCAACAATAACGATGACACCAACTACAGGAAAGAGGTGTACCAACTGGCCAAGTGGTGTAACGATAACAATCTCTCCCTAAACTAAGGAGATTGTTATTGACTTCAACTGAAAACTAAAAAACCCTGCAGCGCAAAGTGAACACAGCTGTCATGATCATTGGTGCTCCACTCCCCTCCCTCCTGGACATCTACAAAACCCGTCTTGCCCACAAAGCAGCTAGCAGTGTGGGTGATCCCACTCAACCCTCTCACAGACTCTCTCAGCTCCTGCCATCAGGAAGAAGGTACCAGAGCCTCCGTGCCTGCTCCACAAGACTGAATAACAGCTTCATCCATCAGGCTGTCAGAATGCTGAACTTGAATATATATACAATATATATACCATCTCTCCCCACTGCCCTCAATAAGTCTGGACTCAAACCCACACCCACATTGAACATTTATATACATAAACAGCTGTAAAAAGTCTAACAGAATGTACATACATATATGTACACATAAGTAGATACAATTTTTGTATAGTTTTTTAATATAGTTTTGTACTTTGTGCCTTGATTTACCTTATTTAATCCTTTTGATTTTTTATTCATCTGTTTTTCTTATCTATTAATAGCTGAACACTGGGGATCTGAGAGAAACAGCATTTCAATCCTCTGCATGTCCTGAACATATAGCAAGTTTGACAATAAAGTTAACTTTGCTAACTTTGAATTTCCACAGATGGCCAGTTTGCCACAGAGACTATGCAAAGGTTTGATAATGATGCAGCCGACTTTGGCCCCTATGCTTCTCTCTGCCGTTGCCTTTAAATTCTCCTCCAGCTGTGCAACAAATATCTTCCAATTTCTGAACATGATTCTGTGCTGAGATGGAGCTGATTTTCCACCCTGACCCAGGCAGATGCTGTGACTGCTGACTGCAGGCCCTTTTCATTGTATTTACACAAAAATATTCTGAATGACCTTGAACTTTTTATATGGGGAAAGATGAGAGAATGGTCCAACCACAGGATAAAGATACTGACATGAGATTATTTCTGTCTTTGTACAATTATTTGTTGAGGAGTGGTATCCACAACAAATATCCACAGGGAATGCACTGACCCTGAAATATAACATTGCAACCTATTATTTTTATCTATCTCAAAGGTGATTACTGATGTGTATAAATAGGAATAAAAAGAGGAGTGTGTCTGAAAAAATTATTCCAACTTTATGGGCAACAGAACCCTTGTGATTAAATTTAAAAATCATAATGCAAACAATGTTACAGATTTTTAAGGGCATCTACATGGAAAATGCTTTTTGAGCCAAATTGAATTTTTGTTGCAGTGCTGCACAGAAGCACGGGACAAATTAGTGGAAAGTTTGGGTGGCAGTGTCATATCCCTCTCATTTAATACGGGAGTTGGTCCCCAGCTGGTTGCTGGTTACCTGCCTGTGTGGTTTCTGGGATTAAAGTGATGTTACAAACTATTTTTAGAGTTTACCCACAGATATATTGCACCCATCAACTGAAAGTTACGCCAGTGTCATTTGGAGCTAATAATTGACACCCCCTGGAGAACAATAACATGGGGGGAACTGTCACTGAGGAAAAATAAATCAAAAACTTGAATGTTTGTCAGCTAGCATGAAAATTCAGTCAGACAGATTGAATCCTCCCTGTCTTTACTATCCAGACACAATACACACACACACACACACACACACACACACACACACACACCGAGAGAGACTGCCATCTTCATTAGTGCAGAGTGCCAATGTGGCCTCTGAATTTATTGGCAGGCAGAGGGGAAGCAGACATGTATCCACACACACCACACACACACACCACACACACACACATGCACCGATACACCGACGCACCCACACTTGCACTCCCACCTCCTCAGCATTCCACTTCACAGTAGCCTAGTAATGATGACCTTCCTCAGTGGGATCAATAGACTGGAGACAGATGAGCACAGTTAACACATTCAGGCACACACACACACACACACACACACACACACACACACACACACACACACACACACAGAGGCTTTCACATCTCAACCTTAGTGTGTGTATGTGTATGTGTATGTGTGTGTGCATCTCTGTGAAAGTCATCTACATCATGAGAGCATGATGGAAATGTGACTGGATATTCCTCACTCCCTCAAATCCATCCATCCATTTATTAACTGCCTCTCCTGTAATGGGATTTCGGAATCTCACCCAGCCTGTGATGGGCAAGAGTTCTCTGGGCCACCAGCTGGCTGCAGCCCCCTGTGACCCTTAAGGATAAGTAGTAAAGATAATGGATGGATGGATGATTAAATACTAGTTGTACTACCTGAATGCCCACTTTGTGTAGAGAAAATACATTTGTTGTGCATACCCTTTAGGAAGATTGTACTATCCTCTTAAGGGAAAAATAAACAAACAGAGGGAAAAAAGTGTGTTTGAATAGAACTGTGGGCATTTGCCATTTAGCTGCAAACCACCTCACTGTGTTCTGAAGTTCGCAAACCTGACACTCTCCTCACCATGGCTGTGCCTTGACATTCTGTTAATTGGAGTACTGAATCAGGTGGCCCCCTTCTAGAACCAGACCTGAGACGGGAGCTCACCAGTGAGCATCTGCTGGATAGGTCTGTAGCCATGGGCCAGGTGGCAGTCAAGGGCTGGGACCCAGGTGCACTGATGCCTAGACTGGTTCTAAATGAAACAGAAGTAAAGAAAGTGGCAGGCCAAGGAAGGTAAGAGGTGTTCTTATCAGATTCAAGAAACTTTATTTATCCCGAGGGAAACTGCTGTGCACCAGTTGCAATACAGAGGTGGAAAAGCAATACAGTGTGAAGAGAGAGTAGGAATAAAGCTATTATAAGGAATATATAGGAATAAAGCTAATAAAATAAAGGCTAACATAAAATAAATAAACAAGTAGCTAAATGCAACAAATGCCACAAAGATTACAGTAACATATGTATATACAATATACAACAATACGAACTGTAATTTAGTAGCATAGTTGGAATAAAATAAGTACAAGAACAAGAAGTAAAGTGATAAAGTGAAAATACCCAAACCAACTCAACTCAGGAGCAACAGTTCTACTGCAAGCTCTTTCTGGGAGTTTGAGCTGTACCAATCCACTGACCACCAGTCACTCCATTTTATCCTCACTCATTAACAAGACCCTGAGATAACTGCACTCCTTCATTTGGGGCAGCAACTTCAACCTAGAGGGAGCAGTTCACAGGGAACCATGGCCTCAGACTTAAATGGATTTGTACCATATCTGAAATGCATGGCAGATTGTCAGATAGGCTAACTAGCTCCCCCCACACCATTCCAACACTTCATTGGGGGTGTCAACCTTTTTCTCTAACATTATGAAAATGATGAGTTGACCTTCACTTTCTGTGATTTGCCAGCTGTGTGAAGATCGGATGAGAACCAAGTATTGTACTTCTCTCTGTAGCTCATCTTTTTCATTTGTTATACAATTATTTGTGGCACATTATCCCATTTTTAAATGGTGTCACAGGACCCACTGAAAATGTATTTGACATCCTGCTGAGAATACGGACACAGCTCTCACTCTGGTTATATAAGGATGAGATGATCTGGTACCCCACAGCACCCCTGCAGCAAACTTCCACTAGACACCGTGGGAGACATCATCACAGTATAGGTAACTGTAAGGACATCAGGACACTGTGTGGGTGCATGACAAGAAAAGAAGGAAGAAAGTGGAAATAAAGCAGTGCTACATGAAGATTTAGGTGAAGTGCTCTCCATGGTAGACATGGATTATATTCATCTGCCTTTCCACCTGCCCAGACCATTTCTTCCACGGCAATTGATTGTGACTGGAAGCTCTTCAAAATGAGCCAGTTGAGTTAGTTTGGGCCTTAAATGTACCTTTGGAAAGCAAAATGGAAAACTTTCCCCCAAAAGCTGGCCTGAACTCCACTCTTAGCTCATATGTCTGCTGCTATTAAAGGTTTAAAGAGGATGACAGGAGCTGATGTGATTGGATTTCTTGAAGCTTTACCCCAAATCTACCAGCTACTGGGATGAATACATTTCTGAGGACCTGAGATGCTGCATTCAGATCTTGGAAAAAGGTAGCTGTTAAATTAGGTAGAACTTAACTGCCATTGCAGCAGAAAAGCAAAATGGAATTATACACAGCTAATCAATGGCCACTTTGCTGACAGCGGGGACACACAGCGCTTGTGGAAGGGCATCCAGGTCATCATGGTCTATAAAGCCCCAGCACAGACTTGTGACAGTGATGCAATCCCTTCCAGACGCATTGAACAACTTCTATGCATGATCTGTCAGATTGAATAATGTGCTGGTGATTAAGACTATCCCTCCCCCATACAACCAGGTTCTGCATGTGACTGCAGACAAGGTAAGACAAGTTAAGTCTACCTTAACAATGGACTTTACTCCTTCCTCCCTCTTTGTCTGTAAGCTGCATTGTGATTATTTCTGCTTATCTCCAAGACAGTCAAAATAACACTACTACTAAGTCCTTCATTTAAAATGTGCCACCTAAGATATATGCAACTTTACATGTTTCTGTATCAGTGTCTTAATATTGCCAGTGCCTGTGTCTGTGTGCATCTGCATAGAATGCCTACTGGATGTGTGTGTTCATGTGGTGCTTACTGCATTGCCTCTGTATGTGCATATGTGCGTGTGTGGTGGCTGTGAGGGAGTTTTACAAGCAATCTCTTTACTGCTTTGTGTGGTGCACACCTACTTTTACTACCCTACCACAGTGAAGAAGGAACACAGACACAGACACACACACAGACACACACACACACACACACACACACACACACACACACACACACACACAAAAGCAGCTCCATTAATGCCATGTGAATGATATGGGCCGGTTGGTTTGGTATTGAGTTCCCTCCAGCTCAGTTTATGAGGAAGCTGCAGTGGGGTGGGGTGGTGAGGGTGGTGCTGGACAGAGACATTAGTTTAATTGTAGCCGGGGTCTGTGAGATTCCAGTCTCATACAGCAGTCATGTACAGTGCAGTCTCTTATCCATATACAATGGGTCAGTTTAACTTTACTCTCCTATATTGCCAACATTAGAGACAACTAGTAATATAAGGCCAGTGGTACAAGAGCTGATCAAACATGTTTAATTAAGATGTCATTAAAGGGCTGGTTCACTCTAATTAAAAACTATAGTTCCTCTCTTACCCCCTGTGGTGTCTTGCCATACATATAGTTTGGTTTATTTACTATGTTGAGATATATATAATGCTGCTATTAGATTTCTGTAGAGGTGGCTGGAATTTAATTTGTGGCCCTCTAAGCATTGAAAAATGTAATCAAAAAAATAATCCTCATCAAGTTTGATAATTGATCAATTGTTTAAGTTGTTTATACATTGGTGCATCATATAAAATATGGAAGACTGCTTTTTCTGTCTTTTATACAGTGCATTTATACATTGAATAATGTATGATCAAAATGACTTAAGTTAAGATCTGTGTGGGCTCAATACAACACCAGTAGCAATACTGATTTAACAGTGGGTTGTTGTGAATGATTCTGGGTGTGATCTTTATTGTTACTGTTGGCTCAGAGGATTAAAATAACTGCTTGTCCTAGCTGTCTGCAAGAATGTCATCCCATCGAAAAACATCTATGATTGTGTGAGACATCATCAGTATTTTTAGCAAATGCCCCAAAACGAACGTGTTTATGTTCAAGTGGCAACACCATCTAGTGGCTGTAATAATTACAATAACACTGAATGAAGTCAGGTGACATAGTTAAAGAGCAACAAAGCATAGGGAGGCGTCTGAGGTGGATAGACAGGTTGAGAAAATATTGGACTTCAACATGGGAGACCACTGTTCATTTTTCTGAAACCATGATCATGATCGTTCTATAACCATAACCACACATTTATTACTGTAACCATGACAACGAACATTCTCTAACGTTAACAGTTTTATTTTTTTTCAAACCCTAAAACCTACCCGGGTTTGTTTTTTGGTGTCTAAACTTAACCAAACAATAACATCTATCAAATTGAATACCAATTCATCATGCATCAGGTTTATCATAGCATCATAATATTGTACATGTTTATTGTTGAATTGTAATAATTTTTGCATTCAAGAAAATGCTCAGAGGGAGCCCCAGTCACTCACCTGGAAGAGTGTGTACTACATATCAAGACTGAGTCCTTACTGTAGTGGCACAGGTTCAGATCCAGCCTGGCCCTTTGCTGCATCACATCATTCCCTCTCTCTACCCATGTCATTGTCAAATAATGACAGAAAATGCAAAATAAAGAAATAAGGAAAAGAAAAAAAGAAAGAAAAACAAAATGACCATATAAACTAGTGCTGTCAAACAATAATTATGTCTCAATTACTGAAAGTAACATGTTTTATTTACTGCAAACACTATATTAATGTAAATGTAAACAGTGTAGTTACTGTACTTACTTACAGTAAATCCTAAATTCATACAAAGCAAAATGATCATTATGACTGTATCCCAATGAATCAATTTACTTGTTTCTGTTTCACATTGACCATTAGGTTTACATCTATATTTGGGACATGACATATTACCTATTTCAGTTACTTTTGAGTTTACATAATCATCAAAAACGCAGTGAGCTACAGCAATGTTGTAATGGTGGAAACCATAAAATACTAGACCACTCTAACATACACTCAATACATTAATACATTCTGATTGTAAATAAAAATGAAGAAATACATTGATGATGATGAAGTGAGATTATATGAGAGAAATAATGCATGATACCTGCATTCCTAAATTTTGGTTCTTGTCAGTTTAAGACAGGAAGGGGTCAACATCACTATCAGAGATAGCAATACATTGTACTATATATTATTATTATTATTAATCCTTGCAATCTGTTAATTAAGCAGTTGATTCATTCACTAGTGCAGCTTTATTGGTTAAAATAAATGTGATATGTGTTGGTCGTGGTTGTGTGTGAGCTTTATATGAGATCAGTGTTTGTGCATGTGTTTGCAGGTCCCTCATGTGGCTTTGTGCAGCCTGCAGCCTTCCCCATCACAAACCCTTCTCCCAATAAAAACTTTAGTTCATTCCTTCAACTCTAGTTGCTTCATTTGACCGTCACTGCCACAGCAATTAGCACCAAAATACTACTGCATCTCTGTTTGAAATAAGGTGGGAACATAGCCTGCTACAATATGAGTTATACTCAGGAGCATTCAGCCAGGACACACTAACCAACACTCATACCCAGCAATGTGAGCATGAACATTTCCTTTGTGCAAAATTCTGAGACACTTCTACTTTCCTCAAGTATTTACATTTTTTTCTACTTTAAACTTTTACATTTCAGAGAGAAGTATTGGTCAACTACATTTATTTCTAGCACAATGTCTTATCTAATTTTAGCTAGTTAAGCAACCCAACTATAAATAAAAGAGTTAAAACTATCTCCACCTTAACCAGCTATAGTAAAATGCTGCTTACATGTTGTTGAATCAGTATTAACAATCTAACAACATCATATATGATCGTATATCACGGGATATTTTGCTGCATAATGAGAACATTTACTTTAGATACTACTATTGATCTGTACTTTTACATAGTAAGAGTTTGAAAACCTTTCACTCATAATGGAGTATTTTTAAACTGTGGTACTGCTACTTTTACTTAAGCAAAAGATCTGAGTACTTCTTCCACCACTGGATAACACTGGTGTAGAATGGGTGTGACACTGGCCAATGTTCATTGTACTGATTTAACATAAATAGTATGATGATAAAGATGTAGCAGGGTGGTGCAAGGATTACAAAGGCATTCCTACCAAAAGACAGCAGTTTGAGCAGCATATAATGGAAAGCGTCTCTGACCAAAGAAACATTCTACTCGCTAACTATACTTTAAGCTGGATATACTTGAATTGAATTGACGTGTATTTACAATACAAATGATAGTATTAAGGGAAGAATACAAAATTTAAACAACACCTGTATAAAATAAAACCTACATAGAGTAAGAAAAACTCCTCACACACAGCTCTCTTTACCAACATACAGCTCAGTGCAATGGTTACTCTCACATCCAAAATGAGCCAATGCAACCAAAGCACTTCATACACATCTTAGCATCAACACTGACAACATTTCTCTCCTAGCAAGAAAACTGTAAAAAGCAGTAACATTACAATATGTGTTACTATTGCCTTTAGAGCTTTTATTTTTAGTTTTCATTAAATTTTTTCTTGAACCAAGATTCCATGTTGATAAAAAAAAAAAGAAAAAAAAAAAAGAATGGTACCTCATTACTGCATGGCTTGTGCTGCCTCCCAGTACAAGTTTGAGAGAGGATTTTGAAAAGCTGAAATATGGCCCAGTGGGCTTTAATAAGTAATTCCAGTAGTGCAGAACAAATATGAATATATTCACTGCACATGTACAGGATAGCTGCAAATATAGGTACGCAGTGCTAGTCAAACCATTTGGCCACAGTTCCTATTCACATCACACCTTATGTTCTCTCTTCAGTACACCTGGGAAAGAATTCTTACTAATCTGTTTAGTATATATTTTACATGTATTTGACAGGGACAGTACCCATTAATTACATTTCTGAAAATATGCTAGTTAGCCAAAAGGCTCATTTTCATCTGTAGTCCCTGATCACACACAAAAGTTCATACCATACAATACAATATGATAATGCCATACAATAATACTACACAATAAAAATATTCTCAGTGCATGAAAGGAGCATAATATATTATCATCAATATAGTAAGATAATGCTATACAATAAGACTGGTTGTACATGCAGGAGACTGTAGCAAACTGCAGTGTAATGTCACAGTAATTTTCTGTCAAGATAGGTTTAGAATGTAAAACAGTATTTGAAATAGCATGTAAACACATGCAAAAAGGTATAACTATGTGATGTAATTAATATTTTAAAAAATATTAATAATAGTAAGTGATGAAAGATGACCAAAGATCACCAACATAGCTTCCAGGATTCAGAACATTATTCATATTTATTTCAGCATTTCTATCATACCTACTCATTGTGTCAAGTAAATTGGTGACTGGCTGCAGTACAACCTTGTCAACAACAGATGGCAGTGCACATATGTTAGAACCTTCAGTGTGGGGATATCTGTAAGATAATGGGTTTGTTGCCAGGGGAGGGAGGGGCTTACTTGCTGTGGTTTTCCTCATTGGTTGAAAGAGGAATGTCTTTGACACAGTGTCATGCTCCAAGAGAGAAAGACGTTCTCTCTGCCCATCTGAACCTGTCTGCAGTTCACTGTCCACATATCATTGGTACATGTAATGGTACAGTTAGAAAACTCTGGTCACACACGCAACACAGCAATTCATGTTCAAACACATTATAGATGATCAGTTTAATCTTGATCAAAATAATTCCTAAATAAATGAACAAATAACAACAATTAAAAAACACAAAGCAAACAAACAAAACATTAACATCAAAATAATAATAATAGATCATAATAAAAACCAACCAACCAACAAGCAAACAAACTTCTTCAAATGTCTTTTACACTATTTAAAGCAGCATAATGTAAGTAGCCTCTGCAACAGTGAGTGGTGGTCCAAGTGAGCACTGCAACTGCACAGTCCCACTCACTGACGTGAAACACAACCAAATAGTGTATATAGTGTATTCCTCATGGTCTTCTGGAGCTGGAAGTCTCTGTAAAAAACTGTGCTGTAACTGATCTGCAGTTCAGCATAACTCTTAAACTTGTTGGGCCTAATTCCAGGGGTTTAAACCTCTGACCATCACTCATTATGCACTTTGTACTGGAGGTTGCACCCACTCTCCAAAGTTACATAGTACAAAGATAGGCACTGGGGCACAGAGTGGGAATGATAGAGACACCATTCTCCTTTACAAGTCAGTGTACCATCAAAATGATTTTGAAGCTGTTATTTTAAGGTAAAATAGTTACATTACATAGTTACAAGCATTTAACATCCAGCTGTGAACTGTAGCATGTCTAAAAAAAGAGGAAAGGATCTCTGAAAGCAGGTTCATTGTTGGGGCACTGATGACAGGAGTTTTGGTCACAAAAACTGCTCGAGTGGCTGGTGTTTCACTGGGAACAATTGACTAAACTGACATCAGCATTTAGATCTACGGGAAAAACGTTCAGCGATTGGGGTCGGAAATTGAGGTTGACTGTGCATTTGATGACCTTGATGCTTGTGCATTGGTGCGATATGTAAGGAAAAACAAAGGAGCAACTCTGCCTCAGGTAACTGATAATGTCAATGCAGGATGTGAGCAGACTGTGTCAACAAGAACAGTCTGTCAACATTTGCATAGAGAGAGATATTACTGTAGTGCATAGACCTCACATTATAAAGATGAATGTACTTTTGAGAGTTCAGTGGTGCAAAAAACATATACACTGGACTTCAGAGATGTGGGAAAAAGTCAGATGAGTCATAGTTATATTCTTCACAAGTGGATGAGTCTATGTGTGGCGTACACCAAGAGAATGATAGAAGCTTGACTCCTGCAGTGATAGGATCTGGTGGCTCCATTATGCTCCTGGGGGAATTTTGCTGGTGTGGTTTGAGTCCACTTGTCCCCTTCAGCCAGTGTTGTACTTTCTGCATCTATGTGAGGGTCCACTAGGAAAGAAGGACTAGAAAGAGGTATAATAACAACAGCTACACACCCTTGTTATCCACAGCTGTCCACAAGAGAGCATAATAAGGGTCATGCATATCAATACAAAGTTGGTCTGAGCAACTTTTATCCTATTAGGAAACATTGTTGGGATGACATGAGCGGTCACTGAATGGTTTGACGAGTATGAAAATGATGTGAATCATATGCTATGGCCTTCATGTTCACCAGATCTCATCCTAGTTGAACACTTATGGGAGATTTTGGACAATAGTGTTAGACAGCTTAGCCTAAGAATTTACTGAGACACTTAATGTTGTTTTTTCTTCAGTTTGTCAGCTGTCTATATATAGAGTACAATACATAACCTGTATTAAATTCTGCCTAGAGGAGCAAATCCTCAGCCCTTTGCAGCTATAGACCTTTAAAGGAAAAACCACTAGAGATGTACAATGTATTGGTGCTCAATATATTAGTCTCTGAGAAATTACTAATTTTTGTTCAGATAACAGAATTTCTGCTGATAATTATGTAATGACAATGTTAGCAATGTGATCATTTCATCATTTTGACCAAGGACAGTCTGAAGGCTAAAATGATCAATGACAAGATCATGGAGTTGAAAACATTTGATGACCAAACCTTTTCACTTGTGGAGGACCAGGGATTAAGCTGCATCTTTGGAACCCTGCTTCACTCTCTCAAGCTCTACTACTTTTCGGATATATGTCTTCCAGCTCTGTCACCACACATATTCACAACATGGTTACACCAGAGACATCAGCTTTACAACCAACATATGGACGTCTGATGTTAGCCCCAATGGTTTTGTCAACTTAACTGCTAAGTGGCAGGAGGAAGACTTAGAGTTGACGCGGGTTATTCTGCATTCTGGAACTCAGAAACCATCTCAGGTTGTGGGTTTCTTCCAACCCCCTGAGCCGACATCAGTTAAAACCACTTGCCCATGTTCCCTGACTTTGTCAGAGTTTGACATTGACATGGAACAAATCTTTGTCAATTTGGATTAAGATGAAATGGAGGAGGCTACTATGGTTCATTCCCCGTCATGGGACCATCCTTGGTGGGTTATCTGGCCCTGTCTTCTTGTGAAGGGAGTGGTGGCTCAAATATAGAAGCGTTTTGGCAGGGTGGAAGTGGATCTGTTTGCCTCCAAGGGTCACATACCCACCTCCACTCTCTGGTGGCCTGTGAAGTTGTGGTAAGATAAATGGATTGCTTGCACTGAGGCCCTGGAAGTTTCCTCTGCAGGGACCTCCTCTCCCAAGCAGGAGGGGAGGATGATTCATTCACACCCAGAACTGTGGCAGCTGCGTGCCTACCTGTTAAGAGCTCCAACTTTATTAACTTTTAAATGGTGGGCGTTTCAGCAGTGGTGTATTCCCATTTCAGTGCTCTTCTTTGAAGTTTTGACTCTTTTTCAGGAGATGCTGGATAAGGGTCTCTCATTTTCCATGACTAAGGTCTGTTTAGCAGCTATGCTGGTCATGTTAGGCTTTCCTGGCATGACACCAGGCACTCTCTTACTTCCCATTTTCCCATGGCCTGTGGTTAAGTCCAGTATCCCCTCTCGGGATTTGGCATTGGTGCTTGAGGCTCATTGTTGCCCCCCATTTGAGCCTACTGAGTCTGTGGATATTAATTTTCTTTCATATAAGACTGCACTATTGCTTTGTCCTCCACAAAGCAGGTGGGCGACCTTCATATTTTCTGTCCATGCATCCCTTATGTACCCACTTCACTTTGGATGGCCCAAATGCAGCAAATTCGTCTAAGGTAATCCCTGCTGCTCATAGATCTATGGCTTTTGAACCCTTGATGTTTTTTTCTCCACATCTCTGACACTGAATCATGGGCACTGACATTGAGTGACACACATACACACACACATAGATTTATTAGAACACATCCAGCCATATAATTAAAACCTGTGTTTTTAAGTGTCATTGATCCATCTCATCTGTGACAAACAGGCCACTTGTAAAGTTCAGAGAGAACTTTTTATTCAAAATCCTAGCAGCATTAGTATATATAGTATAGTACAGATATAGTATAGTAGTACTGCTCTACTTGACACTGTCCTTACCAGTAAAAAAGATAGCAACAACAGCATTACTTGTTCATTGCCTAAAACAGCCTAGTCTTTTGCTAAGAGAAAGGAACTACATCTGTCAGGAGCAAACATAAGTAGCTTAGCACTGTAAAGCACTTCTTAGGAGGGTGGATTTTTCAGTCAACAAAGCACACTACTACACTACTGCAAGTGAGACATTTGAGAATTAATTTGTGGAAGCATTTCAGGTTCTACACCCATAGATGGCAACATTGTAGGTAAAGGTAAGGCTTTGTATAAAGCAACTGCTTTGTGATATAGCAATAATAAATCTGAAGGAGTAACATGTTAGCTTATCACTGAAGTGAGGCATTAGTACACCACAGAGCAGTGAAGCAATTGCAATGGCAGTTTAGGATTAGGACAATGGTTATGCTAGAAAAGAAGAATATTGTCTGTAGCTGTTCCAAACCAGCACATTCAGAATGCTTCTTTTTTAACTTATCCAAGAGGATTGATGACCTCAAAAAAATCCTGGTACAATGTAAGCTTAAGGTCTACCCCCGACATGTGCATCAGTCTTCACTTATGTGCGTATATGTTTCTTACGGTCTCATGCATGTTATGAGGATCAAATCTGCTTGTAGGACAGCTGCCAGTATTTGTTGGTCAGCATTTTTACTTGTGACTGATGTGGATCAGTAACCTCAAGTCTGTCACTCTTTTTGGTTTCACATCTAACCAGCCCATTAAACTGAAAAGGAAAATTATTTGCTGAGCTAATTTATGCATCAAATAAATGAACAAGCACAAGGTTAAATGTTACATGGCTGATTGTACCAGTCTGTTAATTATGAAATAAAATGCATGACCATCATGGCTCTTCCTATTGTCATATAGAAAACGAGGGCAGCACACTGTTTTACAAGAAGACTATTCGTATTTCATCTTTATGCCGATGTATTGTAGCTTTGACGCAACATTTCTTATTTTTTGCCAGGCTAACTGTTTCCCTCTGTTGCCAATCTTTGTGCTAAGCAAGGCTAACAGGCTGCTGACTAAGGCTGCATATTTATTGTACCAACATGAGAGTGGTATTAATATTATAATCTAAGTGATTAAGTGTATTTCCCATACTGTTCCTTTGATGATAAAACTGACATTTAGCAGTGAAATACTAATTTAAAAGTCAAGACAGAGTCATGTCTGGTCACCACTGTTGAGATGAATACATGCATAACCAGCTTTTTGTAGAGCTGAGGACCTCCAATATGGCCAACAGACATTAAATTATGTCACATAAAAGCCCTTTATTCACCACTTACCTCTCTACATCCCACCTGAGCCAGTTCAGACAGGCCAGTCTGCTTTCCTCCTCTACTTACAGCTTTACATGATTATACCACATTATTATCCTAGTGGTATCCTCTGTGTGTCCCGCCATGCTAAGCTCTGTTCAGACGTACTCACCTGTAATTAACCCCTCTGTTTATTGTCCTACATTATTACACACAGCATGTGTAGAGCTGTTCCTAGTTGCAGCCCACTCAAGTATGGCTATCATGGTGAACACCTGTCCAGGTGAGCTGGATATCAGTGCAGGGTGTCTGAGGTTTAATGGCACACCTGCTGGCCTGGAATCAGCAGAAAAAATAGGACTGTGCTGTCTGTTCTTTCAGCTCTCACACACCCTGGGACTCCACTACCCATATCGTCTGAACTGTATTCACAATTAACTACCAACTGGATCTGGAAGTAATTTTGCTAAAGGAAATTAATTACCCCACAAAACCTTAGAGGAGATCATATGCCTCAGTTACAGCTTTGTTTTGATTCTGTAAACCTAATATTGATTTGTCAATGAAGCATAACTGTTGCACTGTAAAGCCTTCACAATGAACACACACAGTTTTATCATTCATATTCTTTCGTTTGTTCTCCAGCTCTTACTATCATAAAACTTTAAAGTCCATCTTTGAAATATGCATCAGTGTTCTCATGTAGTTTTTGTGGGCTGAGTTGTTAGAACTATGAAATAAAGTATCGACCTGACATATCCAAGTCTACTGCTGTTGAGGAGCACAGTAAAACATTTGCTTTGTTAAATAATTGTAGTGTTGTGCTATTTGGTCTGTATCTATATCTCCCCACACTCATTTATCAAGCCTGTTTTAAAGTATATGCTGTCATTTAATCAACTGCTGTTAAAGGATAAAAAATGCATGCATTATGTATATTTGGTACAGCGTATTTTGTATCGAGTAAGTGCATAAGATATGGGGGATATATCATAGGCCTCCAGTGTTTTTGAGACTCAGTATATTTAAATTTAACTACTTTCAGTCCAATATATAAATAAATGAATTATTCCTTAATTCAGACATTTATCCACTAGTATTTTATTCCTGGCAGTGTGGAGAAAAGCTTGGAACAGCATTACAGTCAAATAAAAATTAAATAAATAAAAAAAAACTATAATAATATATCATCATTTTCATTGATGAAAGGAAAAAATAAATGTTCCCTAATGCTCACCAGACTGACAACAAAGTTCATTGGAGATATACCAGAAATCCTCTTTTAGCCTCAAATCCTGTGCTTAAGAAGAGCCAGCCTGCATGGTTGATTGACATCTGGGCTAGCAGGGACACTGGGACACAAGCTCCAAAAAAGTATAACACTGAGACAAAGCATTAAATGTGTTTTGTCAGTAGTAGTTTTGAAGGATCAACATTTAGCATTTTAACTGACAATGTTGACTTTTAAACCTGGCTTTAGTGGTGTACCTTTCCCCCATTCAGTGGGGCATAAACAAGAACAGTAAAATTTTAAATGATTAGACATACGGAAAAGTTTCTCTGGCAGGGGTTTGCTGTCATAAAACCAAAGAATTGAATGTCAGTTTCTCCTATTTGGTTACTGATTTGTTCTTAAAACAGCCTGAGAGATGTCATTTACAAATACAGATCTCTTTCAGTTAAAGGCTTTGTTGTCAATACAAGCATTTCACTTGACTGGAGTTTTTACTACGTATTTTCATTGATTTATTAAAAATATTTAGATTTATCACATACGGGGACGTTTCATGTTGCTGATGCTATGACCGACTGCTCTGACAATCACAAATTTACACCCTCATTGTCTCTCCCTAAGTTATCTCATGTGCTTTACATTTACATAGCTGCACATCAGATCAGATTTAGGGCATCAGATCTAGTTTAAAACAGAGAAGAATCTTTAGAGTTGGTACAATATCAGCAGCAATATCCATACAGCCCCTTTTTTTCTTGTTTTATAGGAACCACCCACTGACAGACTGATTGACTTTTCTATCTAAAACCTTTTTACAGCCTCTGTTCCATTTACAAGACGGGGACTGCTACACTGTATGAGACCAAATATCAACCACAAAGCATGAACAAATAGGAAGGCACATGCATTTAAACAAATTCACGAATACATATACATGTGTACAGTTTAAACACATGGCCAAATTTAAAAACACACACAAACACATTCATCTCTTGGATTTTACTCTTTCTTCTTATCATTCTCTCTTTCAAACACAGATATATGGTCATTTCAATCTCTGTCGTCAGTTTATTGCTTCAGCAGTGATTTCTGTTTTGATTGGATAACTCATCTGATTGCTGTGATACCAGGGCTATGAATCACAGGATGTTTTATTCTACTGAGTAAACATGGTAGATTTCTTATAAAGGTGGCATTTAAAGGTACATTTATTTCTCTGTTTATCTTATCTCTTTTTATTTATCTGTAACTGGATTTTGGCTGAAGTGCATTTGTAACATTTACATTATATTATGATACGTTGCCATACATTTAAGTGAATGGGAAAAGGAAAATAAATCTTTCCAAGCATTACTGCAAGATGTTATTTTTTGTGAGGGTCAAATTTGAGTTAAAGAGTATCAACACCAGTTTAGAAAACATGGCATTTAAAGCACTGAATATTGTTCACTGTTTTAGTACATTGAAAATAGAAACATCTGAACCCCATGGAGAGAACTTGTTGGGGCAGTATGTTCTTGGAATTAAGTAAATTGGTCTCAGCTTTGCAGTTCTCCAGTTCAGAAGCCATTTCACTAAGTGCTGATAATTCAGAAATAGCATTGGTACAATATTTAGGATGTCTTTTTCTTTATAGTACAACTACACTTTTTAATAAGAAAATATATATGATGTAAATATACAATGAAAGCCTCTTTTTGCATTCACAATTACCCTTTTGATATATAAATACATAATCCGTCAGATATGAGCTTACATTACAATTGCAGTAGGAATTGGAACTTTTAGGCCCTGACTGACCATTGGGAACACTGGTAATTCAAAAGTAATTAACTTAACTTACATACAATTTTGAGAATTCAAATAAAAAGTCATAGTATGGGCCACGAGCATGGTCCACTTTGACAAATAGGATTGGATGTGACAGGTTAAGAACAAGGCTTTCAAATGAGTTATAACTGAGTTTAGGTTTAGGGTTGATAAATAAACTCAAAAATGGCTGCAACTCATCTGGCTAACATAGTTATTCTGACACAGCCACGTTTCAAGACAAAATGAAATCCATCCATACATTATCTATGCTGCTTATCCCATAAGAGTTGTATCGAGGGCTGGAGCCAATCCCAACTGACACTGGGCAAGATCAACTGACAGGTCGTCAGTCTAGGGCTGACATATAGAGACAAACAACCAATTACACTCACTTATCACACCTAAAGGCAATTTAGAGTCACCAATTAACCTGCAGGTCTTTGGACTGTGGGAGGAAGCTGGAGTACCCAGACAGAACCCACAATGGCACAGGGAGAACATGCAAACTCCACACAGAAAAGCTCCAGGTGGACTGGGACTTGAACCTGGAACCCACTTGCTTTTTGCTAACCACTGCACCATTACCACTGAAATAAATCAATATAATAATCTGATATTAAATAATTTACTATTACAGCTTTGGATGAGAGAGATATAACATTTCATTCAATTCAATTTCAATTTTGTTGTGTTGTTTGTTGTTGTAATTCTCTTTTGCACTGGTGGTGTTTATTTTTTCTTATGTTGCTGTGAATAACTCCTCTTCTGTTTACTTTTGATTCAATTACTGTAAGTGGTTGGGGAGCTGACACAGTCCCACACGTGTAAATCAGTCTGATCGTCTACACTCGCATCTCCTGCCTGAACTTATTTTGTACAGTAACAGACTCCAATACCACACTCATGACATGACAAGACCCATGATAGTCTTGGGTGAACTTAGTGTTTCTAGTGTTCTCCATTAATAACTGTTTTTACTAAATGTGTGGGTGGATGTGGATGAGGTAAGGGGAACATGTAATGAAGCAGAACTGTATAAAGGCGAGTCCTTCAACAGCTGCTTTATTGATTGTATCTCTTTTTCTGTTGTGTAGAATGAATTAATAATTTTCTTTACCCACCTGTTGCCTAAAACCAGCAGGGCATTTTAGGATCACAGCATTGTTTAAATCTAAGTACTTGCTTTAGTATTTTAGAATTTCATTTTATAACAATAAAGTGGTCACCTAGTGTTACTTTTAATTTGTATTGTATGGATGTTGTCATTATTAACTTCAAACTTCCTGCATAATCGCTTTCAGCACCATGGACAGCACCATGGATTTATCAATAGCTGCTGATAATTTTAACTTGTACAAATCTCAGTCAAGTAAAGGATGAATGAGGGAGACATGACTAAAATATTCAACTCTATAACAGTTACTAGGTGATGGAGAGGGCGAGGGATGCAATGCATTTTGGTCACTTTGCTAACAAGGGGGATGGCATCTTCCTTGTCCCCCTTCAAATCACCTACTGACTGTACTTTGTATTTGTTGCTAAGAGCAAATGTTGCCTACAGGCCAATAATTAAACTTTCTAGTCATTAAAATGTATTTTATCTTTCACATTTTAGTTACAGCCCAGCGATGGACTGGCGATCTGTCCAGGGTGTACCCCGCCTCTCGCCCAATGACAGCTGGGATAGGCTCCAGATCCCCGTGACCCTTAACGGATAAGTGCTATAGATAATGGATGGATGGATGGACATTTTAGTTATACATATCATCACATACTTTGCACATACCAGTAACTGCTGGCATCATAAGGGTGTTTAATGAACCTGAAAACTCTCATCTTTGTAGGCCTTACATTGTAGTTTTGAATTGTCACCTCTATGTTGTTTTCTTTAAATCACAGATTTAACAGTTGCTGAATTTGTATAATAGTATAATAGTAATTAATTAGTAAGTAATTAATTAACTCAGTTATGTTTATTTTTGTATTTGTGGTGTCGAACATTAAAAAAAAAACCTGTTGCTGCCTTTTTACCTGATAAGATTTTCACTCATTTCGTTTTTGTTATAAACTGTATTAGACAATGCAGACAAACTGACAGACTGGGTTGGCTCTTTATTAATTAGTTTCATATGTTATTACAAAGTGACAGTGTATGTACTGTACATGTGTTCATCCCTTCATGTCTGATACAATAAAATATATTATTATATCTTCTACTGCAACAGTTAGATCAATAACCTATTAATGTAGGTTCAATGTATGGTCAGAGCCATACAATTACATTTTTTTATTTTTTATTTTTTTGGAACTATAGAAACAATTAATCAGCTTTTGATCTTTTTTGGTTCCTTACTTTCCAGCATCGTCTTTCCTGTGCAACCTGAGTATACAGTGTGTGTTTGTATCTGGGACTCTGGGTGTGGTGTTAGCAGGCAAGACAAAGCCTGCTTCTGTTCTGAGTTTTATGGTTGTTTAACTTAATACAGGAATTATTTAACAACTGGTCTGATGTCAAAGCAAAGGTCAGCAAATTGAAAAAAAAGAACATTATACAGACACTGCATTATTATTACAACCTTCAAATATCAGTCACATATCAGGATTATTTTACAATAAGCAATGACACATATGCAACTTTAAAGGGACATTGCCCTAAGATACCGAACAGACTGAATTTCATTGTGTCAAGTTACATCGTCCATTTTTGGGATATATACTTAAACACACTTTAAACACACTTTGTACCTTCATTCCTCTTAATAAATGCAGTTCAGCATAATCATACAATGACTGGAACCCTACTAGAAGCATACTCATACTCTATAAGTCCATAGTTATCCTTGTCCTAATTAGGAATTTAATTCTTGAATGAAATGTGAACAGCTATGAACTCTACTCTTTCTACCCTGAAATAGCCCAATGCGTCAGTGAATGCTACTTAAAGTACAGTTGAAAAAATAAATAAACAGTAGTCTGTAGTGTTACAGCAGAGAAAACAACAAAAATCAACTCCAAACAATGATATATACATTAAAAGCTTCACTCAATGTAATTCTGCTTTTGCAGCTACTTCAAAATGTTCCCTTGTGTTGCTTTTTCTTGGTTAAGCTCCCTGAAGAAATAGAAATTTATTTCATGTTAATCATATCAAACATCCTGCCTCAAACTATTGCATGCATACATTAAGTCTTGCCATTCCGTGTCAGTGGCAGCCTAAATGCAAAGGTCTGAGAACAACTATGCCTGTGGTGAAAAGTGACAAGTGCGATATAGAGAATCTGAGAATCTTAGAAGGTGTTTGGTTTACATTAAAGTGCAGAAATTCTCTAATAGCATTCACTCTGAAGAACCAGCCACTATTTGTTACAATGGAAACTGAATCACAGGCAGTGAATCAGAACAAGAAACAAAGACTATTTTCCTTCAGGGAGACACAAACAAATAGAGACGTTTTTGAAGATGGTTGAAAATCAGCTGAGATCTTGGTATTTACCGAGATTTTGTGCCAACATCTATGTTCATTTTCTTCATAAATAACTGCGAGAATATATGCATGTGCTGAAAACTACTTATGTATGGATACAAAGCCACCTTCTCCAAACTGCAACTAAAACTGCCACATTTAACATAGATAAATTGTTTACTGACGTATGCAGTCCAGTGTTTTAGAATTTATATTCATACTGAACAATTCCACAGATCACGATCCATTGCCAACATTTGGTTACAATACAGGAAGTAATGTGTTTTATATTTAGAGAAGTGGAAAATAAGAATGTGGAGGTTGGGAAGGTAGAAGGATGTGCAGGGCATATAACTTTGATAAAGGAGACCAGAGTTCACATCCTGTCACAGACCTTTAATTTAAGGAGCACTCCACTGATTTTACACATCAGATTCAGTTAATTAATCACAAGGCTGTTATATAATGTCTTCTGTAGCTCTGGAGGGAGGATTCCAAAGTCTAACCATAAATATTATGTTAGAATATATATCTATGAAATAGAAAACCTCTATACCATATAGATGCTAACATAATATTTATGACATATATTTAGTCCTCCCTCCTGAGCTACATTGATTATTTTCACAAGGCCTACATTATTAATGTGTGCTTTAACCATGATCCTCCCCTACCCTTAGCCATGTGCTTTAGTTTGCTAACCCTTAGCAGAGTTTCTACGCTAATTTAAACCAGTCTGACATTGCCAAGCATAGATATTGTCCTAAAAACATTGTAACTAAATGTAAACCAGGGTAGTTATTATGATATTAAAATTGAATAACCTTTGTAGTCTGTAGCGTTTTCTTCTCATTTTTCTTATACAAGATTAGCAGCTTGAGTTAGAAGTGATTGTTAGAATAAATGTTCACAAAGCTGAGAGCAAAATATGTAAAGATATGTAAATGAATGATAAAACAAACAACAAAAGGCTTGAGAGACATGCAGCCTTCATCTCCATGAATCATAAAACAGTGGGGTGGAGCAGGTGGAGAACTCAGAGCACAAAACAGCCATTACAACACTATACAACTGGATGGAAGTGGGACAGTTGGATGAATCCTTCATGTGGGATATTCTCTTATAAACAGTTTTCTTATTAATTCTCCATATTCTTAAAAATGTTTAACCCTAATTTACACTGAAAAATGTGATGCACATCAGGGGCACTGCTGTTTTTTGTTTTTTTATACAAATCTGATGTAACTGGTTTCCATAGTACTTGTACAGTGGCCTTAAGGTTTCCATATGTGTTCAGACTGAATCCAAAGCAATTGAAAAAAGTGTGCTGCACTTGTAACCAGGGCTATAAAGGCTAACCAGGGACACCTGTTCATGAATATGCAGACCACAGGTGAAAGAGAAGAGAAAGAAAAAAAGAAGAATATAATGGAAACAACTGACACTCCCATTAAGAGTGTGAGCCATGAGGCTAACATTTGTACAGTTGGCTGATGTAGAGGATGCATAAACACAGATTGTACAAAGAATAACAAAGTGAGAAAAAACATTTGCTCAGCATTCAATCTGAATGCATCTTTAGGCTGGCAGTGTTGTCCAAGGGAAATTTAATTTGGCGTGTTAGCACTGGCAAAAATGTTAGCTTGCTGCTGAAAAGAACATTTGTGTGAACTGAGCTGAACTTGTTGAATAACTGTACAGCTCTCCAATACACTGCACATTTTTGGAATCTAATAGTACCATGTGATTTTTTGGTGTTTTAGATAAGACCTTTGACTTGTGTGTTTCCAGTTCCTGTTTTAAGGTGCCTGTGAATTGTGCCTGTTATTTGGGGTGACATATTAGCACATGAAACTCTGTAGGCTATTGCTGTAATAGCTTGGCAAGCTCTTCCCTGCAGATAGCGTTTAACTGAGGTCACAGTGAGTGCACTGCTACTTGTTTGCTGCAGCTTATTCGACAGCAGTTTGACAATCTTGGAGATCTTGGTGTATGGTGGTGTTTCCATCTGGATTTACACTATCTCCTCTCTCCGCTCCAGACTGGTAGGTTGGATGTTGGCCTTGGTACTACGGGGCTGGCTCAGTCCCAATGCCTCCCCTCTGGCTTTAAGGAGTTGTTCTGGTCCCCAGTGCAGACAAAGGGCACAGGGGCATGAAGCTGGATGGTGCATGATGCTGGCAGAGGGGTAGAGGGTTGACGCTGTCTGAGGCAGCCCCCCTGGCCTGTTATGGTATGGGGAGAGGCGGAGTACATCCAAAGACCTCATGGGTGCACTGTAGGGACTGTGAGCTGAGGATGTCGGCGAGGGGAGAGCCAGGGGGGAGTATTGGTGGAGGGGAAGGTGAGGGAGGTGGGGTGGGATGAAGGGGTATGGTAAGGTGGAGGACGGAGAGACACGGCCCATCAAGAATGCAAGGGGGTCGACGAGAGGGTGAGGCCAAGGTAAGGAGTGTCTCTGCCGTTTATCCTTCATCCTCCTGTTCTGGAACCACACCTGGAGAGAGCGAGGACAGAGGAGAGGAGTAAGGAAAGGAACAAAATAAGAAGAAGTGAGGTAGGGTGGGTGATAAGATAAAGTGAAAAGAGGACCAACCTAAAAGGTTCATATCATAATGATATGAAGGTAAGGAGATACAGCAGAGAAAGGCATGGAAGAAAGAAAAAGAAAAAAAAACAGGAAAAACAAAATTCTGGATGAATTCTGTCAGGTACAGGCCTCAGCAGTTGTGTATATTAGGGAAGGAAAATATGATATATAAAATCTATGCCTCAATAAATGACACAGTTCATAAACATGGTCATGTATTCAAACAGTGCTGGAAGCACAGACAGGAAGTATGCTGGTGTAGCTTTGCTGTGGCACAGAAAAAGTATCAGGGAGGATTCATGGCATACAAAGCATTTAAAGACTCCATAATGTACACTTTTCCAGTGTTATTAGGAGTTTTGATATCCATAAGAAGATTTAGTTACGTTCTTCTCTCTTAAGTTTTTCTCTTGAGGTATAGCAAGAACAGGCTTTCATCTGTCTCTAATTGGCTGACTCTTTTCTGAGTGACACACTGCCAGGCCAACTACAGGTAATGTGTTGTTGCCTACTGTAGCTTGATTTTAAACTCACTAGTAAATGCAAATGGCCATGGACACCAGTGAGGAAAATGTGAAGCAGTCAGACTATAATGCCACTATATAGTTACATAAGTCCTGACAGATGGTTCAAAGGCACAGTGTCTGAATACATTACTGTTTGGACTGAGCACTACTAGATCTGCTTCATAATAAAAAGAAGACATGATAGTTTTAAATGACATAACATTAACTATATATTAAAGAGCAAGTTAACACCCTGTTTTGGCTTGAAAATTAGAACCCTGACACTCGCTCCTCCCACCAGCTCTGTCGCACCATTTCTCTACTGTTCCTCTGCACCCCTTGCCTTCACTTTATTTTAGAAAAGCTTTAACAGTTGGTGCAGAGATATCAGAGGCAGTGGAGAATGACACAACATGGAATATGAATGATTGGTAGGGATGGTGTAAATTTGCCACAAACACAAAAACATCAGAGGTGTTCAACACTGTAACCTGCTTACAGGCAGTAGAGGTACTCTTTGTCTTTCTTTTTTGGACCAAATGTTTTATTTGTACAGTAAAGATGTAGATATAGTCTACTACTACTGCTATCAGTTGCATGCTCGCAATCATTCATATATCCTACATATGAGTGTTGTTTTTGTAATGGTGGCCTTGGTTTTCCTTGGTTCTCTTCTGTTACTTTATGCACCTTGACCTCTATGAATTACTGACACTGCTGATGTGTACACATCCCACATCTTTTTGATGATACTTAACTTAAGTTGCTTTGTTGAATTTTTGAAATGGTTTGGTGTCATTTCACCCCTAATAATAGTCAATTTATTTATGACTGGGCTTAAAGTAATTTTTTTTGTGTGGCTGTCAATGTGAGAAAAGGAGCCATTCATGTTGTAGGTAATTTGGAGGATAAAGCAAGCTCCAGATTTTTCTTTAAGGAAGACTTGTGTGACTGTTACAGCTTCAGCTCTATTAGGCCGTATGTACGCAAAGCAGTGCCTTGTGCTAAATGCTAATGCATACAGTCTACCTGCAGATGTACAAATTGTTGTAAAAAATTTACTAAATGTATCCAAATATTTAACTTGCATTATTCGGCACCATATTACATTACACTTCATTTAGTCAAGTTAATAGCTGCTTTTCTGTGTTGCAGAACTGACCTCTTCACCTTCTTAAAACTTTAAAGCTGAGGCTGGCAAGTTGTCTGTGTGTCTGTCTGTCCAGTCTTCAACTGTTTTACCAGCTCACAGAATCTCCCGGAAGGCTGTGCTTCTAAAACGTCAGGTGGCAGCGTTTACAAGACCTCGCCTCGCATTCCTGCTCTTTCATAAAAGACCCTCCAGTAGTTGCCAGAAAGGTGTGTGCATTTACGGCATATTAAAGCTGCCTGGGTCAGTGGGCCTCTGTGTCAAATGTTAGATGCTGCTAAACCTGTCACTACTCAATCTCCTGTGCTGATTGAAACAACAAATAAGAAGAGAGAAGATGAAAAACTCACATTCACGGGGAATGTCACAGGGGTGTTGTCACTCAGGTGAGTAGGTTTTTTTTTTTGTTTTGTTTTGACATGCTTGGTTTTGTTTTGTTTTTTACTGTCTCTATAAGCAGCAAAACTGTGTATGAACAATGAGGCGAGACAATAGAATTTCATAAAGCCTCAAAATCAGTAAAGGGGGTAAACAAAGGCACTGTTGTTTTTCCATATGGAGTTAGAGCTAAAGAGCAGTTAGCTTAGCTTAATATGAAAAGTAGAAGCAGGTGGTAATAGTTAGCCTGGCTTTCTCCAAAGGTCAAAAATACACCTCTAATGCTTACAAGTCAACAGTTTGTGTCTTGTTTGATCTGTAAAAAACAATATATAATGTCACCATAAATTTTTACATTTCAGATTTTGAATAGACTGAACAAACCAGACAAGCCATATTCAAAAATAGGTAAACATTTTGAAAAATACACGTATTTCCTTTCTTATATTTTGGCAGATAATGTACACTTGGCAGCTTTCTTGCCAAGAGTTTGATGAGAAGATTAATACCACTCTCATGTCTTTATAGTAAACATGTTGCTGAAGCCAGCAGATAGTTAGCTTGATTTGATTAGATTTTTTATTTGGATCTCTTTTAGCTCTTTTAACTGGGCTTTTCTTCCAAGAGTCCTCAAATATAAAAACATACTAACAGAAACAAACACTGTACATGTACAACACTTAAAGCCCACAGTTAGCCTCATACATTACACAGCACACAAAAAGACATTAAATCAGCAGAGGACAACAATCCTGCAACCAGCAGGAAAACCACCTTATATACAATGAAATATATCATCACTGACTACAAATTTCTATTGTCTCATATACGTTAACTTATTTTTAAAAACTATTCATAGCTATTTCACTGCTGGTATAAAGTCTGATAGAAGACAGACTTGACAAGACATCATTTATGCTTGTAGCTGTTCTTGTTGTGTCTGTCTCTCACCAAATGGAGTTGGTCATAAATAGCTCTTGGTTTCTTCCTATGATGTGTGTTATAACATCACCTCAGAGGGCTTTTATCAATGGTGTCATTCACAGTCAACCACCCCAGAGTATCTACATCAGTCAGTGGGGTGTCATACACACACCTAGCCACCTTATTTTGTCTTTTGGTGCCTTCCTATCTCATCGATATCTGCATTGCTCCAAATGGACTGGCTACTGGCTACCAGTTAAGGCCTTGGTTAACTGTTTCAATCAAAAAGTACAAACAACAACCTAAACAACCATATGGGTTGCTTGTTCCTACCCTGGGGTATGAGCTATAGTGTACAAGTGGCTGTCATACTACGTCGTCATGGTGACGATAATAAACAAAGGGTTAACCTTGTGGAACAGTCTCAGTTTGGTTAGTTTTAGGTATAAAAAGTTCTTGGTTAGGATTAGGAAAAGTCTGTACTGTAGTTTGGGTTAACAATAGTGACCACTGGGTTGAAATGGGAAATGAACACCAGTCACCTGTTAGAACATCCTGTGTTTTATTAACCCACCCATGCACCCCAACCTCCTCCACAGACTGTGAGGTACGCAGCTACACCCTACCAACACTGTCAATTCAATGCAGATGTATAAATTGGCCTAGTATTAATGCAAACTTTGATGGACTTTATATTATGTCATCTACTTTATTCCCATCATAATAGACTGGTGCAGGGCTGTCATATTTCTCTAGGCCAATCCAGAAGTTAGCATCACCCTGGTTCCCTGACAAAAAGCCAATAAGGTTTTTCATTGGGTTTTGGATTATTGTAGGAAAAAAAAGAAAAACTCTGGACCAGTAAAAGTTTATGATTCTTACTTGTTTTGTTTAACAAGATAATCTTGACAAATGAACACCACTTTTATGATTTTTGAAGCTTAAATACGATCACCAGAACTAAAAAGCTAATGCTAGTCTCTAAACAAACTACACTATGGTTACATGATGCCAATGTCACCACCACTAAGCTTCCAACTTACAATGCAAATATAAACACAAGTATAAACGAGGCTGTAAAGGTGGACTGATGAGTAGATCAGTTTTTGTGTGCAGCATTATATTATTTAGCTACTCATTAGCAACCACAACCTTTAAGACACGTAAAAGCTTTAAAAAATCACAAGTGGGGTATTTCCTGTTTTCCTGTATTTTCTATTGCGTTACTGTGTATACTATGTTAACCACAGACCTTATTTCAAAAACCCATTGGGACAAGGGAATTAAGAGTGCAAAAATGCTAATTCATTTCCAGGCTTTAGGATCCATTCCTGCGCCACTCTATTACTACAGCTGCTAGATGTTGCTCAACAACAAAACGTAACAATGGCTTGTAATGAGCTTCTGCTTATTCAGATGACCTATGGACTTGTCTCATTGCAAAACCTGTACTAGTGATGTCTTTTGATTAGTGACTAATAATGGGGAGTTCATGATTAGCAATTAAAGTTTAATAACCACTGTTAAGGTTAGTTTAGCACAAAGAAAAGAAACAGGGGGAAACAGCTATTGTCCCTTCAGTCTTAATGCTTAACTAAGATAATCAACTTTAAATTCAGCACTGTACTCAGGTGTGTAACTCTTAGAAAGAAATCTTAGAAAGTTTATTTCCCATATTGTTGAATTATTTCTTTAAATATACTTGCTCTTATCTATAGACTGTACACTTTTCTACTGACCCGCTAGTTCCTCTCAGTCTCTCTGCATGCATAGACATAGATCTTTATGCTGGAATATTATGACCCCAGGTTTGTAGTATAAACATCTCATGGTGAACACACCTGTTTTTCCTGCAATTACAAATCAATGCCTGCCAAAAGCTGCCAGAGCTAATATGTATCTAGTATGAAGACCATTGTGCAAAATCAAATAAAAAAAAAAAAAAAAAAAAAAACAGTTACCACACAATCAATACAGTAGCCTGTTTTGTGTGTTTGGAAATGCAGCCTTGTCCTCACTGATCTAATGAACCACCTGACCTCAAGGACCCCTGGAGGTCCCCAGCTCAGACACCAGTAGTTAACATCAGGTGAATGTATAGTTCTAATATTAAAAATACAGGTAAGTTGATACTCTGATTGTAAAACAACTCCAACTTGTGAATGACTGAACATGAAGTAGCTTCTGGTATAATTTATAGTGAAAAAGCCGTGTTGGTCATGACCAAGCTACTCATCTGAAAGCTCATACATGCTTCATGCTGAATACAAATAAATAAATAGGATCATCTGGGAAAGCCACTCAAATTTCTTTCTATGCTTTTAAATAATAATCTTCATTTTCATTTTCGTAATGTAGCCATTACATGTGATGGAACCAGTGGAAGAGTAATATTATTATCAATGGTCAGCAAGTAAGTTCATTGGTTCTAAGGTAAAACATGGGAGAATGGTCCTTTACCCACACTAAGTGCAGACTTGGTTAATGACTGTACCTTAATCGTTGTCTCTGGTAAATTGAGCGCCGTGGCCAGTTCGCACCGCCGGGGTCTGGAGACGTAGCTCTCCTTGCCATACTCTTGCTCCAGTCGGGACAGCTGCTCCCGCGTGAACGCCGTCCGGTGCCGCCGACTTTGGTCGAGCAAGACGCTGCGCGGGCACGGCTCCTGCTGCTGCTCTCCGGCGACTACCGTTACCGGCGTCTGTCTGCCCTCCGCCACTGAAATGAATGAGTGTGTAGAAGCACGAGCTTACAGTAGGCACGAGGGACACTTAACAAATAATATTCTAATATGACCTGTCAGTGGATGTCCCTTTGTTAATATGTCCAGTTTCGAATAGTTTTTTATTGGACAGGTTACAGTGCTGTGGGCTGCAGCCATTTACCTGTAACTAATACATCAGAAATGTAATAAGGTCAAAAGGTTGATCTGGTAACGTGTCTACATATTTACTTCTCCTTCCCCGGTGTTCTGTTTGGGCTCTCTTTAAAAGCTCAAAAACAAAGTTAACATTGTTTTATCAGCTGTTACTTTATGACTATGAATTGCCTTTAACTTGATTCTGAACATCATGTTTTAGGTCTCAGACATCCCAGCTGTAAAACATGGCTAAATACAACAGATTTAGTTGACTCTATATCTGTGAGTGCTGTTTGTAACTAGGCATTTCTCCTCCTAAATCCCAAATAAGTTTACTAAGTGTTTTGGAACAGTTTGTTCATGGAGGGGGAGTAAGCTACATTTCTTTTTCTGTGGACAAGAAGAAACAATAAGACATTAAATATTTCCTAACTTGGTGTTATAATAACTTTATTTCTGTATTTTCACCTTCATCAATAACACAAGTCCAGTTCATCAAAAAGGCAAAAGTTTAATGCCTCTCTACCGACTAGGTCATATCATGGTCAGACAGTGTTTACACACAGCAGTGGGGGTCTGTGGGACGATGAGGAAGTACAGACCCACTGTCAAGTGTGTTCAGTGTTAGGTCTTTTGAAATATAGTAGACTTTGCAAAATTGTCTGTAAAAGTCTTGTGCTCCTGTTAACTGTTCGATAGGTTTGTCAAAAGAAACACAAGAAGGAACACTAGGAACTGATTAGGTCTCAGTGATAACAGAGTTTACTAAAGAGGATTTACTTACGCATCAGGTTGTTTCCCTTTCAGAGGTGTAAGAAAAAAATCCCTCTTTCCTTCAGGTCCTCTTTGTGTTTTCCCTGTAGACCTCCAGGCAGCTCTGCTCCACTCCGCTTCAGGACCGCTGAAGATACTGCTGGCTGCGGTCTGACAACAATCTCCTTGACACTGTCTCTCAAACTCCCTTCATTCAGGTCTGTTCAGACTCTCACGGAGAAGATGAGGTGTTTCTGTCCCAATCACCCCCACCCCACCCCCGCCCTGACCCCCCCCGCCGCCCCGCTACTGTCTGTGTTCCCCGGGGCTGCTCCTCTCTCCTCCTTCGCCGATATCACAGGCGCTCCAGACGGGCCGCGGTGTGCGCGTCGGCCCGGCGCGGCGCCGCGGCCCACAGAGGTGTTAAATGTGTTTAGGAGTAAAGCCTTTGGTCTCCGTCTCGGCCTTTGTACTTTTGTTATGGAGAATTAAAGACGCACAGGCAGAGACAGCAGCCAGACCCACATTGTTCTCCGCCGTTTGATGTTTGGAAGTAAATCATTACAGGCTTAATGGCTCCAAATTGGCCGAGGTGGAGCACGGTGGAGAAGACTTATTAATTAGGATAATATTATGGCGACAACTTTTGATATTATAGCGATAGATGTTTTTAATAATTAATATTAGTTTATGATGGTTGCCTATGACAAATATTCTGAATCAAATGTCGCGTATTTAACTTCGATTACTCGTAAAATATTTCACTTCCTCGTGTTTGTTTGTTTTTTTATTACAGTTATTAATAGGGTTATTTTCAAAATCGTCTAGGATATAAGTTTTTGAAATAAGACTTTTTGCTATTAAACAGGTTGGCTAGTGCTTTGATTTTGGACTTGAAGAAATATTCTGATCAGGTTTTTAAATAATAACCACTTATAACTTCACAGGGCAGATAAATTGAGCTTTATAGATCCTAATAGCGGCACAGTGTCAATCAAAAACACTGTTCTGTAAGTGTGTAGCCTTGCCTCCAGTGAAGCTGACCCTTGAACCTGTGTTTTGTGGCTTACTATGACTATGATCTGTTCTGATTGTTAATCCGGCGGCCAGATGATGACAAAGCGGACAGAGGGAGGACAGAGACAGACAGACGCCAGGTAGGGTGGAGTCACTATCGCATGGAAGAAATTTATCATTACTCATACATGTATATATAATCAGAATCAGAGTGACATTCAGAGTTACTCCTGACCTGTCCTATTAGCAGTATATTAGAAACAAATGAAACTTTTGATTTATAAGAAGCTAAACACTGCTTGTCTGTTTTTAATAGTTTGCTGTGTGACTTACAGCGCTGGAAGAGGTACTCTAATCTTTTACTTATGCACAAGTAGCAATACCACAGTGCAGAGTCCTGGAGTCCTGTATTCCATTTCTTTTAGGAAAAAATAAATATATATATATATATAAATAAATATATTTGAATGCAAGAAAAGTTTAACTATATAAGTGCATGCATGAGTGCATTGGCATGAAAATATAAATAAAGTATGAAGTAACATGAAGTAGAATTAGCTGAGGACAGAAAAAATCCATCATTTTTTATTTTATAACATTTATCTTTTTTTAACCTTACAGATGCAGTATGAACAGAGGCATTGAAGTGGTAACTCTTCCCTTTGCCAAAAACTGGACTTGCACACACCAAAGGTCAAAAATATGGAATGGCCATAAAAACATTGTTAATACACCAAATAAGGAAATATTTATTTATTTATTTTTTGCTTGGTGCCAAGAATAAGTAAGTCAACACTTTGATTTATTTATCAATTTTATCTAAATTTATGTATGAGTTTGTCATCAAATGTGGTGAAATCTTCATCTAGATCACAGTTATTTAAGTTACATTCTGTTTTGTAAATTTCCCACAAGTTTCTTAGTCTGTTTTCATTAATAACACACAAACCATTGTATCATTCTCGAGCATTCCGACTTAGGGCTGCTTTGGCAGTCTGGGCCTGGACTGTTTGCCAACCTCAAGATGAAAATGAATTCCTAAATGTATTAAGTTGTTTTAACAGGATGATGTCAGGGTGGCTGTCCACCAGCTGAGGCTCAGTAGAAACTGGGTGATGCAGCAGGAGGATGCCCCTTCACATGGAAGTAACTCTACTGACTTAAAACAAAGAAAATCCACCTTTTAGAGTCAGAGCCCAGACATTAACCCAACAGAGATGCTGTGGATTTACCTCAAGAGAGCTGATCATACCAGACACCAGCACCAGCACTGTGCATATTTAATGGATATGTTCAATAAAGACACAAACGATATAATTGTTTGTTAAGCACACCGACTTTGTCTGTACTTGTGACTCAGATGAAAATCAGATCACATTTCATATATACACATATCATTAATTGAAGTAGAACACCAGGTATTTCCTGAGGTTTTTCTGGCCACTGTATATAAGAACTATGTATGAACAAATTCCTTCTGTTTGTCAAATCATTCACAGACAAAGAAATATACAAAATATTATCATACAGAGTGATGTTTTTGATGTTATGGTCAGTTAGACCACAGAGACACTGACCCTCAGTAACAGAATTTCAAATAGACTTATTTGGGGTTTGGAAGGAGTTGTACTATGTAAAAACTACTGTCAACACCAGTCACTGATATAGAGCATAATAAAAAAAACCCTTTGTATTTAACAGCTGGAGTGTTTTAGAGCTTTAAAGAAGTAATACATCATTTTCTGTAGTAGACTTCTGAAACATGGCATCACTTCAAAATCATGTTTATGAGCAATTCTTATTAAAATTAGTTAAAATTATGAAGTATCAAAGGGACAAAGCAAAGTTATTGTTGTACATTTCTCAATCAATAAGTGACAGAATGAAAGCCAGCTGCTGATGATGTTTGACAGTATTGTTTACTGCAATTTAATATTACACTTCCATAAAGTAGAGAGATTAACAGAGATATAAAAACAAAATGTTTAAAAATGACAGAGCACCGCAGAGATGTCTGACTTGTGTGAAGTCCTGTGTTGGCTGTTGAAGCTTTAAGACATTGTTTATTTATATACTGATGCAATGCTTGCTTAAGAAGAATGTCTATATTTACTTTGACAATTATTTCTCTGCTTCGCTCAGTCTTTTCTCCAAGCACCATCCCATGCATTAGTGCTAAGCTGCCACTGTCTCTAATGTTCAAACACTGGATCCTCTTAACTCCCATAATGCAAGTTAACAGCATCTTTCATTACACCGTCCCTGCCTGGTTTCCCACATCTTTTAAATTCTATTATTCCAGTTGCGGATACATGGTCTCTGATCTGATGGCCCTATCCTCAGGACATCATCTGTCTGTGTGTTCCAAAACTGTACGAATTCACAGATGAAAAAATAAATCTGTTTTCTAATGTGACAAAGCTGTGGTTTGGTTTTGGTTAGGTTTAGTCACAAAAATTACTTAGCTGGGTTTAGGTAAATAAATTACTTTGTTAAGGTTAGGGGCAAAGTCCAATGTTTTGTTGTACCATCCACCCACCCAAACCTCCTGCCTACGAGGACTTTGTGTATTAAACACCATTCAGCAACAACATTAAAACTGGTAACTGATAATGTAGCCAACTGGTGTATAACACACAGCTGCTAGAGGGTGCTCTACAGCAAATACTCTTATGTTGTTATGGAGCATTTACTGAAATGACTGATGCTGTTATTCTCAGGCTCACTTTTTCTTAAATCTCTTCGACCCCCTAACCACCAGTTTGACTCACCAGTGGGTCCACTGGGATTGGGTCAATCAAGACACATTCACACCCACAGAATATAATTTCATTACTTCATATTTGGAGATCCTAAAGCGACCAAAGATTTAATGTGAGTCTGGACAAATTTGGGTGAAACGTTTGAAAAAAATATGTGACTTGTAGGATGTTTCCAGTTGATGGAATTCTACAGACAGAAAAAAACTTTAAGTTAAATTATGTTAAAACATGATAAAATATAACAAGATGATACAGAGAATAAATAGAGTATATTTTGATACCATCAGATAGTGTGGACTAAAGGGAAAGCTAGTTTTTAAGAGGTTAAAAATTAAAGATGTGCACAGTCATAATGTGCCAGCTGGCAGGATGTTTTTGGGTAAATGTTGGCTATGACTTGTGCTATGTGCTCAGTTAACATGCTATAAATTTGCTGCTTCAAATGATGCAAAAAGGGTTGTGAGTGAGCAGGTGAAAGATTCAGGGTCCTGCACAGGGACATGTCCTTAGGAACACACAGCAGGGTCTAAACTGTCTGTCTTTACTCAGAGTCCAGTAGCTTGCTTTCTGTCCCTTTGATAAATTCAAATTTGTTTTTCTCTCTCTTTGTGGTAAACACTGGAACAATGTGAAAATGGCTTTCACGTGTTTTTGAAAATTGGTGGTTAGAGAATCCTCTGACCTCACTCTGAGGTCATGGGAATAAAGGTTGGGAGGCTGTCATTTAGAGGGATGATGTGTCCTGTTCTGTGTGACTGATCAAACCCTCACACTCTGTCTTCTTCACCATTTTCATATTTGCACATGTTGCATTACTTCTAGATGAAACATGTGTTTAACATATGCAACTGGGTTGCACATGTTGCTATACTGTTGGTGAACTTACAGAAAATATTTGTGTTGTCCCCAAGTACACCCACATAGTGAATGTGTTAAAAAACAAATAATCTAGCAGGGTTTGTGAAACATATGCTGACATCTCCATCTACAATTCAGGTTTCAAATTGTTTTGTTGTGATGGTGACTCATACCAGTAATGACTCAGTACAGTGGAATTAATGACTAGCATCCCTCAGTGGCAATGATAATTTGAAGCGTCATTGGCACTTTTATTTCTTCAAGATGATGGGTAACAGTCATATATATTATTTTCTTCTCAGGGTCTGTTCTAAAGCGTGTCTCATATATTTGGAGATAAGCCAGCTGACCTAACTGTATACATTATGTTCACATCTTGTTCAGACATCAGAGCCGAATTGTCTGCTAGCAATCAAATTTAACGGTGTTTTCCGGGGAAGTTGTTATTAATTAGCTTTTCATCCTTGTTTTTTTCCTCTAGTACCATACCAAAAAGATGGATTAAAAACATTTATGATATCCTTAAGCCTTGAAATTCTCCAGTGGTCTGTGTGGTTCTGTACAACCCAGAGAACACAGTTGCTTCCATCTTCTGGTGATGATACACAGTTCAGTATGTTTTTGTCCTGTTGTAACCTGACTAATCAAACATATGACCAGACAGGATGTTGATACTGGATGAATCTGCAACCCCCAGCAACCCCCTGCAAGAGTCTGCAGTCATGTTAGCGGTTCTGTTAGGCACTGCATTGCTTTGAGTCAAATGCTAACACTAGCATGCTGCTAATGACAATGCTAACATGCTGATGTTGAGCAGGTATAATGTTTACCAGGTTCATGGTCTTTGATTAGTGTATTAACAAGCTAAACATTTTCTTATTAGCACCAATCACAACAAGTGCAGGTGAGGCTCAAGGGAATGGCATTAGCTTTGCACAAACCAAAGTACTTGACAAACTTTGACCTGGTTATGGTGCTAGATGAAGGTATCAACACAGTAATTATAATACATCCATGGGGGAATATGAATCCATGTATTTTCTTTTTCATGACAATCCATTAAATAGTTGTAGGGAATCTGGATCAAAATAGTGAACAGACTGACCAACCTACTAGTTGACAGACCAACATTGCCATTCCCAGAGCCATGTGACCAACATGACTAAAAGTGAATATAAATTGTTGGATTGTGGCAGTCTAGAAACTCTGGTCTTCTGCGTGAAAGTTAGATGTACTACATGACAATCCACCCCTGTGATCTCCACATCCATACTATTTGCTACATAAGGCCCATGGCTAGTGAGCTGGATTTGATACGCAATTAACTGTTTTTACTGTGTGGAACATCAAAATTTGTAAGACATTAAAAAATGTGAACATGTCATGTGTCAGGTGCACCTCTTTCTTCATTAGATTCTTGAAGAAAATATATTTTTACAGTCAAGCTCTGTGTAAAAACAAGAGCTAACACGGTGGAACAGACACCAACCAACACTAAAGCTGAAGTGTCTCATTCACTGAAGGCTCAAGTCTCATTCCATGATGCCACCATGCTATATAAACAAGCAAAGGCAGCTTAGTCAAGGGTCTTCTTAATGCCAGGAAGAACCTCTGTAATCTCTGTGTAAAAGGGCCTCATTCTGGACATTGCAGATGTGGCAAAAGATTGGCCTGGGTTGGAGTTTTTTTTAACATGATGTCCAGTGACCGCAGGTCATAATTCACATGGCCAACAGAACGTATTTTCAGGTACATATTAACACGTTTGAATGTACAGTGCTGCTGTTTCTTGTGAGACAGTTTTGATATCCATCACATAAATATGAAATATCAGAAAATCCTTTACTCATATAAAATGCTTACATTTAACAGGCAGTGGGTGTTAGCAGGGCTGCGACAGGTAACCAACTGTGTAAAATTCATTAAAATTCTAAGACCGAATTTAATCTCACAATCCTGTTCGAACTGGATTTCATGTGTTAAAAATAGTAGGTGGAAAGTTGCCTTACTTGGGGCAGTTAGGGATAGCATTGTGTTTCTCATTGACTTTGATCATCCAGATTTCATCCAGATCAGATTCCCAACAGCTGTTATTTTTATGCTCTTGTTTCAGCAGCCATTCGCTAACACCTAACCCCAAATCGATACAAGTTAGGATGGTCTTTAATTAACTGACTACAGTGGCAAGTGCTCTGCTGGACATGTGTCTCAGAGGAGAAGAATACTCCCACTGCAGACCACTGAGTGATGTGGGTCTTATTAGAAACACATTTAATGCAGAAGAAAGATTAACTTCATACAGACACCTAATAAGCACATATTTTTCTAAGACGGGTAAACAGCTTCATTTGTGACTGTGCATACCAATGAGATTTTTTGTTGGCTTTGATTTTAGCCTCAGCACCAGGACATTTTAGAGATCCAATGCTTTCAATTGGTTGCTGTCACACTCTGCCAAACCCTGTTATCCCAAAGGATTGGTAGTTTTGATCAAATGATCAAAGTAGACTGTTGTATCTGTAAAACATATGGCATTGAATCTGCTTTATCGCCACACTCTAGTATTTCACCATCTCTACTTGTGCTGAGTCTGCACTGCAGTACCCTAAATTCTGTCCATGATTTTGCTGTTGCAGTGCCTTTGGTTTTGTAGGAATGTCCACTTTCAATCAACCTGCTGCACCTGCTGTTCCTAAAATACTGTACAACTGCAATATCTGTCTCTGAAGGATTTTCAAATACTAGAACACTTTGCAGCAGTTATGTACAGGTTATGATGCATTCATGTTATTTAAATAGAATGGATTATCACTGCATTAGTGTGGCCACATGGCTTTAATGCATTATTCTGTGGTTACACCCTTGCTGGTTTTGTGATCATCTCAAATAAAGGGGCTACAGAATATTGTGGTATACTGTATGTATCTGTAGACGTTTGCCTGGCTAGGTCAAAAGAAAACAAAATCAACCTACAAGCCCCTGTAAAACTCACCAATTAACATTTATATCTTGTTTACTTTAGTTGGACAAAAACATGTATATACTGGACTATTTCTTGACTTGGTGAAGTAACTTCCTGTAGTCTTGACATCACTTTGAAGTTGCCAGGCAACCAGTGGAGGCCAGCTACTAGTAGTAGCTTTGTATTTACAGCTGCTATTGTATTCATATTTGCTGCCACTTTGTGCTCATTTTGAGGTTCAGTCTTAGAGGCTGTAATTAGATGTGATCACTCCAAACTCGTTCATCATTTTATTCTGTGTCATGATGTTCACAAAGTAAACAGTAGAGAATTCACTGTAATTAATTTCAAGTTGATACAAATTAATTGTCGGAAAATATGAGTTAACTTGAGAAAACAAGTTCAATAAAGTTATTAAGCTGAATCAACAACTGTTGAGTCGCATAGACAATCCTCAGGCCCACAGACAGATTTGCTTTCCTTTTATGTTTTTTCAGCATACAGAGTCCGTTTTTCATTTGAGGACTTAACAGCTGCAGCTGTTAAAGCCATTTTGTACAGAGTACAAAGACAACATGTGAGGTGGCTCCCAGTGAAAAAGTGGAGAGAGAAGGCATGCAACACAGGTCTGAATTAAACTGTGGGCACTGCAGATCTGTGCTTTAACCTGCTGACGACCTAAGTGCTCTGCTGCTTCAGGTAATTTTGAAATGGGGACTGAATTGAATACTAACCTTTGTCATGGTAAGGACTGTTTTCATCATTATGAAAAAATACAACCATGGCTTATCTGAGTATGTATTAAAGACACACAGCAAGTTTCTACAATTTCTGGTTTTTTTTTTCAAAGTAGAAAAAGTAGTGTCTTGAGCAAACATGTACGTTAGATGTAATCAATAGCAGATGCTTTATCAAAGTGTCTTTCAGAGACAACACACTGCAGTAGAAGACTTTGAAGTAAATATAAAGTGCTAAATCTATAAGGCAAAGTGCAAAAGATAAATTACATAAGTGAGCCACAAGTGCACAGCATGTTAGGCTGTTAGAAGAAATGAGTCTTCAAGAGATTCTTGAAGATAGACAAGGCCACTCCTGCTCTGATAGTGTTTGGAAGCACATTTCACCATCAGGGAACCACAAATGAGAACAGTCTGGACAGAGAACACCTTGTGTGGAGGGATGTTAATGCCAGACGATGATCAAGTCAAAAAAGTTCAAGTCAGGCAACATTTTTTTTTAGTTCTGGAGTGTTCTGAAAATATATATTTAATATATATCTAAGGTTATAGTTCCACAAGGGATGATTATTTTTGATTTAATGGATTAGTGGAGTGATTGATTTGGAGAGAAGACACCTTTTCTAATTCCTTGAAGGGTATGATCTGATTCTTCTGAGTCATGGGGTGATACCCTTTGGCCCTTGCAATCATCAATACAGAGTTGTTTTTGTGTGGCTGGAAGGCTAAAGCTGAGAAAAAGCTGTGTCTTCAAATTGAGCCTGCTCAGTGTAGACATTAACATGTCTTGGGTGATCTGATCACAAGTGGACTGTTTTAAGTCTGTCAGTTCACAACTGGCATTAGAATCCATCTCCACACGCATCTCTTGTCACCACTTGTGATCCGATCTCACGTTCCCACTCTATGTGCAAATAAAGACGTCTATCATTTCTGTTTGCAAAGACCAAATGCATTGTTGTTTGTAACCAGTGGAAGCCAGCAATGTACTTCACGTGCCTAGTCTGCCAGAAATTAAAATAAAAACAACAATTCAGACTGGATCTATTCCTTGGCATGTTCAAAGCAACACAAGTCACCCAAGATGTATGATGCACTTGTAATATATCTGTAATATATACATTTATAATCACACTGTTAAAAAAATGTGGCCATATGCAGCCCAAACCGCTTCGATGTGGATCTCAGTACATCCTCAATGCATCTTGGGTGCTTTCACACCTATACTTTGAGCTGTCCACATGTGATCTGATCACCCAAGATGCATTTTAGTGCCAGGTATGACTAGAGCCATAGTCTCTGTCTGTTTAGTTGAGTGGATGGTGAGAGTATTAACACCACAGAGGCTGTAGATAGTTAGCAGCCTGCGTGCATGCTAGTAATACCTGCTACCATGCAATCATGGAATTATTATTCATTAAGAACATGCTATCACTGAGATGAATGTGATTAATCCCTTAACCCATCCTCACCAATCCACTCCAGTGTTAACAGAGGAATAGATAAAATGACTGACAATGCCTGTAGTGCCTGTAATTACATCAGTTAAGTCACACTGACTGAATATCAGCACAACATTACTGGTGACCTCTCCCAAGCTGTCTTAGTGAGAACAGTCCTTACACTGAAATGAACAGAGCAGCTCCTTCACACTTGACAGTGTGTGCTTCTTATTGCACGCATCAGTTAAGTTGTGCAGCTGTTCATTTTTCCTGTTTCAGCTGACTCTGCTGCAGATTATAGTGCTGCCCAGATGTGATGTACTGTTTGCTCAATAAATCTGCGGGCTTTGTGTTAAAAGTCAGTGAAAGCAGCTGCTGCTTTGAACAACAGCAGGGACAACACAACTCATTATCTCTAAAAAATGTGGGACTATCACGAAGCAGTATTTTACAAGATGTTGGAAATAATTATATTATCACCACACTGCAGTTTGCTCTCTTTAGCTCTTTTCTGGCTTGCTGTGTTCTCATTTGCTTAGTTATGTTTTAGTTTGACCTGACCTCTACATTGGCTGGAGCTCTTACTCTGTTGGTAAATCTCTGGTGTCCTACTGTGAGCTCACAAGTCAGGTTTCTGATGCTCTGACACCAGGCACAAACCAGATAATATTATATGCATATTACCTACTGTTATCTAGATTACACTCTGATTTACTTTCCAGCAAAACTATTTGTCTTGCTGTGCTTATGTCCTATTAAAATAAAAACAACTAGAGTCATTTCTTTAAATTAAAAATAGTAAAAGGTGTCACTTGAGGTATCATGCCTATAGACAGTCATTTCCAACTCTGCAGCTCCTGTCAGTTCTACTGAGGTTTTTTATAAGTCTTTTAACAAATTGTTTGGGTTTTGATTCACTCTCACCATCGTCATCAGCATTATTTTTTGGCTATAGCATGCAGCTGCTTTCAGTAAGAACCCACTGTACCCTACCTGCTTGCCACCTAACAGCAGACAGACACACACAGTTAACACAGTCAAAGACTAGTTGATGAACATAGTGGAACATTTAACAGCATGAGTAGACAGATCATTCCTTCAGGAGTTGGTGGAGACCAAAACAGAGCTAGTGAGTGAATATAATATTTAACTTACATTCATCAGGTGACCAGAAACACAATTTTATAGATAAATGCTAATGTTGTTCTTAGACCACTAGATATGTAAACATGCAACAGTTTGCCAACACGTTCAGCATACAGATCTCTTGCAAGAAGTTGTAATGCTTTATGGATTGTAACACTGACTGCCTGTAACTACAGAGTTGTCACCCCACTCTATTGCTAGTCACACAGTCAGTTTAAAGCTAGTCCCTAGCATCTACAGTTTAGCCCACAGCTGCTGTGTGTTCAGATGTTATTGGGTCAATCAGATCAGCCAAATGCTGACTCGACATGAGTGGACAGCATGATTGCTGGTTTGTACTCAGAGGATGGGTTTGTATTTGCTGCCTGAGCGATTTACAGGTTTTGTTTTCTGTTAGCTGTGCATATGCTGCTTCCAGTATCAATAACCTTAACCACTCGGACTTAGAGCCCAAGAATTTATTTCACCAGCGTCCTGTAATTACCATTTGTGGCTGTAGAGGCCACTGTTTCCTGTTCTCAGCATTAGGTTGCTTTAAGTGAGTTAAACTTAAAACTAGACTAAACTCCAGACTGTAACAATGTTATATGTGTAAAATTAGATGACTTCTTGACACTAAGTCTATACCCATTAGGTATAGACTTAGTGTCCAACAAGAACAACAAGAATGGTCTGGCTTGCAGGTCAAAGAAGATGGTAGTTTGCTTTTATCTTTGCCTAATGCCTTTTTTTTCTTTTCAGTGACTTGTATGTGACGGTGCTGAGATTGGTCATCCACTCTTCAGAACAGTGAGGTTACATGTTGGTGTGCATTCTCAGGTGGCATTGCTAAAAACTGATGCTTGTGTGTCAGTGCTAATTAAAGTGAAGGAATGTATGTTAAAAACGAGTATGTTTGTTAAGACAAAATATTAAAGTAAAATGTTGAAAATGTTCTGGATGCTCTTTTGTTCTGTAGTTTAGTGAACCTTTGGTAATTTAATTTTAATGAATGCTTAAGGGTACTATCTATGTAGACCACACTAATTGAAACAGTAAGATTTATGTTTGTAACACCATCAAAAAAATCACCTTAACTCATTCAGTAAGACTGACATTAGTAAAACAAATAAAACCTGTAGTAGTTCATAGAACAAGGCTGAATTTCATTGGAATGAACAATGTGACCAGTGTAAGCTGAACTTAAATGAATTTGATTAGACGAACTAAGGAGGAGCATTCTGATCCAATAAAAGGCAAATTGAGGTGGTAACATAACATTTAACCAACAAATTTACATGGTGTTGAACCAACACAGTCTTGATAGACTGGCTGTACTTGATTTGTTTAGATGGAATTTTAGTGGCATAATGAAATTACGTTCATCCAGATTTATTTTTTTGAGTGTAGGCAGTCAGCAGACTTCTTCATTTTCAAGAGGTGAATATTTTATTCACAGTGCTCTCCAAGTGTAACTCAGGCAAAATAACAACAAATAAATATGTCAGAAAATAACTTAATGAAAAATTAAATGAAAGCAGAGATGGCCAGTGTTTAGATTACTTCAGCTAGAATTGTAAGAAAGAAGACTGACCCACACCATGACCCTGACACGAAGAAATCAAATAACATTCTCTTTTACAAACTCATTTACATTTCTGAATGGTTCTCTAAAAGGTTAGTAATCCTAACACAGTACTTCATGATGCATCAAACAAGTCAAAAGAAACACTGCTACAGAAAAGAAAACCCTCCACTTGATTTGGCTCAGTGATGTCAGCCATGACATCGCTAACACCATAAAAATCAGGAAGCACATGGTGTAATGTGTAAGGTAAGAGTCACGGTGCCATCCAGCAAATATTAGCAATATTAGCTGTCAGTCCATCAATGTGACAGCTGTTTAGAGCTGTTTTGTCTCTTGCATTGCAAAAGTGAAGCTCTCAAAAAGAAGAAAAAAAGCAATAGAATGGAGAAGTATTATGTAGAATAAGCAAAATAATGTTTCACTTGCCAAGATAACATAACAGAATTTTGATTATTTTAAGTAATATTTCCTCCAGAGCTGAATTTTTGCAGCAGCAATTATTATTCTGGTCATTTTAGTTTCAAACATTATGTTACTGAGAACCAGTAATATTTAGAGTTAGAATATCTTAGTAAGATAATTAAGTACAAATAAGCTTTTTTTTTTTTTTTAATTCAGTGACATTGCATAATGCAAAGCAGTATACAGAAAATATAACAACAGTCAACAGATACTGCAAACTGACCAGAATGCTCATATGGAGTCTGACGTGTTTCCTGGAAGACAGGGTGAAGAATTCAACAGTGAAATAACAAGTTAAACAAAATCGGTTAATTCCAGTGTTATTACTGCAGGGAAATTCCTCTTGAGATCTTACTCACTATCTGATCATACAGTGGACAGCCACTCAGTTTTTATGTGTGATGTTTGATTTTCAGGGATGAAAATAAAAACCTGGCATTTACTCTTTATGTCTTTGGTCAGCTGAACTGTTTAATCAGAATTGCAGCAAATGCTCTATGTCTGGACAGGTATCCACAGGAACACCTGTTCAACAATGTAACTGTGGAACCCTTTTCAGTGGAATATTTTTCTAAACATCCACATAGAGGAAAGTCACATGTTTCTATCAGAGCGCTCTGTGTGAGTCAGGATGATCACCTGAGCTGCACACTGAGGTACAAGGCTCCCTCCTATTGGTCGCTGGGGGAACAGAACATCACACAGAAAGACCTGCCATCACAGGCCCGAATGAACATCAAGTCAAGTCAGAATTTTATTTATAAGGCCCAATATCACAAATTTGCCTCAAAAGGCTCAACAATCTGTGCATCATTACAACACCCTCTGTTCTTAGACCTTCTGACTGGACAAGGACAAACCCTCCACCACAACAACAACCCTTTAACAGGAAAAACACAAAGAAACATCAGGAGGAGCAAAAGAGGACGAATCGCGTCACAGACAGACAGTAGATGTCGTCTGTACAGAATACAGCTACATCGTAGATTTACAGTATGGATAACTAGGATGACAACATCATAGATGAATTATTATTGTTTTGTTAATTAATATGGATGTTGAGCAATTTTTAGGTGTCACCAACACCTGGAAAGAAGATGGACTACACACAAACACACAAGAGGTAAAACCAAACACAACATGTGTAGAAAACAAACACACAGAGTGAGAGAGACAAGGACGCCCTGTCCATTAACAAATAAATAAATAAATAAACATCAGTGCCCTCACAATACTGGCACCTGACTGCCTGACAACAGCTCCTCTGTTTTAAATGAGAACAGTGGGACAAACCAGCCTGACAAATCAGAACCAAGTGAGAAGCACTAAAATCCTCAGTTGAAAAAAGTGAAACATATTTCACATCTATGACTTTAAATTCCTAAAACAGTTCACAGTTTAACTGTGACATATGGAATCTGTGTACTCGACAGTTTTTTATTCTGTGACACATCTCTATTAAAATATTACAAAAGAATGTTTAATGTGAAGCCAACAGTTTCTACAGAGAAAAAAAAATGAACTGCTACCACCAACCTTGGTAATTGTTACACACAGAAACATTTCTTCATGTTAATCCACTTTTTTGTGTGACCTCAGAGAAAGTCGGCAGCTTATTATCAGCTTCATTTCAAATAAACCAGCAAATTTAATGATGTTAAGTTAATTAACAAAGTCCTGTTCCTACATGGGCATCTAAGATACATAAGAATGAAACATGTCTGATGCTGAGTAGAAACTTTTTAATAACAGCAGCTGATTTGAATTTAAGATATAAATGGTTATATGGTTTAATGGTTTATGATGGACATTCTTTTTGCATTATTTACTCATACTGTATGCTGCTATGGATGATAGCTGGTTGCCGACGAGCTTCGTGCGTCTTATATTCATTTTCTATGTCGAATTGAATCTAATCATTGTGAATCTAAAACAACAGGGATTTACGAAAGGATTCACGGGTTTTCTAAAAGTGGAAACTAGTTGAATTTTATGCCGCTAACCTCTGTGCTCTGAATGAATTTGTACTTTTTTCTTTTTTTAAATAAAGCTGTTTTGAGTGGCGTGACTGGACTGAACTCAATGAATTTCCAAAGGACTGTAAAAATGAAACCTTATATGCTGAACTGTCAGAGGACGATACACACACACATACACACTTTCCGACCTTCGACTCTAATTTCGTCACATTAAGATAAAAAACTGACTGAGGTCATGTGAGTGTAATCTGCCTCTTTCCAGGCTGCTGTGCTCAGACACTTTTTAGTTACGACGCAATTATAAAATCTGTTTAAATGTAAAATATAGATAGGGAAATGCGGACAAACACGACTGAGGTTTCAAAAGGTTTGAGGTAATAAAACAGTCAGACAAATCTCTCACGACTGTATGTGTTATTACTAAAGTAACAGTAAGACAGTAACAGTCACTCTCTGGTTCGAGGAATGTAAAAAAAAACTTTCTGATAATTTTAGTACATCCAGGGTCCTCTCTCCACGTGAGTGGGCTGATTAATAAACACGATTTAAAAAAAATATATAATGATACATTTTGATCTCGTGGTGTAGGACGCTCAGGCCAGTGCCGGATTGCTTGCAGGATTACACTGACACATGCTGCAGTGAAAAATACCCGATTTTTAATTTTTATTTTTTTTAGGTGTTAGGTGATATTTCACTGAGTCCACTCAAAAACATCAGCTTTAGAAGAGTGTTTCATCTCTACAGTGAAGTGAACAGGCGAGGTTTTAGACTATCGACCATCGACTCCTCATGAAATCCTGCACTGTGATACTGACCTGCCATTCTGCAGAAGGATGGAACAGAAGACAGGAACAGCCTGAGGTGTTCAGTTAGACTGTTCAGTTACTCTCACAAGATTTTTCTGCTATCAGGGCTCTTACTATTGTAAGAACAAACAAACAAACAAAAACCTACCACCATACTCTCTCTCTCTCTCTCTCTCTCTCTCACACACACACACACTCACCCACACAGCTGCTCCCCTCTTGTTAAATACTCAACAAGGTCAAGTTCAAGGACACAGGACACAATGAATGCTATGTAACATTCTGTATTCTAACCATATATGTAAATATACATATATATGTGTGTATATATGTATGTAAATAGAAATAAAAAATCATGTAAATTATAACATTTGAGTTAAAAACTGGGTGATATGGTAGAAATGAATGTTGACATATATTGTTTCATAATACAGTAAAGTGCACTGTTTTACATTCCTATAATCAAAAGGCACTGCATAAATCAGTTAACTTAAACAACACGTTTTGTGAGTTTATCTTAAAATTTGCTCAGAATGATTCAATGAGACAGAGGGATTTGGTAAAACAATAAGACAGTGTTGATATCATCACACCAGGGTTCCACTTAGAGTTAATTATTATTATCCAGCCATTCCTGCTCTCTGCTAATTAGTAGTAACTGGAAAAATGGTCATGTCTATTTAACCACTGTTCACCTTAATCAGACTTTGTGGTAATTACAGCAGGATTACCAATAGGTGATGTATGTTAACATCATGCTCTGATGAAATGTAATTGTAAAGTTGATTCTGATTTGTTTTGTGCCTTTATAGGCTGCTTTATCAAATGTGTTTCTCATCAGTCAGCTGATCCATGCTGCTGAATTTGTTCCGTGCTCATACAATATCTGAGGATCATTACTGACTCTCCTCAGAGGAAGCAGACCTGCTTTACAGCAAATGGAAGCTAACTATTGAGTGTGCAGTGGTAATCAATGGTCATCAGCACCCAGTAATCATCGTCAGAGACAATAACCTTAAACATGAGCACAAGTCTATTGCTTTGGATGAGCTGGCCACAGTCCTGCAAAAATCAGCTGTTTATCTGCTGCTCTGGTAGAACAGATGTTTGTGGAGACAACAGATGATCTAAAAGCTGATCCTCACCATCAAACACACAGCATGGAGAGATCATATAGACCATATTTTCAGTATCTAAGTCTGAACTGGCTCAGCGTTTGATCTCTGCTCAGTTAAAAAATGTTGAATGTTGTCATACAACTACATACAACTGAGCCTAACCAGGCAGAGCAGACAACTTCCCCAGCAGGGACCCCAGGTGTCAGTGGAATTGTAGTACAATGGCAATGTGTCTTGCATCAGCCCACATCCCGAGGCCCTGGCTTGTACAAGTATCTAGTTTTAAAAACATAAATTAATGTATTTTCTTGCTTAAATTGACAAAAAATGTTTAAGTCTTTGGGTGAAATACAGTAATGTTATTAAATGCAAATGCTGTGAGGTGGACACTTCATCCATCATACTGCTTTTCTTGCCAGATGGTCTGACAAACACATTTCTACTGAATGGATTATCTTGACTGGACTCTGCACATGTGCATTCTCTCACTGAGGTGAGGCAAATTTGCAAAATCATATTCAAGGAGTCCTCTGGAATTTTCTTCTAAACAAAGCTTCTGTTTACATTTGGTGTTTCTGCGCAGTGTTTCCACACAGCTCACCGAACCAACTCAATTCATTTCCCTCCTTCTTAGAACATTTGCAAAGCATGCAGCATCTTTTTCTTGACATTACAGCCACCATCACTGGAAAAGAATGAAAACATTTATTTAAATGTTCATTGCATCACCTTGCATGTACGTTTGCCCTTGTTCCATGTGAACAAACACAGTGGGGACCCACATATATAAGACACAGCTATTAGTGGTCAGAAACACCACGGGGTGCCTTTAATTTGTATTTTATTAACCCACAGAACAGTTTACCTGTTCTCACCACTGCCCTGGTCTAGTGGAGGACATCAAGGAGACCTGTGTAGGAAACAAACAAATGCCCAACTACAGTAAACACCAGTGTTTTTTTTAGTTTCATGACCTGATTTCATACAGGCGTCAGATATGCCTGGTGGCAGTTTAATCCGCCACACAAATAATGAAGTATGGAGCTGAATGGGAGGCTGGCAGGTCCCTGTCTGCTGCATGGAGGCAGAGCAACAACTACGTACCGGACGATAGCTACAGGCAAAACACACAGGCTTACATGGTGGCCTTTTTACCCACATGATCATTCAAAGCCAAGTAGCTCAGGTTCAAACATTACACAGGAAGTTACACAGAGAAATTCTAAAATTAAGCTGAAAAGCAATGTTAAAACTCCATATAGACTCTTATATTATATATTGCACATAACTATATTGCAACTTAAATTATTTCCCTGTATATATTTTATATATTTTAAAGACTTTCTTAGCATTTATAGTCCTTACTTTTTTTTCATAATGTTTGTTGTTACCTGTTGCTGTCTCTGCTTCTGTAACACAATTTCCCTCACTGAATCAATACAGTACATCTATCTATCTATCTATCTATCTATCTATCTATCTATCTATCTATCTATCTATCTATCAGTAACAAATAAATAAATAAATAAAATAAAATGAAAAAAAAAAAAAATCTGTACTCCAGGTCCACTGACTAGCTTTTTCACCTGCATCTCATGGTCTTCCTCAGTGGCTTGAGGTTTGGTAAATTATCATAGAGATGGCTCAGTCATCATTACTTGACCTATGTATGGGGAAAACTGACAATGGCCATATGATAATATGTTGAAGAATAACATGGATGCTGCTGAGAGCAACAGAAAAAGCTTGTGAGACGACATGCAGTCAATTTTTCAAAAAAGTTTGATTCTCAGTTTTTACCCCCAATAAAAAAAAAATACTGCCCCTTAACACATTCAAGGTGATCAATCTTTCATATCTGAAAATGTGTTCATGTCCAGTCACAATGTGTTTTCTACCACATCCTTTTGGTTTGGTAAAATGGCTACAAATCTGTATGTTTGTCAAATAGCTATGTTGTTAACATAGGTTTTCTGTTTAGTTTAATGCATTTGGTTAAGGTGAAGGTAAAGATTTGGTCAAGGTTGTTCTAAAAAAAGACCCACAATTTTCCATTGACTGACATTCCTTTTCCTTAGAAATAAACAAAAATTCCCCCCAATGAACATGCCCTGGTATACAAAACCACCCAGTTAGCCCCATGCTGCCAGTTTCAAACATGCCATTCCAATTTATCAATATTTCAACAGTCAAAGGAAGCAAGGTGCTCTCTAATGCCCTGCAAAGATTACATAAAAGAAAATGTTCCTTAAAATATGAAACACTTTATTCATGACATCTTACAATTTGTTGGTTGGTTTTTATAATGAGACAGCTAACATCATGTTTCAGCGTCAGTCCCCCAGACTCACTGAGCACCCATTTTTACCAGCGTGGACTACGCTGACATTGAACAATCATACAGGGAGAAATCCATCAAGTACGTACAGAAATAATTAAAAACCTACAGACGCAGAAAATAGAGCAGAAAACCATTCATTTGCAGGACAGATTAAAGTTGGAGTAATATAGATAAGAGGTATTTAGGTAAGCAGAATATTCATTTTAGCATAAAAAAAATGCAGCACTTCACTTTTTGAATATCTTATACAGTGATTCTAGAGCAATGGAGAACCAGAGCTCTGGAAATTGTCTGTAGTTTAACCTTAATGTTTCAGAACATTCAGAAAGCAAAGATGTCTACTCAGGGACTGAAATGATTTTGGAGCTAGCAGGCAATGCTGGAAATGAATCTGGTGGTAATATTTTATATGTGCAACATATCTGATGCTTTCCTCTTCTTCTGTCAGCTGTTGTATTTATCAGTTGTCTTTAATTGGTGAAGCCTAAGACAGTTTTCAACAATGTGGACAATAAAGTTCCTAAGTAACTAAGTAACATGTGATGATGATGATGAATGGCAGGAGAGTACAACTGGTGAAGTCATTGCTCTGCTTTCCTGAAACACTGCCCTGACTCTCAGCTGGTCCTGGACAGGCAGCAGCTGTCAGTGTGTTTATCAGAGAGGAGCAGACAATGTGCTGACTGTCAACACTTCAACTAAGAACTGGTCAGTTAAAAAACTTGGAGGTATTAGTAAAATTACTCACTGACAGTGAGGCTGTGAATATAAACAGATGGATAAGAACAAGATGAAGAAATAAACTAAGATATTCCTCCTATCGTGCAGGAGATGAGATGAAACCTGAACTTATATTTACATAACCCCCCCCCCCGCTGATATTAGTTTAATATCTGGTGCATATTCTCTCAGCATATTTTGACAACGCTTTAAATGATGTCAACACTTGGTAATCACATTAACTGAAAATCTTCCTTATAGCCTGAGAATGTAGGATTGTATTCATTTTAGTAGATGCAGATTTTCCGTTATCTGACTGCATGAATTCACACTAGCATACCTGAGTGTCATCATTTAGATATTCAGGTCATTTCTCATCTCTAATCCGTGCTGTCATGTTGCGGTGCTTTGCGTCTTTTTCGGGCATTTCGCAGGTTAACCACACGTGTGAGGTGAACACGACTGGTTAACACGAGTAGAGTCCTGTCAGCAGACCCACACTGACAACACACAGTCGGACACTGTACAAACTATAGGAAACCGTCAATGGAACCTCGTGGTGCAGGTAACATTTCAAAAAGAGCTTTTGTGGCATCAGATGTATTTGAATCTAATTTCAGCATTGAGCCGTACATACAGAACAAAACCCGGCAAAAACAATATTAAAATGCAAACTGGAACTAGGTACGGACCCAGACTGGGATCAGAAGCAAAAAAAGAAAGTGACCAGAACAACCTTACCGTCCAGCAGGGACCGTTAATGACAGTTATCTCATCCAGAGACTCTGGATGTTGGGGCCTCCTAACGCTCCGGATCCGGTGCTAGGATCAATCACTCTATCACAAGGCCCCGGCTGTAATCCTTTAGTTTTTCTTAGTGTCTCTACATAAAGTTTTTTTTTAAATACCCATCTCGGTAGACACTGGTCTCCGTTTTTGTATTTCCATTGAGTTTGTTTTTAAAGTATCTTCTGACGTCATCAGACTTTAGATTGTTTTATGCTTGTGAATTAACTGTGTGTATTTTGGAAGCCCGCTTGCTTCAAATCGCCCCTTCAGAAATCCAATTCAGTTGAACTGAATGTGCGACACTGACACTATGACAAAGAAATAAATGACAGACACATAAAGAAAATAAAATGTTGTTTTCCGATTCTGATCAGCAGTAGAGATTTTGATTTTCGGAAAATGCATGACTTTTGTGTATGAACACAAAGTCATGAACCACAGTTATTAGAACTGACAGTGCTGTCAATAAGCTGCAGATACAACGTAGGCTACGTTTAAGGCAAAACTCTCACCAGATTAGGCCACAAACAAATCTGGGGTTGTTGTCAGCATTACAGTGAAACAGTGAAGATGACTGTGCTCTCAGTCAGGGCGGTTATTACATGCGATTCTTCATGTAGGCCTATGAGCAGTTATTATCATGGGAATGATTTCTCTATGGTAGTCATGGGTTTTGTCTTTCCCTTTAACTGTCTTCTCTTTGTCACCATTTTCTTTTGATTTATTTTTACTGGAGAACAAAACTAATTTACTGTCAATCATCAGCCCGTGCTCACAGGCCTACAGGCCTATCTCCTACTGTACATATTACTGAGCATATAGGTATTATAAAGATAATGGTACTATTATCTGTTTATGTAGGCATTTCTGCAGTAATTAAAAACGAGCTCTTCCTTGCTTCGCCAGTTCTTATATTCCTCTGCCTCCCTTTTATAGCCCCCACCCTTCCCACTTTATGTATAAGCATATCTTACCGATGGTATGTATGGCTGTATGCAACCTACAACATTTCATAGTTAGTTAAATTATGTTTCTCCACTGACAAGTTTTTTTTCTCTTTGCAAAATGAATCAGAGCTGAAGACGATGATATCGGATTGACGATGATAATCCAGCTATGAATTATGGTTATATGGTTCACCTCTCTATTTACTGTCGACCTATTTTTTCTGACATAGATATCATTCTCAGATAAAACTATATTGTGTTTAAATGTGTCGTTACTCGTTAGATATTAAAGATAACAAAGTCACGAGGCAGCAATAATCTCCTTCACTAATTCTACACGTAATGTCTGGTAAAACCCTTTAAAACACCATTTTCCGTCAGTCACCTGCATTCAATAAACAAGAGCTAAACTTCAGTCTCTTTCTCAGGGACTGAAGCGGTGTCATATGTTGAGACATTACAGAGACAGAGTTACATGTTACCGACTGGAGAAAGAAATGCAAAAATTCTACTGTGTAACTGAGAAGTGTATTGATAACTTGTTGATGTACTCTTATTTTGAAGGAAACCTGAGGTATTTTGTTCAGCTGTCACTTTCTTCTCCTTCTCTTTTCATCTCGCGCTGAGGCGGATTTATTTTGGTTAATGATTTATCAAGTCAGCAGCAGTCTGGATGTTTGTGTATACCTGCTGCACTGGTTATATTGGACCGTGTCAGTGCCCATCACCGAGACAGTATGGCGTCTTCTGTATTATTTGCACGGTAGCACACACACACGCACACACACACATAAACAGAAGACGCTTCAAGGTGTGCAGTGGCCTTGAACTTGAGCTCATTACATCTGTCTGTCTCTCTGTCTGCGCCCCCTCCCTCCCCTTCCTCTCTCTCTCTCTTTCCGTGTTAAACTTGACCTTGACCCCCAGGGGCCAGTCTGACCCCCCCCCCCGCGCGGCAGACCACACTATGGGAGAGAGACTGACTGTCTGGGTGGTTTGCGTGTGTGTTGTCTGCTGCCGCCCATGCTGCAGGTCCACGCTGTTTGAGCGCCTTAGTTAAAGTGAATCTGTCCCTGACTGAAATAATGTTCCGGTGTTATTATATCACTATATGGAGAAGTAAACTCATTCTGCCGCACGCCAGACCTCCACAAAGAGGAGACAGTCACAGCCAGTCATCTGAAACTCCTCTAACAGCCTCTCAGTACCTTCACTCCGTTGATTTCTTCTTTCCTGTTAGAAATATCAGCTCTGTGCACTGATAAATCCAAAGAGCCGGTTTGTTTATTTCTTTTTATTTTACTTGAACTTAAAAAATATATATTAAAAAACAAATATAAATACAATGAAATGAAAAAACAAACAAACAAACAAATAAATAAATAAATAAAACTCAGCGTCTCCTTCTCACGGTGTCATCAGCAAACTCTGCTCCATAAGTGGAGCTCCAGTTAAGAGTTCTTTCTCTTTATTTCTTGTTTATTTTTGTTTATTTATTTATTTAATTTGGAAAGACTACATTTACCTTCAATTACCTGGAAAGAGGATAAATTAAGCAAAAAGAAAAAAAAACTGGAACAATATACTCGATTCTTCATTTTCAGTCAAAGTCAGTTTAAAGCTTCATGTTCAAATCGTGCTGCTGCTTTTGAATCCACGTTTTAACTCGCCCCTTTTTCTTCCGTATTGAGGTTTGCTACCATCACTTCACCCGCTGTGTTAGTTAAGTCTCCACCAAAGCTCAAATGATTATGACGGTGTATTTCGCCTTCATGCGTGTTGCAGATTGACACCTATAGTGGAGGTAACAGGGAGAAAGAACAGACGCAGCTGTTTAACGTCCCGCTCACATTCCCACTGCTGGAGGTTCCACCTCCATCACCTGCGAGCTTCACACCTGCTCCTGTCATCTGCTGCCAGTCAATCATGTCGAAGGCTGCTTTTTAAAATCTGACCTACAATCACCAAGTCATTCATTCTGCCGCACACAAAAGAAATCTGGACTTCTCCAGGCTCCTGAAAAGAAACCAAATCACGGCAGCAGACATAAATTAAATCAAAAATAGAGTCAAATAAGATCAAATAAAATAAAATAAAATGCTAACCTACATTTGACACCCATCATCTTAGATAGGCGGTTTCGCCTTTTCCTCGTCAGCCCTGTTACACCCCCAGGAAGTGTGTTACAAGCTCATGTTGCTGTTGGCAAACTTGTCCAATCACATAGATTACTCATAATCTCATCCACAGATACCACATCTGTGTAAAAATAATGCACATAATGTCTAAAAGATCTGTTCAAAATCATGTTCAATCTGCAAGTTTAGAACTGGAATCATCTGAAAAACATAACGAATCACTGAAGCTGAAGTGAGGCTTTCTTTCCCTTAAAGATGGCCTACTGACGAGAGGACGGAGAGCAAGCAGAGTCCAAGATGTTAATGCTGTAATTACTAACACTGGCGTATCACTGGTGAGACAATACTGAGTCCTGTCTGCAGTCACTCATTTGAACACTCGATTATTTTTTCCATCTAGGAAGGCCCAGAAACTCACACACTTGTTTTAATAGTAAATGTGTGTAGAGGGTGGCAGCCCGTCCGTTTCTGTATTCTGCACACACTGTGGATACACGGAGGGATTTATGCTAAAATACTGGTGAGGTCTTGGTAAACTTAAAACCATAAGCAGACAGTCAAATGATTACGCAAATAAGGCGGCTCAGAAGGGAGGTGCTGTTAATCAAATCCGTATTCCTCGAGTCTTAAGACCCCCAAATCCCCTCTATAACCCCATTTACACCTCCCTATGTCAGATGATGTGAGAATGGGACCAGTGTCACAGCGGATACAATTATGTTAATAATCAAATGTTTCTTTCAAAAAACTGGAAATACTCCCGGTGCGTTATGATTTATAATACTTTTATGACAGCGATAAACTTTTTCATGCATTTGGCAGTGCCGATTATATGTCTTTAAATATATCCATAACTCTGTGTAATACTGAACATTTTACTCTGGAGTTCAAATAATTACAGGTGATATTTAGGAGCAATAGTTCAAACATATCATCACTAAAAGTTCGTTCATTCTTTTCTCGCTCTTAAATTTCATCGATGACCAAATATTTTTAATTTATTTAATATTCACGCGCATGTTTCCACTGCACGTTTATTCACACTCATTGTAGACTAAAGACAAGATTGAATTAAAAAAAGAATGATCTAATTCAGTTGCTGGCAGTATTGTTGGCACGTGTGCGCGTTCCCCACGCGTCTTTACGCACAACACAAAACATCTTCTGTTCAAGTTGAATTATATATTTGTTCGTTTCTGGAGTCACAGAGATAGTGTCACTCTTTGTGGCGCCCGCAGGGGATCAGAGACATCAGAGTCTTTGACATAATACAGCTGCACCAAGCAACGCAGCACATACAGGAAGCTGAACCCAATCTGCTCATGCTCCTGTCGTGCCACAGCTCGAGCCTCATAAAAATATTTTTTCTTTGACTGACAATCCCCAACAAGTCTCCTCTTCTCCTTCTTTTTTTCTGATGTGCCATCACGTGATCATCCGGTCTCATCCAATGGACACGCGCCCTCCCCCCTCTCCTGGTCCTAGGGGCTTGTTGCGTCAAGGTTGCGGCTTGGATGTAACCGGAGGTCCAGCCGGTTACCCGGAGTCTTTGCCCGCGAGCGAGCGCCCTCACTAAATGGTGCAGCGAGACAGTGCACGCGTGCTACGATAGTGCGCGTGACGGTACGTGTGAATTACCTGAACTGTGTATGTGGGCCGGAAAGTCCACAGAAGAATAAAGACGCACCAGTTCACCTCATTCAGCCAATGTAGCAGCTTAGAGGACAGGACCGGACAAAGTCTGAGAGGAAACGGCGACGAACGGAGGCCAGACCGGGAAAAGTAGCGCCTATGACAGCCTCCCTGGTCCTCAACCCTCGCTGGCCAGCGGAAACGGTAATGTTTGTGTATGATAACAATTTGGACGACCTGAACAAGAACATGGAGGGGCTGGTGGGAAGCGGCAACTTCGCTGCGGCCACAGCGGCGAGCCAGTGCCGCAACATTATGGCGCACTCGGCGGCCGCCGCAGCTCTGGGCGGCCACCCGTCCGGCCTGGTGCACTCTTCAGCCAGCTACTCCACAGTGGACGTGTCCGCCTCAGGCTCCGGCGAGACTGGTGTGTCCTCGGGGAAGCAGTGCGCGGCCGGACCATGTCCGGCGGCCGGCGTGCCGCATCAGAGCTCCTCCGCCGCCACCGCGTTACCGTACAGCTACTTTGGTAACGGCTACTACCCATGCAGGATGGGGCGGGGTTCTCTCAAGTCATGCACCCAGGCGGCCGGAGCCGCGCTCAGCTCGCAGTACATGGACACGACGGTGAGCTCTGACGAGTACCCGAACCACCGGGCCAAAGAGTTCGCCTTTTATCACGGCTACCCGAGCCCATACCAGTCCATGGCCAGCTACCTGGACGTGTCGGTGGTCCAAACGCTGGGCACCGGGGAGCCGCGCCATGACACCTTGCTCCCCATGGACAGCTACCAGCCCTGGGCTCTGACCAACGGCTGGGGGGGACAGATGTACTGCTCAAAGGACCAGGGGCAGGCCGGTCACCTCTGGAAGTCCGCTCTGGCTGGTAACACCATTGTTTTTTATTCTGCTTCAAAACAGTCTTTGTATAGTGGAGGCATGTGAATGAATGAATGGAATGAATGGATGGATGACGTTTAAGCCTGCAGCTGGGCAGTATTTAGTGGTGACACATTTAATTAAGAGCAAATTATAGACTTTCATTTGAATCCAGTTTTAACCAGTCTAATTATACACTGCGATAATTAAATTCAGCAGTCTTCATAAATGTGGGCTAAAGCTGAATGCTTAATATGATGATTTTATTTCTCTGCAATTAACATACAAACAGTGTGCTTTGAACAGAAACTTGTGGCTGCTGTTGATCTCAAACAAACCCATCTGCTCTGAGTGCGTTTTGTGCATCTGATGCCCAAAACAAGACAAGAGCCTGACCATTAAATTAGAATAACACCAGTATATGATGGTCATGTGTTGCTGGTGCGAACTGACCCTAATATTCAGGTGGCAGATACCTGATACTCTAATTACACTATGATCCCATTGAACTGTATTTTAATTTGTGGTTTTAAATTAGAGCTCATTTCTGATCTGCCTGAATTTATTTATCACACACAGGACACGTGAAGTTCTCTAATGCAATAAATGGAAAACTCACTGAGAACCATAATGAAAAGAATGGGTTTCTACACTAACTGCTTGCATGTGGATGCACAAATATGTAGACCTATACTGTGTTCAAGGACACAAAGTGCAGATCAGCCTCATGGACGTCCTGCTTGCAGACAGCAGACATCCACCATGTTGCTTGTGTCTCAGGATGGATGTCCAATCAGCTCCAAGCATAAAGCCGCTGTCATACCTGCCATTTAAGCCGCAGACACTAAATGCAACACAGACTTTTTCTGTATTACACTAGAAACCGAGGAGTGTGTAAATGTGTCCTGGTGTGTGCAGCCTCGCCCTCAGTCCGCTTCTCTTTTCCTCCTCTCTTTGTCCGCTTTCAAACAGATGTGGTGGCACACCAGCACGACGGCTCGCCTTTCCGCCGAGGAAGGAAGAAGCGGATACCGTACACCAAGATCCAGCTCAAGGAACTGGAGAAAGAGTACGCCGCCAACAAATTCATCACCAAGGACAAGAGGAGGAAGATCTCGGCCGCGACTAACCTGTCAGAGCGGCAGATCACCATCTGGTTCCAGAACAGGAGGGTGAAAGAGAAGAAGTTCGTGGCCAAAGTGAAGAGCAGCGCGCCGTAGCATTTAGGTTCCTGCTGCTGCTGCTGCTGGACGATTTCAATGCGTGCTATACATTGAAAATGAACTAAGTGAGAAGACAAAAAAATGAGAAAAATAAAAAAAACTCGACGTGGTAGATTCTCCTGGAAGACTAGGACTGTGCGTACCCGTGTGCGTCAAAACATGGAAGAAAAAATAAATAAAAAGGACATAAAGGACAAATTAAGATTAAAGAAAAGAACCAAAGCCCTCTGACAAACCCTCTCTCAGAGGCATCCTGTAAATACAGCACCTTCCTGCCTGCTTTGATGTAACTGTTTGTCAACTGTCTGTGTCTTACTGTTTGTCAGTGTTGTGCGTGACCAGTAGCCAATAGCTGAAAACACACTATTATGCTGTCCATACTGTTTATAACGCCTGTAAACCAGTTATCAAAGTATAGTGCAACACTTAATAAATTCTTTTAATCCCGATGTAGTACTAGGTCCTATATCTTAAACTCCATCACTTGGAAACAAACTGGTAATTCTGGATTCCTGTGCGCACATGCTCGTTCAACAAAGTATGCCCGTAAAATCTGCAAACAAATCCGCGTTTGGCTCATATCAAAGGCTGAAAGTTGATATCCGTTAAAGGGACAAACAGCAGAGGAATTCTGACTCCACATGCAGATTAAACGTGTTTATGAGACCGTGAATTCGTGTTTGGATCTGGCCTCCGTCTGGAACATCACCACAACAATGCTATCCATATCCTACTATCATTCCATAGGCCTGTACAGCCCGGTGCGAACAAATCTTCCCATACATTTTTTTAAAAATGTAAATTCTCCAGCTCACATAGCGTTAAGCGCCGAAATTAAACGTAGCGCAGCATGCACAGGAATTGCGCTCTCCTCTAAAGATTTAGTTTAATGTAAGAACTGTATCTTCCTTCGTCCGCTCTCCTCTGCTTCCATAATGTCTCGAAACAATTTATAATTTCTCATTCAAGTACAGCGACCAGAAATAGTAAAAAAAAAAAAAGTAAGCTCTGATATTTCAACTGAAAAAACGACAGGGTAAATGTGCACAATTCAATCACATTAAAATGAATTGTATTTCTATTTGATTTAAAATTTCTGTCGCGGAAAATTCCCCTTGCCAGAATTTATATGACAAAGGCTGACAGGGTTTCATTTTATATTTCAGTTTGGAACTGTGCTGTATATTAACAGCAAGCGGAGCCGCATTAAAGCTGAACAGAATTCATTCTGAAAGCATCATATCAAAGTGTTAAACAATACAAATAATACACGAAATACAGTCAGAGACAAATGTTTTAGAATGAAACTGAGAATATGGGATGACTCAAGAGAAAGTACTAAAATTAAAACATTTGCATTGAAAAGTCGTTTATTGCTGTAATAGTCTCTATTACGCAGATGACACGTGGGTCATCATCAAACAATATTTGGAATAGATACGTTAAAGTGCTCTGTCTGTACGCTCTGTACATATCCTTGTAGCCTACAGTGATGTGTCTGTGTGAGTGTGTGTCTTACAGAGAAGCGCTTGACCTTGAGAGTCACGTGACCAGAGATAGGATTGGCTCTCGCTCAGGTCTCCCGCGAACATTTTACAACAGTAGAGCCCTGTGTCGTCTGGTCTGATAGAGACACCCCCCCCCAACACCACACACACACACACACACACACACACGGCAGCCGCTCTTGTTCTCTAATCAGCAGGTTCCCGCGAGCCACTGACCCGCTGCGCCTCGGTCACAGGACAAGTGACAGCGAGCTGCGGGTACAGGCTACATGTCTGCCTTTGCAGATGCTCGGTGCGTCGTCGTCCTCAGCTGCAGTTTTTAACTTTGCATTGTGACTTTGTTTGTAAAGCAGGTCAGCGTTTTGACATCCAAACAGTTCATGTCTTTCTATTCTCCCAGAGTCTTTCTGTGGACTGTAATTCTCTGCGCAGTGTGGATGGTGTCCAGGCCTCACTGGGATTCATGATTGTCATTTAAGGGCTGCCAGTCAGTGATTGTTATATCATGTGGAGCAGTTTAAAATAAACGTGTCCTCCCAGCTCCTCTGTCAGCTCTCATGTCAGAGAAACAGTCTGAGCTGAATACAAAATTACAAAAAGCAGCGTCAACTGAACTCCAGACATCACCCAGGTCAGTGCGCCGTCTGAGGACATTTCAGTTATGGTACAACTTTCCAACTTTTTTTCGTAACATAATTTCAAATGTTGTACACAGAACCACGAAGCTAATTGATTTCTAATGGGATGAAACCTCCCACATCTCCACTGTGGTATGCGGCTCTGTGCGTCCTTATTATTTCTTTCCCTCCGCTTAAGCTTGAAAGCAAATGTTTGAAGTATGTTTAATGGTACAGTGTTGTGTTTATTGGTGCACTGAGAGCTTTTGTGGAACACCACACTGTCTCGTTTGGTTTTGACCACTGATGCGGGCCGATCACTTTTTCTCTCCAACAGAGCTGAGAGGCTGCGCCAGAGAGTTGCGCACATTGAAATAAATGTTTTGAATATAGAAATTCACAGCAGTAAATAAGTAGCAAACACATTAAGGCTTCGTTGCATAGTGCTGACACTGAACCTGAAGACTGACCCAAATTTAATTTCATTGTCTTAGACAAGAGTTTTGGTCTGCTTGAAGCCGAGGCCCTGCTCTGAATACTCAAGAATTCAAAATAAAAACTCGAGAAAACATTGCACATTAAACACACCCTTTACAAGACCTGAGCTACTGCACATCTGAGCGTGTACGGAAAATATTTAGTGGGCCTGCTTTATGAACACACTTTTAAAATATTAACATGTGGACAGTTTTGTACCCCATAAGTAAATATAAATAGTATTTGCTATTTTGCGCCTTAATATTTACCTGTTAACTTATATAACAGAGATTTGCACGACGAGTTACAGCTATGTTTTATTCGTTGTTACACCACAGAAAGCGAGAGAGAGAGTTACAGTACACTTTTTAATTGATAGTCATTTATGTGGCGGGGAATATAAAGGTTTGTTAAAAATATTAAACAGTGTTTATTGGCTGTGCTGCGGTGGTTAAACAGCACTAATATGAAATTTCAGTTTTTTTTAAAGAGTGAAACAAAACTTTAAACTGGACATTTAAACAGACGGTAAATTAGAATGAGATGGACAGCAGTGGCCATTTCTGGGTAAGAAGAAAAAGCAACCAGGAAAATCAATGAATAATCTGTTACAGATTAATATGGAGGAATGGAACAGAATGGGATAGCTGCATACAGGACAGGCTCATTTCCTGTTTCTGTTGGAGGAATATTGCTTAAAAAGAAGCTGACCATTTAAAAACCGAATTTAATCATCCCACCCCCACCTCTCTCTCTCTCTCTCTCTCTCTCTCTCTCTCTCTCTGTCTGTGTGTGTGTGTGTGTGTGTGTGTGTCGGACCGTTAAACATTAACATTGAACTTGACAAACGGCGGTGTGCTCTGCTGGCCTGTTGACTCTCTTTACTGCTCCGTCTCTGTCCTCCTTTAAAACCAACAATACTGACGGAAGCCCTGAAGCTCATAAAGCTCGTCGTCCCCTTTAGTCCAAATACCAGAGAGAGGGGGACGAGGAGGAGGCCTTTAAGCCGCACCACCTACCTCATGTGGTCTTACTTTATTCTCACACAACACAGAGAAAATCAAGCGAATTCAGTTCACGCATGCGTTTTGCGTTTAAACGATTTTTTTTCTTTTTAATTCCGACATTATATCAGTTAAAATAGACTTATGATATTTTTACTTAGGCCAATGAGTGAAGCTATAATAATTTTCACATTTATTTTATTTATATATTGTCGCATTTCCAATTTTAGACGTTTCCACCATTATTACATGTTTCCTTTGTCAGCATAGACAGTACATAAATAATGAAAATGTCCTAAATGTAACAAAAACAGTGCACTACTACTACTACTACTACTAATAATAATAATAATAATAATAAAATTGCCTTCACAAAACATGAGCACTGTTATGGAATTCTCTACATTTGATAATTTAAATACATTTTGCTGATAATACAGTTGCACTTTTGATTAACTAACGATATAGTTGAATGCAGGACTTTTGTAATTGAGTATTTTTTTATATTGTTGTATTGAAAAAAATACTGAATACTCCTTGATACTTTTAAAGAGGAGTTTATCATACTTGGTATTTAAATAGTTTATAACTTTAAGAGTAAAAAATATATACAGTAAATATTATTGGGAAATTACTAAAACAAAACAAGGAAGACAAAAATACTGTACAATAATGGCAGTGAGGAGTTTTAGTGAGCACAAGCTGCAGCATAAGCAGCTTCAGTTCAGTTACATGCATCAGCAAAGCCAGATGTTAAAGGTCAGGACTCAAAGCACCAAGATAATGGTTGGAACAAATATTCATTCATTCAAGATTAAGTGGGAAAAAATCAACAAATGCAGAGAAGTATATGTTTTACTTTAATCTTCAAAATGTATATTATTTTATATTTTGGTTCATGCCCAAAGGCATCCCTTAAAGTTCAGTCTGTGTAAATCTTTTCAGCCTCACAACAGAGAATTTTGCATTTTATGCTGACATAGGAAAAGTCAGAATGTTCATCTTGTTGTACATGCATTAGAATGGAACAGAAAGTAGTGTATTAGTGTAAGTGGTGCATGTTTGACCTGCTGCGGTAGTAAAAACTAAGTGAATAGACACAGAGCACATTACAGTTGTGCCTGCAGACAGCTGCACTCTCACAGTGGAGAGGTGGACAGTCAGTGGAGTTGACAGAGTGAGTTCATATGTCACTTTTCTACTTATCTTACAAAAATATATAAAATAATTCATGTGTAAGAAAAATCTTACTGTTGTAGTTGGTCGAGTTGGAACCTGTTTTAACACATATACTACTGGACAGTGTAATCCACAACAGTGCATCTTATTTAATAAGCTTGTCATATGTTTTAGATGTAATGTCTTCATCTGTAAAGTAATTAGTAACTAAAGCTGTGAAAGAAATGTAGTGGAGTACAAAGTACAGTATATTCTCTGAATTGGAATGCAGTATAATAATCACATTAGCATTAATTGGAAATACTCAAGTACAAGTACCTCCAACGTACACATTTTAAATACAGTAGGCCAAATTGTGTAATTACTTTCCAGCACTGACCATTCTTTTGTCATGGAAATGGACATACACTTGTCCCAGTGTTATTTCCTTGAATGTTTGATAATTCACCAAATTATGTTTTCTTAGTATTATGGGCTCTTCTTCTTATCTTTCCTTAGCATCACTATGATGTTAAGGAAGAATGTTTAAAAGAAAAGGGACACAATGCTGCAGTCTGTTTGGATGCAGCCCTTGTCCTTTGCCCTAAAGCAGACTGTCGTGGTCCTCTGTGGCTGTCTGTCATTCAGAAGAATCTGCAAGGATCCAGGTCATAATAATGACTGACATGATGTTTTGCAGCTAACTGTAATTCACTTCAAAGCTGAATGAATATGCAGCAAGAGAGCTCATAATACTGGACTGTGTCTGGCTGATGGCAGCAGCTCCGTGGGTAGCAGCAGCAGACATGTGCTACAAACGACCCAGTTGGATGGATTTCAGTCACTCTGGCAAGAGAGCCAATAAAAAGCGAATCCAGCTGAGATGAGAGTCAGTGTGACTCTGCCTTGGAAAGGGATGGAGGGTGGAAAATTGGAATTCATTTTAAGAATTGAACTAAAACCATTATTTACCATATTAAACTGTTTGAGGATATTTGTTCACATTGTGACCATAAAAATATGAAGTTATATCTGACCTTAAAAAAAAAATCATATGAGGCTATTTTGCCTTTATGCATTAATGTCCCTTTAATTTGAAAAAATGAAAATGTTAATTCACTAAAGTTTCTGTTTTCCATCCATTCAAATTTCCATCTGTGAAACCAGATCAATGCTCAGAGTGCACACAGGAGCTGGAGTTCTGCCTCTTTACCATGTTGCATCACTGTTCTGTGACTAGAAATAAAATAGAACAAAAGATCATGACATTTGAACATTTACAACTTCAAAATCACTTTATTGAGGACATTGTGAATGACAAATAAACTGACTGAACTGTCTGAATTTGGGGAAAAGCTTATTTTTACCATTAGCTACCGCTCTAGACATCTAACCTGCTAAGGTTAATCTACAGATTAAACTAGTGACTTTTACTGTGACTTCTTCAGAGATGACAGCAGTTGAGTTTTTTGTTTCTTCTGGAATTAATGCATTTACAATTTCATGCATTATACAAATTAGACAGAATCTTATAGTTTCAAATATATTGTTAATTCCATCTACAACTAACTCATCAAAGAATATCTAATTTAAGCAATCAATGCATTTTTGACATTTTATAGATCTACTGAGAGTACATTCACGATCAGTTGTGCTTATATAGGATGTTAAAGCTTTGATTCCCAGTTTTTTTAAACCACATATACAGTATAACCATGTAATTCCAAGGTGATGATATACACAGGGATGCTTTATTCCCCATGATATGGGACTTTTAATTTCCTAGAAAGCTGCATGATATCTACTGTCATAAACCTTTTACTTTTTACACCATGAGGGTATAAACAATAAAAGGGGCTCTGACTGTCAGCTGTCAGCAAACTGACGGACAAAGCACTAGCAGTGCTGGTTCCATCCTTAAATCACATTTCCCTCCCATCCAACACATCCATTTTCTATTGATCTGAATACAACATAGAACAGAAAATATTTGATACATTCTATTCTATTCCTTTCTATTTTACAATGCTTTATGGGAGAGTGGGAGAGGACCCACCCCCTGAGACACACACACAAACACACACACACACACACATACAGCTCCCCAGAGTATACTTTATGCTGCAGACCAGGAATGCAGGACTGAGGCTCGTTTTTCTGTCTCAAGTTCATGTCCAACAGACCCCCTCCCTCACACATACACACAAATGCGCACACACACACTTACCCTACCGTTTTTACCACATTTTCTCTCCTCCTCCTCCTCCTCCTCCTCCTTCTTTGTCTGCATTGCGGACTGTCTTTTTGTTTTCCAGGTTGGACTTTGCAGTTGAACTTGAGACAGACAGACAGCTTGTAAACAGTTTGTAGTCTGGCCTCTGTCTAGTCTGGAATGGCCTGGGGCACAAAAGGGCCGAGAAATGGACACTGGTCCTTAAAAATCCTATTTTAGCACAAACACATTCAAATGATTTTAGAAGTGGTTTGCAATGTCAAATACATCAAATAAAAATATAGTATGAATAAAATAATTGCTGGACAGTCTGCATAAGAAGACTATGACATTTTTTACTGAGACAATAAGAATTAACTGTCAAGTTGTGACTGTGCTTAAGTTTTGTCAATAAAAAGAAATAAAATATTGCAGGATTCAGTTTCAGTTGATAAATGAAAGAAATGAAAACATATTTACTGAGACTGTGGTTTCTGGATTGCAATCGCATAATTTTGTAACTGGAAAAATGAGACTGTGTGTGTGTGCATGTGCATGCGTGCGTGCGTGTGTTTTTGAGTTAATGGCTCAGACGGAAAAGGAAATGACTGTAAACACACTATACAGCCAAACAGGCCTTGAACAAAGGTGTGTGGGTGTGTGTGTTAGTATGTGTTTGGAAGGGGTGGGGGAGATGGGGTGGAGTGGGGGAAACATGACAACATATTGTGTAATACACGTATCACTACTCCGCTTTCAGGAGCTACAAGAACAAGAATGATCCATTCTGAGTTGAGAGACAAGGCATGCTTTAGTTTCCTGGAATGTAGTGGATGCATATATACTATATAAATAAAAATGTGTATATAGAATTTGTTTGCTGACATTATATATATTAGTCATCAAACAAATTTAAAACAGTCCTCATGAATTTAAAAACCTAGCATGTGGGTTTTCATTGTCAGTCAGAATCAGTGCATGCTGGAAGGTTAGTACTAGAAGGGTCACCACTGCGTGAAGGCGAGTAAAAAAAATCATTTGTTACCAAGCTGTCATGTAAGAAACATTTCATGATGGGTAGAGGCAAAGAGCTTTCCCAAGACCTTTGCAACAAGATTGGTGAGCAGCATGGTGATGGCACTGGTTACAGACACATTTCTAAACTCCTAAATATTACAATAAGCACCATTTAAGCCATTATTCACAGGTGGAAGGAACATCACTCCTCCATGTATAGGAGCTCCTTGTAAGATTTCCAAATGGGCAGTCAGAAATTTAGTCGGAAGAGCAGCCCAAGAGCCAAGGAGCACAGGAAAAGATCTCCAGAAAGACCTGGAAGCAGCAGGTTTAGTTGTCACAATAGGTAATGCACTCTACCGCCACAGTCGCAATACATGATCATCTCGGAAGACTCCATTACTGAAGAAAAGGCACGCTGAAGCTCATTTGAAGTTTGCTGCGCAACATTTGGAGAAACCTGTAGATTACTGGGACAATGTAGTGTGGTCAGACGAGACAAAAATTGAACTTTTTGGCAATGAGATGGCACACCATGAAAATGACATTTTTGACTTTGATTTATTTGTGAGTAGAACTTAAATAAACGTTGGGCACATGGCTATATGCTGCTGCATCTTTGTGGCATTCTAACATAGATCTTGCACAGTATTTGTCCAACATTCACAGCCTTTCCTTCTACATTGGCTGGGGTGAAATGTATCCAGACATCAGATGGTGCATGTGTCACTGTTCTGTAGAATAAGATGTGAAAAATGTTTGTAATAAACACTTAATGCAATGCCATGCACAGATATATAAATACTTTTCTCACATATTTCTGAATAGTTCAAATTAGTCAGTTATATTGGTTTTTTTTTTTTTTTTTTTGGTCAGTTTGCAGCTAGCTGTATTATTGTGCATTGTGCACATTTTCACCTGAATAGTTAAGGTCAGTTGTAGCTGCCATTAAAATATCAATTTTATTAGGTCATATTAATACAAACCTTTGAAATCTGAAAAAATACTGAAAGTGACACCAACATTTAAATTTCTCCAGCAAGCAAGCTTAACGATACTGTGCTACCAGTTGGGTGACATTACAGCTTGTTTGGTGTTAAAGTAAGATTAATGTTGCCATTAGTAGCATTACGTATATTTATGAATCCAGTTGCCCTGATTTTTTGTCAGTATTGATGCTACTGAGTCACAATATGACAAATTGTGCTACAGTGTTTTTGTATTGGCATGGAGCTAGAACAGTGAAATTAAAATTTTGTCTCTGAAAATAAAATTTGGCATTGAAAACAAAGCCTGTACTGAAAAATGAAACATTGGCATTGAAATATTTATATTAGAAACAGTTGTATGGTACTAAAAAAAAAAATCACAGAAAAATAAAATGCAAACATCAAAAAATTCCAGCTTTACATTCTTATATCTATTATCTTCTCTTTTTTATTCTATTTTGATTTTTTAAAACTCTGTTTTGCATTATGATGTGTTTTTCAAAGTTGATTGGCAGATGTTCTGTCTGTCTACTTTCAGAAAGATTCTTTATGATGTCAGTATTTTTTCAATGACGTGCACTCCTTGTTAGGTCTGTGCCAATGAATGCACCACTGTATTGGCACATGTAAGGTTTAAATCCCATACCTATAGATATCATAAAGTAGGTCAACTTGAGGCTGAGCCAAGACAATTTGGTGCAACTGAGCTAACTAAGATGGAGTGAAGTTTTTTTAAAATGTTGCCCTTTTTTAAAACCTTAAACTGCAGGTTAAGTTATTGATCTCCTTCTCTGTTATTCAGACAATTCTTGCAGATTTTCAAGAAACAGTCACACTTGGGATTCCAGAAGCTGATGTAAGAACTGTTACTGATGTCCTGAAAGCTGATGATCTCTTGAGGGCTTGCAATGCTGTGACACTGAAAACCGACCAAAGAGGAAAAAACTATGTTCAAGACAGGCAAAGAGCGTTTTGCTGTCCCAATGAGTGAATCTCTCTTTCGCTGTGAGTGTCCCATCTGAGGATATATGGGATAGTACTAATATTAGGGAGAACTTGTTCAACATAGAGGCTTCATCACTTGGTTTGATTCTATATCAGGATACCATTTAAGTAATAAACACTATAGTGTCTGGCAACAAAAAACACACAATACCGACATTTTGCCAAAGACCAAGTCAAGCACTAATTAACTTGTTCTTATTTGTAAAGAGAAGGATTTTAAATATATTGGTCAAGGTTTAGTCACAAGCCCCCTTGTCAAAGAGCCTAAGAAATCTTGAGGTCAGTGCCACTGACGGAGGAGCAGTCTGCAAGGGAACTTGAAATACAGGGAAACTGAATAACATTAACAACCTTTCCTCAACTCTTGCAGGATTTTTCTGACTGCTGGCAACTTCTTCCCACTAGTAGTTGTAGTAGAGGGTACAGAGTTTTTCTTGGGGGACTACAATGACAACACAGGAGAATCAGGCATGACAGTAATAGTCCACCATTCTTTCCTTTAATTGTAGATCAGAGTCTAATTTAGGTTAAAAAAAAAAAAAAAAACCTGGGACATCCTCCTCAAGGCACTGTCAAATCTTTCTGAAGAGACCCAATTTCAACTAATGTCTGGTCTTAAGTACTCTTGCTTATAACCAAAGGAAGACCTGAAATTTGTACAGAGGGAAGACATAACTGACCTAGTGCCTGTTATTCAGCTCCAGAAGCTGTTGCTTTAAAATCAGGTTATGCAAATGTGAGTCAATGTGATATTCATAGCTTGAAATGAACACAAGCCACCAGCTAACACTGGTAAATTTTGGCTATGTGTAAGTTTTTCAATTCTACAAGCCACTTTTTCAGGTCACCTTCAACACACTCACTCCAAGAATTCAATAATGTATTCTTATTCTTTGTTTTAGACAGACAGACAGAAATGGTCACTTAGAATTAAAGTTCTTCCAAGATTAGCAGAGTTTTAAAAGATACAAAACAACACCAACAAAACCACTCGCAAACCATCACTACTAGAGAGCAGTTGCTAGAAATCTGTCAGCCGTGCCATGCGAGAGACCAACCCCTGCAGTAAGGAAATGTGAATGGAAATGAAACATGAATATTCAAATCTTCACTTTAAATGGTATCTCAGTTAACTTTTCCTCATCATAAATACCTAGGCTTCTGGATTTATGATAAATTTACCTTTAAAACTCACATAGACAAGTCACAAATTACAGAAGCAACCTAGTTTTCTGTCTTTCATTGTGTAGTAAGAAAAGGATTGTGGTAGCAATCTTTCTCTCTGTATTAGATTATGATAATTTTATTTACAGACATGCTCCCACTTCCAGTCTTTAACATCTGGATGCTGTCACTCAGCTCTTCGATTTATAATTGACGATGCATATGGAACCCATCATTGTGCCTTGTATCAGAAGGTGGGCTGGACCAATTTTGTTTATTAATTTATGAAGGACTACTTACCACCTTATTTATTGACTCTCCTATGCCAAGACATTCTGACACAATATGTTACAGAAAATACTAATCTTGGAAAGACAGCCTTCAGATATTACACCATATTCGTCTGGAATCAGTTGCAGAGTAACTGAAAATTGACACAGGGTAATTCAAAAATCTGATTAGAGGCTTTATATATATATATATATATATAATATATATATATATATATATATATATATATATATATTTAGAGAGAGAGAGAGAGAGATCATATCATCAACACTGGGATAAAGACCATGACTGGGGTTATGTTAGACTGAATGTAAATTGTGAGATGTAGAATCTTCCCATATCAAGGCAATTCCTAAATCCTTGGGCTAGGATAAAGACACCGGTGGAAATGTACTAGATGTTGAATATACAACAATTTCTAAAGTATATGCACACACAAGCACACACAAATACACACACTCTTGTCTATAATGAGCAGCAGACCAACATGCAGCAGGCAGGAAAAGGAACTTGTCCTCTTCAAACAAAGCCAGGGTAAGTTTAAGACTGCCTGTGGCTGTTAAACAACCAAATGTACTGGAAGCCAACACACTAGTCATCTGTGAAATTTAACAGCCATCTACAATGATGTTGACCTTATAAATGTCCGTGTGCAGCCTGTTGTTTAGTAGAGAGGTGAAGGCATGTTGTTTGAGGTGTTGCACTCTGAGATCCATCCAGGCTTCTTCATTTATGGTAACTCATGTTGGACATCATAGTTGCTATTGTAAAACAAGTGAGCCAGTCATTATCAAGCAAGCTGTAATTAGTATTATTTTGTTAATTCATTTACAAAGAAACCTTGGCATAAAAGCAATGATAGAAAACAACTGTGGAAACATTGGTGGGCCCTGAAACTCAAATGACAAACTTGAAAGGGTGTAAACAAAAATAAATACATGATTCATATCTCTTCGTACTATGAAGAGATACAAAAAAATATTAGAATATTTAATAGCTTAAGTTAGGGACTGTCTCAAAAGTGCAAGCCAATGGGCCAAGGGAGCGTTTCAGATTTCTGTCAATCTTTGTCAGCTTTTTGGTTTTCTTCATAATGAGATCAGGGGGCTTTCTGCCATTATATACACAAAGAAAATCTATTTTCCCCTTGGGGACAATAAAGTATGAAAAGACTATTAATATTTAAATGGATTTTACACACATTATTTGTCTTTTTTTAAGGTTGGTGGCACCTTTCTATTATGTTTTTATGATGTCCCTGATCTTTGCGATAATATGGACTAGAAATATGGTTTGAATGTTGCCAGAATCTACAGACTCTTCACTTTCTGGCAAGTTCATCCCAGCCAGAGCTAGAAGGCCAATAAGCGAGCACTGTGTGTAATTGGTGGATTTGTTTGTCTGGCATTCAGGAAATCACTATGGACTTGTTCATCATCTCAGAAAAACTGTACTAAACACTGGAGAGGCTTGAAAAATTTTACAGTTACAGATTGTTTACAGTGAGGTTGTTGCAGTGTTTTTGCAAAGTAGTGACAAGGATGATGACATTTCAGAGCCTGATGGATTTGATTGCTACAATGAAAAGGAATAATAGGGATCCATCAGAAGATGGGTAAATATATAAATGTTATATTGCAGCAATAGTGCACTGTGTAAATGTGACCATTTTGGCTAAATGCTGCGTTTGTGCACAATATGTACTATTGAGTTGTGTATCAACATTCATGATTTTTGTTTGACAAAATCAACTGTCCATTTGTAAAAGTTTACTCTGTATAAAACTTATTTACTTGTGTAAAAGTACACTTTACTTACAAATACTACAGTGTGTGTTGTTGCAGCAGAGCATTGGGAACTTTTTCAGCAAACTTAGTAATGGATATCCTAAGAATCTGGGCCAAATTAGCTCATTACACAGTGCTCTAGGACAAAGGGGGGCCTAAACTGTAGATGGAGCTGAGACTGTTCTGAAATAAACAAAATAGTATGTGATCTGCAGGTACTTTGAAGAACAGAATTTGGGAAATTATGTAAAAATTGAGAAAATACTTTTAGACCTCAAAGGGTTGAAGGGAGGGTTCACATTGAAGGTGGTTCACACACCATCTAACTCTGGACAAAACCTAAATAATTACTGCATATAGGCTTACCAGTGGCTAGTTAGTGTGCAAAGAAGATTTAGTTTTAACTTTGCTTAAAACTTACTTTTTGCTTAGGCTAGCTGCTTCTCCCCACCTCCAGCCCATGGAACAACCTAACACATCTGGGACAGGTAAGACAGTCACCAAGCAGATGTGTCAGTGTCACAGTAATGGACTGTTAATGGGATTTTCAATTTTAATTTCTTATGTAAGGTCTTGCACAAATAATTCTTCCTTCATTGATAAATACAACAATGAATTTGTGACTCTATGGATGTGTCAGACCTTGTAAATATAATCACCAAGTTTTGTAGGTAGTTTTCACCTGACGTAATGGTAATGTAAGTAAACAGCCATGCATGGGATAAGCACAGTAGTGAGACAACTAAAGATTAAATTAATTTCTAACCTTCAAAACATACACATGCACACACACAGACACACACACACACACACCAACAGTGTTGGCATGATGATAGGAAGCACATGTGTGCCGGATCAGCTGACCTCTGAGTCACTTCCTGCTATGATCGCCATGTTGTTGCTCCTGTAAAACTGTGTTAAAAGAAGAGAAGATTTCCACCTGGGTGGTTTATCAACATAAATGTTTGTGTGTGTGTGAGTGTGTCTTTCCAGCTCCAGCTCCAGTCTCACTTTTCTTTCTATATTCATCTGTAAGTTTTTTAAAAACATTATGCTGCTGATTTGTCAAAGAAATTAGAATCAAAGATTTGTGGTAATTATGTGCACTCAGAATGAGAAACAGTTCCAGGTGGATTTAAATCACATACAGTTTTTTTTTTATTTATTTATTTGACTGTACCAGTAGATACAGACCACTGATTATTCATATGCAAGTTTTGATTTTTGATTAGACTTTTCAGCCTAAGGCCTCCTGAATATCATTGCTAATTCACTTTTTATGATTTTTAGAGGCTGACTTGGGAACATTATAGCAATTAAACCAGGATGGTGTTTCACATCAACATAAACAAAACCCTTACCAAAACCTGTAATCTTAACCAAAGTAACTTAAACTAGACTTACTCCCAATAAACCTACCTTATTAATCAAAACAGATGTAATTGCAAAGTTGCTGGTTTGATGGGAATACAAATTTGTGTGATGAATGACTAATCAACTTTTTTATTTTTGCTGGAGCATATCCCACTTGACATTGGGCAAGAGGCAGGGTACACCCTGGACAGACTGTCAGTCCATTGCAGAGGTCAAATTGATAATCTGAAAAGAAAAAAAAAAATAGATAAACATTGTATGTAATGTATCACTTTAGGCAATCAGAATAATGATAGTAGTCTTGTTACAGCACTGCAAAACCTCCAAGGTCAGTGGGTTTGGCTGGTCTGACTTCATTCTTCCAACAGTCAAAGCTGTTTTTTTAATTGCTATGGCCATAATCTTTCCCTAACTATCAGTAGTTTTTTTTTTTTTTTTTTTTTTAAAAGACTATCGATTGGTCACATTGCAAACTGGCATGGTGTGTGCACAAACCGGGATTTGAAGGCTCAGAATTACCATCACTGGCACCCATCTCCCCAGCAGCAATGGCACTGATGATAAAACTTAAGGACAGTACTCATCTCAGCCACAACCTGTTCACCTTGCTGCATGGAGACACGGAAGTATCCTCTGCTGTGACACCGGACTACAGTGCTGCTTCTTTCTTTAGGTGGTGACACAGCTCAGCTCCACCTCATATTCCTCACACTTACTTCCTCACTTACCTCCTTTCTACACATTCTATGTGTTCTGTACATTGCACTAGAATTACATATATCATATCTGTGAATCTGCACTACATGGTGTTTTGGTTGTTTCTCTTTCACACCAACTTCCTTTGTACTATCTACTCTTTTAACCTGCTACCTAATTTCTTTTAATACATCTTCACAGTTACACACAAAACGTGTATATATGGACATCATTGCATAACATTCCCTTTATTCTCCATTATTGTTCCTTGTTATTTTCCCTGAAGTGTTTCTCATTTTGTCTTGTTGTATTTGTATTTTATGTGACTTATTTTTATTCCATTGGTATTTTTACATTCTTTATACAAGTTATAGCGCCAATAGAGGTTATCAATACATATGTCATTACAGATAATTACAGATACAACTTAGATAACACAAAAAAAGGTATACATTCATCATGTATTTGCATAATGAAATGTACTAATTGTGGGCCCAAGAGATTCTCTGGGTTTCTGGGGACTATGAGCCTCTCTTCTGGTGGCTTTGGCACTTCATTAGGTGACTGAAAAAAATTACTATGCTGGTTAAATTTGGATAACCTTTCTAATTATGGCCATATGTAATAAAAAATAAAGGAGAATGAGAAATTAGCTTTTTCATTATTGTAGATAAAATATTAGCAGAACAAGAACAAGTTTACAAAATGTTCTTCAGTTCAGTCTATTTGGGCACAAAGAACAGAAAGGGTCAGGTAATACCTCAGTAATGTATAATACCTATGTGTAAATCTTATAGGTTATTATAGGTATAGGTAGGTCTAGACATTTGGTATAAATATTGTAGCAAATTTTCCATCAGTATGATGAAGATCAAGGCATAGGATTAATAGATATATGAAATTCTTTATCCACTATTTTATATCTCTATCTATCTCTCTCTCTCTCTATATATATATATATATATATATATATATATATATATATATGTTTTATATGTTAGCAGCAGTGTGGATCTCAGTTCAGCTCAGAATTCTGAGAGTGTTATGTAACAAAGATGTTCCAAAGATGTTCTAAAACTGAAAGGGATTTTATGATATAAATGATCTAAATACTAACTGACACAAGAGCATTTTCATTAGATGTTGAAAACATTTAATAAATATATGGAATGTCGCTTTTTTCCCTTAGTTTATTGATTACATTTTAAATTATAATTATTTGTAGTGGCCAAGTAAGCTTGCACATTTTGGTTTGATCCATACTGCACATATGCATTAGTGGTGAAAATGCTAGCAGCATTTCACTGATAAGTGAGTCAGTTATTCAGTTATTTATTAATTACATACATACTACTTGGCCATGCATTTGTCAAAAACTGCAGGCAAGGCAGGGCACTGTGTTAAAATATGAGTTTAATTGATATGGATTCAAAGTCACCATAGAAAGTAAAAAGAGTATTGAGTGTTCAGTGTTTAGCTCTCTTTCTCCATCTAGTGTTCTCTATGTTGAACTGCATCTTAAGGAAAAAGTGCTGCAGTGTTGTTTCTTTGACCAGTTCCAGTGAATGTACAGAGAGTAGAAAAACCATCATGAACATAAGTATGATTATAAACAATTTCACCAGCAGCTTGCAAAAAGACCTTACCTTGAGAAGCCAACAATGATCAGTTTTAGTTAGCCACACAAGCAACATGGCTCCATCAATGGCACTGCCAGCCCACTACTTTGGCCCAGACTGCAATATCTCAATAATCATTACATGGATTGCCATGAAATTTGGTTCAGACATTTGTGGTTCTTTAATGCTAATGACTCTGGTTGATCCTGTCTACACTTTGGTAAAGGTTAGAGAAAGATTATGGCTTTAGTTAAATGTAAATATATACACAATTTCTGAAGTCACTGTGAACTTTTTTGTTTTAAACCAGATCACAATCTTTCCCCAACCTTGGGTGCTGTGACTGAGTAAACATAACCATAAAAAATTGTAATAATGCTGTGGTCACTACAAGCGGACATTGTACTGCAAGATCTGGTATTTTGCAAGTATTTCACTGATTGGCTCAGTATTAACATATTTGTAACTTGCCATAAAGTAAACTTACAATATATCCTGACAACGTAAGCTGGTCAGAAATTAACCAAAAACAATATAATTACAATAACAATATTTGATGTTGTAAATTAGTTGTAGACAGAGTCACTTTGGTGATTCCCTCACCTTTCAACAGCACTCCCATCAGTTTACTGTATCCAACAGATATCTAGCATGTTAACATGCTTGTTGTACATTATGAATTTATCATATCTTCATCTTAAGAGACATGTCATGGGAAAATGAGTTCAAATTAGAAAAAAATGTAACCTGTTTCCCCTTTACACTGAAAGATTTAGTTTTAATGGCTGACTAATAATACAATGTAGCTAATCGAAGCTAGTCCTGCTGCTGGGGGGGTAGCTATATTGCTCTACAGACACAAGGCATTTCCTTGGGGCACAGCAGTTTTATTGCAGCCATCTGTTAGTTAGTGAAAGATCTGACCAGTCCATACAGAGCAGTCCATACAGAGCTGATCATAGAGCTAAAATACTGTACTTATCTGACCCTTATTATATGTAAATTTAAGGGTGACAAAAATCTTTGTAGGAAATATTAAATGATAGGCTGACAATATTATATATTTTTCCCCAAATTACATAGAAACACCCAAACCAACAATGTCTCAGTATTTCCTGACTTGCCCAACCTGTCTATGCCTCTCAACTCCAAACCCATTGGTTCCTACTGAAGACATAAATCTTTAAAAACAGGTCACGGACATACACATCCTGAGGATTTTATTAGGAACACCTGCACACCTGCTTATGCATGCAATTTTCCGATTAGCCAGTCACGTGGCTGCAACACCCACTGCAGTTAATGATCATGAGACTGTGGAAAAATGTGATCTCAGTGGCTTTGACTGTGGCATGATTGTTGGTGCCAGATGGGCTGGTTTGAGTGCGTCTGAAACTGCTGATATACTGAGATTTTCAGTGTGAATAGAGTTTACTCAAAAATGGTGCAAAAAACCAAAAAGTATGCAGTGAGCACTAGTTCTCCAAACATAAATGCCTTGTTGATGAGAGTGCTCAATAACTCAACAGCCACACAGCAACGGCTACAACAGCAGAGGACCATGTCAGGTTCCACTCCTGTCAGACAAGAACAGGAAATCTTAGGCTGCAGTGGGCACAGGCTCACCAAAACTGGACAGTTGAAGACTGGAAAAACTTAACCTGGTCTGATGAATCTGGATTAGCGCTAAGGCAGCAAATGATAGGGTTAGAATTTGGTGTCAACAGCATGTATTCATGAACCCAACCTGCCCTGTGTCCAGGCTGGTTGTGATGTAATGGTGTGGGTAAATGTTTTCTTGGCACACTTGGGGCCCATAACACCAACTAAATCATTGTTGAAATACAACAGCATTAGCATTGCTAACTATGTGCATCCCCTTATGGACACAATTTCTCATCTTCTGGTTACTTTCAGCATGATAATACCCTGTGTCACAAAATAGAAGTTGAAGAAGTCTCAGACTAGTATGAAAATAAGAATGAATTCATTGTACTTCAGTGACCTCCCAGTCACCAGATCTGAATCCAGAACATCTTTGGAATGAGAATGTGGTTGAACAGGAGATGAATGTGCAGCTGACAAATCTGCAGAAATTATTTAATGCAATCATGTTAACATGGAGCAGAATCTCAAAGGAGTGTTTCCAACATCTTGTCGGAATTCAAGCCAAGAAAATAACTGAAGTGGTTATGAACAAAATGAGGTTCTACCTGGTATTAGTGTGGTGCTCCTAAAGTGGAGAGGACTTAAACCAGCCCATCTGGCACCAATAATCATGCCATGCTCAAAGTCTCTGGGATCACATTTTCCCCTATTTTGATGTTTTATGTGAACATGAACTGAAGCTATATTGCATTAATGCTACGTGATTGGCTCATTGAATGATTTCATGAATAAGGTGCTCCTAAGTGGGTGTACACTTCTAACAGAACTCAATTTAAGAGTCAAAACACAATTAATCAAATGACTATCCTTAAAGTAGCAATACATGCATATTGCTACACTATGTCTGCCCCAAAAGCAGCATTAGACCACAAACATAATATGACACTACATATAGAGTGTTACACTATTCTTGGCACAGGTTCAGCATAATTCTGCATACAACAGCCCTTTATTAAAACCCAAAGTACATTGCATGCTAGAAAAAAATATGTAGTAGCAAATGCAGTATAACTAGTAAACAGTGCTGTGGCAGATAACATGCAAAGCAGCATTACTAGTCCATTTATACAGATTTATATGATTACCTGCTAATATACATTATCCAACAAAAGTGAACACACCCCAGGTCAATATCACAAGTACAAATCCTGTCAATTTAAGCCAAAGCTCAAGAAGAATGAGTCAAATTAATTTGAAAAACAGAAATTTTTGACAAATTAAAGTACAAAAACGCTAAATGAAAGGTTCACATCAAAGAAGTGATTGTAAAAAAAAGTTGCAGTTGGAAATGTCCTCTCCTGCCAAGCCTTTTAAGACCATGTGTCATCTTTTCATTCATTATGACAAACTGGTATCAAATTATTAAATGTCTTCTCCTGCACTCCATTTACACAGTGGCCTGTCAGTTTTCAGAGAGGTGACCAGTACTCACTTTAGGGTGGCTCAGAAATTAGCATCTTGTTCAGTTTTTTTCCACATGTCATGGTGCTGTACAGAGGTTAGTTTATGATATTTTTGTGGTCAGAGAGCTTTGTGTCTAAATAATAAATTCTTTAGAGTTTACTTCCTTTGTTCCTTTTCTTACTCTCATATAAGAACTTATAGCTTCATCGTTTACAGACCCTCCAAAGGAAACTGTAGCCAGGGGTAGCTGTCACTGGGCAGTCACTATGGAAGTCCTGGCTAGATCCATGCCAAGTATGCTGGACCACATCTGGTCCAAACACATGTAGTTTGGTTTCATGTGACCAAAGAATGTGCAGCAATATTCCTCAGGCCTCTTTCTCATGACGTTCTGTGAGCAATGAATTTCTTCTTGGATGCCGACCATAGAGGCACTGTTTTCACACTGTCTCATCTGACACTGAAACACCAGTTTCCACTGATAATCCTTGTACCAAGACAGAGGTATTTACCTGTCTGTTTTTCAGCGCAATTTTTTGTAAATAGTGAACCGTGCATGACAGTGTTTTTTGAGGATTGCCACTGCACCTTGTTATTGATAGTATGACTGTTTCTAAACCACCTAACTGCTGCTGCCGCTGTTCACAATCTGGTTTCTTAATTGTTCAGGCAGTTTCTTACCATGTGGAACCATATTGCATTAGACAGAATCCAGCCTCGCACTGAGGAAGCTGTGGTGTTCACAGTTAATCCTTGTTCATGCAATTAGCTTTAACTGGAAATCAGAGGTGTAATCACATTTGTTACATTGAGGTATCATTTTGGGGCCTGGTGTAGTCTGTCTACCCTGTTTGTTTTTAATCCCACATAAGATGAAATACTCTGTGCTTCATCTTAAAAATAATACAATTATTGCAATGTGGTACAGTTTTGAATCATCAACATTTATTGCACAGGGGTGTACTCACTTTTGTGGTAATCCAAATATTGTATACAAATGGTGCTCAAAGATCTCAGAATAACATTATATAAAACTATAATAGACATTATGCTCCAAGTGCAGCATTTGCAATAATAATATCCACGAAGAGTTACATTCAGTGACAAAGGCCACACTTAAGTCTGCACTTTTAATTCTTGCATTGACACATAACAGCAGCAGCAATACAACAGCACATAGATGGTATAAGTACGTTTTAGAAGTACTATAAACATCATGGGAATACAAAAGTAAGCACAAAAAAAGTTATGATAAAATACATATATACACCACACATAAGTAGTAACTGCAATGTGCACTGGGGCAAGTGGGACTAATGAGCCTTCCTGTACCACAGTCTTTGTCTAAACTTAGAGCAGCTGCCATGCAAAAATGTCACAGAGTAGAAAAATTTTACAAAAAAATATTGGCATTGAACATTATCCAGAGATTTCAGAATTGTGGCATTCACAAAAGGAAAGGGAGTTTGATGCCCATGGTGGCCCAAGGATGGATCCTAATAGCTTTAGTGACTCCTCTGGTGCCACCAGCAGGTTAACATTTGAAGTCCAGGATGAGTTGTCTCAACAGCTGTTGGGTGGACTGTCATGTAATGTAGACATTCATTGTATCAAAAATGAATTTTGATCCTCAACTTTTTATCCATCTGACAGTTTCAGTTCTCTTTATAGTGAGTATTACAAGACTGACAGAGCAGTTTTTGGAACAAATATTCAGCCATGTCACTACAGTACCAACCCATGTTAAGTACAACACAACTACACCATTTACACCTGGTGTTAACATGTGATAATGGCTCTGGATACTTTATCTGGATATGATAAACGTATGTTAATGCCTGGTGTAAATGACCGATGCAGATCACAGATTACAGATTATAATGGGGGTAATAATACAACAATCAAATCATGTCTCACTGTTTTTCTCAGAGTGGAAACCCGTGCTCTCAGGATGAATTCATCTGGTGACTTTCCTCCCTGGTGACATTGTTTTAGTGGGAGAACACCGGCTCAGACAGTAGCTGCCATGTTTCAGCTCAGGTGTGATGCAGGAGAAAACAGCAAAGAAAGGAGCTGCACTTTGGCTCAGTACCAAGGTCAAATAAGACCTGTTTAGGGTGGGGGTGGGGGTTGCGGGGTCCCTGATTTTACAGCGCTCAGAATAAAACCCTGATCACTGTGGATTTTCTATCTACTTCTACTCTTCCTCCCCGTGATGGCACGGCCGCTCGTTTTTCACAGAAAGCCGCTTTTTATGGAGCCGCAGCCTGCTGACGGGCAGCAGGCGTGTGTTCAGCAGACTTTAATTGTCTGTCGGTGGCAATAAAAGACCCGGTGAAATACACAACCGTAAAAGAGCTGCAGGCCGGAGCGCGGTGCGCCCTGAGAGATGGAAATGAATAAAACACCGGGTTAGAGGTGGATGGTGAAGCGATCAGACAAAGAGGCGTTCACCTTAAAATTTAAATTATTGGATGCATTTCAGCTAGGAAATGACTACATGAAACCAATCATTCAGGTTTCTCAGTAAAAGGTGTCTTTGCATACAGCTGCTGATGTTCCAGATAAAACAGTTGAAAACTGCCACCTTCCTACAGAGGCCATTTTAAAATTAACTGGTTAGAACTTGAATGCACATGAAACAGGATCATGTAAAATTACACAAAACATGAATTAATCCAGCATTTTGACTCAGTGAAGAGTTACTGTGTCACTGGTTCTATTACACTGATTAAGAAGTGATAGTTTAAACTGACACATTTTCTTTCTTTCTTTCTCACTCTTTTTCTTTACACGTATCACACTGCCATCTCCTGGTCGTATATGAATACTGCATGAGCATTTCATTTTAAAAAGCACATTGACAATCTCACAGTCAGGTTACATATAACAAAGCCTAATGACCAAATATTTACCATATAATTTGCCTCTTGGACGAAACGTGTAGTAATCTGAAAGCATGAATTCTCAGATTTCAGAGGAACCAAGGTCAAAAATCAACTCACTGATTAATTAAAATATTTCAAATGACATTATTTCTGATATTCCTACATGATAAGAATAAGATGATAGATCAATCAGATTCATTTAAACACAGATCATTTAAAAACCGTTAGATAGCCTGAAGAAGCTTATAGCCTTCTTTCCATATACAGTATATCTAGGCTGGAGGACTTGTGTGTCTCACAGAACAATTTCAAACTGCTCAGTGAATGAATTAGAGAAAATTAGTTTCAGGACCAGTAACACATTTATGCCTTGTGTACAGCTGCACTCAAACGTGAACCAGAGCACCATGTGGCTCAGAGGTGCTGAAAATGAATGAACTCACTGTGTGGGAGATGCCTTAACAGATCTGCTGACTGATCCAGCCCCATATCCCCCACCCTACCCCAACGCCCACAACACACACACACACACACACACACACACACACACACTTCTGAAAATGCTTAAATAATTGAAGAGGAGACATATTTGGCAGAACAGCAAATATTTCTGCTATTGTGGCTGCTTTTTCAGACAAACCATATGTCTAGAAGAAGACATTTGGTTTCAGTATGAGCTTTTAACATGCAGCCTCAGGTCATGTGGTGAAACAGTAAACAACTGATCGATTCAGAGTTATTCTGGAACCACTTATCCAGCAATTATCAGGTGGTTTCTGACGCGTTCCTCACTAGTTTACTTGTAACTAGTCATATCATTTCATGATATTGTAATGTTCGCACTGATTCTTCCACCAGTGTCATATGTTTACTCAGAAAAGTTTCTATATCTGGAGGTTCTGATGTTGTCTGTTTATATGCAGATTAAAACCTGATGAGAAGTGTGCTCATTATGACAGGTAACCGCTTATTTATTCATTAGCAGGCTGTGTTAGACTCTGAGCTTTTATTCAGAAATACTGAAACCAAGTGTTGTCACTTACTTGTGAATTTTACACCTGATGATCATTTGAGTGTCACTGCTCATTGAATAAACGAGTCTGATTTTCCTTCACTTTGTCTAATTTATCCAACATCCCCCAGGTGTAAAACAAAGAGAGCATTAACTGTAATAAAACGACTGCTGGAGCGGGCCCCACTATTGATCTACTCAGAGAGCAGTGAAACTACATTAATCCAAACTGACCTCGATCTTCACATGCACAAGGTCACTGTGGGCCGTCTGTGCCCGCCTGTAAGAAATGCAAATCCAGTTCCATTAATATGTTTTAATTCTCCTAATGCGCTGACTGGCCCGATTTAATGAAAAATGTTTCAATTCCCCCGCGACTCGTTTTACAACTTCTGAAGGCATGAGAGGAAGAAAGAGAAAGATTCCAATCTATTTGGACATGAATTCCGTTTCTTCCTTACCACTCCTCCCAGTGACGCACGCACGCACACACACACACACACACACACACACACACATACACAGGAAAAAAGAGGCACAGTGGGAGTTTCGGGCCTCTTTCTGTGCTGTAAAACTTTATAGCGATCTGGGGCCCAGTTGTCATGGTAACCGGTTATACGAGCTTGACCGGGGATGTGGATGGGAGGGCGAGGGGGTCCAACCATTTGCAGGAGTGCGTGTGTGTGCGTGTGTGTGTGTGTGCGTGTGTGTGTGTGTGCGTGTGTGTGTGTGTGTGTGTGTGTGTGTGTGTGTGTGTGTGTGTGTGTTTGTCGGCAACTCGTCCTCTGTTTATAATTATGGAGAAAGTGGGAGAGAAAGAAAGAGAGTGTGTGTTGAGTGTGGAGGGGTTTGAAAGGAAGATAGAGAGAGGATGTGTGAGTGTGTGTGTGTGAGAGAGAGAGAGACAGACAGAGAACGTGTGTGTATCGTATTTCATCAACACCTAGGTGACTGATAGAAAGGGAGACAGCTCAAACATCAGACAAATAAGAGAAAATATTGCTCCATTATCGTCAGCTCCGTGCGTCCTGCGTCATCCCGCCCGCAGCTTCCAAACACGGTGAGTCTCTGCTGACTGCAGGCACCGGGGGAATCTTCCATTTTACCCTCCAAACAAGTAACCGCAATACTATCCTGTTGGACATCTGGTGGTTTACTAACTCTTCGGTAAGGCAGTGAAAAGTGTCCCATTGCTGACAGGTCTGACTCATTATCGCGGAGTTAAAGAGGTAGTTGACCAGTGCCGAGAGTGGCACAAGATTAGCGTTAAAGGCCTATCTGGACACCATATGTGCGCCCATCCACAGACCGTAGATCTGCACAGCCTATTTTCCCCCAACATCCATCTGGGACTCATATGCAGCTGAGGCTCGGCTTAGTTTTGCGCCATCCAAAAACATGCGGGATCTTTTGGCGACCGTCCTCTCAGAAAACAGCAAATAATTAGTTTTAACAAGTTAGATCCGGGACCGGCGATAATGTGATAATCAACTGCTGTTTTAATGAGCACCGTAGTGATCATGCCAGCGGTCCACTGGAGTTAGGAGACAGAACTAAATGAACTAAATTAACCCTAACGTGACGTCTACTAATTGAAGCAGAATTTCTTGTAAACCTGATTTGGGACTAAAGCGACAGAAAACGACACATTACTCCGTAAAACTTGATTAAATACTGACAGTAGTTTTTACACAAGACTACTCCTCCCAGATCCCATTTCTATTCGAATTTCTATAACAGTTTTTAATAGGAGGTCTACAAGGGAGGGACATCTCTCTGTGGTCTAATTGACCCAAGACACATCACATCACAAACTGCCCATTTCTCTGTCAGTGACTTTTTGGCAAACAGATATAGATTAGTTCACGTGTAAGCCGCTGAACATTTCAAACATGAAATATTTCATTATGTGGTGTAATAACAATGCTTTATGGGCATTTCTTATCATCATGAAATGGGTAGGTTCAATTCGTGCTGAAGACAACTGCAATCAGTTAAGTGCGTTTCTATATCTTAATTAGGTCAGAAGACACGATAAAGAATATATGAAGAAAGGGAAATTAAGTGATTTCGCAGTTATTGTTATTCTTCTTCTTCCTCACTTTGGTGTGGATCATAATGAGAGTAAGATACTGAATGACAGGATTCAACTTCAAACTGGAACTGCATGAATTTGGAATTAACCTTTATTTCATTTTGTGTATTTTTATTTTATATTAACATTTCACTAGAATTGGCTCAGCCACCTTGATTGCATTTATCCTCTGAACAGAGACCATATGACCCAGTTCCATAGAAAAGTGATCAGCCTCTGAGAGGAGGCTTTATAGCACACTTAGAAGCTAGAGGGTGGAATGTGACTTTATTTCTTTTTTGTCATTGTATTTGTTTGTTGTATGGTGCACTAAAACCAAAAACTTGTAGCAGGTGTGGTACTAGCTGACAGATAGAGGAGAACAGACAGACATGTTTACGGATTTCAACTGTAAGGAAGGAACTAATCATATAACCTCTAAAACTTGACTCATTTCTTTATAGAAAGCATCAGGAATTCATGATACCTGCCTTCATAAAAACATTAAATCTTCATGGCTCATGCATGATGCATTACCTGTGTATTTTACTCTTATTGTTAAGTACTTCCGACTTCTCTACTATGCAGCTCAAACATTTTTTTCAATGGGAGCAAACAAAGCACTTACACTCAAAACAGATTTTAGTCAGAACTGTTTTGACAGCTCTTTGAGTTAAATTCATAGAAATGAGTCTAAGGTGTAGAAGCCAAGAAAATGATGCCTCTCATTTTTCTTCCATTTATACTGCTCTTCTAAAATATGCTTCTTGTGTGTTTACAAATGAGAGCGCAAGTCAGAGACAACAGCGACACTTGAAGGCAGAAATCATGCACTGTATCCGGCCCATCACATTCCCGGTCCAGCGAGCAACACGAGAGCAGCAGATTGCTCTGTTCTGAGACGCCGTCAGAAACATCATGCTCCTCTTCTCTTTTCTAGTTCTGGAATCTTTCCCCAGATCTCCTCTAATCCACCAACCCTCTGATGTTTGACTGATTTTTATTCAGGAGGGACTTTAATGAGATTGATTAATCTAGAGACGAATGTATTTTACCAACTTTGAGAGAGTCTCATTCTGTAGGTGTAACAATGTTGATGTTCATAATATCTGATGATGTGCACATACTTTAGGACTTACATTAGAGCCCTTCATGTCGGCTAAAACGTTAATACTGTAACATTAAACACAACATCTTACACTGTGTTTTTGTGCCACCGTCATTACATTAAACAGTGATTAAACAGATTATGGATATAACAATATAACACGGATATAACAAAACAATTAGAACAAATGTTGGAAACTTTTTTTTTTTGCTTGATTTGATTCAGAAAAAAATATCACATTCATTTTAATGTGGTGTAGAATCGAAAGGTTCTGATACAGAGGCTGTACACGGCCACGGGTTTTGGGTTGTTTTCACGCTGTTCAGTAAAACAGAAGATAAAACTCTACTTTTGCTTTTAGTATATGCAAATAAATGACAAAGACTCAGAAAAAGTGGCCTTTAATTGAGATGTAGCTGCCTTTCATTTCAAAGCTGTTTCGTGCGCTTTTGTTTTTCGTCCCATGATCTGTTCGTCCACACAACTTTTTTCTTTTACTTCAGTGGCTTTGTTGTGTTTCTCCATCGTGTTTCTATGAGATCTGTGCATCCTCGGGAACATAAAATACTTCATAGAGCATCCGCTATAGAGACGTGTACAGACCTAATCGGAGGGGAAATTCCTCAGCTGACTGCTGCATTGAGCTGCTCTGTAATTGGATGCAGCTTGTGAGTCAAGCCGCTTCAATCCCCGTCTCGACCTCCTGCCCGCTTTCAGGCTCTGAAAAATGCATTATTCTCATTTGAAGCGGCGGTGAAATACGGACAGAGGCTGTTTTAATGGAGACTGTGGTCGATTTCCCGTTATAAATGAGAAAGAACGCAAGAAATACAGAAAGAAAGACGCAGCAGCCGTCAGAGCTGGGGCGTGGCCTGCCCATGAACCTCAGACTGCCATTGGCCGCCGAACAGTAAGCGTTTCCAAAGTCTGTCTTTACCCCATCAACTGAAAATATGGCCCCCTCGTTTTCCCCAGCAATGTCCGAGAGTAACACACACACACACACACACACACACACACAAAGGTAGTCAAAGCACCACCGCTCCGGCAACCTGCAGCCGATGACACCTCAGTGTCAGCCACCGCCAGGTGGGCACGCGCTGCTGCCGTCACCTCAGAGCCTCCACCGAGCATCGGTAATGGAGCAAAGCGCACCAAGCCAGGGTCTGGATGCTCTAACGCACGTGTTTACTGTTACCTCCTCCGCCACATCCTCCTCCCCCATTACCCACCGCACCTCGTGCACACCTTCTCTACACTGGACACCTCGCGACACCTCATACAGGCTACTCCGAGCTTTCCCATGGACGAAAGCGACCTGTTACCAGGTCGGTGGCAGCTGGGAAGAAGGGAAGAGGGAAAACAGCGGTGTTGATGGTCCCTGATAGACGGCCAGAGGAAACAACGGAAGAGAGCAACAGAGGATGTCATTCGGTTCCGGTCCAGATCAGTCGCAGGGACAGCGAGAGCAGCTACGGCAGCACGGAGGACAGCCTGGTCGGGGGACAGAGGACAGTACCGGGACCTCAGACACAAGGTATGAGGAGCAGGAGGAGAGTTGGAGAAGATGTACAGAGAGGAGTTGGATGAGGGATGATAAAGGCAGAGACTATGAAAGGAGGAGGGAAAAAGTGAATGAAGAAGACGACGGAAAGAAGCAGAGGATGAGAATTGAGAAAATGAGAAAAGAGAGAGAGCAGAAATAGGCGGGATGGAGAGAAGAAAGGATAGATGAAAACAAAAGGGGAGGAGACTCAAAAACAACAGATGGAGGTGGACTGTAAAAAAAGACACGGTGTAGCCAAGCATAAACAGGAAAGAAGCAGCAGCAGACGGCGTGGACACAGAGCAGTAATGTCAGGGAGCTCGGCCATGGCAGGAGCCGGAGGGGGAGGCTGTTTGGTCTGGAGGCGAGACAAGGTGACTCCTCTGTCTCTCTTTCCTGTCTGCCTCACACTCTTTCTCTGTCTTGTCTTTCTTTCGTTTTATGGTGGGCTCTTAAAGACAAAGAGAGTCATTTTGCCCCCCACTTCTCTCCTTCTCTCCCTGAAATGAATTTATTGCTCCATCAGGGTTGAATTGCTCTTTTCCCGTGTCCAGCAGCCGGACAGGAAGGGCCGAGGAAGCCGGCCCGCGGCTGGGCCTGCATGCTGTGGTGACAAGCTATAGTATCCCCTCCTGACATAAACCAAAATAGTCATTCTTTTCTGTCTACCTGTTTGGGCATGCAGGGGGAATATTTAACTGACTCCTTTTTAAAAAGCAGGCGCTGAATGAAGACTGGAACTAATTCTTAAATTAACAATTGTAACAGACGGTTTCTGGTAGCTGTATTTCATCACATGGACAAAATGAATGAATAAACAAAAGCATAAGCATGACATTGCAGCCACTTCCGTTTTCTTCTTCACGATAAAACAACAAAAAGACAGTTTTGCTCTCTCTCCTCACAAACTGTAAAAACTGGATCCAGCCTCTGTCTGGTCCTCTGTCTGTGTGCAGCTGTGTTTATCTCCAGCTTTAAGGCCCAGTCAGTTTTTTTTTTTTTTTTTATGAATTTTGTTAATACAGGACAATTTGACCTGTAGTTTAAAATCAGCTTTTTGTGTTTCTAACAGACTTTATTTAAAGACAAGCCTGAACTTTGTAATCGTTTTCTGTTGTATGTTGTGTATTTAAATGACTCAATGCATTTCAAATCAGGCCTGAGCATTTTGCGCGTTATTAAAGCTTCACTGACGAGTGGAGAATTTTTTGAGGTCAACATTTTCTGCTGACCTCGCAGCTGCTTTTTTCTATTTCTTTTTATTTTGTTTTTATTCGTTTTCTGTGGCCCATGTAGGCCTACAACATCCAGAGAGAAATGTCGATGAATAAAACTCACCCTAACCCTAACAATAAACCCTAACAATTAACTCATAGCATCTCTCTCTGTTTGACGACACTGGGACCACTGGAAGCTGCTCAGAACTCATATATGGTTTTATCTTATGTCTGGGCTAAATGCAGCTCAGTAAACTGTAATATAAGCAGACGCTTTGTGGAGTTAAACAAATTATGTGTATGTGATATTTTCCGGTGCATATTGTACAGTCGCATTCTTTAATTCAGCTTGAGACAGCGAGCAGAGATGCTTTGCTGTATCTGCTCAGTGGGATGGGACTGAGTCAGTATAAATTGTGATTATTAAACCAGTTTGAAACGACCAGAGTCTGTCAAAACACAAAGAAGAGTAAAGTGAGGTATAATGTTAGCGCTGCTGCTCTCAGCTGTGAGCCTGCTCTGCTCTACAGGAACTGTTTTGTGAAAGATAAAGAGGCCGGGCATCGCTGAAACATATTACACTTTGCTTTGTACGGCTTCTAAGAATGTTAAAGGTGCAGAGAGCTGCGTCAAAATCAAACTCTTTAATGCCATAAGATGCATTTCTCTAACGTCAGTAAACCAAGGCCGCTGTTGGCTCTCAAGATGGCGCAAAAATGCAGTTATGTGGGCCTACGACAAATCGCTCTCTTTGGATAATTGGATAAGTACAGACGGTTTCTCTGATTTGTTTTTACTGAGCTTCCTCCTCAAACTGCTCTCTCTCCACTCAGCAGTTTCAAAGCGGCAAAACATCAGAAATGAGAATGTCTAGAAATGTTTCGATATTTGAGACGTTTTGTTGTAGGTGTTCTGCTATTTATCCGTGTGTGTGTGTGTGTGTGTGTGTGTGTGTAAATATGCTGGTGTGTTTCAGCTAACAAGCCCTCAGAATTCTTGTTCAATGTCAGAGTCTATTTGAAGAGTCAGTGTGTGTTTATGCCACATCCAACAGAAGAATTTAACTTTAACTCTGAATACACAGAGCAGAACACAGAATACTGCTGTGGCTGAGATATGTGGAGTTCAAACCCTATTCAACAGTAGGAGGAACTGCATGTCCAGTCATAGAGCATAGCAGCTACAATACAGTGCTTATAAAATCAAATCTAACACTTACATTAGGCTACAATGTTGCAGTTTAAGTGTAAAGAAAATGTTCCATTTTACATTCTCTTCATAGGCTACAGAACATACAGAACATAAAAGACTCGCTCTCTCGCTCTCCCTCACACACACACACACACACACACACACACACTTTCAGTATTTCCTAGTTTTGAGAAATTACGGAAATGTATTAGAACAAAACAGCAATTGGTAATAATAATAATAACAATAATAATAATAATAATAATAATAATAATAATAACAACAGTAATTGTTATCATTATTATTTGTATTATTATTATTATTATTATTATTATTTTGTCGTTTATAGTAGTAGTACTCGCCTAATGTATTTACTTACTCTCTCTCTCTTTCTGTGTTTTTTTTGTGTGTAATTTTTCCCCCACTAATTCTTCATATTGCAGTTTGCTTTGCAGAAGACACTCCTTTACTTTTCCTTCATGTATCACCATGTGATCGCTGTCTGTCTCCCTCCGATCCTCTCCAGATGAGTCCCGTCGGGAAGCGCCCGGGCCCGCCCGGCCGTCGGCGCCTGGCTGTCGGCTAGAGCAGGCTGAGAGCAGCGCTGACCTCAAACCAAGCAGCAAACCCGGGAGCTGGCCAACGAGTTCCTTTTTAACGAGTACCTGGCCCCACAGCGCCGCCTGCAGATCAACACGGACGCCGAACTGACCGACCGCCAGGTAAAGATCTGGATCCCAGAACCGAATGACGAAGATAAAGACGTAGCAGGGAAACTAGGCCGCGCAGTACCTTAGCATCTGATAGACTGAGGAGAAGACCTTCTGGCTCGGATTCTATGAAGCTGGAACACACACAGAGGAGGATGAAGAGGAGGCTGTGAGTTGCAGTTAACTGAACGTGCTACGTCTACCCTTTGCTGGTGCAGTTTTACAAACCTTTCACACTCTGGACACAGATTTTACATTCAAAGCTCGACTTGCATAGCTATTGGCTGGCATGAGATCAATCAGTGGGTAAAAGACTAAAAATGTGCCGTCATTTATCACCTTATCATATCCGACACTGTTGTATTTGTTGGAGATAACAGTGGAGTGAGGGCAGTGGAACGGGACATCACTGTGATATTATCATGGAAATCAAAAGCATCGTATTGTTTGATGGCTTCCTCTGCTCTTCCAGTGCATACCTCCACTTATTTTTTCAAATACAAATCTGAAGCAGTTTATATTCACTTCCATTTTATTTTCAATTCCCACCCAAGCTACTGGGACTCAGTCTGCCTGTCTTCATCTCATGGTGAGTTTGTGTCTTTCTTTTCTGTGCATAACGACAGAAGGTTATTAAATAAAAAGCATCAGGTTGTTGGCTGTAGATTTGTAATCACTGCTTTATTTATCATTCGTTCATATATTCAGTTAGAATGGTGTGAAGGAGCCTGTGCTGTGTGAACAGGGTTTTAGATTGAATGAGGTCACAGTGCAAATCTCAACAGTCTAAACTGGAATTTTTCAAATTTTATACTCTGACATTAATGTACAGTGGGTCAAGGCCTTTTTAAAATGTTTGTTCAGTAACACTGGGCTACTTTTTGTAGAACAGTTATAGTTTTGAAGCTAAATCATTATTATTTAAAAATGATTGACAACTTTAAAACAAATTTTCCTCACTTGTTTTTAAGGTTTAGTGAGGCAGCTTCTCTGTTAAAATGGGACTCTGCTTTTTAAAGCAGGCAGCTTAGACAATAAAATACATTCCATTAAACCATGTCATTATTTAAAAAGTTAAATTAACACTGAGCAATTATACAACACAACAACTGCTCAGTAGCACGTATTTGAATATTTTAGTAAATAATATAATCACAAAACAATCAAAAGTGCATTTTAAATGACAAAACTTGTCTATTGCAAAATGAAGTATATACCCCCACCCCAAACACACACACACACACACACACACACACACACACACACTCTTCCCGCCCTCTCTCCTCCCATGATTGCTAAAACTGACAAATTCATAAACAAACCAAAAATGACACAGACCTCAGTATCCTCAACGTTAGACCTACGGTAAGGACTATCTACTGCAAGTGAAGAGCTAAATCCTCCATATGTTTAATCCTTTTGTTGTATAAAACATAATGATTTTTGTGTTAAGTCTGTAAAGCTGCTCTCCTGTCCTCATGGCTGAAGCTTCTGTTTTTTTCTGTTTTGTTTTTTACCATGACATACTGTTTTAATAAAGTGCTTTCATTTCTATTGCAACAGCAAGTTCCATAAATTACATTTACAATTACTATTATAATTTGTGATACTTATTTTTTTCTCAAATAAAATGTAGAACTATAGAGTGTATTACTATGATATGTCAAAAGCATTGCTAATGCTAGGTGCTTCCTTTTTTAAACACACTGAAATTCCATAATTATGATATATTATAATTATGTATTCAGTTTGTCTTTATGGTTGTCATCTCCTTTTTTTTCCTAAGTCAAAATTGGCAGCTGTAATTTTCCTTAAAATAAACCACTCGGCACATCAGAGATGGTTTAACTGTGATATACAACCAGAAAAAAAAAAAAAACAGAAAACTTAACAATCAGGTATATATTTTGGCTTTTCCAAGACTTTATTTTTTATTTAAATCAAAAAACACATGAAATATGTAGAAGACTTAGTAACACATGTTGGTGATGCAAGAGTAACAACTTGTGTTAGCAATGGAAACACAAACACAAATGGAACTGACAATGCACTGGAAAAGTAGTCACATTAGTACTGGTGATAGGAGCCACACAGTGGTAGTTAGAGTCAGTCATACTCGTAGAGTTGTAAAATGATGGCTGTCAGCAGGACTACAGTATCCACCTTGATTCATATCATATTAATATCTCTTGGAATCAGAATTCCTCTGACTTGTAGTTTTGATTTTTGGGTTTCTTTCCAGGTCACTCCAGTCTGTGGGAAACATGTTAGTGGTTCTACTGATGTAATGTATCCTGTGAGAGCTTTCTAATTTCTATTTCTGAATTTTGATGAGTTCCACTTCCTGTTCACTTGAGTTGAAAAAGCAAGAGATACAGATGGTGCAGGACACTTCCTTTAGACAGAGAGAGGCAGCAATAAAACACAAACACATTCCATTGTCTTTTTCAGGCCTACAACATAGACAGTGCACGGACTATATATATATATATATATATATATATATATATATATATATATATATATATATGGATAGGGAGGACAAGTTATTTTTAATCCTTGTATCGGTATCTTGAAAAGATTGCAGTAGTATCAGTTGTAGTAGTGACTGCAGCATCAGTACCAATCACAGTAGTAGCATGATCTCTGGTTGTGTTCGGAAGGTCTTTTACTCCTCTGTAAAGCATCACAGAGCTATCTGTAGTACAAATTCACCATGGCATCAGGCTCTAGTAGTATCATCAGTATCAGATGCACTGAAAGAGCTCCAGTAAATGGCTCCTGTAGTCTCATTCTTTCTCTTTATAGACACACTAAATAACTATTGTCCTATTTCCTAATGATATGGGGTAGAGGTTCAAGACAGTGGTTGAAGAGTGGAGTGTCATCTTACAGAACATTTCTAATTAGCTTACTGAGTTGAGATGAGTTGTTGGGGGCACTACATGTGCATGCATATATGGTAAGGTAATAAAACTGTGCTGTAGTTGGAAATTTTAACATGTTGTGGCAGGACAGTGAGTAAGCAATAGAGCTATGTTCTTCAACCTGACCATCACTCTGTTTGATTGCAGGCTAAACGCAACACTAAGTCATTATGCCGTATGAGAAGTGACCCGCAGGGCCTCAGTGTGGAGCTTTGATCAGGAACACATGGCTGAACTTCCTCTGCTGCTGCAATAGCCAGCTGCTGTCTGTTTGTTAGGAGAGGAGAGGAAAAGAAGACGCTGCAGTAAAGGGAAGCAGTGCCAGTGCTGACTGTAATTCAGTGGAGAGAAAATAGAGCAAATACAGAGTATACAAATACTGACTTGGACAGGCAGGAGAAAACAGAGGGAAACAAACGAGGGGAGGAAATGGAACAACAAAGAGAGAGAAAATAGTAATAAAGAGAGGAGGGAGGACAGCCTTAGTCTCCAGGCTGCAGGTCTGCAGGCGCCATGTTAAGACAGCAACATTTCTGCAGCGCCACACTGTCTCCTGCTTCATATCGGTCCTGTCTGCCTTTCTTTTTCCTGTCTGTCCCTCTCTCTCCCACCTTCACTTTTACCACAGGGGTAATTGACCAACTAGTTTATTGGTGGTTGCAGGAAGTGGAGGAGGTGGGTGTACCAGTGGTATATATAATGGTTTTATGGCAGCCTTATTGCCCCTTTTTGACTATTGGTGGTCAACAAAAGATACTGCAAAGAAGGTTTGTGCTTCCCAGAGTGTCTGCCTCCTTTGTTGTCTTTCCTGTCTGTCTCAGTCTCTTTTGATGATCAGCTTTGTCTTTCAAATGCACATGGCTGATTCAACCAGACTGAACAGCTACAGCATTTCTTCTTGTTCACAGGCATGCATCATCTACAAAACCCTCTGTTGACATGATTCCTAAATTAAATTCTTCTATGTAATCAGAATGCCAACTGACCTCAGGCCATCTCCATTTTCTCACAGACTTTTATCATGTGTCATCACCTTACTGTGTCAGATGATGGCAGAACAAGTCGCAAGGTTTCTAAACTTCTTTTTACATCAGGGTCACACAGTTGGATTCATTCATTAAGTCAAGCAAAAACCTGGTGCTGAAGGGATTTTACTTGTTAGATATGATTTACGGCAATAGGCTGACTTCCTGCTGCTGGATTCAGTCACATGCACTCTAATTATTTGATTATAACCAGAAAAAGGCAAAGCTGCATATATATGTGTGTGTGTGTGTGTGTGTGTGTGTGTGTGTGTGTGTGTGCATGCGCGTGTGTGTATGTATGTGTATAGTGAGAGAGAGAGAGATAGAACCTAACAACACTACAAAGAGTGTGTACCACATTATTCTGTAAAATCAATAACCTTTGACATAATAAAAACATTTCCTCAGTTTTCCTCACACGTTCTTGTGCCTGTTGACTTTGCACTGTGTGTCCAGATAGAATGCAAGGTGAATTTTATTTAAGGAAAAAACACAGAACACACAAACAGTAAAACCTTGCAAATTTGCTTTGCCTTTGCATGAAACACATTCACACTCACACTCCTAATAAGAAGAGCAAGCCTATTTGGTTTTAAAGCACACAGAGCCTTTTGTCTTTATATTTGATTGTCAGTGTTTTGAGACACAAGAAGCATTAGTCATTTGTTCAACCTGAATGAAATGTGACTTCTGTTATCATGCTGCACGTGGTGTGGGCTACCTAACATACTTCAAACTCATTTAATGATATCAAAATGAACAAAGCAACTGTCTTGTTTGGAAACCCATCTTTGATCATCCAGTTCTGATACAGCTCTAGGAGTATGAACAGTAAACAGTAAGACAGATATTAAGGAGACCAGATTAGAAACAGTAAGACTGGATAACATAGCTGCATTATTTTCTGTCAATCCCTTGTGCCAAAGTAGGCTAATTGAACCCAGTGTGGGAATGTCAGACCATGCCACTAACAATGAGTGGCTCATATTGAGCATTATTGTTACAGTCAATTCAAAAAAGAACATTAATTCCAGGTCAGGTCATGCTGACAGTTGTTGAAAATGCTACCATGTGTCCGTCGTCACCATGAGAAGAGTTGCTGGGTTCGTAGGAGCTGTGTGATGTAGGTAGTTTCAAGTTGTTGGGCTGGATGCTTAAGATCACAGGAACCTGAAACTGCCTGAATCACACCAGCTGCACACCAACAGACTGAGGAGAGGAGGAAACCAAGCACAGCCAGCTCACCACTTCTGTCAGCTATGTTCTGTGTACTTTGTTCAGTAGTCAAATTGCTTTTTTTGTGCTGCTAAATGGACAATCTGATGGATAAAACTAACTGCAGCCTTCTCTGATTTGTTGATTTTGAAAAAAGCCCTGTATGAATTCAAAACACATGTTCTTTGATGTGAAATTGAAAATGGTTACATGGTGGTTTTCTCATGTGTTGCTGCATCAGAAGCCTCAATGAATATTGTCTTTGTTTGCAGCGAGGTGCCTGCAAATGTCTCTATATTTTCAGCCTGGTGTCTGTGGCAGCCTTTTTGCCCCCTGTACTTGACATGGATTTTTTTTATTTATTTTAATGTGAAAATGGTCCCTCTTTGTAATTGACACAAAAATTTCAGATGTGTTAAGATTACTGTTATTCAAAAAGTATCTGTGAAAATGTAGTAAAGATTTTTTTTTTTGTGAATAACAAAATTTGTCTGAAAAGCATTCGTCTTTTGAATTTACATGTAGATTTTCAAGTCAACACAAACATCACATCATGAATGATAATGGTGTTGCATAACTGCTGGATGTATAAGGCAATTGTTTGCTGACAGTTCACCATATGATGACATTTCAGTTATGATTTGTATTAATTTGTCACAACTAGCTGGGGAACACAGTGGAGCATATAGCAGACATTTCCCTCAGGAGCTGTCACATTATGTGATCCGGCACCTATCAAATCTATAAATCCATCTTGTGTAACTTCTAATGTTATTTATTAAAACATTATTTGATTTCCCACTGAAGCTGTGAATCACTCGTTTGCCTATGTTGGATGCATTTAGATTCTGATTAGAAAAAGAGAGAGAGAGAGAGACGTCAATCACTCAGGTCACTCAGTGACACCTGAAACATGCAGAGTGGAGTGCGTGTCCCAGCAGTTTTGTCCAGGACTGAACTTCTTTCCCAGTCTAACCTGGCCTTACCCACCATCCTTCCTTCCTACCATCCTGGAACCTCCTGATTCACAAATTAAGCATCAGGTAGGCTTTAGGTTCTTTGCACAATATGAGTGAGTAGAGACTAAATGTCAGTGAATGACGAGCGCTAATTGCTGCGATGCCAGGTTGGTTCACGACACGTTTCCTCTACTCCCAAGTGGCCAGAAAATCTGTTATTCCAGGTTCAAGTTTCATTTATTCCTCTAGACTGTACCCATTGTATCTGATCTCCTGTGGGGGTGCGAAATTTTGGTTCCAGTTGCCAGTGTAAATACTAGAATTTGACTGATACAATATTACTTTCCAACAACACATTTTTAATATCATGTCAAATTGTGATGATATATTATCAGGAGTAACATGCAGGGTGCTAAAGTTGGAGAACTACCAACTGCTGTAATTTTTAACAGTGGTCTATCTGGACCCATGAAAGAAGGCTAGCTAGCCTTCCTCTCCAGTTCTACAACGCAGGACAGACACAATACTGAGTGTGTAGCAGCTGTTGATGAGTTTGCAACTGTTGAGGAATGAGGAAAATCAACTGGGAAACACTGTCAGTGTTAGCAAACTAAGCCACCTTCTGAGTGGAAGCTAGCAACCATATCCCAAAAGTGTTCTGATGTTGACTGGGAAAACCATTCATTTCATTTTCATGGAACCAGTCTGACATTACTTTTACTTTGTAACATGGGACATTATCATGCTGCAGTAGCTGTTAGAGGATAAGGAAACAGTGGCTATAAAGGGATGCACATGGTCAACAACAATACTCAGATAGGCTGTGGCATTCAAACAATGATTGATTGGTATTAAGGGCCCAATCATTGCCCACATCATTACATCACCACCACTGTGTCCACTGCAACCTCAGATTTCTGTTCTTGGTGATGGGAGTGGAACCTGACATGGTCTTCTGCTGTTGTAGCCCATCAACACCTTGTGTACTCTGTTTTTCTGCTCACCACAGTTGCTATAGCCTTCTGTCAGCTCTAACTAGTCTGGCCATTCACATCCAACTCTCTCATCAACAAGATGAAGATCTCCAGACTTTAACACCATGGAGCTGGTTTGGGATGAACTGGACAGAAGGTGAAAGTGCTATACATTTATGGGAGCCCCTGCAACAGTCTTGAGGCAAACTTTCCAAACAATGTTGCTTTACTGTTACTATGCGTTGATTTCAGAGTACATTTCATGTAAATTTCATAAACAAGTACAGTTCTTTCCCTTTAACAATACAGTATTAATCAATCTCTCCAAAGCAAAACATGCTACAAGTTCTATTCCTATAGAACTGCTTTACCAGTTCAGTTGCAAAGTAGGAGACTGTTTTTCTTCATTTTCTTACCCCATTTGAGCTTTTTCCTTCAACAATATCCTCAGTGTTGCATAACTTAGAAACATAGGATTGTCCCAAACGATCACAGACATAGGTTTATCACCAGTTTAAATTATTCCACCTGATTTATAAATCTTATTTTATCCATTCATTTTGGTATGGCACACAGCTCCACATACCACATTACCCATGAGCCTGTGAATAGCATGATCTTTCCCTTCTGTGGCACATGTCACTCAAAGTCTGCCTCAGAGTTTTTATGTACACAAGCTTGTATGTTCTACCTTTTAATCAAAGGACTTGATATTCTGTAGAGCACTTATTAATCTTTTGGACTGATGATTTAAGTGGGAGAGTTTCATGCTGATCCAAACTGTGGAAGCGCTCCAACTGTGATTCATCTAACATCATCAATATGGAAAATGAATGGAACTTTTATTTCTGGAACCAGGGTCACCCAAGAATACAAGAACTGTTACCCTAGATTGAGTTTGTTATAAATAATGTATAATATAAAAGTGATGTACACATTAATTCATTAATAATAAATGATTCAGTAATATAACATATGTTCTGCAATGGGCCATTCTGCATAATGAGTACTTTTACTTTTGATACTTTACTCTACAAAAAAAATACTTATGGTAAGATTTTGAATGCAGGACCTATATTTGTAACAGAATATCAAAATTTGTCTTCCACTGTCAGTCTGCACACAGTTCAACAATAAAACCCAAATTTTAAACATTTTGCTCAGGGTTAGGTTGACAATAGCATGAGGGTTAGGGTTTTGGAAATAGTGGTTATGGTTAGAGTAAGTCTCCGAGGAAATGTATGTAAATTAATTAAATTAATTAATCCATGTAAATTCCCCAAGAAAAGTGTGTGTGTGTGTGTGTGTGTGTGTGTGTGTGTGTGTGTGTGTATCAGGGAGGGATTAGATGGAATTGGTTTTCCCTGTTCCTCCTGGTGCACCCACTGTAGTACTATGATGATGAACCCTGGCTGTTCATTTTCAAACATAATATGTTTTATGAAGTTCAGCGTGCCGCCATGAAGCTGTAAATCTTTTCTCTCTTTTTTCCTGTGTCAACGGCAGAGGGTTTCTGTATAATTTGCAGTGCATTTAATAGCACATTAACATTTAACAGCCACAGCTCACTGTCTGGCACCGGTGCAGCCGCCTGCATGAGCTCCTCATTCTCTCAACATTACATCAAACACAGGGTGTCAATTGTTGTTGACATACAGAATGTAAATGACACAGTTCACTATAAAAAGTCATGGTGCATTTCATTGAAATCCACAATGTTTAATCATGACCCCAATAAATGTAGATAAGTTTGTAAGAGCTTCAGTCATGAGTTCCTGTTTCACCACTTAAATTCATGAAATTAAAGCATCTCCTCCTCATATATAACATACTGAATCATCATCTGCAGTTTTCTTAGAAATATTGTGAACTCAATTACATCTGCAGGAGATGAACCATGACTGTACAATGAGTAGTTGAAAACCTTAGGAACATTATAGGACAACAATAAACTTAAAAGAACACACTACCAATTTAACACATAGCCTTCAGTTTACTGATATTGTAGGGTCACTGTCAGCCTGCCCAAACAGTTTTAATGTTTTCTGTGGCTCTGGAGCAACTCTGATAATGTCATGGATGTCAACAGAAATCCTGTATTAGAGGGAGAGTCTAATGAAAGATGCCATTGAGTAGCATTATGGGAAATGTAGATTCCAGTATGCTGGAACTTGACCCATCATTGGGAATAAAAGTCGGGGATATCTCAGTTTCTGCTGCACAGTCTCCTTTGCTATCTTTCCTTTGCACATCTCTCAACCTTATGGTAGTGCAGTTCTAAATTGCTGGAGTACTTGCTTAAATAAAGTCATCAGTGACCACTAAAGGAAGAAATATTCAGACTCTTTACTGACAAGCAACAGCAAAAGAAGATTCCCACGTTCAAAAATGTTTTTAAATGAAAGTACAGGTGCATAAAGTGACATTATGAGACTACATGTGTTGTACTTTATAACAACAACAACAAAACAATAACAGCAACAAAATCATTTTGATGATGCCCTGACTTGTAATAGAATGACTCCTCTTTAATCCCCACTCCACATCCTTAACACACAGTGTAACTGGGGTTGAGAGGGTACATTCTCCCTTGGGAAGTGCGTAGGTGCTTGTGTCAAGAGTGTCGTGCTTTACAGCACGATGATACACTCAGGAGAAGCCAGCACAGTAATTCTTTTTTTTTTTCTTTCCTGAGTGATTGATAAGCTTTGTTTCTGTCCACTGGCTGTCAGCTTCTTGGGGTTACAGTAACTGCTTGGACTCAGAGTCCAGAGAAGGACACTGTTGCTGCTACTCAGCAAATATTGCATAGTCTTGATTTAGGTTATCAAAATCATAAGTGCAGCACTCATTAGAATTGCTGCATGCTTTTTGTGCAGGGGAGCACACAAGAACACTGTGTCAGATCATCATTTTTTAAATAACTTTCCTGTGTAAGCAGTTATATTTGGAGATGATGGAAAAAGATGGAACCACTTCATTGTTCACAGTCATTGTACTGATGTACTGTCCTAAACTGATTGACTAGTATAGGTGCTCATCCCACCCATTATCATTTCTCTTTGCTTTACCGCTGTGTGCCTCCTGGAATCACGAGAGCTTTGTTCACCAGGGTAGATGAGTGCATAAAATGCTGACAACATGTCACCGACATTTTTAGTATGCAACCATGGTGTTTCTCTAACATTAACCACATGCTTTGAATTTGCAAAAGTTTAATATGAACCATGGTGAGGCCATCTTATAAGATTTATGTCAAAATCTAGTTCTAAGATCTATATTATTGTAGTTTGTATTGTGCTCACATGGTGCGTACTCCAAAACAAATGCGTACAAAAGAACACTAACTAACTGACAGACAGAAACTATGAGACCAGGTAATGTTTTCTCAGCCTATGACTATTGGTTGGTTTCTGCATCTTTGTACACGGAATGAAGCTGTTATGTATGTAAAAACACCAAGGTACATGTACAATCCACAGGAGTCACACTGAAGTGGTTAAAATGGCCTTATTATCAACAAATGCAGCCTTTAACATAAACCAAACTAAACAGGTCCTCATATAAACTCACGAATATCAAAGAGAAGGCAGATAATTAATCAAATGTGTTGCTATTTACAGTAAGTTGAACCACCCAATGCAGTGCTAGCTTTACGTTCTCTAATGTTTCATTTAGCACAACACTAACAGGTGAAGGAAGCTCATTTCAAACCTTTGCAACTGCCAGCTAATTAAAATAGCGTCAAGCTTTTACAGGATGAAATGAGCCCAAACTGAATTAGAAGAGAAATAATGCAAAATGAAGAACGTACACTTCTTTCGCAAAAGTCTGATTGTCCCAAGTTATCTATTTATTCTCTGAACACTTGTTTAAATCTAATGCAGTAGATGCTTTCAACAAATTTCTGTGAAGAAACTTACACCTTTATCGGGGCTTTCAGTGCCACTCAAATTGAGGTTAAAATTAGTTGTTTTTTTTTTTTAATAATATGAACATTTTTTAATGACAATAGCCTTCGCCTTTTTGACACCCCATTCCCCAATGTCGCTATACCACAGGTGATGTTTTTACAGCGTTATGTTGAAGAACTCATCTGAGAGTAGTATCAAGATCGTGTAATCAAGAGTCTGTTTTTTCATTTGTTCTATGTAAGGCAGTTACATAGAACAAATGCAGAAGTGCATACATGCTTTCAAAAGTCAATTTAACTCTCTTACACACACACACACACACACACACACACACACACAATCAATTGCGTCTACACCACAGTATGCACTGAATAAATCATGTCTTGTCTGAAACATAAATAGAGACACAAGTAATTAAAATGAGGACAGGATCTTGAACTGTATCTGATGGTTAATATGGTGGGACTGCGGCAGTAACGTCATCATACGCGTTAGACAGGTGTAGCTGTGCTATCTTCATATTTTCTTGTATGAGAGTGACATCACTCTACATAAAAGGTTCACAGATTTTTAGCAAATAGACTCTTTCATTACTTTACTGAAGCAAAGTGGTGCAAAAACGTTTGAACAGATATTCAAGAGGGATGTGGAGGTAATACACACACACACACACACACACACACACACACACACATATATATATATATATATATATATATATATATATATATATAGTCCAGTCCGCAGCAGCTGGATTTTTCTTAATAAGATGTGTCTCAGGGCTTTTCTTGTTGCTGCTGAGAGCCCATACCACATCATGATACATTTTAACTTTCCCCTGCTGTCTTGGGCAGTCAGTTAATAACTCTCTACTGACTTCGTTTACAAAGACAACTTTACCATCTAAGCCGTAAAGAGGCTTAGGGAGAATGCCTGGAGCCTCCTCAAGATTTTCAGCTGAGAAATGTTTTGCTGCACATGATCTACGAGGCCCCGGCAGTGGCTGTTATTAGAATATATAGCTTGTATCAATCAAACAGGTTATCGTGCTCAGTTGCTATTATTGTTGGTATCTACTGACACGTTTTCATCAAAATAGAATGAAATAAATGTAAATCAGTCTTTTCAAATGATGTTGTTTTATGATATGTTTTTAAACTACAGAACGGTTAGTATTTGTTGCGCTAAGTGCCGGTCTAGATTACACAAGAGTGCATGTTCATTTTGAAGATATAGGGATGGTAGAATGAATCTTTGCCAGATACATAATCAGTTATATTCGAGAAATAAAGAGAGAGCTTGTATCTGACATCCCTGTCTGTAATGTATTTTAAAGATCCCTGTGTCCAGTTTTGGATATGTCTTAGTGTACTGAAGGTTTATTAAAAAATATCCATTTGTAATGAAACGTTTAGGTTAAAATATACTCTACATATGCCCTTTCGTGTTTTTTGCTTTACTCGTATTGTTAAACGGAATTAACTCGCATACCATTCAAAGAAAGTCACGTCCTTCATTGCCTTAAATATAGACTGTATTTCACCTTTCTCAAACATCCTCCATTATTTTAGATAAATGAAATAAAAATAATGGATTTTTTTAAAACCAGCTTCGGAGCCTTTCGTTATGTTTTTTCATAACTTAAACAGCAGTGAAGTGTGTGTTTTATATAAAAAGAAAATATAACAGTATGAAACAAATAATCTGGTAAAACTGTGATCAAAAATCACCCCATTATAAATACATGAGCTATTTTGTCAGTTTTAGTATAATAGTCCTTTCTACCTCATAGGCACTGCAGTGATCGAAGTTGAAAACACCACATAGAAAAGAGGGATTGTTCCGACTGTCTTCCTGAATATTCCGTATTTAAGAAGTATTTTTGTGTTAGCGTCATTTTCTGGTATTTGATCAATCTTAATCTTTGGATACAACACATTGTTTTGTAATAGATTACATTTTGTACGCTGCCTTGAGTTTAAAGCATAATGAAGTCAGCAGCTTTACAATAGTCCCCTTTGCAGCAGTGAATGAGTCTGGACTTGACTGTCTGGGAATTAGCTAGTTTAAATTGTCATCACACACTGGATCCACCTTCTGATTCTAAAAAAAGGTTTTTAATTTATTTTGTTTATCGAAGAAAATCTGTCAGTTTTCTTTGTCAGTGAAAATACTGGAATATTTAAGAAGCATTTATCCAGTTTTACCTTTTAATGAAGGTGAACTCTGCAACAATATGCTACAGCTCAGCTGAATAAACTGTAAACCTAAAATGAGATTTTTATCTGACTATAACATGATACATTCTTTTAAAGGGCAGTGTCTCCATCCTGTGATTTCTCGTAGACAATATTTCACTTTCAAAATAAAATACACCGTGGATGTGCGTAAAGTGTAATTAGAAATACAGTCTAAATTTATGCTTTCTAAATCCAGGTCCGCTGGTGGAAATGAAGGCTCTCGCTCCAGGAAAAGCAAATTACCGCCTGGAATTCACATGTCAGTATTTCAAATCAGCAGAGAGGACTGCGGCCTCAGTTCATCCTCTCTGACAGGGTTATCTCGGTTATTCTAAATCTTGTTGGGGGGGGGGGGGGGGTATGCAATGCTGTAACGTAAGCTCTTCTCTATGTTTTGTTTTTAATTACCCAGATAGTTTAGAGGAACTAACATCCATGCTTGAAAATGAGAGAAGATAGCCTAATATAAACGCCATTTATTGTACTGTAAACAGTTTTATTGGGAGCTTGTAAACCCAAACCGTCCTTACTCCACTGATTTGGTCACAATCATTCACTTTAAATAAACTTATATTAGTGTTGCTTTAAATGGTTACATTTTTACCAGCTAAAAGTCTGGGGAGATATAAAACAACTGCGAGTGAGTGAACTGACCTGGCTGTGATCTACATGGGCTCTATAGTGCTCATTACTGGCAGCAAAAGTACCGTTTTTAGCCATAAATAACCTCCCACTGGCGGGATTCCTCTGCCTTAACCTGTGTACGGACTGATGGAAAACTATTTTAACCTCGTGATATTGGAGCTACGCTTAAAAACATGTGGATAGTGTTAAGCGCAAAAAGAAAACCATACTCACAAGATTACATATATTACATGTTTTAACCCCATAGAACATACACACATTCAACCAAGTGTGTGTATGTGTGTGTGTGTGTGTGTGTGTGTGTGTGTGTGTGTGTGGAGAGCGTTATTTGTCCAAGTCACTTCTGTTATAGCAGTGAGGCAACGTGTAGAAAATGAAGGTGGTTCGCAGATAATGTCTTCAAGCCTTTTCAGCACCAGTGTCTCTAATTAACGCGCTGTCTGGTTGGCAGCTCAGCCTGCAGGGCGGAGGCCCTCCGAAAATTAAAATTCCCACAGCCTGCGGTCTGAGGAGAGGCCATTTTGACTGAAAAATATCCCGAGCATCTCTGACTGAAAAACAAAGTCTGTTTCTACCCTAAACATATTGGAAACACTGCCAACGGAGTTGGGATTATGTTACTGAAAAACAAGTTCCATTATCATTTGAACTGACAAATGCGAGATACCCGGATTTTGGACCACTTCATTGTGATTACATTTTATGCTGCATTACTAAAGTGAAGATATACACTATTCCACAGCACACAACAATGTTACTGTTATTTATCCATCTGGCGATGACTAGCATTATCATCCAGGTCGTATCTAAAAATTCCAGCTGTTCGTTTCTGCAGAAACCTACATCATTACCACAGATTACACATTTAATGGAGTTTGTACTTCTCAGTCTGGTCCTTACTAGTTCACAGTGATCCAGCGGAAGCTGTCCGGATGAGCTGGAAATTGGTCCTTTAAGACGGAAGGACAGAGGAATGTGGTGAATTCAAGCTCAAAGGCCAAAGCTGGGCGCCAGAGTCGCGACTCATGTCTAGAGGACTCTTGGTTTGGGTTTTTGTTGCTGCTCCTGAACTGAAAGTGCACCAGTCTGTCTCCGGGCCAACCTACCCAACCTTTTTCCTCAGCAGATCTGAAAGCTGCGCCTGGCCTACCTTCATCCCCGTAAATAACGGCGTTAGCCCCTATAAGCAATGCGTAGTTCATATTTATTTGTCATAAATAACGATGTTAGCCGTGTATGCGACGCAGAGCGCAGATTTATAGCCTCGACCGGCAGCATGCCTTCTCCAAAGACTCTCAGACTGCACGTGTGTAATAATTATAAAGAATAAACACATCGGCCTGCAATCCCGGTGACTTTGATAAAGGTCAGCAGGAAGTCCAATGTCCGGACTCAGAGCCAGTACAGTCCGCTGCTGTTCATCACTCTCCTCACTGAAAGCGAAATGAGCGATCGTATCGCGCAGTAGCTGCTGTATGGACAGAAGTGGACAGAAGTGGATAGCTCCAACACACAGCAGCAGAGCCAGGCGCCCTCCTATTCCATCACGGAAGAAAGCTGTTGCCGGCGTCCAGCCTTAGTCCCCGCTACCCTCACCGAACTCCGGTTCCTAGCTGTGTTCACCCTTGGCAGTCTGACCGCTGAGTGAGACGCTCCCTTTACCCGACCGGGAGCAAGGCTGCAACAGCCTCAGTCGCGTTTACGGTCCGCACCACCACAGGCCATATATCAGCCCTATAAAACCAAAGCAGCCGCCCTCATGTAAGATTTTATTATGGTATTAAACGGACCCCAAAAAAAGTAGTTGAAGTAGTTTGCGCTGTTAAGACGAGGGGCATAACCACGCAGGACCCGATTTAATGGCGCTCGTTAACAAAAATGACTGTTAATCTGCCAATAAAACAGTGTCAGGCGGCTCTGCAGCTCACAGAAAACCTTCCGAGCAGATTTAGAGAGCGGGTAAATAATTAAACACACCTAGGTGTGAATTTCACTATCTAGCTAGAAAATATCTCTGCTGCTGGCAGCCTCAAGTGTAAGCCTATTGGCCTTTATACTAATGGTGTTTTAAATGCAGACTCCCTGATGCTGAGATTGATTTAAGTGATAACTTGTACATAGTTCAGCAAGAGTAAATGCATCTCGTGCGCTTCACACTGAAATGAACGCGCATTTATTTTGATCAAGGAAATCAATAATAAATAAATAAATAAATATAAATGACGGCGGTGCTTATTTGTCAGCCATTGTCTCCGCTCTGCATTTCAAACAAACTGTCTAGACAAAGCATATACGGTGTTGTATAATTCTAGCTTGACAGCGGCCATAGATACACAGACTCGATATACGCACGAACTGTTCATTTTGCATATTGCATATAAACAAGACAATTTATTTAGAAGAGGGGCAATCTATTAATGAGAGAGAGAGAGGGAAGGAGGGAGAGGTGGGGGGAGGGGGGTGGTGGAGGTCGGGGGGTATGCTGGGTTGATTTACGCTCCATTGACGCTTTATCAGGCTCGAAGAAAAAGTCCGGCCAATCAGTTTGCGCCTCGCTCACAGTCCCTGCAACCCACCCCACCCGCCCTACACCCCCACCCCACTCCACACACACACACACACACACACACACACACAAGCCCTGCACAGTGCGAGACTGTAGGCTGTAGCACTTTGTTTCACTATAGTGAGCAAGTTGTTTGGAAGGAAGGGGGACAGAGGAGAGAGAAAGAGAGGCAGAGAGGCAGAGAGCAGAGAGAGGAAGGGAGGGGGAGAGCTAGCAAAAGAGAGAACAGAGGAAGAGAAAGAGAGAGGAAGAGAGAAAAATCTCGTAATGTCTCTCTTCTTGTTCTCTATTTTGTGAACTCGCGGCGTTTCGCAGATAATGTCCGAGAATGTCCATTTCTGGGACTTTGAGCAACTATTACGTGGACTCCATCATAAGTCACGAGAGCGATGAACTCTCAACCCCGGCGCGCTTTCCCAGCGTCCAGTATTCCGGCGCGAGCTCCGCTACAGCCGCGGGCGGGAGGCAGCCTGGCGGCGCTGCGCATGCAGAGCATCCCCATCCCGAGTCGTACCCATCCTGCAGTTTCCAGCCGAAGCCTCCGGTCTTCTCGTCGTCCTGGAGCCCTTTCAGTCCGCACCACGGTGCCAGTGGACTGCCTACTGTCTACCACCCTTACATCCCGGCCCAGCACGTGCCCGCCGCGGACACACGGTACCTTCGCTCATGGTTGGACTGCGCGCCGCGCGGCTCCGAGTCTGTCCCGGGGCAGGGCCAGACAGGGCAGGTTAAGCTGGAGCCTCAGCTCGGCCACCTCGGTGGGGAAATCGCACCCAAAATCGGCGGACAGCACCAGCACGAGACCACCACGTACATCTTGGAGTCGACATCCACGGCTGTGCGCGAGCTAAGCCACCATCCAGCCACCATCCCGGGAGCACGGTTCGAAGAAAATAAGGACATTTGTGAAGGGAGTGAGGACAAAGACAGCATGGATCAAAGTAAGTTATTAAAGCAGGAAATAGCGCGAGATAGAGGAGAGAGGGAGCGGAGAGTGAGAGATTGTAAATGCTTTTAATGCCGCCATAAAACAAGAACAAAGAGCTGAGGAGCCAAAGTGCCCCCACCTTCTGCTCTCTACGTCTCTACGTTTACTGTGATATTTTAGCCGTATCATCCCCGTGTTACCAGCCGGCTCCCGTAGGAACGGATTACTAACCCGCCCAAAGATGCTTAATAACTGTATTCTGCGACGTTACCGTAAAACCAACGGCCATGTATAATTTCTCCATTTTTTTTTTTTTTTACTTCCAATAGCCTCCAAGGAGGTTACAAAACAATATGAATAACAGTATGAAAAACTTGATAATTATAATAAAATTGGAATAAAAAAATACATGGCAGGATTAACACCACACAGTCATAACAAAAATTGAAAGTGCTTTAATCAAAAAGGGCGATTAGATGATATCTGTCTATGTACATTGATGCTGTTTATCTCTGTGTATAGTTTGAAAGTAACTAAAAGTACTCAGGATTGTTAGTGTGGATTACCTGACAATAGCCCAAGTAAAAGCTATTTTAGAGGCTTGTAAACGAAAGATTATAACTGCCTCTGAAAACCTTTAAAATTTAAGTGAGCGAGTCGTAAGGTTATGAAGCAACAGCAGACGCTCCAGTGGACAAACAAAGTATGAAAAGAGAAAAGGGATGTAGCAGACAGATTTTTCATTGTTTTCTAGCCTGCTGTTCTTCCTCCTCAAATCTATCACTCTGACAGTGATCAGAGAACGTTGCTGAGTTTGGATAACCTCTAGATTGTTGTTGAATGTTACAAATTGTCGAAACATGCGCACTTCTGCCCAGGACCAAGTGGCTGGTGCTTTAGATTTAAGATATAAGGTTAGAATGATCAAATCCTGTGTCCGTGGAAATGGGAGGACATTTTTTTTTTTTTACTGAGGGTAGTTTCTAGATCGTACGGCTCTCCTCATCTCTCTCTGTCTTTTTCACATTGGCGCCCGTGCGCGTCTTGCCGTCTGCGCTCCATTGCGTCTTAAAGCTCATCGTGTCAGTCATTATGCAACAAGTCCGACTGATCGACCAGTCCAAAGAATGAAAACACACACACATAAATATATATATATATATATATATATGTGGCACTGTTACACACTTGTGTATACTGTAGACCTGCTCTGTATCCTACCGCCCACTGCACAGTTTTGATGCACTAATCAACAATCACCTCCTATCCTCACTGCCGAAACATGAGCTCCATACATGCGAAAGTAGCCAATTACATAATAATTACATATAACATGATATGCAGTGTTATGTTTCAGGGAAGCCAGTCACACACAGAGTCTTACTCTTGTCTACTTTGCTTTGATATGAATTCCTCAGCCATCAGCTTTAAAGCACTTGTGATGGTGCTCTGCTGTCATATTTCTGTTCAAATATCGCTCTCACCTTTCTCTACCATCCGACTTGTAAACATAATAATAAGGATAATCCAATGATTGTTTCCGCCCCCGTCCTCTCTCTCTATCCATCAGTTGAAATTATCATCTGTATGTCAGCCATATACACGGCCTGCCTGATTCTAAAAATCATAAAAACCATAAAAGGAGTCAGACCGTCCATCACTGACCCGGCGGCTCGGAGCCGCAGAGCAAGCTAGATTAGTTCTCAATAGAGCAGACGCCTCATAACTCAGCCTGCAGCGTGGACTAACTGTGATGTGCGGGACTCAGGACCCCTCACATCCGAGCGGACAGTCACGACGAGAACTCTGGACTCTAAAAGCATGTATAAATCTACATAGAATCATATAAATCCCACAGCGGCCTCTGATGGTATTTCAGTCTGTAGACCAACGAGAAGATGAGCAGGAGACAAAAGAAGTGAGCTTTGTCTTTCAGCGACGGAACATATATCTGTAGACTACATGAATCACTTTAACAGTACCACTTTGTGAGGGTGTATCTGAAAAACTATGCCATATTTCCTGTGTTTATTATTATTTTTAATTTGAACAAATTACCAATCAAAATGTAGAATCATTGTTAAGAATCGTATATCAGCCCTCAAAGTTATTGCCTATAAAATGCAAGCCTAGATTATTTATTCAAGCTATCTCAGTGCCTTGAGCAAATGCAGCTGATTGACTATTCACTCCATAATATTTCACATCAGGCACAACTGTTTGGATGTTATTATGGTCTGTAGTCTGCTGGTCGTACAGTCGCATGTGAGTTGCTGTTTTATTCATCTGCTCACCCTGTAATAATAATAATATTTTACCTGTCATGAAATCGCAATCATCTTGATATAAAGCCATCGAGGGTTTGGCCAGGACAACACGGGTTTGCTCTGTTTTTCTATCATCACTCGCACTAACAACAACATTTAATCCATCATGTGCTGGCGGGGTTGGCTCAGTCTGAAGCTCTTTTCCAAAGCTTCTTGACTTATTTTCGGGCGTTACAGGAAAACGCTCCCTGGAAAGATTCTCATTTGATTTTTTTTTTTTTTTTACATTTTATTTCTCATATTTTTTTAACCGAGGCTGGAATGTGAACGGGCTCTGTTTCGCGCCTCTAATCCCGCCAGATAAATCTACATTTCTGCCAGAGGAGTCTGAGCCTTGTGTCTGAGCGCGTGACCGTTTTATCCGTGTGTACGTGCATTGTGTGCGCGCGTGGGTGAGAAAGAGAATAAGGGAGGCCTCCACCCCCATACCGACATTTTCAAAAATATTACGAACACTACACACATTCATATACACACTGTATTACTGCACTGGCACCACACACACACACACACACACACACAGTTCGTTCTCCCTGTTTTTCTCTCAGACACACATGCATGAAAACACACTCAGTCACCTTATTACTGCAACTGAGTGTGCTATCCATCAGACAGGAGGGCTGGTTAAGGGCTGGATGGAGCCCGTCAGCCTCCAGTCTGAATTATTAGACTTTCCACCAGTAACACTGTGTGTCCCAGTCTGGCTGGGTGGTGGTGAAACATAGTTTGTTCAAACTGGCAAACCTCGGTCTTGTAGATTTTTTTAAAAAAGTGTCTCTGAGCTGTTTTAGAACGTCAGCAGTTTCTCTTGTGGTTTGTTTTTGTCTGCAGTGGGTCAGTTTAGCAGGTAGTGGGAGCTGTACTGGAGCAATGCAATGCTATTTCTATTGTTCACCTGGCAGCCATTTGGAACACTATATAGGAGCAAATATGTACATGCATTTCTCTATGCAGGCCATAACTATCATTGCTTCAATACAGGATGGTCAGTGCAGCGTCAGGTTTGTAGCTGCTAGTATAATCAGACAATGTGAACCTGTCTCCTGAGTACATATGTCACCATCAAGGGAATTTTATTGGAAATACATATAATACTCTTACGTTGCAGTGACAGAGTGACACTACCTTCACCTAAAAAGTTTTATGTTTTGATATTACAAATAATTATTTTCCATTACATAACTATTATAACAAGCTGTATCTTATTCAAATTATTATTAACTTGCCCTCACAGGTGTCTGGTTGATGTTTGTGGCAGTTTTATTCTGGTTAAAGTTAAAGGAGTACTTTCATACCTATTCACATTCTTGCAGAGTTAGATGTACAGATTGATATCACTTTCATGCCCATACAGTAAATATGAATGTACAACCAGCATCCACTTAGTTTAGCCTAGAAACTGGAAACAGGACAAAACAGGTAACCTGATTCTCACCAAATGTAACAAAGTCCACCTTCCAGCACATCTAAAGCATATCAATTCACACATTATATCTTGTTCATTTAACACTTGCAATAAACTAAATGTAAAAATGTCACGTTTTGTTTTCTAACTCTTGGCAAGAAAGTGAATAAGCACTGTCCCAAAATGTTGAACTATTCCTTTAAGGTGTGTGATACATTAACTTGGGGTAGGATTTCAGTAAGGTTCTGTTCTTGGTTTTGCTAAGTCAAAGTCAGAAAGGCTTCCTCATGTGTCTATATTTAAATAATTTGGGTAAAATATTCATTCAAAACTTCCTCTCCAGAGTTTATGTGATATCAGCCATGTGACTAATATCTGTGAATTGAATGCATGACAATTTAAATATAGACTGAACAGAAACATAAACCTATACAACAGTGAACGAAAACTTTTGGCATACTGAAAATGTGAGCCGCATCATCGTTGCCTTGGTCCACTGTTGGCACACTGGGTTTTAGATTGTCTGAAAGACATATTTTGTACTGTGTGTCCACTGGACATATTCACATAAGTGGCCTCACAATGTTGCATTCAACAGTAGCCAAATTCCTCTGAGAGCTTTGACTTGTGAGATTTGACTGTAATAAATATTACAACATGGCAGAATTCCTGGAAGTCCTTGCTATTATTGATAATATAAAGGAATTTCAGTTGGTGTTTAAGGAGTTCTAGTCAAATAAGTTGGTACCTCTTATGCATTGCCAAAGATGGACACATTCCTAAGAGGATGCCACTAACACTAAAAGTGTCTTTTTATCCCATGTCCAAACAATCAAATAGTGGCAGTGTAAAGGCCATATTCCAAGATTACCAACTTGGCTCTGTGGCAGGATGTGGCAGCATATGTCAGTGGCTAAAATATGGTAAACTGTTAACCTGGGCTCTGAAGTCAGTTGTCACTGTTCCACTTTCAAACAGGGGAATCTGAGAAATCAGTGTCTGCATGATCTTGGAAGGTGGCAGCACTACAGAACGAGTGTGAGTTTGCTTCCCCAGGTATTCAGAATGACCACTGTGGGGATAACATCAGTAGAATCCTACCTTTAAAAATATCACATCCAGTTAAAGCCAGCTTCAAGCTACAGATTCTCTTTGTGTTACTGGTGCTGGGCGGCCATCCAGAATAAACTACAAGGTTACACTTCAGTCTTTGTGCTGCTGCTGCCGGGCAGAGCAAGAAAGTTATTACCCCCGAAGTTTATTAAGTTATAACGCTGGGTGAACAACCCCATTAATTGGCGTGTTGCTGTTGGTGGCTGGGTGAGATGGGGTGTAAGGGTTGAGGTGGGTGGGGGATAAAATACGACTTCGGGAAATGTAATAACGTGCCTTTGGGATATATGAGAGGTCAGTTTCTGGAACTATTAGGGTGAAATTGCAAAGGGAGGGAGAAAGAAAGAAAGAGATGAGATGTGATATTAGTCTTGTAGCCATTTCAGTCACTGTTTCCATGCATTCATCACTGTGGTCTCTCTCTCTCTCTCTCTCTCTCTCTCTCTCACACACACACACACACACACACACACACAATAGGCCAACAATAGAACACATCGTGCTGCAGGGCCATAGGCTATAGTAGGCAGCTTTACGGGAATATTTATCTTTTCATCCATGTGCCTGTCCATGTGACATCCAGGCCAGACATTGCTTCTGCAGTGACATGAATGTAGCCTAGAGAGAGAACTTCACGATAGGACGATACAAGCTACACCGCCAATAACATTCTTTCTTTCTGTCATCATCCTTACTGTCTTCCCACCCCTTGAGAGAAAGAGTGTATACCACCCAGTGTCATGAGCATCACCCAATTCACCACCCTCCTCCCTCATCCCCATCCCCCCACCCCTCGGCTGGTTCGTCATCCTGGGTGACAGCCACGGTCGTGGCACAGCTTCTCGGGTAATGAATGGTCTTGGAGGTGATTGGACACCCAGGGAATGCAAAGCGCCCACTTTACAGTGTGACAAAAGCACCGCACATCCCCACCCCACACTCAGCCCTCCATCCTCTCCTCACCTCTTTACCAGGCATTATTTTGTTCTGAGATGAAATCGATCCTCTACATGCTGGCCATGTTGAAGGAAATTGATTCCAGAGGGTATTAAGGACGTATTTACTGATGATGGCCGCTGACTAATTCGGTGGGAACAACACAAGAGAGGCTATTTTCTTTTCACACAGGGACAGAGGCTGGGTGATGCAGTGCACATCATTGGCAGCCATCTTACAGCCCCACAATCGAGTTCCAAACCCCGAGCCTGTATGACAGTCATAGCACCTAATATGCTATGTTTATTCCAACAAACCAATTAGAAATGTTTGCAAAATAATTCTCATCTCATTCTTAAAGTCAAAAATCAGTGTCTTGGCTAACAAGTACAAAACAACAGCCACATGTTCCTACATGTTCCTATTCCTACATTTTTGAGTGGGTAAGACTTTTATCATGAATTTACTCACAGCAATGCTTGTTTTTTGTACATTTTAAAGAGCAAACTCAAATCCTTTTGAGGTTTAAAAGAGTTTATCTCATTGTTCTTAATCCATTATTTCAAATGGGACTTCTTGTCTGAGTTGGCCTAAAGTTAAAAGAGTTATGAAACTGTTGTGTTGGCTCAACTGATCAGTGGATTAGATTTTGGTGATGAAACCACCTCTAGGGTTTTTACAAGAGAATGTCTTTTGTAGTGTTCATGATGTGTTTACAAGCTTTTACTTTTCATCAGAAATGCAAACCTGGAGGAGAACTGATTGATATTAAGGCAGCTATTCCTGTGATGAACAGTAGATTGGCTTTGATTTTCTGGCTTCAAAATATGACTTCCAATCATGTCTTTCTAAACCTTTGCTCTTTGTCACTGAACCACCTACAGGAACTACAATAATAAAATTACTGGTGGTAAACTGTGCACTTAGATTTTACCATAGTAATCCGATGGCTTTGCTGCTACTTATCTGTCTTTTCTTAAAAGAATACTGGTCGCCCTACCAGGAAATAGAAAACAGAAATGAAATACCAAGAATGACAAAACTAAAATACTCTAACTTAATCTCTCAAAATGATGATACACAAAGGGAGGATTATACATTTCTCAATTCAAATAATGATGATAGTTACATAATTGACTTTTTGAGTGAAAAACAATTTTGACTAATTACCTCATACTTTTCAATTACTAACACAGTTACTTACTTTCACATAATTTAGATTATAATATGTAAACTGAAGACTAGAATTTAATACAAAATGTTGACATATTATCTCATCATGAGCATATACACTATTTCTTTATTAATCTTTTTTTCCCTGGTTGAATTGATGTTCAATAAGATTTCAAAACTGCATAATTGCATGTAAACCATTTCATTTTAAAGGACAGTTGAATCAAACATAAACTAATATTGCCCATGGTGCCACACTAAACAGCTCTTTGTTCATAAGTGGGAAAAAAAGAAGATTATTATGAATGTCATATGCTGTTGTGTGATTTGCCTCGGCAAATTAGCGCAGGCATGATTGTCATGGTGGGAAAAAATATTTCCAGTGAAATTGAAGACAGACGAAGCCTCCACCCAGCATCAGTTAAGAAAAAGACTGGCTTGTCAGGGAGGGACAAACACAAATTCTCGAATTCTCCCTGCATGGCGTCAAAAGGTGCTGAAGCACAGGCTTTCCCCATGACTTGTGAGTGATAAGATCATCCCCTCTGCCATTTTAGGCCCAAGGACTGTGGCTACATTTTACATGAGGACAAAAAATCTCCCTCATAACCTCTCTCCCTGCAGAGCTGATCTGTTCCTCGCTGCAAGGATAAATCTCTCCCTTTTTTTTCTTGGAGTCAAATAGCAACAAGGAGAAGCTTTTTGGCCCTAACGCTGCACAAAATGATTTAGATGGGGCTTAGTCCAAAACTGATTGTGATGGTTGGGCTACATTTGCGCTGTGCTTCATTCAGTCTGACTTCCATCGCCTCAGGAAGGCTTTAGTGAAACAAAAACAGTGACTCTATTTAAACTGACTTTTTTCAAATCAATACATCCAGATTGGAATCTCCTCTTGGAGTCACATTTTGGTTGTACACCAGACTTAGAATTTCACTGCTGACTGAGATGGTGTCACTGATAAAACACGATGGAGAAACAGCAGCTTTAAAGACAGCAGTTCCAGTGTGCTCTTGGTTTCTGCTCCTCACTGCTTTTCATCATCAAAGATGATCTTCAAACTTTTCTAACACATTTTTTATTTGTCCTATCTGCTCTGTTTATAGTCTTCTTTTTTCCATTTTATAGACTCTAGTCTGTTAGCTTTAGCTGAGCTGTGATTGACTGCCTGAATGCTCTCGGGCAAAGATTTTATTTAGAAGATGTAAAAGTGGGAGTCAACCACAACCAGCTCTCGCCTCTCATAGCGTTACTGAATGTGTTTTGATAGTTGTTTTTGTTTTTAAATGGAAATGTTTAACTTAAGGTATTTGTGATCAGTTTTATTTTTGTCCTGTGCTTTCACAGGACACAGGACTTAAACAATGTTAAAAGGACAAAATGAGCTAAAAGAGAGAGTTCTCCTTTAAAGAGCTTCAGATCCCTAAGAGTCTCAGCAAGCTGCCTCATTGCTGACATGCCTGCTGCTTTGCAGAGGGAAAAAGCAGAGAGCTTTCAGCCCTAAACCAGAACCATGCGTCCCAAACAAAAAGTCTCTGCTAATTACATTGGTCTGAAGGCTGTAAAGAGGGTGGGGTGGTGGAGGTGAGGGAGGAGAGTGTAGGAGTAAGGGTGGCCTGGCAAACAAGGATACAAAAGAGGAAGAGGAACAGAAAGAGAAAAAAATCGAGACAATATATAATTTTCTGTCGCTTGAAAATGAAGAACATCCCATTTAAGAATTTCAGACGTGTTTCCACAGTGAAAGAAGCTCACCACGGCTCCGAAGTGGTAAAATGGAGCAGAATGTCGAGAGAGATTCTTTATTTTTATCCTAACACCAACTTCTCATTAACGTCGACTACAAAACGTTGCAAAACTTTGTGTAATGAGAATTTGGGTGTTTATCAGTTAATTTATGTATCTATTTATGAAAAATGTGCTGTTCCATAAGTGTTCATGCAACCTATTGTGTGGACTGTGTTAAATTCATATTGACTCTGTGTAAGCGTGATGAAATGCGAGGGATGAACACAAGAAATATTTTTTCTCTAATCCCATCAGGGCCATAAATTTCCAGACGCTTATTAATTTAGGAGCAATCAGGAGAGACGCAGTGACAGCGTGCTGAGCTGCAACGTGACCATCGTTCTCACGCGAACAAAAAAGAAAAAAATAAAACAAAAAAAGACGAAGAAGAAAGAGAGGCAAAAGAAGAAGAAGACGCACCGGCCATGTAAAACATCCCCTCTGATGTGTTTTTGTTTGTTTGCTGTCATCACGTGGGAGAAATTTCTGCTTCCGTTTTTGGTCACAAAGTGGAATTTAGCTACAGATACTGAACGCACCCAATCCTGTCACCCATAACTCTCAGCTGTAGCCTCGCTTTATCTTCTGTCATTACTTTCCTATTACCAATGTCCCCCCTTGATCACAGCATCTTCTAATTTTCCGCTGAAGGTCACCTTCAGATGGAAACCCCCCCAGAAATATCTCCCTGTCTTCTATTACTGTAACAGTCATTAACAGCTGACTCACTGGCGAATTTAAAATGAATTATTACGTTTTTAAATACTTTTGCTTAAATTGATACTTAAACTGGTTTAGGGCTTATTAAAGCTAGGTCTGGGCCGGTTCTCCAATAGAATGACCCTACAAGCTCAAAAATACCAATCATCTTTATTCGGATCAGACTGTTTATATCATGTTTTCCTCCACTTTTTTAAATTCTACATTTTACATTTGTCCATTCTGCCTTCTGCAGATTGGATGGATCGGGCCGTCTGTCTTTCGCGTGGTGTCAAATAAGACCGCCATGGATCCACTTGAGTCAAAATTGCGGTCCTGCTGACGCCATAAACCCAGTTTACGCACCAAAGTGTCAATTGCAGTCAGATGTTTTCGAGCAAAGCTTTAATGCACAACTTTTACGCACAGACATATCAGTGGTCGGCTCTGTCATTTTAATGTTTTGAATCACGTCAAAAGAGAATTAGAGAGAGTGCGCGTGGTTTTGTTTTTATTTTCTAATTAATCACTTCCTCCTCTTCTCTTTTTCTCCAGATGACCCCTCGGCTAACTGGCTACACGCTCGCTCCTCCAGGAAGAAGCGATGTCCGTACACCAAATACCAGACTCTGGAGCTGGAGAAGGAGTTCCTGTTCAACATGTACCTCACGCGGGACCGGCGACATGAGGTGGCGCGCGCGCTCAATCTGACGGAACGGCAGGTGAAGATTTGGTTCCAGAACCGGAGGATGAAAATGAAGAAACAAAGCAAGGAACAACCCAAGGACTAGCGGAGCTCTCACTCGCGAGCGCACACACACTCAGACGCACACGCGCGCACGCTCACTTCGTGTATCCAACATACAGTCTCCTATTACACAAAATGGCCTTCCCAAGAACTGCAAAAATATACACACAGATCCGCTATTTCAAATTTCTTTTAACCCTCAAGGCACTACCATGGGAGCTTCAGTCCAATCACACCGATCTGTACAACTGATCAATTGCTTTATTGATCACGAGCAAATGGCGAGGGCGCTGCCACGTCAACACTGAGGTCTTAAGAGCGAACGGTGTTCAGTAAGACTGAAAGAGGCTGGGACTTTGGAATCATTTGATTTTGCGTTAATGGAGAACGATGCGTAAATCTCACAGACCAACATCACTTCTCTTCCTGGACTTCCTCTACATGAAACGGTTCGGACTCCATATAAAACAGTGGACTGTACTGTGTGTTTGATGAAATGATAGCTGTTGTGTGTCCTATCTATTCATAGTTTTATATCGTGCTATTAATGGGGCTTTGATATTTGGCCACTTTATGAAAGGAAAGAAGGCTGCAAACTGCAGACAGACACAGAGAGAGGTTTTTCTTTTTTCTCAAGCACTGCTCTTCCTTTTATTAGTTATTTATTGTTCCGTCACTTCGGAGGCGCGCAAAGGTGCTGAAACCGGGGTTTCACACGGCCATTAATAAGCACGGGGAGCGGGGTGGGGGCTACCCACATGCACACACACACACACACACACACATGTTCATCTTTCTTTTTCTCCTTCTCCTCTTCTCTTGTTTCTCTCATTGATGGCCGAATTTGATTAGAAGGCGCCTGATGGTCTTCGTTGATACAAACAGCAAGCCGCCGTTTGTTTCCCGGGTGTCGGCCCAAGTAATGAGAAGATACCGGGAGAGGAGGAGGAGGAGGAGGAGGAGGAGGGTGGGAAGACACGGGGTGGCAGGGGTGTTTAACCCGACTCAGCAACCGGGGATCCGATTAGGCTGCTGTCGATATTGTGGATCCCAACCCTTCAGCTACGTCTCCAGATGCTTTATATGCTGCGGCGGCGGCGGCTCATCTACGACTTGTATCGGTTATCGATAGTCGTCCCTCCCGCGTCACATGAGCCTGGAGCTAGAAGGGTTTATCTGAGAGGAGACACAGCACAAAGCACCTGGTTTTTTAATCATGTCCATCAGTCTTTCAATTAGGCTTCAAGCAAGACTTGTTTTTGGGTGAATCCAAGTCAGATTTATTCAGGCGAAGGCGGTCTTGATCAGCCACTACTCTGACCTGAATTAGTCGGTAAATTACCCAGATACAGGTTCGCTTGCTTCTTCTCAAATTGCCTGACCCTGCATGCTTCCGCACCACACACTCCCAGACAACATTAAAATACTTCTATACGCGTCTTAGTCTTAGTAGACTGGTCAACCGGAACCAATCTTTCATAGCTGCTATTTTTACATCTTCATTTCAGATTCTGGTGCGCAACAAAGAAAACTGAACAACATCTTCACTGGCACCATCTTCCAGTCTTTATCCAGTGTGGAACTTGTGTTGCATTTTATTAATGAATCAGCTCTATTTTTATAGATACAGTATATTGTGTATTATCTGCTATGCAAGGCGGTTTTCTCTCTCATTTCAGGAAATATAGGCTACAGATAGTTTGCGCAACGACGGTGTCCAAATATAACCTGTGACTGAATTTAGAGCGAAATTCCTGGATGTGCTCCCATATTTACTGACAAGTTTTTCGAACTCCTGTTCAGGATTAATTTTATTTTTGACGAAAGTTTTTGTTACAATTTTATATCAGCAGACACAACAGCATCAGATTTATTCGCCAAATGTTTTAGGAATCGTGTCTACAGTTAATAGTTCTGGGTATTATCTGATCAGAGGTTGAGTTTATACAGAGTTTTACTGACGTGGGTGTTAAAAAGGCCGTGTTGGAAGGCCGAGCGGCCGTGGCATTATTTGAAGTGTCGGCGTAGTTAAATGGCGTCCGATGGCAGTTTTATTGGCAGATCATAAACAACACATTGGCTTTACAGCGTTTACAACGTTGTGTGTGTGTGTGTGTGTGCATGTGTGTGTGTGTGTGTGTGTGTGGACGTTGCGGCTTGCAAACTCAAAGGCTGCTTTTGCAACATTTAAAGAATTAAACACTCGTATATGTATATATTTTGCACACACACACACACACACACACACACACAAGTTTAGTTCCTATTATTTTCGTTTTGAATTTACAAGCAGAAGTGAACGGGTCTGCAACCAGCCTCTTTTGCAAAGTCTTTAACAGAGAAGCGCTACAATTTCTCGATAAGCGGCATCAAATCCTCTATTTAGGAGTAAAAATGTTTACATAGTTTTCGCATGCCTCAAGTCAGTCGTCATTCTGAAGACGTTATTTCGTCGTTTAGCTCTTTGTGTGTTAAATCTGTTGGGGGGAATGCTCATGGAAAAAAAAAAAGATTAAGTAGAAGTTCTTAATAGGAAGTATTTCTAATTTATTGTATATAATGTTAGTAACCTCGTCTTTCTTATTGGAATGAGTTAAATATGCTGAATATTGTTTTGTCTTGTTGGGACATGGCATCTTTACTGTAATATAGGCTAGATGAATTTTCTTTTTGTCATGTTCTTTAGATTCTGTTCTCCATGTTGTGCCGACTGTCTGAATGATCTGTTCTGATGTCAGTCCGATGAGCTCTTTTTGTCTATGATTTGTTTAATAGTGAACAGTAATGAGTTGGACTTTGCTGATGTAGCCGAAATGCCGCTAAGCATCGACGCAGAGAGGACGAAAAGGTTCGACTAAAACGAAGCAATGTTTCTATATAAATTATCATTTTTATTTTAATTATTGAATGTGTTATTTTCTGCTCTTATGACTTTCACCTCCTTCCTGTCTCAGTATTGACTCTCCTGACTGGGTGGGGGGGCAAAGTTTCTGGAGTTCTTGTCTCTGATATAAATATGGATACAGCTCCACAAGACTTTTTATTTTCCCTCCGCTTTTTAATGAGACAAATCTAAGCCATGTGGCCGCAGTAAAGGTCTCATTGCTTATTGACGAGCGGGCGAGCTCCAGTCACTCTGATCCGCTCTTCCATGTGAGATGTTCCAGTCCCTTCTTGTATGTTTTGCTCTCTTCTTTCTTCTGTGTTGTTGTCTCTTTTTTTCTTCTTTGTGCGATGGCACTGCTGATGCTGGATTCCTATTAAAGAACTGACTTTACAGTACAACCATGCTTCATTTGAATGCATTGCCGCTTCACACTGCTAATTAAATAGAAGGCTATCTGGGAGAAATGGCGGGGGATTTTTTGTGATTTATTATCGAAATCGCCATTTACATGATTTCTTTTATAGACAGAACTTTTCTGTTGTTCTCTGGTGTCAGTTTGGCTTCCATGGGAAAGTTGAGGGAGAGCAGCGCAGCTTTCCTTTTGGTTTCTTCTTTTCATACTTCTCCAGATTGAATTTGGTCGCTATAAAGGCGCAGAGGGGAGAGGAGGAGACGGAGGAGCCAGCATGTGTTTAAAATATGTGTCTCTTCAGTTGTACACTGATGCTTAAAGGAGAAGGGCGTCTGTTTGGCTGCAACACCAAAAGACTGTCATAAACCCCTAAACACCCACCACCACCACCCCCCACACACAGATGATGAGTGCATTCATTAGAGGCGTCGTCATCCGTCCATTAGGAGCTTGTGAAGCCGCTGAGGTTCCTGTGTTTGTCTCTGCACCAAATGACTCTGATAGACACAGAGTCTGCAGGATCTCTATTTCCTCCCCGGCTTCTCACATGATGTGGAAACATTTATAATAATGCAGTTCTAATAAAGTTGTAGTAGTACAAGTGGTAAAAGTTGCCTTTTGTTGCTATCAATGCAAAAGAAGCCCAGTCTTCTAAACTGTGCAGTCACAGAAGCAGAGGAAGTTTCAGTAACTGCTTGCCATTGCAGAGGATCATTGTTTTTATACTAGTATCAAAGTATTTCTAGTAACACTAATAGTAAAAATCCTAGTGAAATTTGTGGTGTTATCATTTGCAAATACTGCGAGTAGAACATTATTTGAGTTTTCAACAATTGCTGCTGCTGCCATAGTTGTGGTTGCAGGCAGGGTTGTAGCTAGCATTTTAGAATTGTTGAGGTCATGGGTCCAAATTCCTCATGGTGCAACTCCACCCCCCCCCTAAAAATGTTTTTGCCTAGCCACCAAAATGTCTGAAAATTTTCTGGTATTTATTTATTTGTCAAATTAAATTCATTAAACCTTTAACATATATTTTCTGCAGACTTTGTCTCCACTTTTTATTTTCCTCTCAAAATAAATTACATTTAAAAATCAGAGTCAGCCTAAAACACTGCCATGTGTGATTGGAGAATTTGTAATTCAAGTGAAATCTCCTGAGGACATGACCTTAGTGATTATACTGGCCCTTGTTGCAAGACTAGTTGTGATACATTTTTCAGTATCAGTGCAGCACAGCTGTAAAAATCAAGCATGTATTTTCAGTAGCAGGAGTAGTAGTGTAAACTGGATGAATAGAGTAAGACTGGCACTAACACTTCTCTCTGTAACACTCAATCTTAACAGCCCTATTAAGAATTTATGAGCAGTACAGTCAAAAAGCTTGTAATACACTACAAAGTTGTAAACAAATGCAAGTCTTTATTAATGTACACATGTGTAATAATCAACAATTATGACACCTACCATCAAGCATCAGTAAACAGTTAACAGCATGCACTTACACATAAATAAATAATGATTGTGTGTTATAAAGCATTTATTAACAGTTTCCACACCTTAACAAATCATTCAAAGCAAATCATCATATGTGATCACAACTATGATTTATTAAGTTGTCAGTCATTCATTAACTGTTACTGTTGCATGATGGGTTAAAGTTGTTGACATGTACAGACACTGATAAGTGCTGCTTACAACTACACCATAGATGCTAACTATGTAAAAGTTCAATATACGTATTATAAACCAATGGTTAGTTCAGTTTATAATCCTTTTAGATTTGAAATGTAACATGTAAGGTTAGAATACATTTTTTGTAACTGTATGTGTAGCAGTAGCAGTACTAGTAGAAAAAACAAAGTGTGCTGACAGTGAAAGCAGTGTAAACAGCCTCGGTATAAAGAGGTAGAAATGTGATGACAAACAAAGTCTCAGCACTGCCTCTTTCCTTCACCCTGCTGTGCTGGGCCCAACCAATGAGGCCACAGGATTTAAGCAGATTTAGGCTCAGGCCCCAACAAAGCCATCCCATAAACCATCTGTGGAATTACGGCAGATGATTGTGATATGTCTTTAAGGTCTAGCAGGGCTGGAGCTTCATTAAATCCAGAAGCCCTGCTCTCTGCTGCAGGCCTCCCTCCAGCCTCAGCCTGCTGTCCCAGGGAAGGAGGAGAGGAGAATGTTGTGAGCGGGAGCCTCACACAACAACACACGTTCACATCAGGTTATAGATGTGTGGTTAAGGAAGCAGAGAAACACCAGGGGGACATCATGGTCATATCTAAAGGAGTGGGAAGAATGAGGTGCTGTTATTATGGGTAAAGTGAGAGCTAGTAGTATTTCTACTTTTTGCAAGTGTGAGCCAGATACAGAACCAGTTATAGGTGTAGTACAGAGGGGGAGATTTATGCTTGTAAAACAAACAAACAAAAAAAAATATTAAACTCTTATATGCATTGGAAAGATTTGTGAATATCTGTCAGACATAATCTATGCATACAAATAAGATAAAGTCATTTAAAAAGAGAAAAGCATTTCCTCGGATTCCAATGGCTCTCTTTAAAGAAATCATGCTGAGCTTCGCTGCCCAGTGTTGCTTTAATGATCCATATATTGCTAATCTACATATTAAACAAATCTAAAATTGCCATCTGTCAGTAATATGATCTGGAGCTTGCACCATCAGAAACCTGGATCAGGAAAAAACTCCTTTTCTATTATGTCTGTTTCTAATAACATTCCTGAAATGTGCAGATCACTGGTCTGGAGTCAGTTGTTGGAGGTGGCTATGTTGCAGAAACAGTCACCGAAACACAGACACACAAGCCACTGCACCCTACCCCCCAACTCCCATCTCCCTTTCTCTGTAAGGATATCCCAACTGTGAAGCAATGGAAAAATACAAGTTGTCTCATTGCGCAGTGATTTAGCTGAGGAGTTGAAGTAGGTGCAGGTCTCATCCTTTCAGTGATATTTCCGAAAACTAAATTGGCTGCACAAGACAAACCACGTGCTGCTGCTGGCAAAATTCATATTTCAAACCAGACAAATGTGGCCAATTCAATATGTCTTCACTTTATCCTCTCATATTAAAACCGAGTCCACAGATAATAACTGGCTTCACTGACACACTCAGGGTGGATGTTAGAGTGCAGCAGGCACAGAGCAGCTCTCCCCTGTCCCCCACACTGAATGAGCTGTTTTACACAGCACAGCTTCTATAATTCATCAAGCAGCAGAGAATATCATTCATATTCATAAATTTTCTCAAAGAGAGTTATGGTCCCGCTGATACAAACGGCTGTATGGATCAGATCACATCAGCCATTCTGGACTCATTAACAGTTGGACGGCAAGCCAAATGCTGCTGGCTGCTCTGCACATGTTACAGCTGCCTCTGACTGGGCAGAAAAATAATAATAACATCAAATCCAGAAATCCACAACTAATAACGCTATGTGCACTTGTTACTGGTGGCAAAAATAATATATATATATATATATAATATATATATATATATATATATATATATATATATATATATATATAGCTTGTAAGAGACTCATATTATTTGTTTGGCGTGAAGTTCGCCCCCGTTGGCCCATTACTTTGAAAACGGTTAAGGCAGCAGCGTATACAACAACCGATCGCTCCGTTTCTTCCAAATGATTCACATCCATCTGCATTCACAGTAGTTGTGTTTCAAAGCCACAAATCTCAGGCACGTTTGATTTCTCGCAGTGAATCGCCCGGTGGAGCTTCACAGGAGAGATGAGGCTTCCTGCATTTATTTCTTCTGTGATTGTAAAACCACAAGTGGAATCTGCCGGTCAGAACAGGCCGCCGGGGTTTGTTTGGTTTATTTTATTTTATTCTGCTGTGAAAAAAAAAAAAAATCTGATAGTATTTCTCCCTTTGGGCCAATAAAGCTCCAGTTGCTTTCTTTCCTCCTCCTCCTCCTCTTCTTCTTTCTCACGTCAGTTGTTTTGCACACTTCGTAGCCTACTTTGAAACAAGGAAACAAACAGCACGAGAGGAGCAGGATGTACTGCACGCACTGGGTGTCTCGAGCTAACGGGTAAAAGACACAAAAAACGGGGGGGGGGGGTGATGAGGGATGCGGGAGCGGATGCACGCGGGTTGAAAGAAGCCGCCGCCGACTGTCGTAAAAACAGCAAAGAGGAAGACGGAAAAAAGAGGAGAGGGGAGAGAAAGAGGATTCAATGCGGTGCGGCGCAATAAAAGAATATGACGGCAATAAAAGTTTATAGCGTATAAATTTCTGAAGGTTAAGAACTAAACGGCTGTAAAGCAAACACGCCGAGAGAAAGAGAAAGGGGGAGCGAGCAAAGATACACTCAGAGAGGAAATATTGGAGGAAAAGTTTCAAATTCCCCTGCCTGATAATTTATTTGGAGGTTATAATGGGATTGATAGGAGATGAAGACAGAGTGAGAAGGCAAATATTAGCGGAAAGCTCCAAATAGCTTTACAAAAGTATGGACGTTTTAGACTAGAGAGAGGCAGCGGGGTGATGGGAAGGCCGGAATCTGCAGAGAACTGACAGAAATGTGTGTTTAGAGATTTTTTTAAAAAACGTGGTGGGACTCGTTTTATTTTGTGTTACTTGTGGCAGCAGGGAAGAGAGGACGAGTCTCTCCTCCTCCTCCTGTTCTTTTCAGCTTTGGGAGTTTTATGGTTTTGTAGCCGTTTGGCTCTATGGGGGTAATTTTGCCGGGCGGTTGTGTGTGTGTGTGTGTGTCTGTGTGTCCCTGTATGTGTGTTTGTTGTCTCCTCTCCGAACTCCCTTTGTCTCTCTCAGATGCATCCTTACAGCCGGGGCCCCAACTCCTCCTCCCCAAAAACATCCAAAAAACACCCAGACAGCAGACTCCGTCGAACAGGGTGTGCTGTCCTTCCGGCCTACAGGGCACAGCGGGGGTCCTCTCATGAAGACATCATGTTCACATGATGTTGAACCTTCTGCTGAAATATGGAGGATCTTTCTGTGGAAAGACGGAGGAACCTTGAAGCAGGGTTTTTCCTCCGGAGCGGCTGTCTGCAAGTTTTAGAGTTAAAACCGTTCAAATCTCGCGCTCTTTGCTTTCTGCGTTTTCACCGTTATGGTGCCTGACAGGGGTTCATATATCCACAGGGGTGACACGGAGGATCTGAGCTGGAGTGTCTTCTCATGATGGTAACAACCGTTTTTTCAGACTGTTTACAGCCTGCAACTATGCAGCCTGCACACACACCACACACACACACACACACACACCACACACATAAAAACATAAAAGCAACGATCATCTGTGATAACAAACACGCAGCAAATAATATACATAGTTACACTATAATATATTATAATATTGACCAATAGTTTACCATCAGATAAAGTAGGCTTACTATATATATATATATATATATATATATATATATATATATATATACACACACACACACACACACACACATATATATATATATATATATATATATATATATACAAAAAAAAAAAATATATATATATAATGGTATAATAATTTAATATTTAATCTAAAAATAAAATGTATTAATAAACATATAAAATTATAAAAAATATATATTATTATTATATGTAAACTATGTAATCATTTAAATAATGCTATTCTATAAAAATCTGTATAAAAATACCCGATGGGCGCCACGTCCCTGGTATTACATGATAAAAATATTAATAACAATATAACAATAAAAGCAGGGTAGCTAACAAACATGGTTTAAAACTAACACAAAAAATGACAACAAACAAACAAACACAAAAACACTTCTCGCGAGAATATTTATTATAGCCCACAGTATAGTCATATTAATACTTGAAATATAAAAAGCGTTATACAATAGTCTTTTATCAGTGTTGGCCCTGTGTATTTACACAGACTACAATTTACAAGCAAGAGTATAAACTGACCTTCTAACACTACTACTATTGTTACATGGTAGTTTCATGCGGTTGGTTTAATTTGCTTGATATTATAGAAAGAACAGGAAGTTTTAGAGGAGGCTCCATTCTTTGTCCACTAATTAGCTGTTTTAAAGCTTCTAAAGCACAGCTCGGACTGGCCTGTCTTACAGTCGGCCGTTTAAAACGCATTAAATGTATCAGCAAAAGAAGAGTTTGGGTTGTTTTCCCATTCCATTTCCAGCCAGACATTTCGATGTAACAGACCTGTACCCCCGTCATTTCACTGTTTTTTGTCCCACAGGTCCCAAACCAGCCCTCACATCCTCTCATCCCGCCTCCAATTACAACATGCAGTTTCATTTTAAAACAGCTTATTTAGCTTTATGTGCGGACTTTAATAACCATCAAGTTGCGAGGCCGACTCCCCCTCTCCGTGGACTTACTGCGGCCGACCGCTTGATGGCGGACTTGCTCCACCGATAAACCAGGGCTCGCCCGAGGCTTTTGCAGGCATTCATGGAAGACTGACATGCAGGGGCTCTTTCAGGGGGGAGAAACTCGCCATGTTTCTCTTCTTATTGTATTTAAATTGAGTATTTTTTGAGGAAAAAGTGAGGTGATTAGGGCACTTTTTGACTCGGCTGTAGAACATCCTGACATGTGAAGCAGTTGTCGTTTTCACAGCGCACAGGGGATGAAGAGGAAGGGTTGAGGCCTTGGAAAATAACAACCCACAGGCGTGCAGGATATCTATAGGTTGCCAGGAAATGTTTATTTTTCCTGGTGCAAAATTCACATTAAGGACATTAACCTTTTTGTGGCTCAGGCCTGTATAGGTGAAAAGAATGTGTGAGTATAAATACTCGAGTACTCGGTGCAAGAAGATTTCTCCTTAAGTAGAACGTGAACATCGCATATACACAGAGGCCTTAGTGTGCACGAGCTCTACTGTCAAATCCATTCTCTCCAGTCTTTAGATGTTTTCATCAGTGTAGATTTTACGCAGAGGACGTGATGCATTAAGAGGTGAGGTCCACTTTTTGATGCGTCGTTGTCGGTGTGGTTCACTGCCGCGTGCGTCTCTAACGTTCATTGAGGCAGCGTGTTGTTTTGTGCGGTGTGTGTATTCTGCAGGAATGACCCGATAACAGGCCTTCACGGCTTTCTAATTTAGTGGTCTGGCTTTGACAGCGGGGATGTGTGGACACTTGTCCAGAGCGAATGGAAGCTGGTGGAAAAATGTGACTTTTTCACATCTCACCACGCAGACAACAGATGACAGAAGAAAACTCTTTATTGGAAGTGTAAAACACGGCGCTGTGAAGTTTCAATAGGATCATATTCTAGGTAATAAATTGGAAAAATACTGCGGCAATTACTCCTCAGAAAGTCGGGCGTACAATCAGCTGATTTAACACAACACAGTCTGTAATTCAAGCGGGTGCTGGCAACATTTAGGCCTCTTGTGTCAGCGCTGTATAATCTAAATAAATAAAATTCGAGTAATGACATTTTTATTTGGCGGATATGAGCGCGCAGTAGCTCCAAACAAAATAATATTACCAGAATCAAAAGATGAACTTCTGATTATTGCACGGGCTGCTGTACCTGCAGGAGCCTGCACCACCAGTTCCTCATATCTGATTGATCGGCAGGTTTGAGACCTGAAATCTCTATCAAAGAAGAAAAACCTCCACAGTTAAGTCTTTTGGGCTAATCGCTGCACAGGCCATCTTGCTTTTTTACGAGCCCCGGCTGTTCTACAAGGCCGAGCTTAACCTTCCCACAACTTATCCCTCGTTAGAAAAGCCTTTCCTCTACCTCTGCTCAAACAGGGAGGACAACCGCCGTATGGAAAACGGGGCGAAAATGACAATTAAATACCGGCCATGGATGAGGCATTTACGGCCTCCGGTCGCGCAAAGGGCGCGTCGTAAAAGAACCCTGTTTGTTTCTCTGCTGCGAGGACGTAAACAAGCAAACACTGCCCCTCCGCTTTATGGAGCTTTATAGTTTGTTAAAGCGTTTACAGCCACTTTCTCCTAGGATATTACCCTCCCCAGCCCTCCTTACATGTTTATGGAGATCATATTTAGAAAAGTATACCACGATCAGAAAGCGTGCGGCGCAGGGCCCTGGAGCTGACCGCCAGCAGCAGTCAGGAGTGGAATGGAAGACAGGAAAGGCTCCGGCAACTGATTTTGGTTTTAAAACCTCAATTACATTTATAGGCTAGTACTTGTTAAAAACGATACCAATTAGGTCTACTACCCCTCCACTCAGTCTCTGTGTCTCTGCTGTGTTAGCCTCTCTCCCCCGGTTGCCTGACATTTTCCGGCCTCATTCCCATGCAGCCACGCTCTCTCCTTTAAGGATTCATGGGCAGAGATGAGAAAGAGCAATTAATGAGAGAGAGAGATGCTCTTAACGATGCAATGCAATACTACCCCACCCCCATCTACTCACCCCCCCCCCTCCACCCTACCATCACCATAATCAACCAACCTCAATCTCAGCTTTAAAGTTAAGATAAAAACCTCCGTCTCCTTTTGTTTGGTTGGAGGAGTAGTTGGTGTGTGTGCGTGCTTGTGTAGGCTGTGTGCATTTGATCAGATGCAAAGCGGCAGAACTCTCATTAACTCCTCCAACTCCTCCTCCGATCCGGCTTGATGCTGCTCCTATTCTCTCTCAACCCCCCTTCTTTTTTATTCTCCCTCTCCTCTCTTTCTCCATTCTTCTCTCCCTTTGCGTTACAAGAGGCGCGCGGAGCTCTTCGAGTAGACGCCGGGAGAATATCATCTAGGCTTACAGGCGCGTGCGGGCACAGGCGCAAAAAAGAAGAGAAAAAAGTGTAATAGACTTCATGTGTGTGTGTGTGTGTGTGCTCGTGCACGTTTGCCTATGTGCGTGGAAAAGCCAATGGGATGAAGAGCTGATAATAGATGCAAATTATCCCTGAAACCGACTCATACACACACACATACACACACACACACACATACAGGGCCAGGAGGAGAGGGAGAGATAGAGAAAGAGAGGGGGAGAGCGCGCGCCAGAGAGAACCAGAGAGAGAGAGAGAGAGAGAGAGAGAGAGAGAGGAAGAGAGAGCGAGGGAGAGAGGGAGAAAAAATATGAAACAACTCATTTGCAGAGGAGTAAATCACGGAAAACCCGTTTGAGAGCGCGACAGGGCTCCCGCTTACAGCGCTAACACCGGAATTGTGATGCGCACGAGCCCTTCCTCCTCTACTTCTCCTTCTCCTTCTTCTTCTCCTTCATATTCTTCTTCTTCTTCGCTGGAAATTTTATGGAATCGGCGTGATTGTTGTTATTGTTGTTGTTGTGGTGGTGGTGGTGGTTGTGGCTGTTACCGCTCTGGCTGGCTGCCGTCACCGTTACTCACATCGCAACCGGTTCGTCTGTTGTGGCCGTGAGGGGAAACACCACAACAACGGTCACCGACACCGGCAGCAGACCTGCCTCACTTTCTCTCTGTCTCCCTCCCCTCCGTCTCTCTCTCTCTGTGTGTCGGTGTTCCTTTGCCTCAACCTACACGACAGAAGCAGAAAAAGAGAAACATAACTGAAAGCCGCCGGTCGCTTTCCCTCAGCCCCGCTCTGCCGCCGAGCCGAACACAAACTGAAACAACAAACAACAACAAAAAAGATGAGTTCATATTTCGTCAACTCTCTCTTCTCTAAATATAAAAGCGGGGACTCGTTACGTCCGAACTACTACGAGTGCGGTTTCGCGCAGGACCTGGCCGGCAGCCGGCCCACCGTGGTGTACGGCCCGGGCTCCGGCGCCACCTTCCAGCACGCTCCGCAGATCCAGGACTTCTACCACCACAGCGCCTCTACGCTGCCCAGCAACCCGTACCAGCAGAGCCCCTGCGCGGTCACTTGCCACGGCGAGCCGGGCAACTTCTACGGATACGACGCCCTGCAACGGCAGACGCTTTTCGGGGCCCAGGACGCGGATCTGGTCCAGTACAGCGACTGTAAGCTGGGAGGCGCGCCGGGGCTCGGCGGCGAGGACGCGGAGGGAACCGAGCAGAGCCCCTCACCGACGCAGCTGTTTCCCTGGATGAGGCCGCAAGGTGAGGAAACGGAGGGACTGACTACAAGGGTTGTGTTCTTTTTATCCTTTGCCTTGTTCAAAGCATAGCGGGCAGAGAGTCCGTGTCAGGAGCTAAACTGTTCCCCTGGTAAGGGAGGATAGAAAACACAGAGGAAACAGTGGGAGAAAGTTGAAGAAGTTGTTTTAAAAGCAGCAATTTAAGGAGGGTATTTCCTGTGTTCAAAGTGGGAGACAAAAGCACGTTTATGGTTTTATTGGCAGCACCAAAACTTGTGAATGGCTTTAAGGTTTAATTGCCCCGGTCATATATCCAGGAAAGAAGCTCGAGGAGAGAGAAGAGAGTAGTCGAAAATATGATGGTGGAGGGGCTGAGAGGAGGGAGAGCTGAACCTCACATACTGCTTCATGAGAAAGCCCATCCAAAAACCAGAAAGCCCTGCTCTGAGCAGATGGGGAAGAGTTGTTAGATGTAGCATATACTCATTTAGACGTGCAGCTCTGACTCTGTCTGACTCGGGTTCAACTTATTTATTTTATATATATTTTTTATGACTTGCCTGTGGTCTCTGGGACTATTTGGCTGCACGATGGTCAGTTCCCCACAGGGTTAAAGACGGTGGGAATACATGTGTATGGTGTGTGTGTGTGTGTGTGTGTGTGTGTGTACGTGTGTGGAAAGAGCAAAAGGAAAAGGAGGTATTTTTACTCGCTTCTAGCACCTTCACAGCGTGTGTGATGTGTTAACTGTCTGATCCGTTTACTCAAATATCAAAATTAGCCGCTCAAGTAAATGTCCGTGTGGTTCAGATTTAAGCTGGTTTGCTCTTGTGTCTTGGTGTGTGGGTGTGCACGTCTGAACACTTAGTGGTCTTGTGTGTGTTTGTGACACACACAGTCTGTGAGTATAGATAAGACCCGATTGGTTCGATTTCATCAGACTTGAAATCACAGAAGAGAATTTCAAAATGTGTGTTGATAGATAGATAGATAGATAGATAGATAGATAGATAGAGAGAGAGAGAGAGAGAGAGAGAGAGGAGGGAGGGAGAGAGAGAGAGAGAGAGAGAGCAGTGAATAGATTGACATGTATAGTAGCCTATTTTGTTTGAGCCCATATTTCTTGTGTTGTGCTGTTGTGTGTGTGTGTGTGTGTGTGTGTGTGTGACACTGTATGAGAGAGAGAGAGAGAGAGAGAGAGGTTTATTGCTTATGTTCTTGGCTGTTCTTTTTTAAGTGGGACTGCAGACGGGTTATGGTCTGTACAGGACTTTGCGGTTTATGGTTACGATCATACAATAGAAAAATAAAAAACAAATAAACAACTCAGATCTGAATTCAGCCAGAGCTGCTTTTCTTTTGCACACCTGCTAAGCTAACATTAATAAGAGAGGCTAATTTACTAATTGCGGTTTTATAAGACATGAACAATTTTCCTGCAGCGTTTCCAATTCACTGCCTTCCAGCGGTGTTTTCCTGCTTGTGTATCTGTATTGAAGGTTTCCTGTTTGTGTTGCCTGTAAATTGTTATAATCTACATCTTTAAAGCCTCTGTTATGTTCCTCTAACACTTGTCCCCCCCCCGCTCCCCTGTGTATAACGGCTTTTCAAATCACTTCCAGCTTTAAATATGACCAACCAAACAGGCGCGGGGCTAAAAACGACTTGTTAAGGGGTTTAACCCTTCTTTACCAATGATGACAGTGATTAGGCCACTGATTAATAGTGTTCATAGAGTATAGTCGGACTTAACGGCGTGCCGATCCGGGTGCAAGCAGCTCCGATCATCCGGGGGCCGAAAAGTCGAGTCAAAACAGGAAACAAAGCGTGCCAAGCCGTGCAGCTCTGCACCGCTACGCGATAATGCTTTGTGCGCACGAGGTTACAGCCCGAGCGCGGTACGGTGGGATATTGTCTTTTCTCAGTGTAAAGATTTATTAGTTATAATAGCAGAAACAGGCGCACGGGCTTTTATGGGGGAAACGGGAGGATGGGGCACAGCGGCGGGAGGTGGTTACCACGTTTACCTCGGAAATTTCCCTTTAATGAGGAGGTGCATTTCATAATTTGTATTATAAAGAGGAAAATCGCCTGCTCCACACCTCCACACATTTTATGTTATAACCCCAGTATCGAAGGAGGCTCCTACTCATCGAATAGCCTCTGTTTTGAAATACTCCTGAGCCCCCAAGCTGGAGGTTTAATAACCGAGTCTGACTCTAAACTCGTGAATATGAGCCCATTTTACGACTTTTACCGCTGCGGTTAGAAATCTTGATAGATCATTTTCTCTGTACGACCTTAAAAATGAAAAAAAGAAATATTATAAAGATCTGATTAGGCCGATGAATGAATGTATGTCCGTAATGGCATCAGTATCTTTTGTCTCATTGGAATCTTTGTCGAGTGGAAACCTCGTTTCTCCTTCCTCCAAAATGTCAACTGCTAACTGCCATACATTTTGTTTAGGACTTATTTAATTGGCTTTGTAAAGGTTTCATATGTAATAGATTTTAAAAATGTTTCATAATCCCAAGGCTTGTATCATTTTCTCGAACAAACTGCATGTAATCATCCAGTTCACGTTAAGGCAAATGCCAAATTACTGACAAAAAATGTAGGATTTATTTCTCCAAAAGCTGTTTGATGCTTCAAGCAAGATATAGTGGAGAGGTATATATGATCGGCGTGATGCGGTGAGGCAGGGTTGGGGGGGGGGGGTTAAATTCCCCGAACATGTTGGGCCGTCAAAAACCCGTCGGATCAAAGCGTCCGTGCTGTTATTTTATCCAGGAAAGTGTTTCCCATTTCCCTTAATTCATGGCTGGTGACAGCGGTGAATGTGGCGCCCACTTTCCTTTAGTCTCTATAGCACGAAATCACGGCGCCAGCCTTGTGACAGATAACACATACAAGACATTTACATCACTTACAAGTTCATGCATTTCCATAAAGACTCCCTTGTCTTCTTCTTCTGGCTGCTTTAACATAAATAGCATCTCTGTGCCCATAGAGGGACACTATGTGGAAATCTAATGAGGCCGAGACAGTCGCAGCACTTTTTAAAAGTAGAGCCCATCCTGCAGGACCTAAGCTCGTGGCAGATATATAAGAGATACTGGCGATATTTTCACCGTTTTACCTGCAGGCTTTATGTCATAATATAATGTGATCAGTGCAGATAGACTATACAAGGCTTCTATGCGATTATAGTGACAAATGTGCCTCCATCAAAGTCATTGCCCTCTTCCTTAATTTAATCCTGAAACTTTACTGTCCTAGAGAGAGAGAGAGAGAGAGAGAGAGAGAGAGAGAGAGAGAGAGAGAGAGAGAGGATAGGTGTATGTAGGTGGGAAAAAAAAAACTCCAACTCCATCCTTACGTAAAGAAATACATGGCATCTGAGAATTCACTTTCCCCCCAACATGTCTTTTGGCTACTAAAAATATTTGAATTCTGTCAATTTTAAATTAGTTGTAGTTTGCTCCCTTTTCACCGTTTCACCGTTCTGTTTATGGTTATGAGCACACATCAGTACATTTGTCAGAATTTCCCCTCAGATCAGTGATTTAGAAGCAGCACTCTTGAGATAAAAGCTTTATGATCACTGGCATATATGACAATAATGACAAAGAGAGAGACCAACGCGTTAATGGAAACATAATCACTTACACTGTATGTATTAACGTGAGGACTGTGCTGCCAGGCCTTCGTGGTTACATGTGCTGTTGGTGTAAGCATGTATGATTTTAGTATCAGGCGGTCTGACGGAACACGGACTGTAGATATGATCAATTATTTTCCCAATCACGTGTCTGTCTTCTCCTGGTTCATAAAATGCAGGTGAATCACACTGTTTCACAGGTTCTCCACTGACGTCATTTTCCTCCCCGCTTGCCCAGTGTGTGTGTGTGTTTGTGTGTGTGTAAGAAAGGTAATGGCCTTTTGCGTGTTCATGAGGTATTGAGCATTTTATATTGCGTCTGTGTTTGGGATTCTCTGTCCGCGCTTTATCCAGAGCTGTGAAACAGAGACAGCGAAATAAATGACCTGTTGGTTTCAGTAAAGGTTTTTACAAATAATTTGTCTTCATATTTACTTTTCATTGTTTGCACTATTTTTCTAATTAAAAGTCTTTGTTCGAATTTGGCGTCAGCTCTGTTCTGATCTTTTACCGCGCAGGATCATTTTTTCTCCTTTAAAAGTGTTTACGATGTATTTATAGCATCAAATATTTATGTGCAGCACTGTAAGTGCTCAGTAGATCTGTCTTTGTTAGAAAAGAGTTTTTATAATGACTGCAGTTGGCTCGTGGTGCCGTGTGTGTTCCTGATGTCCTGATGGACTTATGTCTGAAGAGTAGTAGGAAAAATGTGTGTGTGTGTGTGTGGTGTGTGTGTGGTGTGTGTGTATGTATGTGTGTGTGCATGAGCGCGTCCTTTTATGGGATCCCTGGACACTACAGTCACATGAGGATTAGCCTAAATAATCACTGGATCACTGCTATATATATATATATATAGCATTTAGTGATCATTTATAAAAATGTATAAATAAATAAATAATCACTGGATCACTGATGTGTCTCTAATAAAGCCCCCCCTACAATTTCTCCCCTCTTTCTACCCCCCCCCCCCCCCCCCCCCCCAGTAGCTGCGGGTAGGAGGCGTGGCCGGCAGACCTACAGCCGCTACCAGACCTTGGAGCTGGAGAAAGAGTTCCTGTTCAACCCTTACCTGACCCGGAAACGCCGCATCGAGGTGTCGCACGCGCTGGCCCTGACAGAGAGGCAGGTAAAGATCTGGTTCCAGAACCGGCGAATGAAGTGGAAGAAGGAGAACAACAAGGACAAGTTCCCCAGCAGCAAGAGCGAGCAGGAGGCCGTGGAGAGGGAAAGGAGGGAGAAGGAACTGCGGGAGGGCGGCGGAAGTGGTGGAGGAGGTGGAGAAGGTGGGGGTGGAGGAGGAGGCCCGGTGGCGGTGGCGGGCACGGCGGGATCACAGGCCCCCGTCAGTGAGGATTGCTGCGAGAAAACCCACAAGCAAATGTAGGGAGGACAGCGGTGGATTTCGGGGGGTCGGGGGAGAAAGGTAAAGAGGGGAGAGAGATGTGAGGCAATTAGGGTGTACATGTTGGACAGGAGGGGTGAGGGTGGGTTGAGGCTGTATTTGTCTTAATTGAGGCCATCGGACTGCCCCGCTGTCTCCACGATCCAATCCATGGACAGAAACTTGTGAGTCTCCAAAATGGCGACTGATGAGCTGGACGGATTGAAGGGGGCCTCGTGGCCTCTGTCTGCTGACTGTAGAAATCGCGGGAAGAGAAAAAAAAATGCAATGAAGCAAGAACATGAACTTTAAATGATAAAATTGATTGGGGGGAGGGCAGGGGGAGGGCAGGGGGAGGGGGGGTCAATCCAAGTCAAACAAACATAGTCTACTCTAGTGTTTAAAACAAACAAAAAAATGAAAGAAAAATGATAGCTTCATTTCTTTGTGGAACAATTATCGTGGAAACATTTCTATATTGTTAGAAGTTTATCATTAACAATTTTATCTTTGGCAGCTGTATAGTTTTTAAGTTAAAAATGATGATGGTGCACTTTTTACTGTACTTCTCACTTATATGTTGTTGTTGTTGTTATTATGGTAATGATTGATGATGATGATGATGATGATGACGATGACGTAGCAATTAATGAAATTTCCAACAACATGAAACTGCCTATTTATGCCATTTTAGTGGGTCGGGTCTCTTTTTTACACTCTAATTGTCTTTTAGTTCGTTTTTTGATCGATGGTGTTTTATGTTGTCTTCCTTTTTCTCTTTTTGGGTAAAAAGCATGCGCACAGTGCAGATTAAAAAAAGAGAACATTCATAAAAATAAAAACGAGAAAAAAATGTAATAAAAATGTTGCTTTCTGCATTTGATGTGAGTCTAGTGGTTATAAGTATTGGTTTTATTGTACTGTTTAACTTTGGTTTCACTCTCAATGAGCAGTTATGGAGAAATTAAAAGTCTTAAGTATTAGTCTGCTCTCAATAATCAGAAAGTGAGATAGATAGGAAGGAATGTTTCTCCATCCTTTCCTTCACCTTTCTTCTCACACTCTCCCCTCTTCCCACCTCTTACCCTCTTTTTCTCCCTCACGTCCTCTCCTTAAAACCTAATTTCCTCCTGTCTTCTCTCCCTACACTCTGTCAGCACCCAGACTGATAGAACAGTTCAGTTCACGAGGCCAACCATTTAAGCCTTGACTCGGAAACCCCCCGCCCACACCCTTCTCAACCTCACACCCCCACCAGTCTACCCACACGCACGCACGTACACACACACACACACACTCCACATCCTATCCAAACATCATTTTATTTATGGTCCGGTCCTCCACCTCCACTTACATTATTACAGGCCTGTATACACTGCCTTCCATCATCATCACGATGACGACTTGAGGTCGGATTGTTTCCATATGGGAAGATCAAACACACTGAGCATGCATATATTTTCACATTCAGTCTTCATACAGTTTGGACCAGAGCTTGTTATTCAGACTTCAGTGGGGACCCACAGTGTTATCACGACACTTAAATCTTTGCTGATTAAGTTTCAAGTTTAATTCGGAAACAGATTCAGGCTGCACTTTTCGTCTAAGCTCCGTCTCTGGGGGCGCGTTGTTTGACAGACAGAGATGCTGCAGACTGCACACACACATCCAGAATTGCCTCCGTCAGGTGAAAATAATCTGACTGGCAGATAGGCACACAAATGCTCATTTATGACTGAGTGAAGACGCACAGTCCTCCACATGGGTTTCTGAACACAGTTTCCAAAATAAAAGTCCCCCCAAAATACATACAGCAGTGCTGTTGCTGTTCATTCCGCCTGGATATCATTATATCTCTGTTTTAACAAACAGACAGTAATGGACATCTTTGACTGCCCCATTAAACAGTTTTCAATCGTTAAAATGCTTAAAATGCTATTTAGTAGCCTGTTACATTTCCATTAAAGTTAGGAGACTCACCATAGCCAGATTCACACTTAATGTCCCCTTCTTTCAAACTCCATAACTTCATTTTTAACAGCAGAATCTCTGTTAAAATGTTTCACCTCAAACCAAAGCCAAGAAGAGAAAGCTATTTTACACTTTGGAAAGCTCCCTGTAAACACAGATATCATTGTACAGCTGTTTCCATAAGATGAGTAGCACTTCTTGTAACAAGTAAACTGATCTTAATGGATGAAACTGGTGGAGCACCACTTGAAGTTGTCCAAACACTTCTGTCTATTGACACTTGGTTTGTTTTAATGACAACACTGTAGTACATTTTTAGATAGGATTCTAGACTTAGTCAGGAACAGACATTCAGTGTCTAATATTACAATAACAATATGATGAACTGATACTCAAAAGTTGAATCAGAACATGGCCAGACTGAACTCTTAAGGGGTCCTTGGGCAAAAGTTTGCTGTTGAGCCCCAACTGACCCTCTCACACAGGGCACTGTACAGGAGGAGGATGGATGGACAAAACACTGGTCTTAACAGGGACACTATTGTTGGGGAGGGTAGTGAGCATCATCAACAATATTTCAACAGTATTTTTTACAGTTTCTCAGTGACATGTCTCCTGCAGTTGTAGGGCCGCAAATTCGTTCAGTCATCTTATCAGAGGATAGGGACAAACGACCCATATTGTCGTTTAGGTTACAGGGCTTGTTGTCTAAATGACAAGGCTACAACATTAGGTAATGATGCAAAACCTCTTTGTTTATACAGCCTAGTACATTAGTTATGCAGATTCTTGAATAAATTTGCCGTTAATAAAACCCACTGACAGGTATTTATGAGTTAAATGTTTGGTGAAGATGATAAGGCCTATAGGTGAGCGGTCATGTGATGTTAAGCACGGGGCAGTCGAATCCACCATTCCAACTGCATGAACAGCGCTATGAGACTTGTTCCTTTGAAAGGTTAAATGACTTCATGGTACCGTGAGGACGAGAGGTTTATTACACCCAAGCTTTGCTTGTGGGCTTTACGGAACTCACACAGTTCTATCAATGTTTGTGGATTAAACAAACAAACCCTCTCTTTCTAATCCTATAATTGCCCCACATCCTTCCCTGAATTTTACACACACACATAACTCCTCTTTGGTTTGGTAAACATTACATTCAGCACAGAGATTTTATCCTCCTGGACTCAGTGTTGCGTGGCGAGGAAAGGTCAACGTCACAGGTACAGATCTAAGGTGCACGGGGCCGAGCACCTGCAGGCCAGGTGAGTTTCCTCTATTGGCTAAGTATCCGGGGCCAGGGAAGAGAGCTAACCAGACCTTATCTTGAATGGTCTGGAGAGTGGAGACACAGGAGGTACTTACGCCATCAGTTACGTTCAATCTTTTTTTCTGTTAGGAATTTATAATGGAATCGGTGAATGCGTTTCTTCTCTGAAACATCAATTCTCGGTTGCTTCAACACCCACGGAGAGGCCTACTTTTGTTTGCTTAGCTTACAGCTCCAATATTTCAAGGCTCAGGACACAGTGTTGAGAAAAAAGTAACCCATAATTCTCCATGTTTTGATTATTAGCTGGATTAAAGTGGTTTGCGGCCTCTTGTAGCCAAAGCTGCTGCAGTCTTTCATCCTGAGCTTTATTGCAGAACGATTTTCAAAATGACACGTTTGAGTGCTTTCATATACGTCCCTCACTTCCTGTAATGCTGTTTACACGGTCGTCGTCGATTACTCTGCTTGCTGGGAGCTAACAACAGCCCGTTTTGTGGTGCTGTGTGGGACCCTCTCTCTCTCACACGTGTGGTCTTTACATATGGGTTTCGATAATACCTTGAAAACAGGGTGAATCCGTCTCCTCTTTTAGTCCTCTACTACTTTACACACTTCCAATCAATATCACATCTAACGGTGTTTTCCGCTTTTAGTGGACAACTTCAGTCTAAGCTGGATATTTGTCAGCCTCAGCCGTTTTGTTTTCCAACTCCATGCGCGCGGTGATTAGTGGACACGTTCCGAGCTGCTGCCTATTGATTGTATAATACAGATTGCATTGTAAGCTGTGTGTGTGTGTGTGTGTGTGTGTGTGTGTGTGTGTGCTGCAGCGGTCACTCCGTGTGTGTTGCAGCTAATTTCTCCTATTATAATACTGCATCCGGAGGGAACCCCGGTCGGTCATTGGGCATTTTGACATCACGTGGGCCCGTGGTCACGTGGTCCGCGAGTTAATGGAAGGGAGGGGAGGAGAAGAGTGGGGTGGGGTGATTTTTTGTGTGTAAATCTAGACAGTTATACTCCGCCAATAATTCACGGTCGACATTAAACCGCCCCAGGTCTACAAATCAACAGCGCCAAATTATGAGTTCGCTCCACTTTGCCAATGCGCTGTTTTCCAAATACCAACAAGCCGCTGCGAGCTGCTCCGCTCTGCTCCTCACAGACTCTTCAACTTCTCCCTCCCCGTCTTCCTCTGCTTGTCCTGCCGCGTCTTCTTCGTGCGCCCTCGTTTCCAGCGGATATCACCACCATCATGTCTCCAATGGGAGAGGCAGCGGAAGACTCCCTTTCCCTCCCCCCTCCTCCTCTTCTCCCTCCTCCTCCTCCTCCTTTTCCTCCTCCTCTACTTCCTCATGGTTCTGTTTGTCTCTTTCGGGACTAAACGGGAGCAGCGGGGTTACTCAGCCCGGTGCGCATCCTCTGAACCCTGCAGAAATACGCACAGGAGGGGCTTATACCGCGCAGGGAGCCGTACCGCTGCGCTCCTCTCTGCAGAGATGCGCCGCGGAGCCGTTCTCCGGTCCGCCTGAGCACTGCTCGCTGGCCGCCAGGCTTCCCGAGTCGGCCTGCAGGATGCAGAGACGCAGAGAGCAGCAGCAGTCCCAGCTAAACCAAGAGAGGCTCCGAATTTACCCTTGGATGAGAAGCTCAGGTGAGGAGTAGGGGAGTGGGAGTGGGAGGGGGAGGGGGAGCCTGGGATTGAAAAGTTATGAGAGCTAATTTGTGAGGCCTCACAGGTGAGTTGGAGCGAGAGAGGCGGGGGTGGGAAGGTGGGGGGGTGGAGGGGGATAATGTTTTCGTAAGAAGAGGGTAGTGATGGTGGTGGTCGGGAGAGGGGGGTATTATTTCGACCCAATAATTATGTTAAGCGCTCTTTAAACTGTTGGCCCGGTTGCGCAGCGGCCACTGCCGGTAGCTGAACTATGCCTGTCTCTCCTATTCTCTCTGCCACTTTTTTTACAACCTCTCTCTCTCTTTGCAGATCTTTTATGGCTCGGCGACCTCCATAAAACCATAATTTAAGACTTGCTGAATATTCATTAGGTGGTATTGTTTTAAGAATTGGACAGGGGAGCGCAGGGGTGACTGGAGTATTATACCACACTGAAACTGAAGAAAATCTTCAGACAAAGTCTTCTCCCTCTCCCGGTGTTCACGGCTAACGCTCATATTCAGTCTTTAGCTCAGTTCAGCTCAGCCTGTCAGTCCTGATAGTCTTATGTTTCTCTGTCAGTACTAGCTGACCCACTGAAAGCCTATTGTGCTATTGTACTGTCTCCACAACCCGCTAATACTATAAACACTATAAATTTGCAGATGGGTTTGATCTCTGAATGCCTGCCCTTTCTACACGTTGTAAAAGCGGGCTTTGTGCGACGGCAGCGGGACGGATGCTGAATGGATGCGGGGCCTCGGAGCCTCGAACCACAACAAACACACACAGCACAAAGACTAGTTTTATGCTTGGATTAAAATAGTGAATGGTGGCGCGTCAAAACTGGGAGATATGGTGAGATTGTTTGTGCTATAAGTGAAGGAGAAGTTGTTACTCTCAAAAACAGCGACGCGGAACCTCGAGACACGAGTTGGTTAAAGCTGTAGATTCTTTTTCTCGGCGCCTCTGCACAAATTTGGTTTATGTTGAAAACCGGTGCATCAACTCTGTGTTTGAATGTAATCAGCTTTTTTTTTTTTTTTTAATTAAATGAGTTTTCTCTCTTCTCAGAAAGAAGAGAAAGAACACACACACACACACACACACACACACACACACACACTTAAATTGTTTTTGGAGAAATCAGGTCTCTGCTTATTAGCAGGAGCCTCTTGGCAGCAATGTGTGTGTGTAGCAGTGTTTCTGCTATTCATTTGGAGAGTTGTAATAAAGAGGATGAAAAGAAGAAAACTAAATCATGAGATGAAAAGTGGGCTATTGTTGCGTTTTACAGTCATGAAGTCAGATAAATTCGTTTGGGGCTTTTGTTTTGTTAACCAGAGCAGAGAGGGCAACAAAAGATCAAATATTATAAAAATGTTGTTTAAAAAAACAATCAGATAAAATATGCTTTAAATTCATGGCCGTGATATGAAGAAAACTATTTTGGAAATGGAGGCTACAGATCTGTAAGAATACTACAGTCACAATTTTAATAATTACTATCATAAAAAGTAAAGGAGAAAACAGAGGAAGGAAACTAGAAAATATATAAATAAAACACACACACACACACTTATAAAACAAGTGCTGTGTTAATGTGTTTATATGCACGTATGCGCGTCCCGGTGAGAGCTCGAGCGCCTCCCTTAATATAGGCTCGTGTTTGTCTCATTTTGCCAGTGTTAACGGGAACATCCGGGACTCGGCTTTTCCCTCCAATCATCTTCCGATGCCTTGGATCGCAATCGGATCTAAATTAAAATCTATAAATTCGTTATACAAGCTGGCTGGTTAGATTCACACCCCCACCCTACACACACACACACACACACACACACACACACACACACATAGTGAGATAGAAGAGATAAAAATAAATACGTTACCTTTGTTTTTCCCTTCCCTTTGTGTGTGTGTGTGTGTGTGTGTGTGTGTGTGTGTGTGTGTTTGAGAGAGAGAGAGAGAGAGAGAGCATGTTGGGCTGTAGCAGGATTTTTGAAATGCTGAACCCAAGTCTCCCAGACACCTAACCCTCTGAATTCATTTGGATTTTTTGAGAATTTAGTCATTGTCAGTTGTTAAATTAATAATCTGATTTCTGTGCATTTTATTTTCTGACATGGATGTCTTATTTTTATTTCAAAATCATCTTTCACAGAAATACTGAATCCTTTTATGACTTGGTATCAAACCCTAATCCAGTCTGGAATATGCCACCAGCGCCAAGCATTAAAAACTGTCAGGATCTGAACTAATTGGCTATAATTTAATACATTTTTACATTTACATTTAGGAGTAATGCAAGGCGCTGTTTGAAATTAGCTTTGAATTGAATTGGGCTGCTCAATACACCCTTAATTCTTTACTTATTTCTTGCTGATTTAAAATCTGTGAATTTTAATTATGTTGAGTGTAAAAATCACTGGAGTCAGCCTGTACAATACCCACCATGTGTGAAATAAGATTTTTAGTGTAGAATGTAAACTACCCTCAGGTTGCTAAAAGCCCAAATTCCCAGACAGAATACAGAGGACATGACCTCAGTGTCCTCAGTGCTGGTCATGTGTGGGCAGCAGTCCTGCAGTGAGGGTAATAAAACTCTTATCTTCTGTGTCAAATTACAGTCCGGACAGTGAGGGCCTGTAGTCTTTGCCAGAGAAGGCTTAAAATCAATATCAAATCAATGTAATTCAATTTAAAAAAAAATCTTTTTTGAGCTCATTAACATCCAGAAAACCAGGCAGCTGGAGGCTGTGGATTTATGTCCAGGAGATTTATGTCAGACCTGGGGAAAGGTATCTGCTGCAGAAATGTGGTGGCTTTAGCTGATGATTAAAGAAGTGAAAACATAGAGACTATAAGTTGTCAATCAGATGACCCAGCTGCTCACTGTTTTGCCCTGTGAGGACACCAACAGAAAATCTTCTGTCACGTGTTTACGAGCCTGCACTAAATACCAGCTAATGCTGTTAAAGCCTGCACAACAGTCACAAAGCCCAGGCTGATTTTTTTAGAGGCTGGTCACTGCTTTTTGTTGCCACTCAGATGACCTGCAGTGTGAGCTAAGGTATATGTCAAGATTATCTGGCAGAAGAGCAGAAATGTAGCCTACAGAGATGCTAACGTTTCCCTGTGGCAGAGTTCAGCAACAGCCTGGTATAATCCAAAGCTCAAATCGTAATCCTCAGTGTTACCTCCCGGAGGCTTTGGTGCAGCAGACAGAGTTTTCTTTTCATGGGAATCTGCAGAGGAAATGAGTTGAGATGTTTCTGTGGCCCATAGACGACCTCTGTGTGGTGAAAATGTGACCCAGTTTCTCTTTAACCTTCAGGCACTGTGTGACCTCATGAAGACAGGAGGTCAGCATGATTTCAGTGGTCTTACTCAGCACTGATCTGTGCATATTTGACATGAAGACCAATTGATTTTTGTTCTTTGAATCAAATTAGTAACGCTCTAACGCGTCATGTCTATTGTACACTAACAGCCTGACTCTCAGCATATTACTAACCACCGTATGTGTCTGTTTCTGTTTCTGCTAACTTTATTAATTGAAGGAACTTTGCACTGAGAGCTCCTCCACAGGACATCACACATAGAGTCAGTCAGATTTTGCTCTCTCTTTCAACCCCAAATTCCCTACTTAATTGTGTAGTTGACTCAAAGCTGCATGCATCTCTTTTAAGGGTAAACAGTGTGTGAAGTAAATATTGAGCACTGGTCCACACAGTGGCTGAAACCACAGTTTAACCACATAATTTAGTAACTGTTTTATGGTGTTTACCCAGCCACATGTCAAATGGGTTCACCAGGAAGTGGAGGTGGCAACAAGTGGCCTCCAGACTTGGACTGAGACTAGTGAACAAAACTAAGATAGTGGTTAAAAAGTTCAAAGTATTTATTTAATCATTCATTTTGGAAATCAGTGTAATTTCAGTTGGGCTATTGATTAAGAAAGTAAAGAGGCTTCATTCAAGTTTACTGCTATTGCTACATTTAAAGTGAGTGACCATTATGTTTAGATTGTGCATATGCAAAAATGTAGTCAAAGTAAACCAATATACTATGATGCCATTTTAAAATATATATATTTCTAATAAAAATATTTCTTATAATTCAGTAGTTCGTGGCAGTTTGAAATTGATTTTTTTTTTTTTTTTGCATGTTTTGATATTCAGATATTTCCTGTCTGTTAATGATCTGACACATTTCCTTTTCACAATAATATTTCCTTTAGGGTGACGTTTTAAAAATTCATCAGTGAAATGGAGGGACATTTTGGGAGCATTGCTGTGTGTGTTTCCACCAGAAAACAAACCAAAAACAAACACAACAAAAACTGAAAGACACAATAATGAGGCTCTGGCTCAGAATCCCCAGTTTTAAATCAAGAGTATGACGTAATAAATCATAATTAGTTCTGTGTACTATCTCAAACCTTTAAGAGAAAATTCAGATTTTTTAAATATTTGAACTGTTTTCTTTTATCTTTGTCATTCCTGACGCTTTGTTTAATTCCAGGCAGAAAACAGTATCCTGAACCGAAACATCACCTCAACCCCACACACCAGGTCAAAACCTACAGTAAATCAGGAGTACGGCATAATATGTCAACATCTGTACTTACTGAGTCAAAACAGACATGAGTTGAGATAAGTTTGACTTTGAGATAACACTGTAAGGAATGTTTTTAACGTATAATCTGGTTATTGTGACCTGTGAGGTCCAGGATAATATTTTACCGCAGAATATCACAGTTTTGATTTAGCGTTATATTCTTTCGTCCATTGTTGTCTTTTTCTGGAGGAAATGGATTTCCATTGGATACTAAGAAGTATTCATCAGCAGCGATATTTTATATTACAAAGACATTGTTTTTGGCTGGACTGCAGGTTGTGTGAAATATTATGAATCCGGTGTAACACCTGTCCGCTACATCCCATCAGTCCGCGGTGGAACACTACGGGTGTGTGTGGGAGAGACTTGGTTCACGTGTGATCTTGTGTTCGCAGGCGCTGACAGGAGGCGCGGCCGGCAGACGTACACGCGACACCAGACGCTGGAGCTGGAGAAGGAGTTCCACTTCAACCGGTACCTCACGAGACGACGAAGGGTAGAGGTCGCACACGCGCTCTGCCTCACGGAGCGACAAATAAAGATCTGGTTCCAGAACCGGAGGATGAAGTGGAAGAAGGAGAACAGGGTGAGTGAGACCGGATCCCCAGCGACATCTCTACCGGCGGCTGACGAACACGAAGAGGAGGCTGATGAGGAGGAGGGAATGAACTAATCCTCCACAGGACGCTCTCAGATACAAACAGTAACAACGTTTTTCAGCTCTTAGGTCTCAAATGATATTTCGCTGGTGGTGTAGACTTACCCGAAAAAAGTGACCTTCGCTCTGCAGTCAGGTTATTATCATCCAGCAAACAACTGCCAGTCTGAGAAACGGTCAGAGACACATTTCAAATGTAACTTAGAAGATACACGTAGCTGTTTGCTGTAGTATTTAGATGAATGTACTTAGTCTATTTCAGGTTAGAGAGAAGGCAGCCTGTTCTCTAAACAACAGTGGGACAAAGTCATCACACTACCAACTCATTTAATGATGAAAGATTACGTATTAATGATAAAAACAGCATGTTATCCTGAAGATAAAATGTTGTAGGGATGGAATTATAACTTGTGTCAGCAGGGCTGGAACCAGACTTTACATACTGAAACAATACTGATTTCATTAGTCCTCCACCAACTTATTTTCTTTTTGCGACGCCACCAAGCAAACGCTGTACACTTCTCTAGCTATTTAATCAATAATGCCACATTCTAAAAATCTGTTTTATTATTTAAACTTCTAAAAAAAAAAAATTCTCCTACAGTCTAAATGTTCCAAAGTCTTCTGTAAATGTATCTCTAGTGGAGGATTATCTATTTAGACTATTGTCCAAGACTGTCATTTGTTTGCTTGTTTTTATTTTTTTCCTGTTAATGCTGACATATTATAATGAATATCAAACCTTCAACTGTGCAACTGTGATTTAATAATAATCAATAAAATTCTTTGTCTGTCAGTGTGACATTGTTGAGAAATGGCTGTTTTGGAGTTTAGTCATGTCTCTTAGCTGTGTCCTTCTTTTCCTGTATGTATGTAAATAATAATAATAATAATAAATGTTAACTACAATTAACTTGTCGCCACATATTTTAGTTTCCCTCTTCCCTGGATATATTCCAAGACTGTAGTATTTTTGTGGTTGTGTTGGAAGACAAAACTTACAGCGCAAAAATAATATGAATAATATTACAACAACCGCTGTTACACTGTCAGGCATCATTTATGGTCTGAGACCGACTTCAACACGTGGTTTTCTAAATCTGGATTACTTTTCTGGACAAATCTTTGTTTCAACAGCTCTTATTTCACCCAGCCACGAGACGCTTTGGAAATATTTTATGACAAGGTAAGTAAGAAAACAGGACTCTAAATACTGCAGAGTGTTGTCAGTTTGGATTCTCATCAGGCAGTTCATGAGGCAGATGAAGCTCATGTTCATTCAGGTCAGGTGTGATCGGTCTCTTCATTCAGTCAGTGTAGAAACAGTCTCTATGATTCTTCTCTCATCAGAAGTCAGTTAACGCTTCATGCAGTTCAAACCGTGAATGAATCTGCCTCTTAAACTAAAGTAAATAAATCAAATGTGAAATTATACATGTGAATTCTGCTTGGGCAAAAAAATTTGGCTTCGACGTTTACACCAAACATTTTGTGTTTAAGATGAAAAGAGGTTTGATGTTACGTTCTGACCTTTCTACACATGTTTAAACGTTCTGACAGGAGAATATGAACGGTCACATGTTCAGATAAAAGAGACTATTTTTGTGTTCCCACGATATTTCCTTCAACAACTTCACAAAGAACACGGTGGCTTCATGTGTTAATCAAAGTTCCCCCCCTATAGAAAAGAATGTTTCCAGAAGTGTCATTTTCAAATTACAGTATTAAGTTCTAATAATCCTTTATAGGCTTCACTTTGACTTGAGGGTGTCATCATTAGTTTCACAGATTATAAACCTCTGTAACGAGCACCAACGTGCTCTTAAAATATCCTCCTCACCTTGTTTACAGGTTTAAATGTATTAATGGTCCCCCCCCCCCCCCCCCCCCCCCCCCCCGACTGTTACAGCTAATAGAACTCAAAGTTAACGTTTTTAGCATTTACGCTTCCATCTTTATATTTACACAGAGAAAACTGATTACTAATCTTCCAACTGCACAGGCATGTTTATATGTTTCACATGTACATAACATAAATCTAAATCTACAACACTGAAAAACGGACAACTGCATCCGATACTCAAAAAACAAAAGATTCAGAACACCTCCATGCGCTGATGAAGACCATGAGGTGTGGTTGAAAACTCCAGGAGAATATAGTAACTACTTGAGTCATCGCATTAGCACACCTTTTTTCCTTCTTCAAAAATAAATGAATTCAGTTAGTTAGTTTCTGAAACTGTCTAACGCTTAACACACTGCCACACAACCTGAATCCACATATAAAATGCTGTATTTTGACTTGGTTGTCTGTATATGTTGCACTCAGGTATCTTCATCGCTCTTCATCTGAAAATTGTACCAACAACCTACAAATTGTTTTCCCTCATCATCAGTTCGATCATCATATATTCGATAAGAATGACTTTAATGTATAACAATCGTCTCATAATTAACTTGACTGAAATACTGCACAGGTATTTACTGCCTACAAACAGATTTTTCTATGTAATTGCAACGAACACAAACATCGATAATACAATTACACAGAACGTATAGATTTTTTTCTTTTAAAATAAAGTTGACGTCGGAGCTTTAAGGTTACATGAATCTTATTTTGAAGCCTAACTGAAGTGTCTGTGGTTTAAAACAAGAAGAAGAGATTGATTTTTAAACTTTACCTCCTCTTAACTGAGAAAGACTCTTAAAATCTAATCTCTCTGCAAAAACCGCCTCGGGCAGTTTCCCACCTCTTACCTGAGTCACACTGCAGCTACAACAACACCCAGGTCTGCTCCTATGAAAGTGCACAAGTATTCACCAAATCCAAACGCAATTTCTAGGAGACAGGGTTGCCTATGAAAGTCCTCTGCAGTCTGGAAAGCAAAAAAAGAGCACATAAAGCTGTGGAAAGCGTTGGTGAGTGGGGGGATGTTATAGCAGGTTCTAATGTCTTTATTGCGCCCATGAAAAGGCCGGAAACCCCAATAAAAGCAACAAACACACAAAGGGATCGAGCGGCCTGTTTGTGCCTCCTGCTCTGTGCTGTTGCTTTATTCTCTATTAATTTTTAACTTGTGAAATTAGCATAGAGGAAGCGTTGGATCCGCGTCTCCTTCTAACCAGACACCATGAGATTTGGAAAGGTCACGTGTGGGTCACTGGAGGTTTAAAATCAAGTTTTCTGGGTTTAATAATGTGTGGACTAAGTCTGCATGTCGTCTGTGCTGTGAACTGATTTTGTATAACCATCCAAGCTCCGTTTGAGACACTGTTTTTTTTCTTTTCTTTTTCGTCCTGGTGATAACTGCTTGGATGGACAGAAATTCTTGCTTTATTCGTGAGCTAAATTCCTAAATGTAAAATTGCTTTGTGATAGGCTACAAACAGAAGAAGACGGGACTGAGGAAACGAGCAATATGGGGCAGAGCTGTCAGGGTATACTGTGTAGGCTGCTGTCGGTTACATGCGGATCACTGCGGCTGCAAAATCGGATCTGTTGGACCTTTAAATGTGGCTAAATTCCTTGTCCATAACACTAGCTTAGGTGTATATAAGTTCTGGGTTCTAGCGTTGTTGAAGTGGCAAACGATTTTTTTTTTTATCCTACTGCAGCAAAGGAGTCAGCATCTAATTTAAGATTCAGGAGGCGTTAGATTGGGGCTCAGGTTCCTGTGTGGGAGGACAAGAACTTCGCTAACAAATACAAATAGATGCATTTAAATATTTAACATGTGGAGAGAAAACAGCGGAGAAAACTAATTCCTCTCCGGTCGTTCAGGTGTGTTTTCACATCTTTCCTATGAAGCAGATTCATCTCCTCTCGCGTTGGACTGGTTATAACAGTAAAGAAAGGTTTGTGTTTTAAAAAAAAAATCTCTGCAATGTGTCTTTGCAGTGACTCTGAGCGCCATGCGGCTCCGGGCCTACAGGCCGTTAAAACTGTGATGCTTTGCCGCAATGCGAAATCGCTTTTACGCACGACGTTTTAGGCCCGCACCAACAGGGGTTTGGCGGCCCGGCGGTGCAGGTGATGCTGCTGTGTCTGCAGATCATTTTAGAGAGTTCACACTGAACACTGCACAGTGTACTATACTATATTTCATCTCCCTGCAGGTTGGTAGATAGAAGAGGAGAGGACGCCTCTGTATGTAACCTGTTAAAATAACACGTCTCACCATCATGTAAACGAGGTGACTGCTGATAATGACATTTGAATGTTTTCAACCATGAAACAGATTTTTCCAGCACTGTGGCGGTCACCGCTGTTCTCCGTTTTCCTGCGTTATGGTGCAGCCACCTAGACAGTCAGGCGTCATTCCAACACGCCTGTTCCCGGATGTACATCTAGGTAACTTGGCCGTCTTATGAGACACTGCTGAGGTTTACTCACACCGGACAACATCACTACACCGATTATTGGTGGTGTGAATAATTCAGAAAAAATGTATTCTTGTGTTCACAGTAAATGCAGAGCAGTGGCATGGAAATATTCTTATCTTCAAATCCACATTGTCATTAACATCAGAATTTCACGTATCTGACGATCAGTCTGTTTGAATCTATTTTTTTTTTCTTTTGTTTTTTTACCTCTTGGGTTTGAAAATTAAAAAAAGTGCACCAGGATACAGACTTATCTCTGACGTGATGCATTCACATTCAGGTCCACCATCAGCACATAAACAGCAGTCTGTCGTTAATACACTGTGTTACCTTCAAACAACACAAATACTGATATTAAAAAGCACAGGAACCAGGAAAACACAAGCTACATTTCCCATCTTCTCTTTGTTTTGGAGGCTGCTTGCTTTTTTAAAGAGGGCGGAAGAAGAAGAAAATGGCGGCGGAGAGAATGAGAGAAAGAGAAGGAGCAGCTCCCCTCTAACAGCACTCCATGAAGAAATGCAATAAATTCCTTGTTGTTTTATGAAAATTTACAACTTTGTGATACAAGTTTATGAGTGGCCGCGCGCGGGGATTGGCCGACGGGCTGGTCATGTGGACGCGCTTAACGTGAACATGAACTTTTTATGATTTCCCAAGCGGCTATATTGCTGCTGCACTCGGCTCCGGCCCGAACAGCCGCTTCTCCTCCCCTGCTCTGCCTGGGGCTCGCGAGGCGTCGCGCGGAACCCGGCGACCGCGAGGAAATTAACGCCCAACTATAATTAAACGGACTAGTTAATGAGAATTGTAGTTGTGACTATGGAAACCGGCACGGGGAGACGTTGACAACAACCCGCCCCCCTCCCCCCTCCTCCTCTTCTCGCTCTTCCTCCTCGCTATGGCTCCGTGCTCCGTCTGGTCTCGTGCTGCCGTTTACGCTAAATCTGAGGACCGAGGTGGGGGACAGTTCTGCTGTGAGGAGGCGAAGAAGAAGCGAGACCGAGACCGGGAAAACCGTCTCGGAAGAAAAGCTAATTATTTCTCATTTTTATTTGACATTTTATTCAATTTGTCACTTGTCTCCGCGAGGATGGTGGTGATGCGGTGATGAAGATGACGACGGTGTTTTGACGACCGGGTGACAACAGGGGAACGCACCCCCTCCCCTACAATGCCTCCTCCTCCTCATCCTCACCTCCTCGCGCCGCCACCCCTCCATCCAATTATCATCCATCCATCCGGTCTACACACGGTAGGGCTGTCTCGTGCCATTCCGGGGTGCCTGGCTGCCTGCATGCGGGACGCCGAAGTAAACTGCAGGTGTGTGGGGCTCGTGGCGGATTATCAACAAACGGTAAGAGTCGTTCATGCACGTTCCTCCTCTGGCAGTGTAGCGCGCGCCGCTGCACACGCATTGTTACAGGAGCAAAACAAGTCAAAGTGTAGAGCTGTGCGTGATTCTGCCTCTGGTTGATACATTAACGCTGTAAACGGGCAGCTACCTTTCCATCTAAAGATGAATGCGTCTCCTGGCTGGATTAGGCTGCATGATGAATTATCCAGATGAACTGGCTCTCTAAGTGGTGGGATTAAGCTGCGAAAGAGACATCCATCGGCTAAAAGTCGGCTGTTTGAGATCCGGAAGATTAGCTCACGTCTTTTTGCCCAAAGCGGCGCATGGTGAACGAAGGGAGGGGGTAGATGTTCAGAGAGAGAGAGAGACTGGCTTTGATGTGAGGGCAGGTGTGCTGGGTTTGTTGAATCTACATTTTAATCACTTATGTGAATTCGTTTTTTAAAGAGCAGAGGCTTTGGTTTGGGCATTTTACCGGCTGTTTCTTATTTGGTGTGTTCAGCAGGCTTCAGGTAAACTGTCTCCTTCTGCCTCAGTCTCTCCCTTTGTGCTCTCGGTGTGTGTGTGTTTTTAATTGCTTCACTTCCAGATCTCAGTGAAAGAGCTTCCAGGTTCTTTCAACTGATTGACAGACTGTGTGTGAGAGTGTGTGTTTGTGAGTGTGTGTGTTCAGACACAAGAATGTTTTTCTGTCTCGGTCCGGCCAGCCCACTTTTATGACTTTGTTTCCCTTCTCATTTCCTCCCTGCGGCGCCCGGGCTGTTTTTTAAGCCTACAGCTAACTGGTCAGACCCCCCCCACACACACACACACACACATACACACCCCTCACCCCCACAACCAACCCTCAAACACATCTGCACGTCTGTCTGTCTTCTCTACGGTCTCCAATTTGTTGCTGTCTCAAATATCAAACACCTCTACAGGAGAGAATCCCCTCATCCTAAACACACACACATGCACATGTTGGTCTTACTGTAGTTGTGAGGACACTCCCTGACATTACACATTCCCTAGTCCCCTATCCTAACCTCAGCCATGACAACCATACCTAACCACAACCCTTAACCCAAAACTAAACTTAATTCTAACCAGAACACAAAAACCAAGTCTTAACAGGTCTTCTGAATGTGTGTCAAGACGTAGTACTGGCCCACTACTGGATTTTTTTCCCCGTTGTTTCGGTTTTCCTGCGTAATGGTGATTCACCCCGGAGCTGCTCTCATTCAAACACCCTTTTCACCAGGTCTACATCTAGGAAGCAGTGTCTTTATGAGACACTGCACCAGACACTGGCCTCGCACAACAGCCCAGCACCAAATACTGGTGCTGTGAATAATGCAGAGATTCCTGTAGGAGCATTAAAGGTGGAAACATTCTTATTTTCACATCAACAAAATGTCAGTAATAGCAGACTTTTAAATAAACATCAATTAGAGAGAATGGAAGCAGTAGCTTGTTCATTCTGCGGTGACAGATTATGACGCGTTGTATTTATAAAGTTGTACCTGATGATGAGTCTTTTTAATCACATGTGAGTGAGGTTCAGCCAAATGTTACCACACCGCAACACAAGCCCTGTGAAGATAAAGGTGTTTCTCACTCCTCAGAAAAATAGCCATGCAATACACACACACACACACACACACACACACACACACACATAGTGATACATAAGAAGATTTTCTTCCACTGGGCTAAAAATTATTGCACATCATCTTTTAAAAACACTTGTAAATGTCAACACATGGCAGTTCATAACTGAAATGAATTAGGGAATATTTACATGATTTAGATTCGAGGTGACTATTGGTTTGTGTTTAAGGCTGACTAGTACAGACTAATACACCACTGACAAGTGACCTATTATTATTAAGAGGCTGACTTCAAAAAAACATTAAAAACATGTAGTGGACACTGCGTGCAACATGCAATGTGTATTATTATTATTATTATTATTATTATCATTATTATTATTATTATTAGCAGCAGCAGCATTATTATTAGCAGTAGTAGTATTAATGCAGCTCATGGTTGTATTTTTGCACTCTCGGAGGTAGGTTACTTTTCCACACACTCTTGCCAACCTTTCACTTTTTCCCTCGCTGTGTGTTGTTTTCTGTGAAACTAACATTTAATACCAGCACTGTGTCCGCTGTTCCGACGTGTATCTAAATGAACTGCAGCTTGTGTAGAGTAATGTTTAAAGTTTAGAGTAATACAGTGATAATGTTTAGATCATTTTTTTAGATCATTTTTTATTTTTTTATTTTTTTCTCAAAGCCATGGAGAAATCTGCAGTTGGTTTTCTGTCATAAAGCGCTGATGTGGAAACAAACGGTTAACGGTCAAACTTTTCGTTTAGTTTTTTTTCCCAAAATAAACCAAAAGACGCACTCAAAGACATTTGTACAGAGACACATTCACATTCATGCATTTTGGACAGTTTGGGATTTCCGCTGTCTGCCCCTTCTCCTCACTCGCTCTGTAGTAGGTGACTCCGGACAGGCGCTGACACATTCCACTGAACATCACGAACACCTCTGACTGGAGACATTCTTTTTCTGCTGGAAAATGGTCAACTGCAGGTCTCTGACCAACAAAATATCCCGGACTGTATGAATCTGGAATCAATACAGTCACTTCTCCTCCCTTCCGAACCAATAGGTAAATAATGAAGTTCTCATCAGTTCTCAAACAGAGAATCATCAGTGTATAGAGGTCAAGCAGTGACTGCTTTGACTTTACTTCTGCTCGCAATAATTAAACAATACTGGCATATATGTTGTAGTGACCGGCTGCGTTTCCCATATGCGTGATATTGGCTGAGTATTTCCTTGTGTTTTATTTAGAATTAGTCTGTTCGTGCTGCAACGCTGTCACCAAACAAAACAGCCCGGTCTTATGAAAACGTCGCCTGTGTTTGATGAATTTAATGTTAATAAACCGGTTGCTCACTTCGTTACCACGATATAAACATGTCTCCGCTGAACTGGCTCATGTTTAATTAAAACGTATAAGATCATGTGTGTAAAAGAGAAGACCCAAGAAACACACTGTAACGCCTGCACAGTCTTATTAAATATCAAATCTATATTTATAAATAATATAAATCTAATCTATTGCCCTCATTTACTATCGCTCTTTTTGCTGCTAGTATATACTACTATTTTGTTAATATAGATATTTACCATATTGAATTATATGATAATTTAATAATTTATTATAATAATCTCATACTTATTCATATTATATTTTTCATTGCTGCCCAGTTCTGACAGAAGCAGTAATTCTGTCTTCTTTATGATCTGTAGCAGCAGTGTTAGTATTAACAGTGTGTGCTGTGTGTGCATCAACAAGGAGCTTAAGTCAAGATCATATTTATACGTTTATTTATATAAACATGTATTTGTACGCCACATTTATACTATCAGCAAAGATCAACCAATCCATCACATGCAGGCAATCTGTATATCATATACCAGCCATACTGAGTCACGAGTTTACCGTCTGGAGGCTGTTGAAATATAAATGTATTAATTGACCCTGAAAACAACATCAGATATAAACACTGTAATGTGTTAATAGATGACGTGTAGGGGACTGATTCTCTCTCTTCCTGGTTTCCCGGGTTATGGAGGAGCGGTGGATGCACCGACACACAGCCGGGACCTTGCTGCTGTTCGGCGGAGGTGCTCGACAATGAGCCTCCCTGAAAGCCCCAGTGCGCTCCTGCAAAACACTTTGGTGCCATCTAGCGTCACGTCTAAAATAGTAGCAAACATGCCCACATAAACACAACACACACACACACACACACACACTCATATTTCGTTCTCATGATAATGCCCACTCGTCAGTGACTCTTACACACACATGCTATGTTTCCTGCTAATAATTTGTTCATCGTAGTTTCGATGTGCTGCTGGCCACTTGTGTGTGTATGTGTGTGAATGTGTGTGTGCTTTGTGTTGTATCAGTTGTTCACAAACTCACAATGTGCCCGCGACTTGACTTTGTTGTCCTCTTCGGATTTAAAGCTGAGCAGGCAGCTCGAGTGTGAGCGTGTTTATATGTGTGAGGAGCACATTTTGTCTTTTGTCTCGTGGTTGTCGGCTCCCCTCTGTCTCTCTTTGATGTAAACCTAGACAAAGACAGATTTGTGGCATGGAAAGAGAGAGAGAGACGCTGCTCTCTCTCTCTCTCTCTCTCTCCTCTCTCTCTCTCTCTCTCTCTCTCTAAGCCTAGGCCTGGCTGCTGTTACACTGTGGGGAATGATGCATGGTCGAAGCCTTGTGTGCACAAGAACACACAAGCGCGCCTAAATTGGTTGTGTGCTTGTGTGCGTGCGCGCGCTCGCGCCCGTGCGCGTTGTGCCCAAGGAAACAGAAGCTTGGGATGCAAAATTTGGTCAGGGTCGTTGTTTCGATAAAGCAACAAAGCAACGTGTGTGTGTGTGTGTGTGTGTGTGTGTGTGTGTAAACTAATAACTCGTCCTTGCTCTGTGACTTCATCATCTTTACTGGCGCTCATCTGCAGATCTGCTGTGCAACCCCCCAAATATATGCACTCAGGTGTGGGTGTGTTCATTTGTGCGTGTGATCATTTGAAAGACCCTTGTGGAGGGAAGGTGGGGGGGGAGGCAGTAATCCACGGTGCTGTGTTTAATTTATGACCCCAGCATCATCTGACTTTAATCCGGCATTCAAAATCAACTTCAGCACATTAAGATCAGATGGAAAATCAATATTCCCCCCCTCCCATCTATTTCTTCTCCACATCCAAACACCTCGATTGGATTTTCTGTGTAGTGAGATTATGATTATCAGGACGGTGGTATCAGAGAGGAATTCCACATTATTATTATGCTGCAAATGCATCACCGTATTCATGCAAAGTGTCTTCTCACTTTGGTAATTGTAGGCTCAGAGGTAAAGACATAAAAACATTCATTAGCAACTGAAACGTAGGCCTATCTATATATATATATATATATAGTCAGACAACAAATAGTAATATAATATGATGACATCAGATGTGTATTTTATTTCCACTTGATTTTATCATTATTTTTATTTTTATTGCAATAACAACTGGTTGTGTTTAATGTTTAATGGCTTTGATACAATAACACATTTGGACTAAAATAGGTTTAATAACTTACGTTTCTGATGACGTGCACTTGCTTGTGCGCGTGTCCGCCTCTTGTTATTTAGCAGAAACTTAGACTAAAACAAGTGGCCCTCCCCGTGATGCTGCATTCATCCGTGCGTTAATTTTTAACTCATCCCGGGGCCCTTCTGTGGCCGAGGGCTCGCGCCCACCGGTAACAGTCCGATGAACTGACCTACAGCACGAGCTCACGGTGCCGTGAAGGACACAGTCAGCCGGCTCGTGCTGCCTGGAAACGATAAATACATTAAAACCAAAAAACACTGGTCAGGCATTTTCTTCCAGTTTGTCATTAACTCGCGCAGGGGTCGGTCAGCGCGCGCACACACATGCACGTTTCCTACGCAGTATACCGAGCCCTACATAAACACCTACATCACTGTAGCCGAGGGAAGTTAAACTAAATACTAATACTAGCTTATCAAAAAGCTCAAATCAATAAATAAACCTTATATCTTTAATAAACTTTTCGACCACCCAGTGATCATTCCATAAGACTGTCCGTTTTTCTGAATGTATTTTCTTTTACGTAGCCTACTGTTGTATTTCTAAATGGGTCTGACGGGTTACTAATTTTAAATAATACAAAATACATTAATGGGTTTATATCGAAATTCCAAAACATGTAGGAAATATACTTTTATTGATAAAAAGAAAAATCATAATATTTTGAAAATAGAACTGCAGTAACAATCCCTGCTCTTCTGTCAGACGGTGAAGGAATATTTGACAAATTTTCTGGTTTCATTTTCTCTCTGCAACGCTTAAACAAGTTCCGTTAGTCGATAGAATAAATAGAGAAGGTTTAATTTCATAGACAGTTAGTCTAATTATTTCACAATACTTGTTAATAACGCTGTGTGAAATGCAGGCGGCTTGAGCATTGCCGAGGCTAAAATGAACCGCAGATGAACTGTACAGTGTGTGTGTGTGTGTGTGTGTGTGTGTGTGTGTGTGTGTGTGTGCTCCTTGTGTTCAGCACAGTATATTTGTTTATCTGCTGTTTGCTGCGGGCCTGTTTTTCAGTTCGTCACCATTCCTCGGACTTTACAAGGAGTCATAAATGGTCATAAAACCATAAAAGTCTCGAGGTCTCCCCTCTTTCTGTCTCTCCCTCTCTCTCCCTCTCTCTGTCTCTCTCTCTCTCACACACACACACACGGTACAAAAGAGCCATAAAGCTATAAAGCGGCAGTCTCACTCCTTCAGCTTTAATTGTCGATAATCTCTGAAGTTTCTCAGATTCCTGGAGTTCCTTTAGCAGCTCTCAACTGTTTACACTGCGGCTCAATCACAGCTACACCAGTCTGATTTACTGCACACGACAGTGCAGGCTTAAAACGCACAGGCCTGTCCGTTATGAAAAACCTCCCCGTAACGATCATTCTGTTGCCGTTGAAAATCTTATAGAATATCTTACACATGATGGAGGTTATTATTATTTCTATTGTCTCACTGGTGGTGTCTCTAATGAGAGACATATTATCCTGTTTTGGTTTTAGCTTTCAGCCGTCTGAACTTTAATTTATTACTACTAGTAGTAAAAGTGAAGTTGTTGATGTTTAGTTGTAGTTTTTTATTCTCATATTATTATTATATTTACATAGTTATTGTTCTCATTTTATTCTCATAGTTTGCAAAAATGTAACCTAATGTCAATAAAAAGTATCTGAGTTCTTTAAAGCAGCCTGTTGATTGCATTGGTCATAGACTATATGTGGGCCTGTGTTGGTTTGAATAACCTGAACATAAAGGATAAAAGAAATCGCCTTTAAAGTTTCAGTCGGGGCCAGCTGCACAGCAACTGATGCCTGTTTCTCTCAATATTTAGCTACGGCAAGCAGTAAGGTTCAAGCCTGGTTAAACCACAGTAACCTATGGAACCCGTAAATAGAGAGACCGTTTCCCTTTAAGCCGTGTTCTTCTGTTCGTCTGTTTCTTTAGGTTGTGTTTCTCGTCTTCACTCTCTCTAACATAATAATCTGTTTCTTCCAACCAGACGCGCTTTGTCTCACACTTTCCAGTCTCCGTTTCCGGTCCCGAGTCTTCCTTTTTTTTCTGCCATTTGGTGAGATTTGCCTTCAGTTCTCCCAAAATGCAACACCTGCAACGACAGACAACCCGCTCAGTACAACAGGGCTGCACATGCGGTTAGCATGGACAGTATAAATATTTCAGGGCGGTCACATGATATTGCTGCCTTCACGTCCGATTGAATAATGCAGTTGGTCACATTAGCCTTGTAACTCAGTTTTATTATAGTGGGGCTAATACTGAGGCTAATATTTAGCTTCTCCTAGCATATGTAGCTTTAGCAACTGTGTTCAGGAATGATAAGAAATAATTTCATAACATCAGGTAGCTTATCTGTGAGCCATAGCCAAGACATAGGCTCTAGGTGTACTACCCTGTAGTTTTATGTCACGTGTTTTTAAAACATGTCATAATTCTACTTTAAGTTACCATGCTTATATTCCATGCTGTATTTTATTGTAATGACTCGTAAAGTGTGTGTATGTTTGAATAGAATTTCATGTGCTATTACTTAGGCCTAATGTTATTAGCCTGCACCTGTCATCAAGTTAAATCTGTCGGTCATATAGGATATTTTTAACATGTGTTATCTAATTCAATTGCATATACATGCAGGTTGGGCTAAAATTATCAGTAACAGCTCAGCCTTCATAGCTGACTTACTTATTAGGTGTTGCAAACTTCTCGATGCAGCATTTGATAGAAACACTCAGATTTCACCTGCTACGCCTGCCATTAATTTACACTGTGTGATACCATTCAATTCAACACGTTGGTTCTTCACAGCATATCAATCCAATCTTGTATCACACAAACGCAGCTCAGTTATTAACCTACTGTGTCAACACACTGGTGTTGGTTCTAATTGCTACACTGGATAAATCTAACTGTGCTAGTCCTCTCTCAGAGAGTCGTTTTTACCCTCCAGGCTGCGGAGCGGGTTCCGTTCATAGTATGCCAAAACCACAAACACGTTAAGACCGTGCTAATACAGAAAGGCTGTATATATATATAATAATAGTATTACCGTCCTGTGTGTGTCCCAGGCTGTAGGCCATGTCTGTCCTGCCCCGACTGTTAGTTCTCATTAATGATTAAACCACAGTCAGGTCCAACACAATGCTGCTGCTTCCCGTTCCCACAAAGCGGAGAGGAAACGGAGCGTCCTGCCAAAGAGGGAGAGAGAGGAGAGGGAGAGGGAGAGAGGGAGATAGAAAGAGAGAGGGGGAGAGCGATAGGGAGAGAAAGAGAGGGAGAGGGAGAGGTCAAAATGAAAGTTAAAAAGAGATTCCCCATCTGTCTGTGTGATCCTGCACAGAAAGGGATTAAACTTATGCGTCTCTCTGCTCTGTTACTTTGAAAACAAGAGAGAAGACACGGAGCAATGGAGAGTGAAGTAAAAGTAAAAATAGAGTCTTTGTCTCTATTTGTCAGTCGGACTGTCTGCAGTTTGGCCATGCAGACAAGTCAGAGCCTGTAGGGGAAACACAGAGAAAGACACAAAGAGGGAGACTTATTTATGGCCGCGATTATTTTACGACCTCAGCGACACATACTCCGTTTGTAAGTGCGAATGAAAAGCAGGCCGGGTCAGAAGAGGGGGGAGAGAAAGAGGAGAGAGGGTCAGTGGTGAGCTTGCTTTAAAATGTCTGAAAGTCTAAAGTACAAAATTAGTAGTGGGATAGTAGTATTAGTAGTAATAGTGTGTGTGTGTGTGTGTGTGTGTGTGTGTGTGTGTGTGTGTGTGTGTGTGTGTGTAGCTAGCTCCACTGTTACTACACGGTTTGGTTTTATTCATTACTTATTTGAGAAAATTCTTGTGTCTGTTGTGCGAGTAGCAGCCACAGTTACATTACAATAATCTAATAACACGTTTATGATAAGAATTTAGCCATAAAATGCAGTTCTCCATATATTATTATTGAAATTATTTTATTATAGTATTCGTGTAGTTAAATTAAAATTAAAACGTGAAATATTGACGATTATTATTTTTTTAATCAACTCAATATTTGTCTTTCAATGATCAGTTATTTATAAAAACAAAAATTAATCAGATGCTTGAGATTTTTTCCAGATTTTCATTAATTTAAACTTTTTTATATTTAGTTTGACTTGTACCGTTTTATTTAATTTTTAAGTTTTGTTATTTAGTTGCAAGTTGTTGTTATCATTAGCATTAATATTATCAATAATGATTCAGAATAATCTTTTTCCTGAATTGTCGGATGCGCTACAACGTGTGATATATGGAAAAGTACGTTTTTTTTTTCTCCGTAAGACTGCAGCGTGTATCATTTAGGCTAACTGTAAGCTGTTTGACTATATTTCACTGAATATATGACCATGATGGGAAAGGTTTCAGGCGCGAGGCTATAATCAGTGTCAAGAAGACGGCAAAAAAAAAAGAGGGAAACTTCAAGATTGTTTCTTTTCTTCTTCTCTCTATACATTTCAGCCTAATCAGTGTCAGAGGACAGACTAAATAATTCACTGCACACGGTGATCAAAAAGAACCGGCTCCTGCAGAAAACTCCTGGAACACTTGAGTTGGATTTTCCACAGGACAGCCCAGCCTGGACCTAAAACAGTATACCATTCACGGAGCAGGACACGAGACAGAGCAGCGTCACCCGGGTTATTTTAAATCAATAAAACATTAACAGCTATCGGATTATGCCCAGGAAAATCCCCTCCAGATTATCAATGACTCATCCAGTGGAGAAAAGAAGCACGATGAAGAAGAAGTCAGTGGAAGCCTCAGAACAGGACACACACATTGACTGGGGACATAAATCTACCCGCAAACCCAAATATACCAATTACAAATGCACAAACACCTCAATTATAGACCTGTATAGCCCACATTATATTGTAGGCTAACTCACATCCCGGCTGCACACACACACACACACACGGGATCACACATGAGTCGTGCGCGTTTCCGGTACTGATTTATGCTCGCCAAATTCATTTTAACGCGGTCGGTATTATCTGCAAAGCACCGGGAATATGTTTTATTATTCGGTTGCCTCTGGTGGTGCAGAAGCAAACCCGCCCCCCACCACCACCACCACCACCGCCCTCTCTTTCTCTATGTCTCTCAGGGAGGGCGCGCGTGCGTGTATGTGTGAGAGCTGCTGGCTTTTTTATGGGTCTAACAACAGACGGAGGAAGACACACGGGGAGAGAAAGAATCAATTTAACGCGCGGAGGATTCCGATGTGATTGCGCAATCTCACCGGGAACCGGAGGAAGATTAGAAAGAGAGATTGAATGAGAATTAGAAAGAGAGAAAGGGAGCGGGAGATTGAAGAAGGGAAATAGGAAAGGAGTAGGGGTGGAGGTGGGGGGGGTGTTCTATCCCCCCCCCATCTCTTCCTCTCGGGGCGAACGAATACCAGACACAGAAGCTCCCCATTGGTCAGTCTGAGGTCAGCTGGTCTTTTCCTCCCCACCTAACATCCCTCGTCACCCCATCCCGTCTTCTCCGCACACAAACGCACACACACACACGCACACACTCTCTCTCTTGTTCTTCCCCGTCCTCTCTCTCTCTGTCCCACACTGGCACTCAGCCACCCAGATACCCCCCCACCCCTCCCGTCTCACCCCCAGCCTCCTCACCCCCCTCCTCCCAATCTGTGATAAACTAAGTGATAGCAGCAGCCCGTCGGACTGTCGGCTATAAAACACAACAAATCATAAAGTGCAGGCAGGGGAAGGCAGAGGTAGGAGGACGGGAGGGAGAACCGTTAGCCGTTAGCCGTTAGCCTCCTTCTACTCCTCCTTCTTCTTCATCGCGTGAACGTTGTTGTTGTGTTTGTTTCGTGCCCTCCTGTCCTCCCCTCTCCTCTTCTCCTCTCCTCTTCTCCTCTTCTCGTCTTTTTCCTCGTCTCATACTTTCTCCCGATGAGTTCCTATTTTGTCAACTCCTCTTTCCCGGTGACGCTACCGGGAACGGGTGGAGGTGGCCAGGCGGCAGAGTCGTTCCTGGGTCAGATCCCGCTCTACTCGTCGGGATACGCCGCCGACCACCCGCTCAGGCACTACCCGGGGGCAGCAGCCGTTACCGCTGCCGCGGCTGTGGCATACGGCGCGAGCGGTGGCGGCGTGCACCAGGACAAATCGTACCCGGCGTCCACCTACTATCAGCAGGCGGCCAACGGAGCGTACGGCGGGCACCGGGCCGCGGCGGCGGCGGCAGCAGCGGGGGTCGGTGTAGGAGGTGGAACCGGAGCCGGTGCCTGCGACTACGCCACGGCAGCGGCGGCGGCGGCGGCTGCAGCGGCGGCCACGACTTTCTACCGGGACAAGGAGCACCCGTGCAGCCTAGAGGAACACCAGCTCGCGCTGAGCCAGGATGGCATGCACCGTAAAGCGGAATGCGCGGGGCTGAGTGGGAAGGGGCTGTTCGGTGAAACTATGGACGACAAGCAAGCGGCGTCAGCCCCCATTTATCCGTGGATGCAGCGGATGAACGCGTGCAACGGTGAGTGTCTTCTCCTTCCTCCTCTTCTCCTCTTTCTTGCATATTTTATGATCCCCGTCATAAAACTGACGTTTGTTTCCGCTGTCAGCCCCTGCGCTGTCTTCCCTTTCTGTTTCCTCCTCCTCCTCTCCCAGTAGCTGCTTTATGATCCCCGTTTGTTGGCCTGTCAGTCAGTCATGTGCTCGGTATTTTATTATCCGTCATAAAACGGGTTTGTTTGGGTTGTAGCTCCTGTTACTGTATGTGACCTGCTGACCGACGCTGCTACCGAACAGGGGGAAGAAAGTTAGAGCGGAGAAGCCTGTCAGAGAGTGTTGTGGGTGAAAACATGGAGCAGATAGAGGGAAAGATAGCAGAGAAACTAAATGCATGCACTCTCTAGTCTAAGCCTACCACTGAGGTGTCTGTTTAACTGACTCTGTACCAATGTTTTCATTTCAGTTTTTCACTGTAAATGTCCTTCCGGGTTTCCTGTCTGCTGATCAAAAATAAAAATACATAAATAAATAAAATACATTTAAAAAAAATCCCTCACCAGCTGACACAGAAAGAAAAATCACCTTCACTTCTTTTCACAAACTGTTAATATCCTGCTGCAGATAAATGTAGAGCGGTGTCACAGCTCCAGCTGCTTTTTTTTTTTTTTATCACAACTTTTCTTCCGTTATCTCACGTGGAGCCTGCACCGTTAACCCTGCACGGTGGACAGCGTTATGCGCTGTGTATTCTTCACCGAGCAGATTAGATATTAAAGCTACAATCAGAGCTGCTAACGCTGCCAAGTTCGGAGTGAAAGTGAGACACGCAGGGACAGCTTACTGGGGAAATCATTTGATTTATTTGACTCGCCAAAATAAATACCGGTCGGTCCTGTTCTGTACTGTTGTGTGCAAAATGAAGTGTAAAGTCACTGTGCTCTGCAAAGCCGAGTGTCTTTGTTTAACACAGAAAACGGCCTGTTGAGAGTAAAATGAATAATGTTGGATAGTGCACGGCTACTGTTGTACAAAGCCCTGCAGGACATTCCGAGTTATGACAGATGAGGTGGAAACAGGCTCCGCCGTAAAGAAAGATATAAGGAATAAAAACCCAACGCGGGCTATAAATGACAATTGAAGATGGCAGCTGGAGAGAGAACAGAGTGGCAAAGAAACCCCGAATGCTCCTCCGTAATCCGGTTTAGCTGAGTTTTTTTTTTTTATTTATGGATATTTTGATTTAGATATGTGCCCTGAGCAGCCTCAGGTTTCCATACAGGCTCTGTCTTTCAGATCGATACAGAAGCTGAAGCTGCTAAACTGACAACATGGCGATTTGTTTACCACTGGGGGCCAAAATACTGTTAGTGCGGATGAGTGGAGACTAAAACCCTGGAAGCTGATCCTCACCGGGGGAATACCCTGTGGATATACTGTCCTCACTGTGCTTACAACTACTACTATTATTATTATTAATATTATATATTATTATTATTATTATTATGCTATTCACCAGCAACGATATTAAGATATTAATACGCAATTTTCTCATACACACGCCCGCGCTCACATACACACACACACACACTCTTTCTCACACACACACTTAAATCAATAAGTGTTGTTATCTTTTGGTTACACAAAAAATCCCAAACACTTCAGTGAAATTTTACTAACATCAGGTTATAAACAGATTATAACTGAAACAGCTGAATGCAAGAAAGCGCACAGGACACCGAGGACACAGTTTGACCAAGGGCTGATACATGGATTAAATCCTAACTTTTTTTTTTTTTTTTGATTGTCAATTGGTGCGTGGGGAGCGCGACGAAATGATATGAACAACCCGAATAAAATCTGATTTTCGGTAAAGTTACAGCGTAATTGGAAATAGAATAGAATAGAATAGAATAGAATAGGACAATAAGGCAGCCAGAGGGTGACTCCCTCGCTCTGTGTCACCAGGTAGAGTCTGTGTGTTTTGCTGGTTTGGTTAAAGTGTAACCTCCTCTGTCTCTCTGTCCTTCTCTCTCAGGAACTTTCGGTAGCCCCGGGAGGCGCGGCCGGCAGACGTACACGCGCTACCAGACCCTCGAGCTGGAGAAGGAGTTCCACTTCAACCGGTACCTCACGCGGCGGCGGCGGATCGAGATCGCGCACGCGCTCTGCCTCACGGAGCGGCAGATCAAGATCTGGTTCCAGAACCGGAGGATGAAGTGGAAGAAGGAGAACAAGCTGATCAACTCCTCTTCTTCCTCATCCTCCTCCTCTTCCTCCACGGTGAACGGTGCAGAGGAAGAGGAGAAACGGACGGACTGAGAGAGGAGGGAAAAACAGAAATAAACTGATGTAAGAAACATAAAAGAGGAAGAGGAGGATGGATGAAAAGACAAGCTGGTTAATCCCTCCCTGTCCCTGTCCCTGTTCCTACAGACGTTTGTCTGCTGTGAAAACTCTGGGAAAAGTAGCCTTTTCTTTTTTTTTACCTGAGGAGGGATGAGGAGAGAAAGAGGGAGCATAGAATTCTTTTTGATCCCTCTTATATCGCTACCTACCTAAAAAAAATTATATCCAACTACAGGCTGTATTTGCCTCTGTCTGGTCTGAAAATTAGGGGAAAATGTGTGACAGACTCTTTAGAAGGAACCGCAGAGGAGAGAGCAGATGGTTTGAAGAAACGGGGTGAAAAAAAGAGAAATAGCAACATAGAAAGGGGCTGATGCAGTCTGTGGCATTGTGTTTAAAAAATACAGTAAATAAGTAACCTAACGGAGACGACCTGTTTAAGACACAATTTCTTGTTGCATTCCAATAAAACCTCCTAACTTCTTATTGTACTTATTTTCGTTCAAATGTAGCTACTTCCTATCTGTCAGGCACTTGCTTTGAAGCTTAAGAACTCGACTTCGGGTTACCCCCTCCTCACCCCCACCCCCAACCAAAATTTATTTTATTTTATTTCTAAACGTGTTGTGTGTATCATACTTTCAATTATACGTGCAAACGAGTTCATACACACAGCGACGGAGCGAGGAGGAGCTCTCTGAGAAGTGTATGTATATCATACGGTGTTCATATTTAAACTGTATAGAAATAAGCAAAGGAAAAATCACCGTGTAGGGTGAAAATAATGGAATTGCGGGTGGGGGTAATTTAACCTTTCGAGCTGTTTTACTTTTCCAGTGTAGACAGGGCGTGAGGGAGGGGGTGTTAACCTACTGATGTTATTCGCCAAACTACCTAAATCGTTCAGGAAAGTGTATATTTTATGGATTTTTACATTGTTTGTTTATGTTAGTGTTTTTGTCAAGTAATTACGTATACTACCTATGGGAAATGTTCAATAAAATGTTAAGAAATGATTGGATAGAAGTTCTGTTTTTGTTGTCGCTGGTTGATAAATGGTGAATTAATTTATTCAAACCTTCACGTGCAGAGGCACTTCAGCTCTAGATCAAAAGTCAACACTCAAACATTAATATTATATTTATGATTTAGAGGGTTAGTTACTTCCGCGCTCCAGGCTCATAAACCTTTTAGCCTCTCACTTGTGAATGTGAAACAGGCATGCACATATTTACGGCGCGCGAGGCGAGAGCGAGGCCGGGGCAGCGTAAGTGCAAGCGGCGGTGCGGAAGGGGACGCGGCAAGGGGCGCGAGCTGCTGCTGATAGTGGGCTGAACTAATTGATGACCAGACCGAGGGAGAGAAAGTTGATGTGTCCACGAGCCCGGCCAGCCAGACACGTCACACATATACACACACACTTCACCCAGACAAAGTGGACAATGTCCTCGTGACCCTTTGAACTCTGGTTGTCCTCTGAGTGACCGGCGCGCGAGGTCCATATCCCCGCAGCAGCAGCAGCAGCAGCAGCGCGAGCTTGGGTTTCACTGATGCACAGGCTGAACACAAAACGCTTACTATATTATCTTATCTCTTGAAAATGATCAGCAATGCTGACACACACAAACCATAATAACAGCATTAGCATCAGCACATAAATAAACAGTTGGTATGACTACCACGTTGTACTTTGTGTGTTATACTCGCAGTTAACTCACATACAAACCCTATATCAATAATGTCTACTAATTGAAAATACCATAATTAGATTAAATGTTATTGTAATGTTAAAACATCCTGTTATAATACTCTTATATCATAAACCTTTGTGTATTTTCTGCATGTGTTCATTGCCATGCAATGTAATAGCATGTGGAGAAGCCAACACCTGCTGTAAACTGCCAGCACCTTCAATGTTATTTCCCTGTCGTACTGACTATACTGAGCTGGATTAGACATAGTAAATTTGCCAGTAAAAGTGTGAGAGGCAGTAGGTTTAAATTAAATATGGTTTATTTCAGTGCAATAAACTATGGTCACTGGTGTTTTGCAGTGAGGTTCAGTTTAATAACAGAAATTGGCTCATATGTTCTGATTGAAATATCATTTGGTAAAGTTTAAGCAGTGTAACAGGCAGAGGATTTGATTTGACTTGTCTAGTTATTGTATAGACGTCCTCTCTGGCTCTGACCATGCCAGAGTTACTGATTCGTTTTCTGCAGAGAGAATGTCTGCTGTTAGGTGAACTATGCTGGCAGATGTTCTATGTTAAACACAGTAGAAATGGTTTCACTGAGGCTTAGATGGCTCGTTTTACCGACCAACATGCACTAAATACACACACTGTCTGGGAGAGTACAACAGTTCAGTGCTTTTCATATTTTGGTCAACGAGTATTACAGCTCTTTATTTAGTCTGTGATTGATATTGTTCACTTCAGCCACATTTTAAAGTGTTTTAAAGTTTTCAGGAGTTTTAAAAAGCTGCTGAGTGTTAAACAGCTTTTTGACCACAAACTAAACAAAATCTGTATCATTTTAACTGCAGTTAGAATATGGAAATCTCTCAAACTCAGGCATCTTCACAACATTTTAACATCAGGGCACAGCTTGATATTGTAATTTAAGTGTTCTATAGATTACAATGACTTATGGCCACATTTATATTACTTTAAAAAATAAAATAAAAAATCTGCTGTGTAGTAAGGGCTTTTATCCATGAACAGTCTGAGTAGACGCAGATTGTGTGGCTCCATCAAGCAAACTGGGGAGCTAAGGAAACATTATAATGACAGCAAAAAAGAGGAAAGATCCAGGGAGAGTGGAACTGATATAGGATTTGATACACAGACTCTGAAATTATATCCAACTCAAGAGTTAGATGCTCTGTAGTTTCTCCATTTTGTATTTTATGGTAAAAATCTAAAAAAAAAAATCAGAGTTGCTGACCTCTCTTATCTGAAAGCGTGGAATTTGTTTGGATCTAAACGGGCAGCGAGTTGTTTCATGGTACAAATATTCAGTGGGATGGTGGAAATCTATATATATAATGAGGGGAGTATGTTCAGAAGTGTGTGCCAACTGGGTCAGTGCCTCCTCCTGTCTGTCCCAGCATTCCTGGCACAGTTTGGGTTCTGTGCTTTTAAGCCCCTTTCAGTCTGCCTTCAGGCCAACGGTCGGCTGATTTAGTATTGATATCAAAACAAATAATAAATCTGATATCTGTTTTGTGGATTTCCAGCCTCTTGCAGCATTTTGTATCTGCTCGCTTATTTTGGAATATTCAAAATGATTTCCATTCCAACTGCTGGTTTCTTTTGCTGATGCTTGGTGTGCAAACAGCTGAGTGTCTGAAATGTGGCCTGTAGCTACAAACACATGCAGGAGCACTTTTATATACACACACATTTCCCCACAGAGTGCATTCATTTGTATCATTTCACACACAAAAATCTGGAATTCTTCATCTGCCCCATATTCCAGCCTGTGTGCATGTATGTGTGTGTGTGTGTGTGTGTGTGTGTGTGTCAGAGTCACAATGAAATATGCACACCAGAGTGCACACTGAGGCCTACTACAATAACACGCGCACACTCAGACACACAGAGGCTCCCTGGCTGAAATGCATCCCAACCCGGGAATCAACAAATCATAAATCATTAGCTTTCCATCCAGTTTGGACGTCACAGATCAGGTTTACCATTCCTCTGCAGCTGGAAGGGAGGCTACAGGGAGAAAGAGGGAGGGAGGGAAGATGAGAGAGACAGATGGACAGAATGAAAAAGAAAGAAAGAAAGAAAGAAAGAAAGAAGCACAACTGTAGGCCAAAGAAGTTATTTTAGTTAAAGTCATGGTTAAGTTTTAGTCAGTGTAGCAGTGTTTGTATGTGTGTGTGTGTGTGTGTGTGTGTGTGCAGTAGGCATGGTTATAATATCAGCAAAGAGGGAACAATGTAAAACACCAGCAGCCTAAATAATAAGTCATTGCACTGTATCTTTTTAATGGCGCAGTAACGTTTTTGCGCACATTTGTGACGTCTGACACATCATTAATATTTCATTTTTTTAATGACAATAAAATATTTAAACAACAACAACAACAACAATAATAATAATAATAATTTGTTGTCGTTGTTGTTGAAGACAGAATGAGTAGCTGTTATTATTCGTTTGGTTGCCGTTTAAAATATTCCATTATTAGCAGTGTATTTTATGGTATGTGGTTGCTAATTTCCATCCTAAACAAAGGTCAATTAACAGACCCGAGAGATGAGACACGTGCAGTGGGAGAGAGAGAGAGAGAGAGAGAGAGAGAGAGAGAGAGAGAGAGAGAGAGAGAGAGGAGGGGACAGCATATTTTATAACAGCTCCTTCAGACTCTTTTGGAGTCCACTTTCTCTGTCTTCATCAGTGCAATAAATTATGTTTACAGTAGGTGGCGCTCTGAGCTCACCCCCGGCACCTCCAGCAGCAGAATAAAGGTTGAGAGAGAGGCGGGGGGGGGGCAGCTTCCCCCGCCCATCCCTTCATCATTAGAAACCTCAGAGCATGAATTACCTCTCCAAAGTCATCGGCGAGAATTTACGACTGGTCAACAAAAGCACGTGACTGCACCTCCTCCCTCTCTGTTTCTCTCTCTCCTCCCTCACCCCTCACCTCCCCCATCACACACACACACCCCTACATCCAACACACACACACACGCCACCCCACCCCCATATTTGGACGGCGCATACATAGCTAAAAACGAAGTACAGTGCAACGCCATAATTCACTAATACATCATAAATCGTTGAAAGTACCCGCGTTATAACGACCAAGAGAAATCTAACAAATCAAGCGCCCCTTAGTACTTAACTGTAAGCCTGCAACTCTCTAAAACAACCTAAATGAGCTCTTACTTTGTAAACTCGTTCTCGGGGCGCTACCCAAATGGCCCCGACTATCAACTGCTAAATTATGGAGCCAGCAGCGGCGCAATGAACGGCGGGACGTACAGGGACTCTTCCTCCGCCACCATGCACCATGCGACGGGCTCTTATGGCTACAGCTACAATGGCATGGACCTGACGGTCACCAACCGGGGAGGGGGGAGCAGCAGCGCCGCCAACGCCGGAGGACACTTCGGGGGCGGATCAGTCGTCGGGGACTCCCGGGGCTTCGGCTCCCCGGCCCCGGAGAGGGGCTTCAGACAGCCGTCCAGCTGCTCCCTTGCCTCCGCGGCAGACTCGCTCTTGTCACCCGGCGGTGGAGACACCAAGCTGGGTGCCCAGAGCTCGTCTCCCCGGTCGGAGCAACCAGGAAACGGTAATCTCAGCTCTTCAAACCTGTCGACCAACTCCTCCGGTGGCGGCGGCGGCGGCGGGACGGCGCAGCGCTTCACGGAGCTGGAAGACGCGTCGCCAGAGAACGACGAGTTGCACCACAACCCGGACGCTGGACACGGCAGCAACGCGCCCTCCAGGACCGGACACACGCAGCCCGTGCAGAAACAGGAGGGCGGCGCGGCGGGATCAGCCGCGGGCAGCACGACGGGCAGCGAGGCTCAGTCACCACAGATATTCCCCTGGATGAGAAAGCTGCACATTAGCCATGGTACATGCTGCTCTCGTGTTTACAGCTTGTCAGCTCCGTATCATAGATGTTCCAGGGAGATGGTATTCACAATGCTGGCTCGATAGATTGTAGTCTAGCCTAAATGTTTGGACACATGGGGTTGGTGACAGTTAAGTTGCTGAGGAAGCTACATGGGGAGCCACGGTGCCCTGAGCTTCTTTGTGTACCAGCTAAAGATTCAGCAGACTTATTGCTGCTTTCACATGATCTGAGTACACTGGCTGCTTGATAATAGCTGAACAGCACACAATTAGCCACGGTTCACAACAAGCCTTTTCCATGGCGTCAATTTAATATTTTCATATGACTGTTAAAATCAGTCAGTGAGGTGTGTGAATCTCCCAGAAAAACACCAAATGTTCACGTTTTGTTTTGATGCAGATACAGAGTTGTGCGTTTTGTTTTGTTTTTTATTTATTTATTTTTTATTTGGAAATCAGAAAGTTACTGAACAGGACAGCTGGCACCCTCTGGTTAACCATCTGAAGTGAGGTATAAGCGTGTTTTCTCAGTGCATCAGGGCGCAATTCGTTCTACATTTCCCTCCCTGTAGAAGCCCGGGACGCCGGAGGGTTGCCCTCTCTGCCTTTTCTCCCTCTTTTTTTTATTTCAGAAAATTCCACAAAAGCGTCATAAATCTGTCAGAGAGAGAGGCGAGCCGAGTAAAGCCCAACAGGGCTGAGGAGCACAGACAGGGCCGGGTAAGGAGGAGGAGGAGGGGGGGGGATAAAAGAAGGAGAAAAAAGAAAGAAAGGCCAGGAAGGCTTTGGAAGCTGTTGCTCCTTTGACAAGTGAAGCGTTTTTACGTGTGGGAACTTTATTAGGGAGGTGAGGCAGAGGACGGGGCAATAAAAACCTGAAGGGAGCGAGACAGAGTGAAAAGTGGGAATACAGAGAGGGTAACGGTGGTGAGGGGTGGTTAAGAAAGAAAATAGTTAAATGACAAATAAAAGCATTTTTTAGCACAGGCTGTGGAGTGGAAATGGCAGAAATAAAATGTGTCAAGAAAGACTGCCGCTGATTCCGATAAAACTGTGGCTGAAATCTGTCCTCTGTACTGTGTGTGTGTGTGTGTGTGTGTGTGTGTCTTTGTGAGACATTATGTTCCGTCAGAGTGGCGCTGATCCAACTGAGTATACTTGGTTCTGTTATAGTGTAGGTGTTTGTGAGGTGTTGATGGTGTTTTCTCTGGCCGGTGTTTGTGTGCCTTTCTAGATAATCACCCCGTTTATATCACGTCTGCCTTTTGTCCGCTCCAAACCCTCAGATATGACGGGTCCTGACGGGAAACGGGCGCGGACCGCGTACACCCGGTACCAGACCCTCGAGCTGGAGAAGGAGTTCCACTTCAACCGGTACCTCACGCGGCGGCGGCGGATCGAGATTGCGCACGCGCTCTGCCTCACGGAGCGGCAGATCAAGATCTGGTTCCAGAACCGGAGGATGAAGTGGAAGAAGGACAACAAACTGAAAAGCATGAGCCTCGCCGCTGCCGGTAGCGCCTTCCAACCATAAAAATTAAAACCCATTTTAAAAATCCATCCGTCCATTTGTTTGGAAAGGCACAGGCTTCCCAGGAGGAAACTAAGAGACAGAACAGTAGAAAAAAATGAAGAAGAGAATGGAGCAAAAGAAGAAGACGTGATGAAGAAATGTGTCTATCACAAACAGATTCCAGATCTAGATTTCAAAAACACTTCCTATTATCAACCGAGTACTGTACAACAGCGCAGCACTTTTTATTTGTTCGGCATGTTGGTCTTTGGTGTTTTAGGGCAATTTAAAAAATGACTGTGGTACCTGCTCTTGTAAAAGAAAAAAAAAAACAACAACAATAACTTAGTGTTCTTATATGTTCTCGTCGTTTTGAAAATAGTTGTCCGGAAAAGAGGAGTCGAGGATGAATATGCTACCTAACATTTCTACCTACGTCCTACCTTGCAACCTCGCTACCTACCTGTTGTTTGAGGTCTAAATATCGTCTTATGTGTCAAGTGCGATGTTTTGTAATTGACAAAGTGCTTTCTAGAAAAGTTAGCATGTGAGCTCTTATTGTAAGTTATTTACTGCCAGTAACAAGTGTATAGCCAACATGCCCCCCCCCCCCCCCCCCCAGTTACTTTTCATTCAAATCTGCTCCCATTTTAATTGAGGATGCAGGGAAGGTATGAGTGTATGTGCGTGTGTATGTGTGTGTGTGTGTGTGTGTGTGTGTGTGTGTAAGTGTAAAAACAAATCAGCCCTGCCGGCCTCTCCGTATCCACCCATTATGTTGTGTATAGCTCTATTATTCGAAAAAAATGTAACTGTATATTATTGTTATTATTATTGTAATTATTGGATCTATGTTCCAGAAAGGATGTATATAGATACTGACATTTTTAAATGTACCCAGTTCACTATTTGTAGTCGCAGTGTGTGTGTGTGAGAGAGAGAGAGAGAGAGTGTGTGTGTGTACACGCATGTAAGGGAAATGGCTACCGTCCTGTAAGGCCTGTAAGCTTCCTGCCAATGAGCTTTTTGTATTTGTTTGTAACTTGGAGTAAAACAGATAATAACGAAAAAAAAATAATAATAAAGTTCCTCATACTCGTCATCGAAACCAGACGGAGTTAACTATGTAGTCATGTACCAAACTGTCGCGCAGATGCCTTAGCTGGGGTGGGAAACCATGAGAGTCACACGGGCCAAAGGTTTAGAAACCTTCAGCCTTGTGCTGGGGCAGCAGTTAGAACACAGATATGTGTGCTAGTTACTGTAGTGAGTTTATTGTGAATCATATTTCATATGCAAATTTGTATCTGATGGTATAAGCTCATATGGCATCAACTGTGAACTGCCGAACTCTGAACTCTGAGTCCTGAAGTCTGCAAGCGCAGTAGTTCACAAGCCCTGTGGGTCTGAGCTCATCCAAATCCAATTCTTGCAGAAAGTTTTCACCCTCCGCCACACTTTGCAAATTTTTTGTGCACAATTTGAGCTAAATTTCATGCAAAATAGCGTTAACAACTGACTATCTACAAAATCATTCAAGCAGTAAAAACCCAACTGTAAAGACGCATCACACCAAACACCCGTCCAGAGGCCCGTCCTGTGTCTGCCAGGCCTCACTTGAACCTTGAACGCCACAGTCCCAAGGCGACAACATCCTGAACCTTCAGCAGCCAAGCTCACTAATCACTAAATATGCTGGACACACACACACACACACACACACGCACACACAGACAACGGACGCACACACGCCAATTTTCATCTGTGCTGAACAAGCCTGACAAGACAACAAACTACCCGCGGTGGACAAATTGGTCACTTTTCTCTAAGTGGCCTTCCTTTTCCGCTCTAACGGCCACGACGCCCGGCTAAATCAGGTTACCCTCTCCCGGTTTACTACTGTAAACAACCAACTGAACTTTTAAACTCACCGACTGATGCTGTTACTGTTTCTCTGTTCATACACGGCTGTGTTTCTGAGCTGATGGGGCCGCGGGGGGGGCAAGGTCCTGCTCCGAGCCTCATCTGGACACAACCTCTATCTCCTGAGTCCTCATGTGTGTATGTACGCTGAGATATATTTTTAAAGCTATACCCTTCTGCTTTGGGCCAAACTATAAAAAAAGAAGGCAGCGTTGACATTTACATGTCAAACGGATGAGGGTTTTTATCTCCAAGTTGGATCGTAAAGATCGGGTCTGGCCTCAGACTGATACCTCTCACTGGCTCTCCCCTGGTCACGTGGGGTCCATAAAGTTAGTTTTATGGTTTTGGGGAGTTGACAATGTACTATATATTTCACATTCTAGAAAGCAAGTGACGGTTTAACGGCTTCCCAGGGATCCTAAAGAGGTCAGTAAAGTAGAGACAGAGCGGCAGAGGGAGGGAGTGTGTGTGTGAGAGAGAGAGCAGGCCACTACTACTGGACGCTAGTCCTGCTCCGGTTCATACGCGGATCCCGGCGAGCTCTGGTCTGTGCAGTTCTGGACGCTGGGAAAACCCGGTGGAGAGAGAGGGAGCCAGGACGCACAGTAAGTAGTGTTTGAAAGCTGCCTGTAAGTGGAGGCTAAGTAGAGAAGGAAGGGGTGGGGGTGGTAAAGGGAGAGAGAGAGAGAGAGCTGTGTAATTACCATGTCACTCACTCACTCTGTAGTGCTGCTGTATTAACGCGCTCGCGGAATGCCGCGAAGCTCCGGTGTATTTCAGATATTTGAGAGTCGTTGTTGTGACTGGTCCGGGCCGCGCGGACGATGGTGGCGTCATAGATGGAGTCAGATGTTCTACGTTTGTATAACCCCCCATATGTGTGTGTGTGTGTGTGTGTGTGTGTATGCGTTTTGCAGTGTGCGTAATGATGGCGCACACACGCACAGGAGGGTTGTTGTATGTGGCTCGCAGTAAACAGAGTGGTTCGTACAGTGGTTGTGTATCAGTGTGTGTGTGTGTGTGTGTGTGTGTGTGTGTGTGTGTGGAGCAGACTCAATTTTTGCAAAAGTAAAATGAAGAGGAAAAAGTCGGAGAATTCGCTGAGTTGTTCCATGAGGTTTTTCTTTATAAAGTTCTCAGGGATTGTTGCACTTGAGTACAACACTGATGAATTTACCAAGCAGCAGTTTTTGTTGTTCTTTACCTGATTTCAGGTGTGAAATCGATCTGACTCAGATGTTTTCGTCCCCTCTGGATCAGAGGGACATATAGCCTGTAGCAATCAAGTTGTGACGTTGTTGTGGAGTCCTTTGTCGCAGCCTTTTTGGAAAGATTACGTTTCATATCATTTTCATTTACGCACGGCGATGGCGTACGGTTTTCAATAAAGGTTAAAGAGTTGCAGGAATGCCCATATGTGCTAACATTAACCAAGAAGTAATTGGACAAGGACACACACGTGCACATACACACATACACACACACACACACACACAGAGAGAGAGAGAGAGAGAGAGAGAGAGAGAGAGAGAGAACCTGTAGTAATACACGTCCTTGGGTACAAGAAAATCTTTGTCCGTCCCTCGCCCTTGTATTTTCCAGGCAGGATGGGTGTGAGTGAAAAGGCGTCGCGGATACAAACATTCCCAAGGCCCATCATCAGAGTCCTTGCAAGTTATTTTATAACAGAGCTTTGACCCGTTTGACTCCCGCAAAAGGCACACAAATGAACATACAAACTCCCAGTGTAAACCACATTAGTACAAAAATTCAAGACGCAATTTAGACTATTTTGTTGTCTTGAAAATGTATTATATCAGGTGATACTGACTTTTATGAAGGCAATGAACCAAATGTTGAAATTATTGACACATATGTCACATGGTGAAAAATGTACTGATCACATGCGAACACCAGAATCAGTGACACAATAACTCAATCAACGCTCAATTTAATACGACACACTATTAATCAGGAATCAAACCACGTGACACAAAAACATTCTGTGTGACAGTAAAACCGTCTTTGTGTCAGCTTTTCACTCATGCTAATGAAATTCAGTCTAACCCTCAGGTCAGCTTTAACACCCAAAACACACATCTGAAAAATGTAAAAGAAGCCACTGGGATGAACAGAATGAACAATGAATGGATTTTTTTTACAGTAATACTAATGAAGCCACGTGGCAACAGAAATAACCATTAAAACAACCAAATTAACTTCTATGAGGCGACATTCAAAGCAATTAACAGCAAAACACTGGTGAAACACAACACTAATTAAACACTAGCACTAGTAAAATTCCTGACAGTCATATATCCGTTCGACCCTGTATATACGAGGACAGGGAAGCATTCGAAAATCTGAAGGAACATGTTTGAGAATGTGAGTGTTTTATCCGCTGAAATAAATACATGGTTGCAGTCAGCAGTAAAGTACTTGTTTTTGTTTCAATCCGTATTTAGCAACAAAAAATCACAATTATTGCTCGCCAATCCCGCCAAGGAAATCAATAACTTGATTTCATATTAATAAAATACCAATGAAATAACTGTAGGGTGGGTAATGAATAAAAGGTGGAGGTGTTAACAGTAGGCTACAGTGTCTTACTGTTTCCTCTGACCCTGTAAATCTTTATTAGTTCTCCTCACTATTTCCCTCTGATGTCTGAAGCGGGACTGAAGCTGTCAAACAGCCGGGCTACCAGTCACGCGGCACCGTCCCCTCTTTGTGCACGCTCGTTCCTTATTGCTTAGATCCATCATGTAAATTGTTTAATGTCTCGAGTCACACATTCACATTCCGGTAAGCTGGTATATACCGCGCGGAGTTTCAAACTCAAAAATAAAAATAAAAAAATTAAAAATTAAAAACGTTAAATCACTGCGACGTCACAACTCCCAGCCAATCCCCGGTGGTTAAACTGTCGATCAAAGGAGGCGAGTCACAATAAATTAATAGAGCTCGTTTTGTGTAAAGGCTGACCGCAACATGGCGCCTGAAGAGGCCGACAAACACAAAGTATGGAGAGATGGGTGATTCCCAGCACTGGGATTCAGCAGAATACTTAGGATATTATTAATATTAGACAGTGCATCTTTCAATTTATTGTTAAGCTGGAAGAAACATTTTTACACAAGAAAATATAGTATAATACAGTGTAATGAGGTTTCATTCGCAGAGAAAGGCCATGAGATACGGTTGAAGCCAGCAGTGGACCTTCATCTATTTTAATGATGTTTTTCTGTCGACGTATGGGACAATTTACAGAGGCATTTATTGTAATTTTCTTTCATGTCCTCTTTTGTGTTAAAATATGAATTATTATTAGATTTTATCGCATGATCTTTTTTGACAAACGTCTTCCTGTCCTGTATTTTCAAATGGAAATAATTCTTCTATTTTTTTTTTTTTTTTTTTTTTTTACAATCCATTCAACTCTCTCAATGAAGTACTCCTTTTTTTTCTTCCTTGTTTTTCAAACCTTTAGTCGCCTACTTCACATGTGAGTGTATTTCTCCTCGTCACAACCACACAGTTAATCCGGTGTCCTCTGCACTCCGCTAACAGCAGAGGATTTTGCTTTCGGAAGTCCCTCTCTGCTCTCAAACTCTCATTTATTATCTTCACTTTACATGTGAAACCAGCCTGCTCCAATGCATTTTCAGTCTGGGGATTCCTGGCGCTGCCCTCCGCCATTGCAATGATTTTTCACAAACTTCACAAGAATGTTATTTAGAGCCATGTTCTGGGATACCATAAATTACTTAGACACCAGTGGAGAAAAAAACAAGAAGGAAGATGCACAGGTTTCTCTGCTAAATGATGGAAAACAGGCTAATTTCATTCCAACAGATGCCACTAACTCTCAATTAAAATATTTTACTTTTTCATAATAATGTAACATATGTTGTCATCATATATCGGAACAAAATCATTTGTCCGTAATATTAGAGGTGACTTTGTTCGAGAAAAAACAAAAAACCTTTCAACTGTGTCCCGTGGGATTTTTTACTTTATTTTATTTTTCTGTATTTGTAATTATCATGTTCCTGCACTTTGGTCGTTTATCTTGGTGACCGTATTTTTATTCCACTTTACAATAAACCATTAATAATACTACTATTACTACTACTACTACTACTACTACCAATAATAATAATAATAATATAATAATAATGATAATAATACACCTTGCATGTTGCACGCAGTATCCACTACATGTTTTTAATGTTTTTTTGTAGTCAGCCTCTTTTCCAACATGACAAAAATGTGTATTTCCGAGGTAAGATAACGGTTCATACCCCACCCATATATATACAAGTGTGTGTGTGGTGTGTGTGTGTGTGTGTGTGTGTGTGTGTAGGGGGTCTTGGAGGAAGTTTCAGTTCAGTAAACAGGAAGGCGTAAAAACTCCCCATTTCATTTTTCATCAACTTCCTTCTTTTAATGATGACCCCCCCCCCCCCCCAACACACACACACACACACACACACCACCTCAGCGCTTCACAGACATATACATGCATGACACAAAATGTAGTGTTCCTTTTCTTGTCGGGATACAGTAAGTGAGAGGGGCTGTGACATGGGAAGGCGCAGCAGCAACTCTGTATGGGCTCTTTTGTTTTTGCTCTGTGTGTCATTGTCATCTGTTTCCCGTTTATGTACACAGGGCAGCTCCAGCCCGCAGAGCCGCCTCTCCTCAGCATTATGTGTATAATGTGTATTATGTGTACGGGCTTGCTGCTCCTTTGAACCTGTCGAGGCTGTCAGAAGGCGCTGAGCTCGGCTTTACAGTCTCTGTGTTGGTGATGATGAGTGGGGTGAGTAACTAATGCGACTGGCCCTTTTTCATTGCAAAGGTGTGTGTTTGCCTGAGTGTGAGAGATTCGCGGGCTTTGTGTGGGAGTAAGTGGGGTGTGTTTTGTTGTGTTTGGTAAGTTTATTTGGCAGGGCACGGGACAGCTGAGAGAGAGGGAGGTGAATGACCCAAGTACGGTTAGATCCTGGGTGTGTGTGTGTTTTACAGAAACCACTGGTGTGGAACACTGGCACTGCTTTTTGATCATTTCAGGTGATTTCTTTAAAATTACTGCGCATTTATATTCAGGGACACTGTGAAGCCTGGTCTATAAAAAGGGGGGGGGGGCAGAAAATCATACTTTGTCCCCTGAATCCACTCTCTCTCTCTCTCTCTCTCTCTCTCTCTCTCTCTCTCTCTCTCTTGCCTCTGGACTATTTTCCCTTTTCGCAGCGCCTCTCGTGATTGCTTTACGTTTAAATCGGCATTTGCGAAGCGTTAATGTCCTCTGCATACTGATAGGGGTGAACCGCGCGGCCACACTTCATGAATAATGCAAGGGAGAAGTCACCAAGAGGTCAGCAGACAGGCTCGAGCCATGCACTGCAGGAGAGGAGCGCTGCGCAGGCGCGGGAGGCGAAGGAGAGTTCACAGCACGGCGCTGTCCCTCATGCGTGTGTGTTTACTTCACTAACATGGAGGAAAGGAATTAACAACTGTTCAGTTTTATTTGTCTGTTAGTGTTTCCCACTTCCGGCTCAGGAGGGTGAAAAATTTACCTCGGGAAAACAAAAACATCCCATATTTAAATATATATATATATATATATATATATATATATATGTGTGTGTGTGTGTGAGAAAATGTTGTTGCTTAAACAAGCCCTGCTTGATTTGGTCCTTATTTCAGTGTTTATTTAAGTGTTTGCCTTCGACAAAAGCCTTTATCAGTGGCGCTTTGTGAGAGTGCATAATGCCTGGGTAAGACCAGCACAGGTTTTGTTTGTCTTGGCGATGGGTTATGACAAGTCGACAACCCTGCAAATATTTAAAGTTACTGAGGGCATGGGCGGGTATTGTGTTTGTTTTGTTTTTTTTTTTTTTGTTTGTTTTTTTTCAGGATTTGCCGTGTTCAGTTTACGCCTGGGTAACACAGAGAACGCCTGCGGTCTTACTAAAATATAGATAATAACAACAATAATAACGGAATGATCCTAATAGAACAGATGTTGCTATAGTAGCAGTAGTAGTTGTGTGATAGCTGAACTATAAGGAGTGGAGTAGGTAGGCTATGAACAGCTGAAGCTTTCTAAGCATTTAATATCAAATGTTTGTTTTCCTGAAAGGCGCCACGGCCTCTGCTCCGTTTTATGAGGCCGTTCCACCCCAAACAGGAATGAGTGAGTTTCAGTGATAGCCTTCTCCAGTTTGTTTTAATCACCAGTCCATGGTTTCAATGTGTGCCAGAGGATTCTATTTTACCGGAGAATGCAGCTCTCTCGCGCCGCCACCAGAGCCCGCTTTAGACCAGGAGGACAGCAAGAACCAACCCGAGATCCCTCGCGAGCCCGCTGTATTCCTACCTCCCTCTCTGCACGCGCCCCCGTCTTCCTGAGTCCTAACCGACGATAACCTGTAACAACCTCCCGTCTCTCGCTGGCTGTTAAAATACACAACTGTCAGAACTGTCGCCGTCTTTTGCAGTTGAGTAATGGTGAGTGAACGGAGACACACGAACACGTCTGTATCTGTAAGCTACAGAGATAAAATGCCTTTTTAACGAGGCGCTGCTGACTAGTTTTTGCTTCATTTAAGCTAACTTCATGTTATGTTATTTATTTCCTCTGCGCTGTTAGCTAACCCCTGAATCCGCTAAACAGTAACAGGCTCAATCAGAAGCACTGGGCAATCTACAAGTGAACGCAGTCCTAGCAAAGACTACTGTCAGTGTTTCTCTCTCTCTTATTTCCCTTTGTCTTCCTGCCGGAGGCGAAGCGGAGGGGGCAAGACGAATCCAGGGTTATTATCACGAGAACGGCCCGACTGGATGTCCAAGCTAGGTTTACTAGCAGCCTACAGCAGAGGGTTCACGGAGTTGAAGGGTCAAAAGTTCACCGTCGTGCGTGAGTTCCGCCCTCGCCTCTCCTCACTCACTCGACTCTAGACCAATTGCTGTATGTCAAAGGCAAAAAGAGGGAGGGAGGGAGTAAGAGGAGCAGAGGTACGGAGGGGGTACAGATGAGAGAAATGATAGCAGGAGGCAAAGGAGAGGTGAGGGCCTGACCTTCCCTTCCTGTCCCTGGTAACAAAAGCAAAGCTCCTCCTGTCAATGTACAGAGAGAGGAGAGGGAGAAGGAGATGAAGGGGAAAGAAAGGCAGGAAAAATGGAAAGGTGGGAGGTGGTGCTGGGAGGGAAGGTATTCGGTGACATAGGAGGGAGGTGGGTGGATGTCTGGGTGGGGTGCAGGTGTTCGGCTCCATATTTTGTTCACACCGGCCAACATTTGTGTCCCATAAGATTATTTTTGTCCTTTTTTTAAAAAAAAAATTGGCCACGAGCAAAGAATGTTTTACTGAGGTGAATTATGGTTACCATAATAAAAAACATGAACAAGAATTACCTTTTTTATTATTAACTTTAAACCTTTAACTGTAGAAACTACATGCCTGGTCCAGATAAGTTTAGAATAATAAAAAAATCAATACTAAATAAAATAAAGTAAAATAATTGTATCCCTCGCTTCATCATAATTTACATTAGCAACACGTGTTCTAATTGGTAGGCCTAGCTACTGACAGAAATATCAGAGTGTAGCTGGAAAGAAACCTTCCTGTGTTAAAATGCAAGAATATTCATTTCCATGTTAAAGATTGAGCAGTATTTATCGTTAATACGTTCTTAATAAAAACAAAAGTATGACGGGAGCACTGTGTGTGTTCATGTGCAGAACCAGAGATTAGTGGTTGTAAAGTGGTGGTTTTATGCTTGGAGCGAACAGCTGTTTATATATACCCAAACCATTTTAGCAAAGCAGAGCTCTTCCTCTCCTCGGCCTTATCAACAAAACCCTGTCAAACCCTGTCTCTTATCTCTTTCACCATCCAAAAATTATTACTCTCCTTATCTGATTTTCCACTGCAAGATTAATGTCTGGCCTCGTTTACTTTTCGTTTAGAGGAATGAGCCTCAAACCATTTTTTCACCCCCTGTCTCCTTTCCTTCTTTCTTTCTTTTCTTCTTTCTTTCTTTCATTCTTATTATTAGGCCGCAAAGTAACGAATTAAATTATTATTAAATAACCTACACTAAATTTTACGTATCTGAGCCTCTGTGCAGCTTCGTATCGCTGTGTTATTTTTGCTGATTGCTGTTGTATGATATGTTGTAAATAACTTGGCAACATGTTCAGTCGATATTTAGACAAAGTTAGTCAGATGTAAAAGAAACGAATAAATAAGCAGACTTAATCTGAAGCAGATCCTGATTTAGGTATGGGCTATTTACATTTTTTAAATAGAAAAAAAAAAAAACAGAATTTCTGGAATCTGTGAGCCTGTTTGATCTGACCAACGGTTTAATCTCAGCTCCTGTTAGGTTAGGTATGGAGTAAGAGGCTGGCTGGAAGGAGTGGATTAGTAGTGGATGATAATTCAGCAAATAAATTCTCCGTTTATTGACGTAAACACGCTGGCCGGGGCTGGCGCGGCTTCGCCTGATCCAGTTTACCCCCTCATATCCCCAAAAGGTAATGAGTGAATAACTATGTTACAGGTTCCGTCTTTCTCCCGGGTTCATCCCGAGTTCACTGAATGAATTCAATTTGGATTGTAGTGCACTTGCGCCTGTAATGACAGGCAGTTTGCCGCGAGTTTAAATAATCATGATCATTTGCGCGTGCGTGGCCTTTCTAAAACGTCACATATGAATATTTATTTCTTTATATAGATAAATCCTATTACTCAGGAAAAAAGATACACATTCACAATGAAATGGAAGTGAAGAGAAAAGACAACAATTCGCATCTGTTTTCTGTGACCGACATGTTATTGATAAAAGGTAGAAATATGAGGAAAGTAACAGTAGTGGGGGAAGTGTGGACATATGGCTGCAGTTAACTCGATCCAAATTCATTGCCGGTTTGCAAAGAGTCGAATAACATCAATATAAATCCACCTGATACGTCTGCGTCTGATCCTGGCGCAGCTCAGAGTCTGCTGAGAACACAGAACACGGTTGTTTATACGAACTAAGCTCCAATACGACACTTTTGTTGCTACGAAATATTCATGTATAAGACTCTGAAGTGATGTTGCGGTTACGCTGCGGGTTCACATATCAGCGTGCACGGTGGTGTCATTTATATTTATACAACAAAAGGAAAAGGAGAAATGATCCTGGAAGAAAAGAAAAATCTGTGTGTGTGAGAGAGAGGACGACCCCCCCTCCCTGCTGCATATCTGCTGACCATTATTCTTCGAAGTAATGACTCCAACTCAATTTAGTATGACGGAGAGAGGAGAGAGAGAGAGAGAGAGAGAGAGAGGGGTAAAGAACAAAATGATAGAAAGAGGGGATGAGGGAGAGAAGGGAGTGTGTGTGTGTGAGAGAGAGAGAGAGAGAGAGGTGGAAATGGCATAAAGAAAGGGGGTGGGGAGGGGAGGGGGTGAGGGAAAGGGCTTGGCTGTGCTCGGGGTGAACGGGAGGTCAGTGCGTCTCACCAATATTAAAATGTGTACCGGGGACGCGGGGTGACACGCCTCGCCCGTTAAACAAAGAGTGTGCCAAACTGGCAGATTAATTTGAAAACTTGAGTCCATGCACACACACACAACACTTAATGCCTTAAAGAGCCCACAGTCTCCACAGCAGCCCTGCTCGGTCTTCCTCAGCCCCAAACCGCTCGATGTAGCCTAACACCGGGAAACACGGGGAACGGCCACCGGTGAGGGGTTTTTTTTCCTCCTCCATCATTTCTCGCCGATTTGGTCGGGTTTTCACGCACGGAGTGCTCGATGCTGGTGTGGCAACGTTACGCTGCGGTGTTGCCTTTGTTTTCGCTGGATTATCACCGATAAATTGGGTCTACCTATGCAGCGTGTTCCCGTTCCTTTTAACCCGGAATCTGAGCTATACTGTTCGGATACAGTCATGTTTACGCTTTATAGGAGACCGGAGGGCTCGCGTCTCTGCGCGTGTGCATGCCTGCATGTGAGCGGGAGTGTCCGCGGAAATGACAACGACTTTTTTTTTAAAAGATACCACGAAGAATCCCGAAGAGGTCAAAAAAACCTGTGGCGTCGAAAGAAGAGAGAGGGAGAGGGGGGACTGAGGTGTGAATGCTGAAGTAGGAATACTTCTTTTTATGTAGAGAAAAAAGGAAAAAGAGAGGAACCCAGCTGCCGCTTTTTGGAGATGTAAGAGGAAGAGCAAGAAAAAGAAAATGTAACAATAATAACAACAGTAAAAAAAAAAAAAATGTGGGAATCAATGTGACGACGTTTCCAGAGAGGAAAGGCTGGTCCGCGAGCTACAGAGGAGTGAGTACACAATAAATAGAAATCCCCTTGTAGGAGAAGAAGCTGCCTCATTTGCATATCATTGTGTGTGTGTGAGTGCGTGTGTTTGTGTGCCCGCTTTCCTGCTCGTACCGTGTGTGGCAGGTGCTTTGCCCATGGTGGGAGGGAGGGGAGACCACGTGTTGCAGGAGCTGCCGCAGAACCCCCTCCTCCTCTTCCTCCTCTTCCTCATCTTCCTCCTCTTTCCAAGACAGTTTAGATTCTAACGACTTCATCAATTCATATTTTTAATCGACTGGCTGTGCACGTCACGCGGTCTGGAACAGCGTGTTTCCTCTTTGCAAGTTCCATTTCCGTCGCTGTACTGTTATTATCGTGCTGTTTAATTAGTTTGTGTAATTATACTATAGACGTTCTGGTAATAATTGAGGTTGCCTTAGAACCCATGTTCGCCTCCTCTTGTCAGCCACACGTTGGTAGATACTAATTTGATATGTGTCTACCACCACAACAACACGTACACACCTTTCACCACTGTATGGCTACTAACGGTGAAGGCCAGGTCGTGGCCTGTCAGGTTAAAGGTCATGCTGGACAACTTTCTCCTCCTTCAGTCTGAAACTCAAATCAAAAACAGATTTCCACAATGCTCTTTATATCATTTCATTCAGGATAGTAAATAGCTCCATTGCTAAGGATTGTCTGCTGTAAAAAAAATATCTCTAAATAGTGACAAAGAAATTCGCTGACAATGTCCCGCGTGGCATGAAAATGTCCTCAGAAAAAGATGAAGAAAAAAATACACCGTGTCTGAATAAACAGGATTTGCAATGGTTCTGACTCAGCACCAGCGGTTTATCAGTTTGCATGCAGATGTGTGGTTTTGTGCTGTTGATGTAGAAGCACATGGTATGAAGCCTGATGGAAATGAGAGCCTGTTTAAAAGCGGCAGTGGTTTCAGCTGTTTATTTTCCTCTGCTGATTGCTAATGTGCTGTTTCTTTGATTATAAGCTGGCTGTGGAATAAAATGTTCCCGTCCTACAGGGAGCGTTTGTTTCCTTCCATCGTTTGTGCTCCTCCATCAATACAAATGTTGTGCTAATGCTGTAAATAACCGGGCTGCGTTCATAAACCAGTTCATATATGCCACTAGTTCATTTTTACAAGCTGTTGGGATGTATGTGCGGGGGCATGGAGCTATCACGTCTCTTCCTGTGTTCAATACTATTGCACTTTAGTTTTATCAGTCATAAAAAGGACAGGGGCGCTTTGTACGCGTTGAGCTCGCAGTGCAGGAAAACAGACTGAAGAAAGATGTGCAGAGCGGAGCAGTGTTTGATTACTGGACACAGTTCAGTTGCAGCAGAATTAGTTTGGTCAGTTTGTTTATATTTCCTACTTTTACCTGGCACAGTGCAGAGGGTTAGTCCGCCTGCTGCTCTCTGAAATTAATTTAGTCTCATACTCAGAGCCGAGCCTCCAGCTTCCACACAATAGCTATCCCAGAAAACACCTTCAGATTAATAGTTGCCACACGGAGGGGCAGGCCTCTGCGGCGCTTCATTTTTATCTCTGTCTGTTACTTTGCATGACAATGACCAGGGGAACAGGGAGAATGGACCTCCATTTATTTTTCAAACTGCACAAAGGAGCAAAATCACATTTCTCTTCTCCGTCGTTGTTCGTATAGCTTTTACACCGCGGTAATATTTCAGAACGTTGACAAGTCCGGTCGCTGAAGATAATGAGGCCGTTTAACCCTTCAATATGCTCATTTTCATTTTCTGATTCTGCCTTTTTTTTTTTTTTTTTTTTACCAGTTAAGGCCTGCGATTGAAAAAAAAACCCTGGCCTTTTTATATAATGTTTCGGGTTGAATTTAAAAAGGATATGTGAACACACAAATCTAACTTTATGTAGCTATTCTTTTATACAGAGCTGACTAATGTTTGAATAGCATAAGCTATTTGCAGAGTGAGTGGCCTGCTACAGCCTGTCAGTCCTCAGTATCAACTCTCGCTATTTATCCCCTCATTATGAAGCGACCCCAGGCTGTACAAAGGTGAACTCTTACCTTAATGCTCGTTAAAATGAATCCGTTTTAGACATGAGTTTAATCCCAACTCGCAGTGGAAGCAGAAGCAGAGAGCAGCATTTTTCAGCAGCTTTGCCAAAAACAACTGAGTTTGTGGGCCGCTGCTGTAACAAACGGTTACAAAGCTGCTAAATTGAGAGGGAGAGTTTAAAGTTATTTATTCACCCTTACTGTCTTCCGCTCCCTGCACATTTTTATTGCTCTTTATCCCTCCACCCCACCCCAACAAAAACATTTCCACCTCCGTTTGAGCTCGTTGGTGTTTGAGCTGTAAACGGAATTGACCCGCAATAAAAGTCACATGTTTGGATCCAGTTCCGCTGACCTTTTCTATATGTCATCCTTCCTCTGCCTCGGTGTTTGTTCGGTGATATTACGTCTAAATGTTACCGCCGAGAGAAACCCTATTTTTCTTTTTATCTCTCGAGCAGCTGACTGCAGTTTGCTCATCATGCATGTGTGGTTTAAAAACAGGACGGTCTGGTTTTTCAGGTGGGCCGCCATATGCAGTGGTGACAGGTTAGGGTTTCAGATATTTAAGTAAACTAAACGTTTTCTCTCTCTCTTTCTTTTTTCTTTATTTCAATGGACATTTTAAAAATGCGTCAGTGTATTTAACAAAATTGCGACCAGGTGCTTTTAGTGTGGCGAGAGTTTCTGTCTTATTTTGTTCCTATTATGTTACATTATGTCTGGTTTACATATATCTATTTAGTTAAAAAAAAAAAAAAAGGCATTTTTTTCCTCCTATCTTCTAAATGTCTCCGAATGTGTCTGAAGCTTTGATTAGCACTACCTGTAGCCGGAAACACAGGGCTCCCATTAAACTGAATGGCTGCTACTGACAAACTTGACAGAGGGACGGGAAGTGTTGCAGTCAGACCCAACACACCTTGATAGATACCTGAGATGACCCGCGGCAAAGCGGGAGGTCAAGGTGACAGAAGTATGCCCACACCTGCACAGAATAGAATAGAATAGAATAGAAGAGAGGCCATGCTGGGTTGTATTTGAACTAAACACAACAAAAAAGACACAGAAGCCGAGCGGGAGCAGGTTAGAAGCAGGGTGACAGTGACTCTCCCTCCTGAGGCTCCATGCTCTCTGCGTTTGTGGTCCGGTCTGGTGATGTATGAGCAACTTTTGGAGGAAACGGAGAACAGCAATATTGCCTGCAGCAGTGTCAGTGTCACAAAATCAATGTGGGAGCAGCACAAGAGCAGATAGAAATTACACCATGTGTACGTGAAAACATACAGCTCTTCAAAATGCACCATTCTAATATATTGTGTATCTGTCATATAAACTAGTTTAAGGCTAAATGCATTAAAATGAAAGGCACTGCTGTGGGGGTAAGATGACTTTTTTAAATTCAGTTAAAAAGTGCAGCCTACTGATGAAACATGGATTCATTTATCCATTGGCCCATCCATTCTTCAGTCACATCATTCAGAACTATTTCTGATAGGACAGTGTTTCCCCGTGCCAAGCGATCTGTCTTTCCTTTCAGTAAATTGTGTTCATTCTGGTAAAACGGTCAACGGCGAGATCTGCCAAGATTTTTAAAACCTTTCTTAATTTTATTTAATTTTATTTATTTATTTATTTTCATAATTACTACTGTAATGTGGGTATGCCTAAAAAATCCTGATTGATTCTGAATAGAACGTTCGTTTTCAAACGCAGTAGTGAGAAACTAAACTGAGCGGGGAAATGTTCAAATTGATAAAACGGGGATGCAGAATCGTTGTCTGTGACAGAGGCCGGATGTTCCCATTAAAAACAATCCAATGATAATAATAACCGTATTTTACATTACACAGAATGTAATAATATTATCTGATATATATGAATGGCCTTTATTCTGAAAAGGCCTTGTCGACATTTATTTCGCTGTGTCGCATTTAAACCTGGATATGGAAAAATAATTTCAAAGGGCCTGTAATGCAGCTTCGATGCAGCCCATTTGTCATCCCATCTCTCCTCTACATTTACACCATTTTCTTTTTCTTTAAATGAAACGAACATATTTCTTTTATTTTTCTTTTTATTTCTCTGTCCTGTTATTTTCGAATTAGTCATTTAATCGTCGACCTTGACTTACAGGAAGTGTTAGAGCATTATAACTTAATTTCCCAGATCCCCACCAGCACTGAAGGAGGTCAGGGATCAGAGATGAAAATATTCCGCTGTGGCTGTGACAGGGAGTTTATGAAAGCAATACAAGTCTGTCGACGGTGTAAACTTGTTCCTCCTGAGAGCCACTGTCTTCTATATCTACCCTGTAGATCCGGATTTGTGTAAAAATCATTATAACAATCACAAATTCGCTTCTAGGGGAGTATATAGTGGATTTATACACGACGGCGGCGATGGATCCGGCACAGGCCTGTATCTGGGTTAATGGGTTATTCATTCATTCAGCCGTTGGTTTACATTTGAATTCGTTTTCAGATTAGTGTAAAATAAGAAAGAGGGAGATTTGTCCTTTCCGCGATGAGCATTGTAAATATCTGGGTTTATTTCAATATATTAATTTCAGGTGATTTTGCATTTTAAATTGTTTTCTATTGTCCATCTATCGTGTCTGCTCTCCTCCAAAGTTCTGTCGATCAACAACCCGCCTCATACTTTTAAAAGCCAAATGCAGACTTCAGGTTGAACTGGAGTTTTTTTTTTTTTAGTCTTGTTGAAAAATGATGCGGTCGGCTTGCTGAAAATGATGAGGGGGTTGGAGGGGTGGGAGGTGGGGTCGATTTAGAGACGGTCAATTTTCTCGAAACAAAGGACTTGGATATCTCCATCATCTTGCCTGCTTGTCTCAGGTCCAGTGATAACACTACATTTTGAGCGTTGCGTGTTTTGCAGTGTGTTTTTATTTCTTGTTTTTGTGTCTTGATGCTGTTGATTTAGTGCTATTAAGGAGAGTTTACCATAAAGCTTATTAGGATGTTGGGAACAGAGTAGCTAATGAATATTAAAAAGCAGCGTGCTGCCCAGTGTCTGTGCGTCTGTAAGCTGTTGTTTTCTGGTGTTTTGTGTCTGTTGTGTAACAATGAGAAAGTGACAAGCAGAGAGTGAGACTGTGTGTTACATGGCTGGTGTGTTAGTAAAAACACAGCTGTGCGGGTCACTGTTGCTCAGATGAATTCTCTGTAGACAGAAAAACAAAGAGCGGTGTGTCTCTGTTCAGTAACGCACAACTCAAGGACAAAATGCGGCCGCACATCCTGGATGGGGGCGCGTGGACTTACTATGCTAGTGATGTTAATATCGGAATGTGCAGGGAAATAAATCCTATTTATTCATGCAAGGTAGAAGGCGAGCCTGGCTGAGGGCTGAATTACAATGCACGAGGAGTTAAATATACCTGTTGGAGTAACGCGGGTTTTAAAAGGAGGGAAACGGTGCTGGGCTCATTCTTAATGCAAAGCTCTGCCTGTGATTTAGGAGGCCGTGTAACCTGAATTAGTTGATGAATTTTCTATCGATCCTAAACAAGCCAGATTTATCTCTGACACGCTGCTGCTGCTGCTGGGTGGCGGCGCAGCAGCAGCTCAGACCACTCTCCCACTCCCCGTTATTAGCGATTTAAAAAGGAGAGAGAAAAAAAAAACTTTGGCAAGCATGTCCCTACACACACCCAATATATACACAGGAGGTGGTGCAGGCGCCACTTTAAACCACACACACCCCTCCAGCACTTTTAATCTGACGTTACTTTTTTATCTTTTTTGCTGCTACTTTTTTTCTGTTAGAAGCTGCAGACAGACGCCAATAGGAGGAGAGAGTTCGTTTCCAATCAGGCAGGACTCCGATCTGTACTGTAGACTGCTCTGTTGCTCGTGTACGTCCATGCGCGGCCACAGCTGGAGCGGAATGCAGCCTGTTTTCTGCGTGTCGGACGCGCTTTGTTATTGTTGTGATTCTCTGCCTGCTTAGGACGGCATGCGTGCCGACATGTGGTGGAGAGATAGGCTATATAGAGAGAACGGTGCATATGGAGAGAGGCGAGGGGGGGGTTATTGTAACACTGAATACCCACAAACTGAGGCCATATGATAATGCGCGTGCGGGGGGCTCTGTGTATGCTTAATCCCATTTCCTTATCCGGGGTTTGTCCTGGAGGCTTGCCATTGGTCGGCTGCCGTCACGTGGCTTCTTAACTTTGTTCACTTGACAGAAAAGTAGGAGGGTTCAACGGAACAGGAATAACCGAAGAGTAAAGGGATGAGATATAAATTTTAGTTATATATTTTCCGAGTAGGTGCAATTCCACAAAAAGACTGAAATTAATGGCCATGAGCTCCTATTTGATCAACTCCAACTATGTGGACCCGAAGTTCCCACCGTGCGAGGAATACTCACAGAGCGACTATCTGCCCAGCCACTCTCCGGACTATTACAGCTCTCAGAGGCAGGAGCCTGCTGCCTTTCAGCCGGACTCCCTCTACCACCACCATCAACACCACCCACACCATCAGAACCACCAGCAGCAGCAGCAGCGAGCCGAGCCGCCATTCACGCCGTGCCAGCGCACAGGGCAGCCCGCCTCGGTGGTGATGTCCCCTCGGGGTCACGTCCTCCCCCCGGCAGGGCTGCAGACCACCCCCGTCCCGGAGCAGAGTCACCGTTGCGACTCGGTGACACCCAGCCCGCCTCCGCCTCCGTCTTGCGGCCAAACACCCCACAGCCAAAGCACTTCTTCCCCCGCGAGCACTCGTAAGGACCCCGTTGTGTACCCGTGGATGAAGAAAGTCCATGTAAACATCGGTAAGTGTTGCATGCAAACTTCTCTCTCCCTCTCGCTGCGCCTTTGTGCCTGCGGTTGAAACCCATGCAGTCAGCTAGGTGTCCACCGTCAAAATCTATGGCTTCCCCTCCCTGTTTTCTGTTAGAAGTAGAAGAGTAGCCCTTGGGTCAAGATTTACGATCGTCTGTTTGCAGGGCCAATATAATTACACCCTCCATAAATTTTTATTACACCTCTGCGCTGAGGTACCTTTTGAAGTCCGATCTCAGGCTCGTCTGCTCTAATACCTCGCCTTATGACAACTCAGACCGAGCCCATAAGTTAGATTTTATGCTTTGGTAATTTGATTTTAAGTGGTCGGGTTGTATAAACGGTGTACTTTACTCTGTCGAGCCTTCCTTCCCCACTCGTTGTTCCAGGGGAGGGAAAGTTTTATGGCAGCTGAAATATTCATGTTTATGGAGCCGGCCGTAAAACACCACTGTAACACTGAATAGCTGCAGTCTATTACGGCTCCTCTGTAATGTTATAATAGACTTGCTGCCTATTGTGTATCGGGATAATCGGAGCGCAGTTCGAGCGGCGTCAAAATTCCTCTTTTGCAGAGTCACCGTAATGTATCCAGTGCACCGGCCTGTTCGCTCCGTAAGGAAACGATTTAATGTGCTTTTCTCTTTGCAGTGTTACCGAGGCTGTCATGTCTCTGGACACACTGGGTTCTGTTGCAGCATATTTGGTTACTACTGTCCTGTTTCGGGGATGTGTTGAATCATGACTGTGTAGGTGCTGCATCCCCAACACCCCCCCACCCCCACCCCTACCCCTCGCCCCCCAACACCACCTTTATTCTCAGCCAGTTTATACAAGACAGATAGATGCACTCAGCCCGTGGAATCTGTGCATAAAACCGCTGCAAGAAAACAGTCGGCTCTGAACTCGACCCGTCGCTACTCGTGCTGCTTTCACGTCCTCATATTTTCCGGTAGTCCTTGTTGTTTGCGCGCAAACGCTTCAGAACAGCACAGTTTTTCCAGTTTTTTTGATGAAGCCGTGGTCTCGATTTGCTCCCCAAATCACAACATTTGGACACCAGCGATTCACACGACCGCCGGGCCTAAAATGACACCTGACAACACATGTCTGTGTGTGTGTGTGTGTGTAAAATGACCGTGTTCAAGCTGTAACTGCTGTGCTTGAACACACACACAAAGGGTTTGTTGTTAGGATGAAACAGGCTTACAGTTGTAAGTTGTATTCTGTCACAGTGGGACCATTCACGGTGGCCATGTCTTTATTTCTCCTCGTTGCATGTTCACAATGCACTGACACTTTTTCCTCCCTGTGCTTTGATGTGCTGTTTTCTCAGTGTTACGTCCTCTATAATGAACAGGGCAGCCAGTGTATTTAGCTACTTGATGATTATGATGAATATATTTTATATCTTATTCATTTGTGCAAACGTGCATTTTCATACATTTCATTGTTTAACCACGTATTATTATTAATAGTAGTAGTAATGGTCTGGAGGTGATTGTATCGTGGCTGTTGTATTTTTTTCTTGAGTGGTTGATGTTGTGATGATCATTTATTCCCATTTCCTCCCACAGTGAGTTCAAACTACACAGGAGGTGAACCGAAGCGGTCGCGGACGGCCTACACGCGCCAGCAAGTCCTGGAGCTCGAGAAGGAGTTCCACTACAACCGGTACCTGACGCGCAGGCGCAGGGTGGAGATAGCGCACACACTGTGCCTGTCAGAGCGACAGATCAAGATCTGGTTCCAGAACCGGAGGATGAAATGGAAGAAGGACCATAAGTTGCCCAACACCAAGGTCCGCTCCGGAACAAACAGCAACACAAACTCCCAGGCCCTAACCGGTTCACAGAGCCGTTCTAGCGGGCACCTATAGCCCGGTACTTTGGCTCTTTGTCTGACGTGTCCGTTTTCCCACACGATTCCCAAACTGAACGCCAAACCGGCAGCCACGCTTGTAACCACCGGAACCTGCACTTTGGACCGGAATAACGCTTTTACTGTGGAGGGAGGGATGTCTACGCCGCCTGTATGGCCCTGATCTGTGCTGATGGTACACACTATGATATGACGTGGGAGGGGTGGATGGGAAGATTCCCCATTCATAAAAAACAGGCGAAGAAGGAGACTGACAGAAAAGAAAAAACGATGCGGTCGCTTCTTTGCTTTTACCCCCGCCATTCTCTCTCTGACTCTCTTTCTCGGCGTTTATGTTTCTGTCTTTTTATACCCCTCTCTCACTCCCTCTCTATGAGGGAGCATAAGACGGTAGGTTGAACAGAATGTGCGCGAGTGTGTGTGGTTCCTTTCCTTCTTTTTTCTATCCGAGACTTTTTTTTTTTTTTGGTGAAGATGGATCCTCGTTTTCATCTTTAATCATGCCAAACTCGGGCCTCATTTGTCATGTTTACTCTGCGGGTACAAAGCAAAGGGGTGAACCGCGGCTCTGCCCATTACCCCTCGCCCCTACACCCCCCACCCCCGTACCCCTCCCCAAACCACTACCCCCTCACCCCCCCCCACCACCCCACTCAGACACTCACACACGCACGTGTAATAAATGGAACTCTGGTTTCGTCAAGAGAAGTATTCTTACACCCCACTACACACACACACCTACATCCACACACACACACACACACAAACACATGGCCGACCTTAATACTCTAACATCGAACAGGCTGTAACCTCCGGTATGATCCAAAATGACACCAGGCAGTTTCTCGTGTCTCGTCGTTATAATAATTACTGGTCATATTTCTGTTTTGTTTAATGACGAATTATAGCTTTTTAAATTTTAATTCTAGTTATTTTTGAATTCAGTGTTGATTGTAAAATGATATGTGCTGTCATTGGTGAAGATGAGGAGCGTTTATGTGGTCCGTTGATTGTTCATTTTGTGATGTTGTATACAAGGAAACAGACTGACAGGGTGATTCAAGTGAGGAAAAAAAAAAGTCTAATTAAAGCATTTTCCACTACGTACCAAACAGGGTTTATAAAGCTGCCTATAACAAAGGAGACTAATATTCAAACCAAAATCCTGGTACAAGTAGCTCAAGAACACATTATAAAAAGCAGCACTATACAATGTACTACCTATTACCTCAGCTCTACTTATATATATATATATATATAGATATATTATTTTTTTTGTAACCTTATTTTCTCTTACTCGCTGAATGAAGTGACAGCTTTTCGAGCTTTTATATTTTTTAAATTGTGTGACGAGTTATTATAATAATTATTATTATCTGCAATACAAAAGGCGCTCTTCATTTCTTGTATGTGAATCAAAAGTTATTTAATTCTAAGTAATTGTTGCAGCCAGAGACATTCAGAAAAATAAGGAGCCTTTTATCGCATGTCTGAATGGTGTTGATTCATTTTCTCTCTTTCCTCCGCACATTAAATGCGCGCGCACTTCCTTTTTTCTCTTTGCATCTCCTTTTCTCTCTGTTTTTTCCTCCTCGCTCCACTTTACTATTCTGCAAGTGTTTTTCAATTGATGTTATTTTTTTTGTACATTCCAAAGATCAGTTTCTGTCGTTACTGATGATGGTGATGATGATGATGATGATGATATGATAGCCTGTGTATTATAACTGAAAATGTTATTGTTGAACATGTTACCGTCCCTGATATGTAAGTGGCTCCTTTCCCTGCTTATACCTACTCAGTGTCTACCTTCTTATTATTTGTAAATAGTCCATCGAAATTTAAATAAATGCCTGAAAATGTATCATGTTCTGTCCTCTTCTCTAATTTCTCCTCTCAGAATAATGATTTTTTTCAGTGTAAGGTTTCAGGGTTCGAACTGTCTTCTGTTCCATTAGAGATCTGATTCTTTTTCTAAAATGTAGTATTTTATAACAGACTTATTTCTGTTTGCCGTACACAGCAGGTCTCCTTCCTGCCGCCTCCTCCTCTGTCCTCTGTTGCAAGATGGATTTAAAGTAACTCTTCGCACGCGCACACACAATAAATAATTTCATTTAATTTCAGTGTTGGTTTTGCCTACAAATGCAAAGCGACCTGACTGGAGAAATCAGGAGCCTTCGATGATTAATCTGTCCCGGCCTTGAGTGATCTTGGTACATTACGTCCTGTAATCTCGTTTTAAATCACAGAACGTCCCTCCGTTTCACTCCCGTTCTCCCGTTAATTTAACGGCTGCTCACACTCGCATTCACCGGCCCGACAAAGAGTATGGGACCCCCAGCCACCACCACCCCACCCCCTTTCCTCATCTGGTTCTGAAGTTAAGAATTAAATAGCATCTCGGTTCGTGGTCTTTTAATGCTTTAATGAGTGTAATTTCTGCTCGGTTTTTTCTCCCTATCGTTGTTTTCTAGGCCGGTGCAGTGCGCGCATGTGTGTTTTATTTTTTTTATATATTACAAAAAGGGAGCGGGCCGGCGCCATAGCTCAAACCCTGACAACCAAATAGATAATCAACAAGACGAATGGCTTCTTTTGTAAGGCGCGGCTCCCGTATTAATTTTCATTTTCTTTTCTTAGAGCAGGTATCGAAAAATATAGAGCAAGAGGGGGGAGAACGAGAAAATAGCATTCCTCTCGATGAACTTTAAACAAAAAAAACTGTGCCCCCCAAATTGGTCCGTTCGTATTTCTCGGCCCAGAGAAGATTCCCTATTACTTGTTGGTTGATTTCTCCCTGGGCTTCTTGCCACAGAGACTCCCTCTGCCCATTTATCTGTTTTCTTCCTATTTATGAGAGGCTCCTTCAGCAAAAACCGCCCTCCTATCAAACTGTATCCCTCAGACACACACATACACTACGCCAAAAGGCGGAAAGCCTAACGTATGGTGACTGACATTAAAGCTTGTAAACATGCATTTCCATACATTTCACAGTTTAACCTATTATTATTATTATTATTATTATTATTATTATTATTATTATTATTATTACCGTTAACCACTCTGCTTGCGGCGCGTTTTCACGCAGGTTTAACGCTCTCTCACATGAACCTTCAGCTGCTGAAAATGAGTCACACACATATATATATATTTTCTTCTTATATTGTGAACGCAATAAGGCTTAATACGGGCTCCACCACACACACAGACCCGCAGGCGGTGCACCTCTCCTCACATAAGATAATATTTGTGTCAGAATGCTGTAATTTTCGCTACACACCAAATGTCCTATATTGGAGCATCTAAACAGACATCCCCTCCCCAGTATTCGCACACATGCACTCACATATGTGCCTCCACAATAACCCCTGAAGCCCGTGGGCACTTGCAGTCCGAGTTGAAATAAATGAATTTGCGTGCGGGGTGACACCGTACAATAAAATCCACCGAGGAATCCTAATTCTTTTTTAAGCCACCTTTATCAGCCGAGGCCTTCTGCTGTTTCTGTGAATGGGAGCAGATTTTTGTGAGAATGCCCACACCCCCACTCTTTACCCCCACCCCTCTGAAAAAGTTCACAGCCATTATTTTCTGGACAGGGCAGAGGGGAGGGCACCTGAAGAAAAATGCGAGAATTATACAAGAAAAAATCATTAATCACATGTTCTTCTTTTAACACTTCTTCTCTGTCTTCTTCTCCTTCTCTATTGTCATCCGACAGCCACACACAAGACCCCTTCTGCCAGGAGATACAGAGGGCAAGGAACAGAGAGACAGACAGAGGAGAAGAGAAAGAAGACGTCTTGGAAGACACCCCCCCCCCCCCTTCCTCCCTCACTCACACGCACGCACAAACACATACACACACACATGCGCGCGCACACACACATCCTCCTTACACACACATAAACACTCATAGGCCACATACACCTCCCCTTCCCACACATCAGCAAGCTATTTTTTACACCCCACAAGTATCCTACCATAAGAAAAAAACTTCTTTCTCTTTCATTGGAAAGAAGAAAATCCCTCCAAAGAAAGTCCAACAGACCAGTCAGAGAGCTCTCACGGCGCAAAAGAAGATGGCCCAGAGGTCGCTCAAAGTACTGGCGTCTAAGGTAAGAGGCCTGAGATTTTCATTTTCTCTCCCCTTTTCTGTCTTTTGCTTCTCCTGCTCCTCAGCGCAGGAGAGGCAAACGCCACCAAGCCTGTTTTTTATGGTTTTATTGCCCCTGTGCGCATTTGGCGAGGTCAGGCGAAGGGGGCATTTATGGCCGCGAGGGCTTTCATTTTAGCGCAGGGGCTGTTTGTGTTGTAAGGTGTGTGAGAGTGTGTTTGCGTGTGTGTTTTCATGCAGTGTATACAGCTACAGATGACTGGCTTTTGTTGTGCTGTTTTCTCCTGAGTTTGTGCAACTGTTTCCGTCCCCCTTTGCTGCGGTGGTGTCACTTTTGCGTCTGTCACTCATGAGGCCTGCATCTGTTGTTATGCGTGAATTGTGCTGTGCTGTGCGTCTTTTACGCAAAGGTTTTGTAGAAGTAGTTGTGATGAGACAGTTCATTTTTGTGATATTTCACGATGAAGGTTAAAGGTGTATTTTTTTTAAATTAATTTCTGTATGATGCAGTTGGGCTACCAATTTAATGCAGTCGCCTGTACAGGCTCATATTACTCCAGGAAATTTCAGAGGTGCATTGGTAATATATGACAGAATGGCCCACGTGAATAATTCCTGGTTCACCCGGAGCTTATTATGCATTTTGTCTTGGCTGTGTTTCTGGTCATAAAGTGGTTTAGGCCTATAGCTTTTAATGAGATACGGTTCCGTGTGTGTGTGTTTTTTGTCGGCCAGGTGCAAACAAGCTACAGAGACTGTGGTGGGAATATGAATAATACGGAGCTCGACTGGGGGGAGGGGGGGTGGGGCGGTGAAAAAGAAAAATTAATAGAACAGGGGGAGCGCTGGTTAATGGATACTCTCTCGGTTGTGCTCCAAAACAATTTAGCTCGAAAACAAACGATCTGCAAAGCTTTCCAAATGAACTGCGAACGATCGCAGGTCGCCGTGCGCGCTCAGGCCTTCGGTATCTGCTGAGCCGAGCAGTAGCGGCCTCAGGAAGCGCACTCACTCCTGTTTGACCCCTTCAGAAATCAATTTGCCCTGAATTAAAAATAAAAGGGCAGTGGCTCCGGCCTCTCGTGAGGACGCAGGCCATGACGTGATGCGATGCGTGGAGAAGTAAGGGAAACAAATGGTAGAAATATAAACGGCAGGTATCGAAAGAAAGGCAGAGAAGGGGAGGTGGAGGAGGGAAAATCAATGCTCATGCAGGAGCAGCGGAATGGCCAAGCTGCGGCCACAGAGAGTTCAACCAGGGGACAGGATTTTCTGACCGATGAGGTCCACTGGCTCTGAAGCCAGAGGCTGACACCCCCCTCCCCCACCACACACACGCACACACACACACACACCGTTCCTACCCCCACCACTCCTGGTCCCCCTTGACCTCGCAAGACTGTTGGACCCTCCGCTCCCTCGGACATTCCCAGACCTCCAGAGCCCCCGGGCCACTTAGTCATAACAATCCGAGTTCAGGGCACTGTAAACCCGGGGTACGGCGGCGATATCTCCTCTCCCACACCCAGATAGACAGACAGACAAGACAACCACCTGGGCAGGGGTCAGCTACAGGCCACTGCTCACTGTTACTTAAATGGCGTTATGATGATGAGACTGGCTGGAGTGTAGAAAATGATTGGAAACATAATTACAATTTGCCAATAAGACTATGAGACTTTTGTAGATGTTAAGTTGTGATATTTGAGAAGAGAGTTTTTCAAATTTGATCCTCTGTCTCAATCTAAATCATTGAGCCCACCAATAAGATAAGATAAGATAGACTTTATTTTATAAATAAATAAATGGGAAATTTAAATGTTACAGCAGCAAAGAAAAGATAAAGATATAATATTAAAAAAGCACAGAAGGGTAAAAAAAAAAAATTGCAGTGCAGCAATCAGTGCTGCACGGTTTTGTGAGACGTTCTAACTATGATTTGGTTTGAGAGGGTCAGACAGGCGTGCTATGCTGAAACAGAGAGCAGCCTGATACTGGACAGTATTTGGACAGACCAGGACCTTATTATAAACACAGCCTGCACTGCCTGATTGCCTTGCTAAAAAGCTGCTGTGCAGGCTTTTTAACTTCCAGGCCTGTTCCAGCTGTGACGCCTCACTCTACTCAGGAGAAGAATTTTACACCAGTGTATGTTTGGTAAAATTCACTCATTTGACAATATGATTCATTAGTGACTTATAATTAAAAGAAAATGCAACGTTAAAGTGTGAAATTCTTTGAGCTGCAGCCACCACTATCTACTAATGTTGGGCTGGTGGCTGTTGGTCATTTTCCAACCTGGTAATCTGACCTACAGCTGGGAGGGGTGGTGTGTGTGTGTGTGTGTGTGCTGTGGAGTACTGATTAATCAAAGGAACGGTGGCATATGGGAAAAATGCTGTTGGTCACTACTCCTGTGCCCTCAACGCCTCTCACACAGCCTATTGTATGCCCCTTCATTTTCTATTTTAAATTTGATCAAACATTAGAAGTATAAATGATGCAATCTCTTGCGCCTTGCGAGACTCACTGATGAGTTCCTCATTTACATTTTCTGGTTGAGCAGTGAAGCTCTGTTCAGATCCATACAACTTGTGTTTTCATGTCAGTCAGCAGACTGATAATGAGGAAATTGTGTATTAAAAGGGATTGAAATTATTTTAACAACTACCATAAGTCATTCAAATTTGCACTATATGCATTATGCTCTAATTGTGGCAATCTACCTGTGCTATATATATTTTTCAGATCATGCTCACTGCTCTCAACAAGTCCAAACAGGATGTGGTTTAATGCTGCTTTAAGGTCTGTTCAGTAGGACTCCTGGCTATGCTTGGAATCACACCAGTCACGTTTTGTTTATCTGACCATCTTAAACTATGATCTCTGTGTATCATAACATACTGTAGTTTTCCATCTTGCACCTTGAGAAAGCTTGGGTTTGAGATCTGCCAGTGCCTCTACACTTTTGTGTTATTTGCCAGAGGAAGAGCTCACCTGTAAGGTAGAGGGACGTGCTGCATCACATATATGGTATAGCAATTTTGAGGGGTCCCAGTGCAGAGTAATTAGCTTGTTTCATGTTAAAACTTTAAGTTTAAACAATCTATGGCCTATAGTCATGCCAGTGTTGTTTTAAAGGATACCCCCAACACAGCTCCGCTCTCAACTGGATGTTAAGATTACATGTTAGTTATTTCTATGACAGTCAGGCGATTTCACAAAATTTGTGTTAGACGGAGGAGGTGGGGATGGGAGGATGGAGCCACAAAACACAGGACCTGCACACAGAACACTGCTTTTTGTCTCATTTGAAAACAATAATCATCCTTTTTTGTTTTAACCATGGCTATCCCACAGCCTTAATTGCATGTTTATCACTGTAACCATGAAGGTCCTGGAACCTTAAGAAAGTACCTACTTTAACCCAAACCACGATATTTTCCTAAATCTAATCAAGTGGGGTTTGTGCCTAAAGAGAACCAAAACCGTGATGACACGGTTAATCACGTGTTTAACTACGTCTGACGCCATAGGGGCGCTATTTCAGAAAATGACCGAGAGTATGAGCAAACGACTTATGTGGTCGTTTAAGTTGGAGGAGTTGCTGAAATGAGAAACTACAGAGTCAGCTTCCTCCTGACTGTAGATTTAACAGCTATTCATCAGAGATAGTCGAGAATAGAAAATAAGAAAAAAAACAAAAATAAGATCCAGTTACTTGTGGATCTACTTTTTTGCGAGATCATTAGTTTAATGTGGTTATGGGTTGTTTTTTTTTTTTTAATTTGTGTTATACTCTGTGTGTTTTAACCTGGAACATTAAAGTACTGAACTGAACAAAAACAGATATTAGACTGCAGAGAAAGAGCAAGTTTTACTCCAAAACTCTTGATAACCCAACACACTGTCATGATGGTTTTTAGGATGGCTCACAAAACCTAACACACTCACATCTGTAATGTAACTGTAATAATGTAATAACACACTTGACTGTGAAAACACTTTGATTGAATCAGGGCTATGGTATATGTGGTTATGTGAAGTTTTTTACCGATAGAAATGAAGTGCAAGTGATGATGAGCCTGTTGTTTGTGTCTTGGTGTATGGGGTCCAACATGCACACAGGTATGATGGTGAGCTGAACGTGGCACTGATTGTTTGTGCAGACAGCTTTAAATGAATATTTCTCTTATATGCAGTAAAATGTCATGTGTGTGATGCTTTGAAATATTTTGCAGTGCAGCAATAAGAATAAGCCGGAGCCATTTTCAAAGTAAAACAAAAACAAGACAACTACGTGGCAGGAAATCTATTCAGTATATTGACTGTAAACACAATGACAAGTGACATAATATTAGAAATATACACAGATCAGCCACAACATTGGAAGCAGTTACTGGTTTTACTGTTGTGGCTGATAGGTGCATCCCAGAGAAGTGAAAGGTTAACCTATAACATATTCATTCTATAGTTTTACTGCTATTTGATCTATATAGAAACGCAGTGCAGTAGTTTGTTAAGTTTCTCAGCCTGAAGCCTTGAATGGAGTAAATCTAATTTCTGCCCCGAGCTCATGCAGGTTCATTAAAACATGCTTGTTAAATTAAAACTCCTGCTGCTCTGCTGCTGCATAAAAGCCCACTGAGCTCTTAGTTAGTGAAAGCAGACATTACTGTTAGTGAGTTTAAGTCGGTTTCTGCCCTTCTCTGTTAATACGTGTTGTTTTTTCTGCGACTTTATGACTTGTCCCGATGTTTTTCTTCATCTAAAAGGAGATTTGTTTTTGTAATCTCAGTGGGATTAGCAGTTAAATAACTGTGAAGTAAAAGCATGATACAGCAGGGGTCTGGCCAGTGGGCAGATGTGAACAGCTCTACTCACTCTGACCTGTAGTCTTCAGATAAGCTGTTTCTGCTTTACAGTTTGCTGTCACTGAGATGTTTGGAGGGTTTGAAGCAGCTGATGGAGCTGATGTTTCAACAGCAGCTTTACACAGGAAGCTGCAGGCTTTCAGGGATCACAACACACACACACACACACACACAGGCGGGTGGGCATACACATTGACATGCACTGTAAAGTACAGGCATCAAGTGTGTGTACACATGTACACTGGTTCATTGATCACCATAGGCTGGCATACACTCACACACACCTGACTATAAAAACACAGTTACACCAGCTTCTCTCTCTCTCTCTCTCTCTCTCTGGCCTGGGAGTCTCGCGGTGGTTTGCTAATTGCCAGACAAATCGCCCGCGTGTTTTTTTCTTTTTCTTCCCTCGCGCTTGTTGCAGCCGCTTTGCCCGAGAAATTTATTATTTTGGAGAGCGCGAGGAGCCAAGGAGGTCACGGTGCAGGCGCGCGGGCTGCAGGAGGAGGTCGTCACTAGAGATATATGGCTGCCAGGCTTTTACTACTGCAACGTCTGTGTGTGCTTATGTGTGTGTGTGAGAGAGAGAGAGAGAGGGAGCGTGTGAGCCGTTTAAAAGTAGACAGAACCAAATAATGCGCATACACAATTTCTTTTTATAAGCCAGGCCTTTGTAGTACAACACTGGGCATGGCTGTGCTTTGTAGTGTAACTTTAGTCAATTGGTAATTTTAAGCCTCGTTATTTCGAACAATTAACTCATTAATAGCTAGTTTAGATATGATCAAATCAGTGTCCTCGAGCAACGAAGACCTCCTAAGATCCAGCACTGGTCAGCGCTGCTCATCCACGAGCGCAAACCATGAACGACTTTCAACAGTTGTAACTGCTAGTTTGAAAATAAAATACAATAATTTGTTTCCTTCTTTTTGTTCAAAAGTCAAATCTGTATAGAATCACTTCGCAACCCGATACGCATTAAAGCAGTTTAATGTTTCTAACGGATTCAGTCATGATAAATACATGTTCATGATCAGGGACTCATAACTGTAAGCCTTTTGTTCGTATTCTTTATTACAGGATGAGACTGCTGTTTATCAGCGTTAGTAGCGGTGATGCTTCACATAGTGGGGAGATGGAGACAAGCAGTACTACAATGTGCTGGTCCGTTGTTTGTCAGAGCAGAGAAGTAGCGCCAGTATCCCCAAGATGTGAGTGACAAACTCGGCGGGGCATCATGTCTGTATAAGCGTGTTGATACGACAGTATGAAAGAACCTCTCTGCCCCTCGCTGCCTTTTACTTCTTAATGAGTCAGACTCGCTGGCTGCTATATTCTAACATCCGGTCAACAGAAAATCTGAGACACAAACACCAGAATTCGGATTTGGCAAATTTAGCCTGTCACATTTGTTCAGACAACAGTGATTTTGCTGCAGCCATGTCATTTATATTTGAGCTATAGAAAACAGAGGAACAAGAGAAACATCAGAGGCCAAACACACCACACTCACAATGAAACGATGAATTTGGACCTCAACTTTTATCCCATCAGCTTGATCAGCTTTCAATGAATCAAACCAAGATGTGCTACAGATAGTATAAACATTTGCTGTGTATTAGTTATGCTCACTCTTATATAAGCTATTCATCATTCTTTATAGACCTCACCGATTCTGTTAAATGTGGTTGCAAATGTAGAATTTGTTGAAAAGTATTAATTTTAACATGCAGCCATTAAAGCTTTAAAGTCAGTTAATTGCACAGTTTTTATCACCAGCAGCCCAGGAGCGTATATCCATTAGTATTAAACCAAATAGAATCCGAATACAGACGCATTTAGCCAAAATGTGTTAGAACACATCCACTGTGGCGGGCTGTGTATTGTTATATTGGTGGATGTAAATCTGGGCTTTGAACCACAGTGAACCGCTCAGTTCACAGAGCGTAAATGTAAAAATGTGAACCATATAAAGTGTAATTGGTGTATACTGTAACTCAGCAGGCTCTCTCCAGCCTTTATACGGTTAACAATGGTGAGACAGTTTTAACACTGCTCAGAAGTCAGACATGACAGGATCAATGTCCTGACATGGTCTGACAACAAAACAAGCACAACAGCCCATTAAAATGTCCTGGATTTCCTATTTAAAGTACAGACCCGGCGGGTTTCAAATGTGACTGGAATAGCAGTTACGGATTTTTTTTCACGATAATGATAAAACAGTAAAAAAGCGCGTACATGTTTACAGACGCATAAAAAACATGTTTGATTACGCAAATGTTATTGGTTATTGATTTTGATTGGTCCTTAACATCTACTCGTGAGAGGCCTGGGATGTCTATGCTGCATCTCCATGACGGGGGGAAGACCTCATGTCTCGCGCAAGAGAGGGATATATTTATAATAAAAAAAAAAAAAGAAAAGAAAAAAAAACAGCTGTGCGCGCGCTGCCGTCTTAAACAGATTTACGAGCCGCAGTAAAAGGCGAGATGTGGGGGCTTGGTAAATCAATCTCTCTCTCTCACACTGTCTCTCTTTTTCTCAGATCGGTCTGTAGCCTGGATAATAATAATAATAATGATCATAATAATAACAACAATAATAATAATAAGATAATTTTCTCTAGCGATTTCAAATGTAAGCACTTAATCACGCCTTAGACACTTTAATTTTACGGCCATTCTACATCTTAACAAAGAGACATTTTCAGTTTCTCTTTCTTATTCAAAGCCTAGTTAATCATTAACGAGGAGGAAGAATTTACCTGTCTTAATCCATCACGGACCAAGAGACCCCCAAGACCGCAAAGAACTCCAGCATCATTTTAGTATTATTTACACCCCCCAAATAAATGTTCAAATGATCTTTTAGTAACACGAAAGCCACGGTATCACAAATGAACTGACTGTAGGTTACAGATACTTCAAAAAAAAAAAAATATCTGAATATATGGATTTTTATTTTTCATGAAATAAAGCGGCCAGCCTCTCAGACATTTCTTCCTTCCCCTTGTTCTCAGATGGAGCTCAGGCGGTAGTCTACTACCAGTCATGGCATTATTATTATCATGGTTAGCTGCAGCGGAACACCACTGTAGTTGGATGTATTTCTTTCTGGTTGGTTCTACAACCCCCGCCTGTCATAGTTCGGATGTTGAGACTATTGAATGAATGTGCGTGTGTGTGTGTGTGTGTGTGTGTGTGCCAAGTTTACAGAGCTGACTCGTATTGCTGTTGTCATGCCGGCCCAGGTTTCTGCTGCGACTTATCTTAGCTGTTGTTTCACACTGTGATTGCTATAATTTATGGCCGTCATTACAGACGCCATCATCACCACCGCAAATGTTTGATTTCAATCTTGTTGTGGGTAAAATCTCAGGGAACCGCCGCGGCAAGTTTAAAACAGTGTGTGTGCGCGTTTTTAGTGCATCAAAAACAAGTCATAAATAAACCAGAATGGTTCCACTGATCATACGTTTAAAACGACATGTGTTTCCCTCATGATAATTATTTTGCACTTTGCCGTGTTGGAGATTATATTTGTTTTTAGAAATAACCAATCCCAGCGTACATTTGATATTAAACTGCTTTCCTGGCCTCTCAGTTGTTCCAAATTGGCTGAGGAAAATCTAAAACAATATGAGCGTCGTTCTAATGGATACCTCTGATGGAGCTTTTGTGTTTTCTTCCACCTGGAGGCAGGTGCTGTGGTTGAGGAGCCTAACACGGAGGTTTTTCTTTTGAAAGCCTGTGTTCCTGTGAGGAGAAGCAGCGTGTCTTGAGGCTGCTGCGGCCCATTGTTTGACCTTGAAGTGTTTCTTGTTAGCTACCCAGCAGCTAGGTTAGCCCTGACACAGCCTCCCAGCTTCAGCACTTTATTTTCTTGGAGTCTCGAGCTCCATTGTTCTGCTAGAGGCGGCTCGAGCTGTGGAACCGGGAGACAGAGCGCTAAAAGGATTCCGACGGTCTATTGTTGCTGCCCTGCACGGCCTCGCGACGGGGGTTTTTGTCTCTCCGTTGTTTCTTCGTCTGTCTCTCACTCACTCGCTCTCTCTCTCCTCTTCTTCTTCTTTGTTGCCTCCTTAATATCTTTCTATCTGTGTTACACTCTCCATCTCTGTTTGTCTCCATCTCTTTTTGTTGCAGCTATCTCCTCTGGTGCTACCACTCTGTCCGTTACTCTCCTTCTAAATAAATGGATCCTTCTCCTAAATGAATTACAGTTTGCGCGGTAGCCATCCCACAAGAAAAACTTGTTCATGGGATAAAAGAAGGAGCACGTTTGGACAGTTTAGTCCAAATAAAATATTAGATTCTGATTCATGTTATCACACAGATGTGGAGGGAAAAAGCCTGGCCTGGTCTTGGTTTTATGTCGATGCGGAACATGAATTATAATTATCAAACAATTTGGCGTGATTCATCTCCACTGACACAGTTGGCTTGAGTCTGTGCGGCTGTTAAATATTTAGTTTAGCTCCGGGACTCGCGAACATGACTCCGAAAAGGAGAAATAAACTCTGCTGCGATGCGCCGTCATCATCGAATATTTCCTATTGCTGGAAACAGATCCTTTGAAATATAAGACAGGACAATGTAAGGAATTCCCCTTGTTCTGCCGAGTAACGGCGAACCGAGGAAGAGATGACAGTGAGGAATAACGAAGAAACAGTCTGAGGCGTGCAGTCATTTTTTAAAAAGAACATAGTTGGTGACAATCATCTTTTATCGCTCTCTCTCTCTGTGTGTGTGTGTCTGTTATAGACATACCGCTGCTTTACCTTACAGTTTACAGCACACACATTAACACACAGGGCGCATCGCCTCCCACTGAGGAGGCTGACAGGTGAGCACAAGTTCTCTCTTTACTGTTTTTATGTTCAGTTTTAACTCAGAGTCCCGCATCACGCTGCATTCACGGGTCCGACTTCGTCCCACGAAGTGAGAGACGCACAGATACCCCCCCACCCCACCCGCACCCCCGCACCCCCCGCCCCGACCAACACGTCACGTGATTCATTAAATAATTAATGCAGAGGTTAAAGAATAGATATGTATTCGTCAGGAATATAACGGGTAAGGCACGGTGCTCCTCCAGTGTGTGTATGTGTGTATGTGTGTGTGTGTCTGACGTGGAAAATTCAACTGTCCTTTCAGAAAAAAAAAAATACAAGCCCCCCTATAGCAGCGGAGAGAGGGGGAGAGAGAGAGAGAGAAAAAAGAGAGAGAGGGAGAGAGGGGGAGAAGAGGAGACACTGAGAAACGCCAACAGAGAGAGAGAGGGGAAGAGAAAAGAGAGAAGGAGGCTGCAATAAAACAAATTTGGACGGGTGTGCGTCTTGCGGGTCGTTGTGGACACCGTGAGTATTGCGGAAGGAAGGGGACTGCATGGGGGGAAACCACACATCTTCTTCCTCATCTTCGCCGCTGCGCCGCCTTCGCCCGCATCCCACTCACTGAATCATAGGCTATTTTAACATCGTGGTAAATATGCCCCAAAAAATACCCATCTTTCGCCGTGTTTTCTCATCGTGCATGTTGCTGTATTGTTGTTTACACATGACCCCCCACCCATCATCATCAGCCATTGTTTATAGGTTGAAGCGGTGCAACCGAGCACCCTGCAAACCAGAGAGAGAGAGTGAGAGAGAGGGGGAGAGGGGGGAGAGAGAGAGCCGGAGCGATGCAATGTTAGCCGGTGGCTGTTTATAGTTTAAGAAGCACTTGGATATTCTTCTCCATCTTTCTCCCATCACCTCCTGTCTGCCTCTACATCTCTCTCTATCCGCGTAGCTCTCTGTCTATCCCTCTCCCTCCCTCTCTCTTCCCCTCTCTCTCTCTTCTTTTTTTTTTTACCCAGCTAGCTACTTCTCTTGATTTATAGTGAGGCAGGGTGTCAGCGTGCGGCCGGGGCTGCCATTGTGTGTTTGTGAGGGAGTGCTGTTGTTTATGGTGGTGCCCGCGATAAATCATGTTTTCCTCCGCTGTGGGAAGACGGTGGGGAAAAATGACGGTCGATGGACCGATGATGCACCGGAACTAGGAAGAAGAAGGAGAGGAGGAAGAGATCTCACCACAGGCTCTTCTTTCGGGTTCTCCTCCTCTTTCTGTTCCGGCTCTGTTTTCATTGCCTTGCTCTCCTCCTTCTCTGTATCTGCCTGTCTTCTCCTCCATGCCCTCACACACTCATTTGCCCGTTTTTTTTTCACTTGATTATAACTCTGGGTGTTTTCTTTTTTTCTTGCTCAGTATGACAGTAGCTGGCTGTAGCTCCGGGTCTTGAATTACTGCGGCGACCAATTAACGGGAGATTTGTTTAAATTTGGCACACCGGGTACGCCTCGGCCGCCATGAAATCTCATAAAGAGGACCTGCCGGTCAGGAAAATCTCATCTATCTAGCCAGGAGGTGTGAGTGAATCCAAGTCGCTCTGCCAAGGGAACCTAAGAGCTAAATGGTGCCGGTTCGAGTCTATGACTTCAACAAGCACAATTAGCCCAGGACCCAGGTTTTAACTGAAATGCGATCATTAAAATACTTTTTTGCACAGAAACTCAGAAAGGAATTCATACTGGCTTTATTTGTTTCATCAAAACTACCAGCTTATGTCTTATACTTTAGTTAAAAAAAAAACACGATTATGATTTGTGTGCTGCTGCTGAGTTTATTTAGAGGAGACCCGAGTTGTTTGTGTGGTATCCAGTTAACTTTGTGGATAAAACCAGACTGTACACCAACTCTGGCTTCATTTTTTTAAAGTTTTTTTTTCTTTCTTTATGCATTTCTCTCTGGCGTGTTTTCTTTGGATGCTTTCTGGAATGGAGCTGGGCGCCATTATTCATGTCAGCACTCAGTGTCTCTGCTTTTGCTCAAATCCTTCAACGTGAATCAGACCTTCTTCTTTTCTTTAAATGTGGCGAGGAAAATAAGATGCAGAGATGGGAGGATTTTTGAACTCTTTTTTTTTTCCTCCTCCATGTTTATATTCATATATCTCATATCAAATTCTGCTGCATTTTGTATTTACATTCTTCGGCCACGGAAAATCAAACGCAGATACTCAATGAGACATTGTGAATTGGTTGTGGTGCCATTTTTAGCCTTTTCCATCGCCAGTAGCAAGTAGGATGGGGGGGGGGGGTGTATGGAGTAAACGTAATTTCATCGGCTAACCTCATAACTCATGACGCCTGTGTGCTGTTGTTTTTGTGTGAGGCCAGCTGGTAATATATGCAGAGGACACAGCGTCAAATCATTTTATTGCATAGGCTCCATACAACATCAGCTCAGATAATAATAACAATAATAATAACAACACGTGTAGAGTTTTGAAGAAATGCATGCTCCTCATTCTGGGTGGATGGATAGATGTGCACCAGGAATCACTTTACAATTACATTTCCAAGGCTGGGCTCTTCCGCATCCTCTCTCCTCCCTCCCTGTCTCTCTCCCTATTCGGCCATCACGACCAGTGTAAACCTTAGTGTAACCAAATTAGAGCGGCTCCGCGGCTTCCCATCACATAATAATGGCAGTAGCAGCAAGAGGCAGCGCTTTTCAAAATGTGTATTGCTTCTGTCCGCTGCCGTGTCAAAAACAATATCCCGCCTCATTTCTGTGGACAGAGAAAGAGACGGAGAGAGAGAGAGAGAAGGGGGAGTGACATGATTTCTTTCCTCCCTTTTTCGTTTATATTTATATATTTCGCTGGGTATCTCGACCTCATATCTGATTTAGGTGACAGGGAAGCGTTGGAAACATATTACCAAACGCCGGTCAGGCCGCCCGCTGCGGACACACACTGAAGGTAGGTTGTGGGAATGGCCCTGCACTGAAGGGAAAAGTTTAGAGCGAAGCACACTTAAAAATGAGTCAAATCACAAGTTCCTGACATTGCTGCATTCAAAGTCTCACAGTGAAGAGGACACGGCAGCAGAAGCAGTTTATCTTATCTTATCCCAGGCATGTGTCCACTGTTAAGTGTGTTTTGTCTGGCAAGATAGTTCCACATCAAACCCAGCTGAAATAGTTCAAATATTTGAAACGGTGTTGAGAAACGATATCACTCCCTGTCTGACATCCATTATAGCTACTGCTGCTATCCAAGCTGCAGGAGGGGAATATCAACTCCTGTGAGGCCTCGCTGCATTCACAGCTCTCTCTATTCACGCTTCACTAAATACAATTCTGTCTCTGCTGCTGCTGCTGCCGCTGCATTATTATTTATAACCCAGATGTGAAGAAGTCTGGTTGTTACACGTGAAAAACGCAGCTGGGTGACGTTAACGTGTTACTGCAGTGTGTCGTCAAAGAATCAGTAACCGTGACATCTGAGGCCGAAATTAATGTTTACACCGAAACCTTATGCAAGGCGTTATCAGCCCATTGTGACGTCAGCAGAAGAAAGGAGGCAAGTGAAAATGTTACTGGGCCACAATAAGACGCGCAATTTGTTTTTGTGTACATTGATGTATTAGATTTTTCTTCTTCATTGTTTGATTGTAGCGTTTTGTTGAACTGGAGCGGAATCACTGAGTGGGAAAAGACTTGTTAGAATGCGCAGGGCTGCAGAGGCTATTTAAAGAATGATTGCATTTTCCTTAGATTTGTATTACTATCACTTCTGGTGAATTTAACTGCGCTCTTCTTTAAAATATACTGCCCCGCGCATTTAAAGGATGCAAACAAGTGAAGGAGAGGGGGAGAGAGAGAGTCTTTATCCCAAATGTATTGTTTGCTGCTTATTTAACCGATCATTAACTCCTTTAAAATAAGGTGAAATCTTCTTCTAAGTTCTGGTTGAACAGAAGAACATTCAGCATTATCTCTATGGCCTCTCCCGCGGCGCTTCACTGTTCGCAATGGCTGAAATTCCAAACAAATGAGGCTGATACACAGAAAAATGCACATATCTGTTTGTATCCACCGTGATTGAAACATCCTTTTATTGCATGTGGTCAAAGACAAGGTCGGTGCAGACCCACGCGTCTGAGAGAGGCATGAAAGCAAGCAAGCACGGCAGACAAGTCTTCACACAGGGGGCATCTTCCCACTCACTGCTGGCTTTTTCAGCCATACTGTGTCGTTCCCCACGCAAAATAAATCTCATCTCTATATATATATATATATATATATATATATATATACCCCTTATACTAATTCATAAATTAATATATATTTTTCTTTTTTTAGATATTTCTTTTTTTATTGCATCCACTTTTAAAATGCATGCAGGCTGCTTTTCAAGCATTCTCGTGAATATTCGATACACCAGGGAGAGAGAAAAAAAAAAGCATTTTGAATACACAAAATGAACAAACGAAATAACATCTGCATGTTAGAAATATATTCCATATCCATAAAATTGGCGCTTACTGCCCCAGTCCGCCCTCAGCTAACCTACAAAACGCCGCGGAGTTGATTCTGTATTAGAGGTTTACACATAATAATCGCTTGAGGACAAAATCGGTTTATTTTCTCCATTTAGAGAAAAAGGAAGAAACCATGAGAGCAGCAGTTCAGTTTAAAAAAAGAAAACAGGAGGGGGGTGGGGGGTTCGTCGAAAACATAAATCAGAGAACCGCTCGGCCTCATAAATCTGCAGCCGCTGGACGTTAACAAGCCAAAGATTTAAGTGTGGGGAAAATAATGTTAACAGCACGCGTTAACGTGTGTTTAAATCAGTCAACAATCAACAGGAATATTTCAGAAAAATAATGCCATAATAATAATAATAATAATAATAATAATAATAATGTATTTATTTGAAGTAGAATTTAACCCACAGTATAAGCAGCCTTATCTCTCACAGGCTGCAGATATCCAGTCTCGGGCTCCACGCACCAGGTAGGCTACTTCCCGGGCTCGTCCTCGCCTCGCGCGGTGATGATTCCCGTTCGGAAATAAATGCAGTAAGAAGCCTCGTTCTAATTTATGATCGTCAGTGATTGAGAAACTGAACGGCAGAAACCGTATTCCGAGCCCGCGAGCGGCGTTTTTCCTCCTTCAACCGGAGAGCAGCATGCACGAGAGCGATAAGAGAGACCGAGCAGCTGAGCCGGAAATGTTTCCACGAGGAGGCAACGAGCACGAGCTTTTTCTTTCTCCGTTCTCTTTTTTTCATGATTGCGAGAGACAAACTAAAAATACATCGAAATAATGACCGCTGTCGTGAAATTGAACTTCTTTCTCCTTCTTCCTTCTTTCCCTCGCTTTATCTCCCACGCTCTCTCAGCGTGTGTGTGTGTGTGTGTGTGTGGCAGTGAAGGCATGTATATATGCGTGGGCAGATAACACTAATACACACAGAGGGAGAGAGTGAGAGAGACTGAGAGATAGAGAGAGAGCAAAGCCAAGAGCGTCTGTTTGAGATTTATTTAATCTCCACAGAGAACAACGGTCAATACCACCAGGACCAACGTACCCCCACAAATAAAGACCTACAGTCCTAGTAACATGGACCCCGATCCTGTCTGTTCGTTTACAAGTTGCATTTGACTATTTTAATAATTAAGTTAAATCCGCTCATATCTCACAAAATAGAAACAACCTCATTCCTGTTCTTCCCTGAGATTTACAGACCTCAGTGAGGCCGTGGAATCTGTGTGTGATGAAGTTTTCGGCCTTCAGGTGGAAGGGGTCGGAGTCAAATTATTCTGCCTACAGATATGGTTAGATTATGGTCGTTTCATTCACTGGCGTTTTGCTGAAGTTTGGGCTGTTGTCACACATCGTCTGAATAACGCACAGTACATGGCTCTGACTTAGAGGCCTACAGGCTAAATTCTACCAGTGAATATGTAAACAAGCCAAACAGTACGGAAACAGTTTCCTGTGTGGACACCCAGGTCAAATCACAGCGGAATGTCTTCTCTTCCTCCCCTCTCTCAACCTCCTTCCTCATCCTCCTCTCCTCTGATCGTTCGCAGTTTGACGCCATGTAATAACCAACACCTGGCCCTTGCGCAGACGGAGCGGACAGGCAGGTCACGCTAACCCCCCCCCCCCCGGTGCACCTCAACCAGACCCCCTTATTGGACAGGAACAAGAACCAGAATCCCCCCTCCCTCCCCAATCCGGCTCCCTAGGAGCTGTCAGTCAGCAGCCCGGTTCAGAAACAGTTCACGGTGTCAATTCGCCCATCCCGCACCAGCAAGGCCGGGGACGAACACACAAAATCAGGGGTCCGAGCAGGGAGAAACAGCGGTGGAGAGAACCAGGTTCAAGTAAACAAGATACTCTATAATCTACAGAACCCAGTCAATCAGCTGATCCGTTTGAGAGGCGAATCTAGAATATCCGGGTCTGTAAAGGCTACAGGTCAGCAGAGTTAGCAAACTAGCAACCAAAGAACACCGGTGTGTTTTTGGCCGAGATTCTGACCAGAGATACCAACCGACAGGAGGAAGGAAGGTACTTGTAAACGAGATTAAATGGCACAGGAAGAGCCTTCTCTCTCTTTTAGAGGAGTGAGAGAGAAGAACACTGAAAAGAGGAGGAAAGAAAATAGGTAGAGAGAGTTGGAGACAGAGGAGGAGAGTCCAGGGAGTACGGCGTCACGTCCAGTCCAGAAGAAAACGCGTTCAGTTTACCGGGCCTGCACCGGAGCTCGCGCTGTACCCCAACATTTGCTCTCGTGCCAAGTCAATACTGTAAGATAAGGCTTGAGAAGAAGAAAGCGCGAGCCCTGACCGAGGTGCTGGCCAGGCACGCACTGGCCCGCTGTAAGGGGGGATTTTGCAGTACAGGCGGAGGGGGGAGGTAAGCGCGCGCACGCTGTGTGTTTTTGGGTAAAGTAGCACCGCGAGCCCCAGACCGAGCAGTCCCCGTCAGCTTGTGTGCTGTAGGTAGGCTTTAATTGTTGGAGCTTTACGTTACGTTACGTTAAGTTACGTTAGTTTCAATGGATACAGCAGTGTTATAACAGGTAACAGTGCGGTTTAAACACCGGGGTTCTCTGAATGCTGCTTTAGGGCCATTTTGTACTCGAATACACGTTAGAAAAAAGCCAAACTGTCGGGCCGACTGCGCGTGATTACGCAGTCGAAATCAGTGAAAAATACGTCCAAGGTTTTCCAAGAGGAGATTCTGTGGTCTTCTTTATTCCAGCCGGTGTGTGTCCGCCCGCGTCCAAAACAGAGAGCATCCAGGGAAAAAAAACGGAACACCAGTAGGAGATCCAGGAGGAGAGACGTCGAGAGAGAGCAGGTATGGTCTGCCGGGATGTTTCTCGCTCAGTGTCCCGGTGTGTGTTCTCGAGGCGTCCCCATCCCACGCGCTCCACCACTCGACATGTCATTAATTATCTGTTGTGTGACCGTGGTCTCTCTTGATATCACAGAGGCATCCGCGGGGTGTGCCCGTGTGCAAGCTCTAATGCTGGCCAACTTTTTTTTGTGTGTGTGTGTGTGTGAAGGCAGCTGAAGACAGATGCTTCAGAATAGGTAACAGACAAGAGGGCGAAAAGGGCGCCTCGCCATTCTCTCCCTCTCTCTCTCTCTCTCTCTCCTCTCTCTCGTCATTTAAAAAGAGGTTTACTTGCAGCACGGAGTGCGGTTTGGACAGAGAGGTGTGCGTCTGGTAGCCTGTATGTGTGTGCGCATGGCAGACAGAGTCGTAGTGAACTGGGACCTGACGGCTAGGTGTAAAGACAGAAGATGCATGTTAGGCACGCCGTGATTTATGATAGTGTGAAAAGATTGCTTACTCAAGAAGTCGCCCTCTCTCTCTCTCTCTCTCTCTCTCTCTCTCTCTTTCCCTCTCTCCTAGCCACAAATTGTCATGCCCCCCCCCCCCCCCCCCGTCAACACACAGCAAATGGTCCTACAAAAACAGATTTTTCATCTAACCAGATCTAAGCAAGTGGTCATGAGTAAATGTTTAGACTAATTACAAGTATTTAAATTTGAATTATTACAAACCTAAGTTTATTCCATATCAACTCCACCCTTCTGACTAATTTGTTGGTTTTCTCGTTATTACAGCAGCCGGATGTAGCGTTAGGTCCAGGAGATTTGAGGGATGTGAAACAACCTTGCGCAAAATAAGAATACAATCAAATTATGCATGTGCTGGACGTGGGGATAACAAAAAATATATGTGCGTTAAATAGAATATTACCAACTAGCCACCAGGTCTTAATCCTCTTGATTCCTTTGTTATGGGGGGACCAGACTTAGGTATCGGAAAATAACTTTACTCATTGGTTTAGTCTTCTTATTGTACCTCTAGTGTTTTGACCCATAATCAGGTCATATGGTGGTTGTTGTTGTTGTTTTTTCCAATAGATTTGGTTCAGCACAGTATATCCTCAGATCTCTTTAGCTGTGAGCATTATTGTATCTGTACAAGAAAAACTGAATCTACTGAAATAACATGTGACTATTTGTAATTTTGTTTTGTTTTGTGTTTCAGTGACATGATATTAAATGTATTTTTGAATGGGCCTCTCTGGAAGCTTGCTTGACCTTGGTGGTTTTTGCTCACTTCCAGGTATAGAGACTTTAAAGTCATGAAAAACCCACAGCAACTCCAATACAACCATGATTTAATAGATTTTTTCATACATCACTGACAAACCATGGGCGAGACACCCATCAGAGTAAAATAGTGGGGGCAGGCATGCCTAACACTGTCGCAGTGTATAAAGGCTGACAGGTCTGGCGAAGATCCATACAGCCGCTTCCTCCTGCTGTAACAGGCTTAATAGCAGGCCTCTCAGCTGCTGGGCCAAGTGGCCTGATTATGTTACAATCAGTGGCTTCTTATTCTTATCCATGTGTCATTAGAGGAGCATGTTGTTAGGAAATGGATACTGGCCTGTTGTACTGGTGCAGGTTGTTCAACACTCAGTGTAATGAGGCCTCAAAGCAATATAATAACAACTTAGTAAAATCCATCTTTAAGGCACTGCCAAACCACAAATTACTACAAACACATATCACTGAGTGCTACTGTCCCTGGAATGCACTGACACACCAATGCTGGAAATGTACTTTTTTGGTCAAGGTGCAGCCACAGGCTCTGACTGTCCACACTTGAAAAAGATATTCAGTCACTGGACAAAGTGACTGCCAGAGCTGCAGCTAAAGCAAGAACCTTGGCTCTATTCTTAATACAATCTGAGAGTTACAAATTGACGCATGAAGCTTTGAGGCATCTGCCCGAATCCCCCTGATGGCCTTCTGGCTGGGTGGAGGGGTCCCACACAGGAACCATCAGCCATGGGATATCATTGTACATTTAACTGGAGAACCAGCTGAGTTTTGCACATGATCTGTTTTGTTAAATAGTAACACTTCAGAATTTCAATGTTATTCACACTGTCACCACCAAGAGCTTTCAATTCAATATTTTTAAAAAATAGTTTATCAACTTAATTTTGATATCATGAGTTAAGACAGAAATGTAACTATGAACCTTTCAGTTTGTGAGTTCTACCACTCTGAACACACACACACACACACACAGAGAGAGAGACATCTATCCTTGTTCATGCCATGCCTGACAGACTTGGTGAGCTTGGCACTTTTCATGGCCCAGGAGCAGAAAGGGCAATTTAACCCCCACACCCCACCCCCCTCTAAACCCTCTAACACATTCAACTCCTCTCTCTCTTTCTTACTCTCTCCCTCCTGGCATCAGGGCTTTCTTTGAGTTTCAGGTTAAAGATTAGTATCTCTGATAAAGATTAACTCTCTGTCAAAGGAAGGCGCTGATGGCATGAGTTTCTGGTTCAGGACTGTTGGTGACACAGGGGCAAGCACTTCAGGGAGTTGGGCGACCCTGCCTGCAGCAAGAGAGAAGGGTAGACACTGGGCTAGAAAGTTGGCACAATGGAATAAGATAAGCTGTAATACAAGACAAGATAACCTAATGCAATGCAGTATAGTTGGTTAAGTTTTAGACACTTGATTTTGGTTAAAAGTTTTAGTCATAAAGGTTTTGGTCTGTTTCACTTAACGTGAAAATGGCTCAGCTGACTACACAAGTCCTAGAACTGTTTGTGCATGTAGAAATAAGATTCAGTTAATGCATAAATAGAGGTATCTGCCAGAATAATGTTTAATTTTTGATAATGAAAAAATGATATTGTAAAAACAATACTTTAAATTTCATAGCTGAAGAACCTGTGAAACATTATCAGCTTTGAAGCCACTCTGAGCTCTCCTCATGTTAATAATTAGCTGAGGTCTAAGTTCAGCTCTGATTGTTGGTGAATTTGTGCACGCTCCCTGGAAACTCTTGTGAGACCATGAATTGGGAACAAAATTAGTCTTCCTCAGCAGAAGGCTGTGGCTTAATCAGGGTTCAAATAGGTCTTTTGCAAACAGCAAGAGTGTAATGCCTCAGTTATGTATCTACAGCCAGGAGCAACAGACTTTATAAGTAGAAGATCTGTTCAGATTTCATTAGCCTGAATGAAAAGAGTGTGTTCACCAAAATAAGGAGAAGCGCATTAAGTGGTTGTGAAATCAATAGGCTATAATGGGTACTCACATGACAATAGCTCAAAGCGCATATGAAAAAAATGCAAATGGAAAACACCAAACTAAACAGAAATGTAGGTTTTTGTAAATTTCCCTATGGCTGTCTCACTGAACTGTATAGATAACAATGCTCCATGGCTGACAGATTTCAAAATAAAGTTGTTGTTAGTACACAGAAGTTGTTTAATTTGAGCTTGATTAAGCTTCAGGTTACTTGCTGTTCTAGATTTGATAACTGAGTATAGGTAGGTACAGGTAGATGGGACAACAAACCAAGAACGATTTACAACTCAGAGACTCACGCTTTAAACAAACACACTGTAAAGGAACATGTAAGGTGTCTTTCTTTCTGTCTCTCAGATTCTCTCAGTAGTGCATATCTGCCATCTGAAAAGTGGTGTTGAAAGTTGTGTCATCCGCCCAAAGCAGGAGGGGAGGAGATGAAATGTGTTGCAGTGCTAGGTTTGTCGTCGCTTGCCCATTTGGTGTGGCTGTGTCTGTGGTGTTTGCAATGCTGCCGCATGACCGTTCGAGCTCATTACACTTCAAGGAAAACTTCGAATGGACGTGATGAAAAATGTATTTTTAGGAAAACGTGAGGGTATTGACTGGTCTTTTGGGAGGGTCATCTGATGGCAGCGAGTGATCTGACTGGCCCAAAAGGTCAAATGGCACTGAGGTATATAAAAGTGAAGTAAAGATAGGGATTGTGTGTTTTTGAACAAAATTAATTCAACTATGAAAAAAAAAAAAGAAAAACGTTCATATGTGAATAGAAGTTATTTGAACAGAAGTTGGTCTTTGGTAAGTCACTGTCAAATTTTCGATGTGAATTCAATTGTTTTTGTAAGCCACACTAGTACTTCTGTTAGAATCTACAAAGAAAAACAATTCCATAGATTATAAATGTCCTTTCTTAAGTGTAAAAATGTCTTGTGATGTTAGAAAATAAATGGGTAAATGTTTCCATGTGTTTACATTGTTTACATATTTACATTTGTAAACAAATATGTGTCATAAGAGCATGTGCTCTAAATGTACAATTTTTATTTGTTGAGTTTTTACCATTGAAGTGAGACCAAAACAAGGAACTCAGCTTCTGGGAAAAGAAGCATGATAAATCCTCCAAAGCAAATGAAATTCTAACCATGGAGATCATTTGAAAAGAATGTAAGTGGCCAGAAGCCTGTTGATGTTGCAGCACATGACGTCAGGTTGGGAAATTGGATTCACATGGGGGGTTGGATCAACAGATTGAGGTTGTTTGAGGCTAAGGGATTTTCAAGTTATTATTAGTACCAAAAGCTATTTTTACTACTTTATATTTTAGCTTTGGAGAATCGATTTATGGTCTGATACTGCATCTCAGTAGAGTAAAGGTGTGACGCAGAGTAATTTTAGAAAGATTTTTGTTGCACTCCATGATCTCTAATAGGCCTATTGCACCATTTGCAAGGAGTCCACAAAGTTGGCATTCAGTTTATGTGGGCGGCATTTTAACGCCCAACTACAGTCGCCACTACATGGACTATAATTAGAGTGCAGACTATTTGAGCTCTGACAGATGAGAAAAAAAACAGTGTTGTCCTCTAAAATAACAAATGACTCTACTGTTTAACAGAGAAAAGATCAATCTGTTGTTAATAACTGCAGAAACAACCTTGATACTCAACAACAGCTACATGTATATTTGTGCTATAATCTTGTAACTAAATACACATACTTATAATCAACATGTCAACATGTGCAGAGCTTCTCAGCCCATATCATGATCACTGTCATGATTATTTTGGGTTGGAGGAGTATAGCAGTTACTTTCATGGTCTGTAGGCTTACTTTTTGTCTGTCCTGTTATCAGCTGGTTGCATAAAAGTAACAAAAAGAATCATAATAGTTTGAATTTAAAATTAAACAGCTTTCTGTAAATTTGACTATAACCAAAAAATTATTAAAACTTTATGGATTAAAACATAGAATAGTACATGAAAATGGGATTCTGGAGCACTTTGCCATTAGATTCATCAATAAAGAACTAAGCTACTGCTCCTCCAGGTCAAAGGTCACTTTTGCAGAGCTGTGCACCAATATGTCACTGTGAGTGCTTCAGTGTGGGCTTTCAGGTCCTGTAAATACCACAAGGTTTTACCAAGTTTGTAAAGTTGCAGCACTGATACTCACTATGAAAGGTCTGAACATGTGTCATTGTTTTGCAGATGGATTTGTTTTTGTTTTGATTTTTTCTTTTGTGTTTCTACTGTGTTTTGATTGGATCTAAGGCCAAAGAAGTATAGGGTCAAAGAAAACACAGCATAAAGCTAACCTGAAAGCACCACAACTGTTTAATTACATCCAGCAGTCTTTGAATTTGTATATGAAGCTGTTCTGAGAAGGAACACATGTTTGTGTGTGCGAGTACATCCGCAAAGTCAGGCCAGTGTCGGCACCAGCAGACCAGGCAGAGATAAGAGCAGAGAGCAGTGATAAAGTTTGTTCAGATCATGTGAGACTTTAAAACGAAGCTGCAGCAGCAGTAAACAGCAACATGAATATATCCATCTACCCTTAGAGTAAAGAGGAAAAAAAGGTCTGATTAATCTGATTAAAAGCAAAGTGCTCTTTTGAAGAAGTTTCCCTTTAAGAGTGTTTATCTTACAGATGCATTAGCCTATGCAAAAAATGTGTCATGGAGTCTGCACCATTGTTTGGATACTTGCAAGGCACAGAATTCAAATAAAAGGAGAATAGCTCTCTCTATGAAATATTAGGTAAAAACATAACATGTCAAGGGTCAGTATCACAAAATTGCTTTATTTAAGTAAATGTACTTTGATGCTTTGAGTTTTTGTTCCATACATCCATCTCCCAGGAGCCTAACCCTGCTGTTCCATCACCTAATAGACATTCTGTAAAATTATGCCCTAACAGACCCTTTGTTGCTTCCATGAACACCTACAGAATATTTCCGCTGCCCTGGTGCTGCTCCATAACTCATTTCAAACTTTCACCTCATCCAGCATTTGAAAAACACCCCTCTATATTCAACTGAAATCCCCCCTCTCTTCCTCAGCCTTCTCTTCCACTCAAAATTTGGCTCATCAGCTGTTCTGGGGCTCTGGAGGCGGCCTCCTCCCTTTGTCTCGGCCTATAGGCTAGCTGGCTAAGCTAGTCGGCCCCTTCATCACTTTCTGGGCAACTTTAGACTAGTCCACTCCTGCTCCGCGGCTCCAAATTTGCGACAAACCCGCGGGGCTGAGGGGGGGACAGAGAGGGAGGAATCCCCGGCTGGTGTTGTGATGGGGATGGACGACAGCCAGAGCTGTGCGTGAGTGCATGGAGAGAAACAATAAATAACTTAATAGTAGTAGGAGTAGTAGTAGCAGTGGTGGTGATGGTGGTGGTGGTATAGGCTGGTACGGGGAGGTCGGAGGATCCCTGCTTTTGATTTATGTGTTTGGGGGAAGCTGTCAGGAGCAGAAACAGAAGCAGCCAGAGATTTTATTCCAGCACTTTAATACCAACAGCCAGTATGCAACAACGTGGACAGCCCTTTTCATCCTGCGGTCGTGGACGCGATTATACAATTATACTCACCTTTGAAAAAATGTTTACCACCGCGTGCAGCAGTGGATGGATGTCTGACCGGCCGGGATACGCTCCCCTGCCCTGGGTGCTCAGCCCCACATGAGGATAACCGGGCCCTAACACTGACCGTTTGGTACCGCCGCGTGTTTCCTCTTTGAGTGATGCTGTGTTATTTATGGGCTGCGTGGATGTGGAGCCGCTGGGAAACAGCTGTTCGCTTTATGGAGTCGTTTTTTCCCTTTTCGTGTATTTATTTGCCAGGTCGTTTGCCGAGTTTTTGTTCTTAATCTGATTGCGATGTGCTTGTTCAGTATTGATAGTTTGATTGATAATTTCCACTCCATGTTTTCAATTATACTTATAGATTAATGATCACGGTCAGGATTTAGACGCACCTCATTCGATTGTATTTCCTCTCTATTTTAGACGCTGACTTTAGTTTTATCGTAGCTGTTTGTGCTCGGTGTGTAATATTAATGCACCGCTTTATGTCGTAACGTTCTGGCAGCAGTTTGCAGCGGCTATGTTATTTCAGTTAGATGACGGTGGTGTAAGTAAACAGTCTATTTGTTATTTCAGTTTCTTCTTGTCTTTCTTACACCTTCAAACACGGACATGTTATTTTACTCTTATTTTGTGAGTCTGGTAGCGCACAGACAATCTGCTCCACAAGCTTATTTTCACAAAATTGTTCCAAATTAATTATGGATAATGTTCTATTTAAAAAAAAAAAAAAGGAAAGAAAATCTGCATTAGTGATGGGAAGCAGCGCCATTTCCCTCGTTAAATGTTACAGACTTTCACAACAGCAGACAACTATGTCCACTGTTTGTTTATTTATTTATTTATTTTAAAAGCAGGGGAAAACGGTAAATGTAATAGGATGTGTAATGTGATAAGCAGAATCAATAACATCTGAGCTCACTTCCACCCAGCCTTCATCCTTCTCTCTGCTCTTACTGCTTTTATTCCGGATTTTCACCGGGAATAATTTAAGGTCAGCAGTACCTGTCAGCGGTTTCTCCTGTCCCGACCGTTCGATAGACTACAAGAGGTCTGTGCTCTGTATCGGATTTTACCAAGACCTTTTGATTGCATCTCTCTCTTTCTTTCCTATCCCCTTCTCTCCCTCTACCCCCCCCCCCCCCCCCCCTTTTTTTTTTTTTTTTCCTGCAGTTCTTAGGAGCTTTCTGGAAGCCGTTTTCTTCCATCAAAACATTGGGAAATAAGAGGAAATCTTTCGGTAAGTTTTACTGTTTTACTTCATTACTTGTGGTGCAGTGCAGTGTTAGAAAGAGGCCTTAAATCTGTGCATCTAAAGTGCAATCCGTCGACACACATAGCAGACCTACAAGCTGTGGAGAATGTGGACGATTTCGTTTGAAAACCTCGTTAACTGCAAGTAAGGCCATTTCTATGCTTTTCTGTTGGAATGTTCAGAACTCCTCATAAATATGGGCGGTGATCAGATTTATTTCTTTATTTAATTATTCAATTATGGAAAAAATAGAGGGTTTTTTTCTTTGTGCTCACCGTAATGTAGCCTAATTAGTTTTAGGAAAATCTGTGTAATTTTGTCACGTTTTATTATTATTATTATTATTATTATTATTAAATAGTAGTAGTCGTAGTAGCAGAAGTAATGTTATTAGTACCATTATTATTACATTTCGATGACGCCATGATGTTGGAATTTCACTGTTTACAAAACCAGTGCAGAATCAACGCTAACACAGATAAATTACTGTGGAGAAAATGTAGGAAGATTGTAGGTGATTTTGTTTTTAGTTAATGCTTTATTTCTTTAAAAAAAAAAAAAAATCCAATGAAATTGCAGAGAGGTGCAGCTGAGTGCATGCCAAATGTTTCCTGGATGTGTGCGTATGTGTGAGTGATGTAATATAATGTAATGACACGTGCTAATGTAATATAATCCAGAGGTGTGAAGGGCAGTGTGATGGCCGCGGGTTACAGCCGCAGCAGGAAACATACTAGGGTCAGTTCATCATATCATAAGACAGTTATTAAAACAGCACTCTGTGACTGCAGTAATGACACTAATGCTAACACAACAAGTAATAAACAGCAATGAAACAAACGCTAACAGCAGCATCAAATTGGTAACAGTTGTAGAAATGCCTAAAAGTATTTCCTTTTCAGACCACATAAGAGAAGAAACATTACAATTAAGCATACTTCATTTATAAAATATATTTTAGAATTGGCATTCACAGGCAGTAGGCCTACGGTGTTCCCATTCCACACAGTAAAGCTGTGGGAAAAATATCTTTTTAAATCTCGTAGTCAGAGGAAATTCCTTCGTGTCATCCTCAGTGGCCTACATGTCTGAGGTCCCAGAGGGGGAAAAAGAAGAAAAAATGGAAAGAGGATTTCCATGGCTCTGCAGGGCACAGAGTTTCAGTTGTGAAACCCAATATCCGTGACTCAATCCGAAACACGGAGGCGCCGATGCGCGTCTGCCATCCAAGGAAAATAAAGAATAACTGCCATCCTTTACAAGCACCGGCGTGCTTTTACAAGTCAATACATACATGTAATCCGCACTGTTTATTTCTCCATAAGCTCTTCTCTCCCCACATTCTTGCTCATTGGAAAAAAAAAGAAAGACATGGACAAAATAATTGCTGATTAGTAGTTTGGTTAATGAGTGATGAGGTTTTTCAGCAGCAGTTAGCAGGATCCCTCCGTCCACACAAAGAGGTTTGAAGGGAAAGTTGCTGTCGGACACATTTCAGGCTCCCACCTTCCACCTACACGGAGCTCATCCTCTCATTTCAGCAGCCCACAGCGAATGCTATCTGTTTTAAAGTTCGGCTGTTTATACACACACACACACACACACACACACACACACGCTGCTGGGTGCGAGAGAACTCATAAATCTTACGTAGCCATAAACGACAGGGGTAGCGTCCTGAATAATAAAAATACAGGGAAGTGGGAGAGAGAGAGCTATACAGACAGAGTGTGGGCAGTGTGTGTGTGTGTGTGTGTATGTGTGTATGTGTGTGTGAGAGAGAGAAAACATTGTTATTTTCATTTTTTGGCCTCGCCGCTTTGTGTCTCTTTCCCTTTGGGATTTCTTGTCATTCTTGCTTCTTTTTTTTTTTAGCCTACTTCACCTTTTTCTTCACATGTTGTTGCACTTCCTCTTGTCTTCCTCCCTTGTGTGTTAAAGTCAAAACACAGGGAAGAACATAGGCTCTCTTCTTTAAAAAAAACCTGGACAGGGAGATTTTAAAGCTCTAACTTTCAGCCACTCACAGAGCTACTTAATAGAAAACTCAATGGCCTTTTCTTGATTAGTTGCATGGTTACTGTTCTCTGTACCTTTTATATCAGTCTCCCCTTCCATTATGGTCTCCCTTAAAAAAACTTTCTGAGTAGAAGTAGCGGCAGAGGGAGAGGAGGTGTTGAAATTTTGACAATCCAGACTACATGTCAAGTTTGTACAAGGAAACATGCTAAGAGCTGGGGGGGGGGGTCCTGCTGCTGCTGTAAAGATGGATAAAAACAAAACAAAACTATCATATACAATAATCATGCCACTATGATGATATTTAATATACACTGTTGCCCATAAAGTTGGAATATTTTTTTCATTATCTATCAAGAAAAAAAATATTTTATTCCAACTTTATGGGCTACAGTTTAGAAGCCTCAGCATTGCCATCCAACAGAGAAATATAGTTTACAGGCTACTGTAAAGTGAATGCATTATACAAGTACACCTCGGTTAAAAAATGAAGGATGCTATCAGCTCTGCTCTATCCTCTTTAGTTTGACACAATCTGTCCATAGCATGTTCACAATAATGTTGTTCCATTAGGTCTATAATATTAATACAGCCTCTTAAGTCATTGTTACCATAGTTTATTTAACAGACTGAATGGTTTTATATTCTGCTTCTCTCATGTGTTAGATTGTAAGCCTAATTGCTTCCTAAGGACTGCATATGCAAATTAGTTTAATGTTAGTACCAATAATTTTTATTTACATCTTCCCAGCAAAATAAAAACTGTAGCCTAAACTAATCTATCAAGCTAAGCAAATAAGAACAGCTGATCCCCCATCACACTATGGCTAATAATAATACAAATTGTCTAAGGTAGGCATCCACAGGCATGTCCACCGTGACCCACTCCAAGCAGCAGGCTATCATTAGCTTACAAGTAGAGTTGTAAAAGTTATGCCGAAGTTCTCCTGGTGTAAATAGCCAGTTGTAGACTGTATATGTAAGAACTGCTATATATAAAAAGTCTATTTTTAAATATCCACTCAGGCTAATTCTGAACTGCGAAATATTCTAGGCCTATATGTCTGGTTTTAGGGCTAACATAACTGACTGCACCTTTCACTTCCACTCAGTGGAATTAGCATAATTTGTGGGTGACGCTGAGCTTTGATGGGTGAAATCAGCGTGCCCGTGAATCAAGCCCCGTTGTTTCCTCCGTTACACCCGCGTGAGTGTTACTGATAGACGGGCTTGTTGTCAACAATATGAGAATACTACCTATGCCACCACAGCTACTACTACTACAGGCTATTACTGTCACTAACCGTGTGGAATAAGCGTGCTATAGAGACCGAAGCGAAGCGAGGAGTCCGACCCAAGACAGGGAGGAAGACACGGAGGGAAAGAAGCAAGAGACCCGAGAAGAGAGGAGGAGAGAGGGAATAGAAAGACAGACGAACAACCACCCATAATGCGATGGGGTGACATATTGTGGAGGACTTGTTCCGAAGAGGCTGTCTGACTGACTGACTGGCTGGCTGGGTGGTTGGCTGACCGGCTGTTTGAGCGACAGAGGCTAAAAAAGAAAGAAATTTGAGGCCATTGTTATCAGCCAGCAGCGGTGCAGGCAGTGCTGGTGCTGGGGCGGAGGGTGGAGGTGGAGGGGGTGGGGGGGGCGCGAGCAGGCAGCAGGCAGGCTCCCGGTACGCTCGTTCAGCTCGTGTGCTAGCTAGCCTGCCTGTAGCCTATACCGAACCCGTCTGTTAATTCTGCCCCTATATCGAGCCCCCCCACCGACGTATTAAGTCCGTCCATCCCACTCATCCGCCGGTCGTTCATGCCACACGGTGTCCGGTTCGCCACCCTCGCGCAGCCCGGTCTGCCGCTGCTGCTGCTGCTGCTGGCTCCAGGAGGTGTTGTTGTGGTGGTAGTCGCGAGCAGTCGTGCTAGTCTCGAGACAGCACCGGAGGAGCAGCGGATTTGCGGAGAGAAGAAGAGAGGGGGGAGAGGAAAACGGGAGAGAAAGCGATCGGATTCGTTATTTATTTAATTATTTATTATTGTTATTGATTACCTAGTGAATGTGCGTGAGGATTAATCTGTGATGCGGCGTTGCTGGGTCCGTGCCGGACTGGACCGGGACCACCGGTGCTAAGGAAGGTAAGGAGCATCACCGGCAGGCAAGCAGGCCAGCCGGTGATGCACGAGCTCAAACAACAAACCAGAAATACAGAGCGTGTTTGTTCGCTGTGCAGTTTGAGAACGGCGGAGTGGCTGGCTCAGTGATTTATGGCCCAATAGACTTCAATCCCGGTTCAAGAAGAGTTCACAATGCTTTAAGCTGCCGCAGCTACCCGCCGCAAGCAGCCCCCCTTCTTTCGGCCTTCCATCTCTGTCCGTTTCCTTTCTTTTTCCCCTCTCATTTCTTCTCCTATTCTGTCCATGTCTCTTCCTCACTTATGGCTATTTATTTACAAAGCAATGGTCGACCATTTTTCTGTTATGGATGATCCACTTCTCCCTGGCGCTTTCTCCTCCCCCCTGGCCTCCGTTTTATTATTTTGCCAATATTTTACATTTATTTTATTTTATTTACTGATATGTTTAAATAGTATAATTCCATTCATACATGCAGGCTTCACTGTTTATTGATTTCAGTCTAAATCGAGGCCATGAACATTGCAACAATAGCTCTGATCAGGCCAATCCTTCATTGTTTCTGGGCACAGCTCAATATAATTACAACCCCCCCCCACCCCATGTGTGTTAATGGGATAAGGAATACGTGGATTGTCCAAGTTAATGCATTCTCCCTCTGTCTCCCTGCCTGCATAGCTCTTCATGGCAGGCGCCATTTGTAATTTTATATCCCAGGATAAAGCACAGACACTGGACACCAAGGCCGACCTCTCTCTGTCTCTCCCTCTCTCTCTCTCTCTGTTGTTTTTGTTTGGGTGGCTGTTTCTCTGTCAGTATAAGTGGATTATTCAGGGAGGCGTCTAGTAAAGTTGGTGATTGTATTAAGCTCTAGTCCTACAAGCTAGTGGCAGAGACATTACGTGTCCTGTTTAATGGCGAAACAGCGATATGATTTAATAACATATTCCTCCTACACTCACTGCCACGGCCTCTCTCTCTCTCTCTCTCTCTCTCTCTCTCTCTCTCTTTCTCTCTCTCTCTCTCTCTCTCTCTCCCTCCTTGGGACTATTCCTCAGAGTAAATAATTAGGATTCCAGCTTGTCTACTAGAAAGATAAATGGCTGACATGTGTGACGTGCTGAGAGCTGGAGTAGGGCTGCTCGGTCTAATCTTTAAAAAAGGAATAATAAAGAATTACATTATTTTAGCGTAATTTACCCCATTTAAACACTGACATCTGACACAGGATTTATTTATTAGTTGTTTTTTGTTTGTTTGTTTTATTTTTAGAACCATACACATTCTCTCTTTTTTTTTCCTCTTCACCAGCTGCTATTTATTGATTGATTTATTTTTAAATGTATTATCCAGACACACTTTGCTGCTTCTGTTTTTAAAAAGCCTAATGCACATTTTCGCACAGCCCACACGAGATAATTTCATTTTTTTTTTTCTGCATATCTTTCTTTACTTCAGGCCTGGCATCTGATGGTGTCACATTATTTTGCACGCGCTTTGGCTAATTCTTTATTGTTTTTCCGTTTGTCCGGTGAGGTCGGTCAACAGACCACCAGATACGAAATCTTCAATTTTCTGACGCAATGAGACTGAAATTTTGCCAAGTTAATATCACTGTGGGCTGTTGTCGCAATATTAACGCAGGGGATTGGTAATAGGAAACAGTAGGCCTAACAGTTGGCGTGTCTCAGTCGTTAGCTGGAGCGCTACAGAGGCTGAGTTTGTGTCTGATGACAGAGGCAGCAGAGGCGCTTCACCTCTGCTTCTCCCCCGTTAAACATTTTATCTCCAGAGGAGAGAAATGAATGCCAGGTGCTCTCTGGCGCTTGACAAGCCGGCCTCTCGCGGCCACAGGCCCACCCCAGCGGTGAGCGCGAGATAGGGAGTCTATGGGGGCTCACACTGCTTTTTTTTTTTTTTTTTTCCTGGGCTACTCTCTTTTTTTCCCTTAAGGGGCCATGATAGAGCACTCTGGCCGTTCGACCCTAATGGATCACTGACTCGTGAAGCTTCTTCCGAGCTTTCTTTCTTTCTTTATCTATCTACGGAATCTTTTGTCCAAGCCCAAGTGTTAAGCTTAATTATTTATTTGCTTCTTTTTGTCGTAGGCCTGTAGGCTCACCGTATCAACCAAACAGAGGAGGAACAGGAACATTATTCACCGCCTTATCCAAAAATCGAAAAAAAAAAAAAAAAATATATAATATTTTTTTTTTTTACAAATAGTTTGGAAATCGACTTTTTCAACACAGAGATGTGGTTTATACATGTCACTCTGCCAGTGTGATAACCTTTGGAGTAGGCCACGCGATACGCGTTTCTTTGTTACTCCATTTAAAGCTTTTAGGCTGGACATCTTAATAACGTGCAATAATATGAATTACTCCATAAGTTTTCTCTACCCTGTTAAAAAAGCCTACTGCGATGAAAGAACAGCCTGATATTCAGCAGCACTTATCGTTTCCGGAAGATAGACTCCCGGGCTGGAGGATGAGTGAGGTAACAGCAGACGGAATACAGTAAATCATAGCCAGAGGTTGACAGAAATAGGCTACCTACATCAGTCACAAGGAAAATACAAACAGGCCACTTCACTGCCGCCATTACACAACAAAATGTCACGCTCAGCTAGAATAACCACTGACACGATGGGGGAAGCCTCGTGCTTTATTGTAAAGACACTGAAATGAATAAATACTAAAGTAGAAAAATACCGCAGTTAGTGATGTTTAAAACAATTCAGAGAAGAGAATTTATTTCCTTTTATGTTTAAATTGCACTGGATTAACTGCCGAAAGATGAAGATAATTGGTGAATAGCACAGTAATAAGAGGCTAATAACGAATAATTATTGGTAGTAACAGGGGATATGCTATTACGTAACTTATTATTATTATTATTATCATCATTTAATAATAATATTATTAATAATAATAGCTAATTACAATGTGAATAAAGGTAATATTTCCATGGAAATGTAACATTAATGCTAGAATGGGGACGCAGTTTGCCCTCCTCGTGCCCCCTCCACTAGAGCATCTGCAGGCTGTGCACTGGGCTCGGAGGGGGAGGGGGGGAGGGGGGCGAGGAAAGAAAAGCAGTGGTTTCTATTCATGTCATGGCGCCTTTCATTGGAGGAAGATGGATTTATCGCTCTCATTTCTTTATTCTGCCTCTCCTAACCTTTTAGGTCAGATTGCAGGGGACCGTTGGAGAGACACCGTCACGTGACCCCCGGTACCAAATGGTCTTCCGGCAGTGGTTTTCAACAAGGACCGGAGCACAAGCAGACGCCGCCACTTCTCCCAGAAATGCAGAAGACAACATACTACGACAACTCCTCGACGCTTTTCGGTGGCTACTCGTCCTACCAGGTGCAGGGGGCGGCAGCGGCAGCAGCAGCAGCCGCCAACGGCTTTGGGGGCTACGATGCCCCGGTCCCAGTGTCCCACCACCAGCCGGCCTTCCAGTCGGCGACCCATCTGGATGTGGATTCGTACCAGCGCTCTGCCTGCTCTTTACAGTCACTGGGCAGTAACAGTGGTCACCAGCAGCAGCTAGCCAAGACCAAGGAGCTGAATGGCAGCTGCATGCGGCCCAGTCTGCCACCTGAGCACCACCCCGGCTCCCAGGTGTCCCCCCCACTGCCCCCCAACCCCAGCAACGGTAATACTGGGGCTCAGCAGCCGGGGGGCAGTAATGGGGCCTCCTCAGCGTCTAAACCAGCCCCCAATAAGTCGTCTAATTCCTCCTCCTCCACATCGTCCTCCTCCTCCTCACTGCCTCCCAACCCGACCCTGGCCAAGCAGATCTTTCCCTGGATGAAAGAGTGTCGTCAGACAACCAAGCAGAAAAACTGTTCACCCAGCAACAACTCTGGCAACGGTGTGTTAGTTTACACCTGTCTGTCTTTCTGTCTGTCTGTGCTTTGATTTCCCTCACACAGTATCACAGCAACAACATGGCTCAACAGAATAATCATTCCTCCTTCACCAGTCTGTGTTTCTCTCTTTCATTACTCCTTTTCTCAACTCCTTCTGTCCTCCATCCATTTCTTTCCTCATTCATTTCCCTTCCTCATTAGTGTCTTTGTTCATATTATCGTGCCTTCTCCTTCCCATCACCATGTCCCTCTTTCCTCACCTCTCTTATCAACATCCTCTTTCAAGCTCTAAATCCCAAGAGGATTTAAAAAGGTTTCTCAGACCATTATGGTAAAATAGGTTTCCACAGGTTCTTGAATCAACAGGGAAATGACCACAGGCAAACAGTCAAGCTGGTTATTATTTATCTTATTTATCTGCTCTGGTCTGAGGTAATTTTACTCAACTAATTCAACTTTTAAATGAACTCATTTGTCTGGTAAGCCATATTCACATAAAAGTATTTTAAAATCAAAAGTAGTTTTTAAGTTATTTTATTAGTTTTCAGTGACTAAACCTCATCAGTATGGTAACATTCCTTGCTATATTAAGCAGCTGAGAGTAAAAGAAGTCAAAGGACCGATGTACGGCAGTGTGACAAATATTCCTGCAAACCTAGATGACTGCTCAAGTAGATAGTAGTAGAAAAGCAGGAGGAAAATGTGTCTTGTCAAGACAAGGAAAACCATATACTTTCTGATAGGAAAAGGAAAGTTAGATGAATCAACCCTGTCTCCTAGAAGTTATGTATATGTGCAACTAATTTGCAGCAGCAAATACATTTTGAAGGAAACATACCTACAACTGGATTAAAGAGAAAATGATCATTTATGTATTTGTGAAGTGGCAAAAATGCTGATACTGAATGTATCAGCTAAAGTGTTTCCCACCAAAATATATGATCTTGCAGTACATTACCCACCTGCAGTGACAGCATCATTGAACTTTTTGGTGGTTATGTTTAGGCACTCACAGCCCTCAGTTAAAGTTAGAGGAAAGATTGTTTCATGGTTTAATACAGAAACACATTCACCACAATATTTCCACAACCTTAACTAAAGTACTTTTGTTATCTAAACCTAATCACAGAGAGGACTGTGGATGTGAACCTGTCTCTTGTGTGACAGCCCTGTGTTTTGTATGCCTAACATCCACCACAACTACCTCCTGGTGAGCCCACTGTAGTTTATAAATGTTGCACTTCAAACAAAACAAAACAAATAATTGTACATTCATTAGGAAAAAAATCCATCCAGTAATCCATCTAGCAATTAAACACAGTTTAACAGTATAGGAATTTAACTTCTACTATTCTGTCTATGTGTCAAGTGCAGAGATGGAGTCACAAGGGTGATTAGCCTGGCTTAGCATGAAGACCTAAGAAGGAAGCAGGGGGAAACAGCTAGCCTGGCAGTGAAAAATTCACTTACCAGCACTTTTAAAGCTCACGAATACCAACTAACAGTTCTTTAATCTGGACACATGCACAGAGTGTAAGAACAGTAGCGTTAAGAGGAATTACATTCTAGAACTTCTCTTTGGCAAAGTTGAAGTGAGTTCTTCAGGCTTTGCTGTAACAGTGAGGAGGCAGGTGCAGCAACATTGTGTCTGTATAGGCCTCTACAAAAACCTGTGCTCACTGACCATATCTGACAAGTTGTGCTGAGGACACCCCATACACAGGAGTGCTAGGATGTACTATTATTCATCGAGAAATAGTTTCAACGAGTAAGAAGACAGTTGTAAACAAGGTAATCACAGAATCAGTGTAGTACTATCAGAGGAGAAAGGCAGAGCAGTGTGAGGTATTTGATCCTTTAACAGTATTTAGTGTCAAATCTGAAGTAAATGGACTGGATAGAGAAACTTCCCTGGCATTTTAAGCTGACTTTCTCATCAATGACAACTGAGCAGTTCATTACAGTAACAGTACCGTCAGTGATAGGACAGCCTGGCTAAGCAGCTGCCAGAAGCCTGCTGCCAATAGCCTGTACACCCTCCTTCATTCATTTACATTCTCCTCTTCACCCTGCACCCCTCCCTTCTTTTCTTGCTCTCCACCCTCTGGTTATTATATGCCCTCCCATCGCTCTCCTTCCTTCCCTCTCGGGACTCCTCCTCTTCTTTTCACACCTCCTTGGAAAGCCACTGCAAGAAAGAAGATATTAACAGGATGAATTTAAATGTCATGCACGATAACAGATGAATAGATTTTCAGAGAGAGGAGAATGACAAGCAGACATTTGAAATGGAAAAAATACAGCAGGGTGATAAATGAGAATATCATCTGCATGTGTGATAAAAGGCAAAGAAAACAGTCACTGAGGCAGAGAGATGTGATGTTATTTGAATTGGTAGTTATCAATGAGAAAAAATTTGTTCTGCCATAATGAATGTGAGTCTTCAAAAGTCTTTCAGTTGACTGGACAGAGTGTTGAGGAGAGATTAGAATATTTATTGATGATAATTTCAAACAATCATGTAGAGGAAGCCACAGCTCTATTGGACAGATGACACGATGTATACCTCTCTGTCCACAGAAGTAAACACTAGAGTTAACTGTTTCTACTGTTGAGAGAAGGATAGCATTATAGAGAGAGAGGAACTCAGTGCTTGTTTTGAACTGTACTGCTTTAGCTACTGTTATACATAGTAAGCATGCACATAGGGACACATGAAACCTGCAGAATTGCTGCATCAGTGGAGGCAGTGGATTATTACGTTTTGCTCATGTTGCTCATCTGAAAAAAAAACAAAAAAAACTATTTCAAGTCCTATGACACTACCAATAGTTCTTTCATTATAACACACACCAAGGTAATAGCTGGGATCTCAGAATGCAACGAGAAACATGAGGGATCAGACAGGTTGTAAACACCTGTTTTTCTAATTTATTTGGAAACAAAATCAGCTAGATTTGATTGAAGCTTTTTCACAACATCGTCTCAACAGATTCACTCCGCGCTGGAGTGTCTCTGAGAGACTCTATTAGAAGTCAATGCAATTATGACATAAATGTGTTAAGAAGTGTCTCTTTCATTGGCTAGCTGACTGAAGTGAGTGCAGGTCAACCTCAGTTCTTGTGTTGAAGCTGCTGTCGCTGTCAGGGTTTCCAGCCAAGATGCAATTTAGCTGCCCTTGGCCAGCACCAAGGCCTTGGTCTCTTAATAACTGCCATTGTTATGAAGTGTTGACAACTAATATCAAGGGATAATGCAGTTGGTCTACCCGGACCCCCCTCTGCTTTATTAAGAATCTGAATGCTCTCAATTTCCTCCTTCATGAAGGCAGATTGTGTTTTATTCACTCTACCTTTCTGGTTCTCCTAATTTTTATTTCATCATCTTTTTACCTTTTTCTTACTCTATCATTATTTTTGTACATGTCTCACACTTTCCTCCCCTGAACTCTCTTTCTGTGCCTTCATGTTTCTTTTGATAGTTTTTCTTGCAATGTTTTTTTTTCCCCATATACTCTCCTAGTTATCATTTTCCCTCTGTTTTATTCACTTTTTCTGTCTCTGTTTAATGTTTTCTTTTCTGTCCTCAGCATCAGGAGGAGCTGAGAGTGGTAGCAGTGGGGAGAAGAGTCCTACCAGTGGGTCATCAGCATCATCTAAGCGGGCTCGTACGGCGTACACCAGCGCCCAGCTGGTTGAGCTAGAGAAGGAGTTCCACTTCAACCGGTACCTGTGCCGGCCACGGCGCGTGGAGATGGCTAATCTGCTCAACCTGTCTGAACGCCAGATCAAGATCTGGTTCCAGAACCGACGTATGAAGTACAAGAAGGACCAAAAGTCCAAGGGCCTGAGCTCCAGCTCTGGAGGGCCCTCGCCAACTGGCTCCCCACCCCTGCCAATGCAGTCTTCCGCCAGCTTCCTCAACTCAATACACCCCATGGGAGGGGGAGGCGGGGGAGGGGGAGCAGGCTATGATGCCCCATCGCCGCCATCTTTTGGCAAGCCTCACCAGGGAGTGTCTTACTCCATGTCCACTGCCTACTCCAATGTCACCATGAAGGGCTGCCCCTCCCAGCAGAAGTACGGCGCCCCAGACCCAGACTATGGTGACCCCCATCCCCACCACACCCTTGTGCAGCCCAACAGTGCCGGCTACGGGACTCCCACCAACATGCAGGCCAGTCCAGTCTACGTGGGGGGTGGCAGTTATGTGGAACCCATGCCTGGATCTGGGCCCTCTATTTATGGGCTAAACCACCTTGGCCCCACACCACCCCACCACCAAACAATGGACTACAATGGCGCAGGGCCCATGTCCGCCGCCAACCAGCACCACGTGGGTGGGGGAGGCCCCCCAGGTACCTGTGACCCTCCCACACACCCGACGTACACTGAGCTGTCAGCGCACCACACCTCGACTCAGGGCAGAATCCAGGAAGCACCCAAGCTCACTCACCTGTAGCAGGTTTGGAACAAAATGACAACGTAGGAAATAGTGAAGACAAAACAGAACAAGTAACATGACGTGACTCACTAACAGACTAACTAACATGTGGGGACTCTACCGCTGCAATGTGACTACAGGAGAGACAAGACAAGACAGACAGGAGCCATCCAGTGGTTTGACCTGTGCTCTACAGCCAGAAAGGGGAACAATCAGTTTGGTGTTGGCCAGCCCCACCCTGTTTCCACTGCCTTCAGAGCCCATCAAGCCTGACTGGGGCCAAAACTTTCACTGGTACCTTAAAAGTGCAGTTAATTTCACTTCCTTTCAACAAAACACAAGTTGTGTCCATAAACTAGTAGCAGTAATGCTCCCAAACCATAAATCATTCACATTGCCAAAAAATGCTACAATGGATATACTTCAGTGTAAAAGAAGTTAAATCAGTGGTAGTTGCCAAAATTTTCAAAGATTTTTTTTAGGCTAGGACCAAACTCATGAACTTACTTTCTACTGCTTTAACCTTCCACCCTCATACAGAAAATGAGGGAACAAAAACTTTAAACTATTTAAACATTTTAACAGTGCATCAGAAAAACAGGCTGCTTTTAAACACACGCTCAAAACTGACTGATTAACTGAGTACATTACCAGTTATTTTTCATTTCAGAGGGCTTGATTCATTTTACCAGTTTTTATTTCAATTTTCTATGAATCCTTTTATGGAAATTTACACTTTACTCTGAGTGAGCACCATTGTTTAGTCACTATTTATTAGTCTAATAATCTACTGTACAGTAAATCTAAAAACTGCAATATGAACTACTGTATTCAAACAAAACCGCTGTTAAGAAATTATGTCAGTTTTTCATTAAAATATTTCTCAGAAAAAACATCTAAAATGAAAGAAAAATCTCTCTGTATAATGTTTTATATTTAAATTACTCAGCAAAATCTACTAGACACAAAGTTTTCAAATGCATTACTGGACTTTTCCAAACAATTTTTGCTTGGATGGAGCAAATTGCAGTGGTAGCTTTGCTAGCTTGTAGTAAAAAAAAAAAAAAGCCTATAATGGCTCTGTTAGAGCTAGTATGTGGTTTAAAATTGTACTTTGATAATAAAATCTCCCCCCTAAGACACACACATACAGAAACAGCTCTCCCGCCTGGTAAATGAAATAGTTGAGATTTTAATGGGCAGTTAACGAGGTGGTTAGATTTATGACGCTGAGCTCTCTCCCCCTCCAGGCAACACATGTTGTTGTCAGCCGAGCTGAGCTATGTGGAGGGCTCTGCCTCTCCATCAGTCGGCGAGGAAGAACAGAAATATATGGCTGGAGCTGGCAGCACTCGTCTTCCTCTGTTCCCCCTATTTCACGATGCACATAATAACCACTGGATGGTCCTCCTTTCACTGTCTCTTTTTGTCTCCTGTCGTACCTGTCTCTGTCTGTCCAGACTGAATCACAAGTAACCCACTGTCTCTGTGGCAGCAGCACATGGCTTCTGAAGGAGGCAAAATTTTCCACAATCTCACACTGACTGCTCCCTGACACACATCCATCATCGCACACGCACTCCCATCACTCAAACAAGGTTTATGAAGCTATGAGCTCAAAGGCTGAACTAGCTCCCATAGACACACATGTGTGCTAAGCTACATAAGCTAATCACACCTTCATAAATACACACACAGCATTGCTAAGCTAGCTTCCTTTCGTTGACACACATCCACAGCCAGGATGCCAGCTGTTGACATCTTCAAACAAACACATGAGAGGACATGGAGAGAAATTTTAATGCTCTTATTTTAGCACATCTTCGACACAGGGTAAATAATAAGAGTGGAGAACACTATTTATTTATGTTTTGGTAAGTCACCCCCCCCCCCCCCACTCTCCCCTTTCTCTTTCTCTTTCCCTCTCTCTTTCTCTCTCTCTTTCTGTCTCTCTCTCTCCCTCTCACTTTGGAAGGGTTCACTTACATTAGCACCATGCCAACGTGTAAAAGTCCACTTTTTATATTGTTTTGTTTTGTTCTCACATATCTTGACTTTTAACGTGGATACAGGGTATATATTTGAACAAAAATGCATGTCCCAGAAATCTGAGCTGGTGTGTATCACACATTTTAAAAAAACTGGTTTATTGGTTCAAACAGTCAGTAAGAGCAGTTTGAGACAGCACACACTACAACCCCTCCGACTGTTTCACCCAGTGTTAAAAACTGAAAACTAACTGTGGGGTGCTGACTCTCACTGCACTTCTGATGTTCTGGAAATAAACCAGTGGTTTTTAAAATGCAGATTTACACAAATGCTTTTCACATCTGGGCATCATTGTTGCACTTAGAGTTTACATTTTGATGGTTAAAGGTAAAAAATAATAATAATAAAATCTTATTTTGAAGACGAAAGGCCCTCCAATCAAAGCGTCTTTCGCCAATGTGTGTTCAAGTGAACATTCATATCTAAATATTTATTTGTTATAGCCAGTTTAAAAAGACTTTCTGTTTTGTATTATTATTTATCCTTCATGTATTTATATCAAGAAAAAATACTGTACTTTTTTAGTATTTACCTGTTATGAAACAAAAAAAAAAACGTTGTATTTCTTCTTGTCCATTGTACTGAAGTTACATTTTTTAGTTCTTGTATTTTAGAGGAAAATAAGTAGTTTTTATGTTCCTATAATGGCCCTTGTACATAAATGTCTTGGCTTGTACAAGGAAAAAGGCAAGGATGGGGATTGGTGACCCACCCTTGCATAGTCTGAGAAGTTAGACAAACTATTAGCTGGAAAAAAGAATGAGTCTTTTTGGAGAAAAACAACTTCTTTCTTTGTCATTTGTAGATCCCTTTTCTTTCATTGTTGAGAGAGTTGTCTGTCGAACAATTCTTTAATAAAAGGTTATGTTATTCAGAGCTATCGTCAGTTTTTTAAGATTCTCGAGAGGAAAGAACTCACAGTGTTTTTAGAATCATTTTTAGAATGTTATTACGCATAAAATCCTGCCTGAAAAAGCAGTTTCTTAGCTAGTGTCACTGTGAGGTGAAAACCTGCTAACACTGTTAGTATTGATTGTCATGGACAACTTACAAACAACCCTCTCCACTGCCCAGTCCCGTGGCTTCCAGCTGAGGCAAAAATCATAAAGTCTAAAATATGCAAATTACTGCACACCAGAATTCTCAACCAACTTGTAAAGTGAGTCAAGATCTACAATGATGCATATTTTTGTTGATTATAAATTTTGAAAGTATAATATATTCTTCTACAAAAGTGCTACACCTTATAACCCTTTCAAATCAGCTCGGTAACCTCAACATTACAAAGCAATCAAGTCCAAAACAAAACTGCTTTTTCCTAATGCTAAAAGTAACATCACTAACATTGTACCTAAATCCCTTAAAAGCATCATTAACTGTTAAATCTTGTGGACATGTCATGTATTGTGCACAGTGGCTCAAAGTTAGACCACAGATATTCAACCATGAAGCGATGGTTGAGGCGACAAAATGCTGGTCTTGAATCCCAGATCTAGTGTAGGCAGGACTTTGTTCCTCTGGTTCAGAGATGACCTGACACTTATGCCAGTATTGAATATCGAGTCAATACCTGAGGCTAAAGCATGGCATCACTGTCAGAAAATGTTCTCAATTATTAAATGTGAAGCCTGGAGCTTTGTGTAACATGTCGGGCAGTAAAAGGAAACATGTTTAACCTTTAGGGAAACTTTAAATCTACTCTTGTCTCCGCTATGTTTTGCAAACTACTCAGGATGAAGGCGGTTACTTGCCAAAGTGCTTGGTAGCACTGCTTGGCAAATGCACCAGTCACCGCCTATTATGCTTTAGCTGGTGGCTGGTGTTCAGATACCATACCAGTTACCATCAGGATTAGATCCAAGAATCATTCTTGTACTAGAATGAAAAACCTAAAGCCACGATTGTTGCCAACTGATTTGTTTTTTCTTTTTCACAATTAGGAGCACACCAGACCTCTAAGGTCTGCTGTGTTATCTGATATCTCTAAATTATTGTTCAAAGTCTTTCAGTGAAAGCTCAACGTCATTCAGAACCAGTGTTGATACTTTATTGTCAAGTGTTGATATCAGTCTTATCTCCTGAGTCTGACAGGTGTATTCAGCAGTGATAGCTGTCACTGGTGCTGAAGAAAACATCTGAGTCAGTTTGTCTGCAAAAGTAAAATACAGTTAGGGGGGAAATTGACATAGGCTGCAATTTAATATCATAAAATTGTTTTGTTTTCATGTTAAAGTTACCGACTATTGGGAGTGGCAACGAGGCGACTTGAGTTCAACCCCCTCAAATGTGCACCCCATGCTGCTGAGGTGTCCTTGAGTAAGACACTGAAACCTGATCTGATGAAAAATCTGTTCCTCTGCATGAACATTCCAGCTTTTTTCCAAAAATCCCAGTTAAAGTCATTAGGAGCCACTTCTATGGAAAATGAGTGATCTGACGTACTGCAGGATCTTACCTACTCTGAAAATGGTCAGCAAGGGTACCATGAGGGTATCTGAAAGCTCTGGAAGGATCTAGTAAGTGGACCATGAGTAAGCTTTTGGTGATCGGTTAAGCCAGAAATAGACAAGAGAAACCTATCACACCGTGGCTGGGCTTGTGTAGATGTCAGCCATTTGCTTTACAGATTTCATGTATATCTTCATGTAGAATCCCACAGAGCATGTTGACTTTGACTGAATCCTCTGAATATTTAAAAAAAAAAAAAGAAATCACCAGTTCACTGACACCTTTTATTCACTGTTTCCTCCCTAGATTTTTATTGATGTTTTTTTACTTTCACCCTGTATGAAAATGTTCATTCTTATTCTTGGGCAGCAAAATGATTCCAGTTGTTTCAGTGGAGGACAGGACACCCATGATTAGTCACCCATGACCCAAATTGTGGCCACTGAACACAAAAAGGAGCCAAAAGCAGAGAACTCCATACAAATCTGCTCAATGTCCTCTCTCTCTTCAGCTTTCTTTCGCTCTCTCTCTGTCTCTCATTTTCATACAGGGAAACATGCTGATTCTCCTGCTGCCTATTTGTCCTGTGTTAATGCTTATGACAAAAAAAAGTCCCGAGGCTTGCGCCTTGGCCTGGTCACATGGTCTCTAACCCCGACCCCACCTCTCTCTCTCTCTCTCTCTCTCTCTCTTTCTCTCTCTCTCTCTCTAGCACGGGTATGCTCAAAGGCCTGAGAGCAGCTTAAAACTTGGGACATAAATCAGGCTCCCATAAATAATGGCCGTACTTCCCTTTACATCTCCGTTGGACTAACAGACAATAAAAACACCAATAAGCAGAGATTGGATCTAATTTATTGCCTCATAAAAACAGACGAAGAGCTCGGCTCCGCTTCAGCAGCGCAGGCACAGCTGAAAACAGTTCAGCTATTACTGTAGAACACGTTCACTGAGACCGCTGCTTTACAGAACTGTTCAGATTAGAACTGTTAAAATCAGGTCAGTCTGTTAAAACGCTCAGATTTGACCAGATGTCCTCTTCTGGTATCAAGTTATTATCAGTTTGACTTGAGTCAATAATAATACTATAATACTATAAATACTAATTATACTACTACTACTACTACTACTACTACTACTACTAATAATAATAATAATAATAATAATAGTAGTTTTGTTGCGATACAAAATGTCATTAGTTTTACTTAAGACTAAACAGAATGACGGTTTTAGTTACGTAACATCTAGAGCTTTTCCATGTATTTTAAAATCAAAATCTCAAATATCAATTATTATGAATTACAATTAGAATTAAATCAAGTTTAAATTTAGTTGCTAAAGGGGGGAAAGAAACAGTTTCTCTGCCATTATCAGTAACTGATAAATAAAATAACATTGAAATAATCAGTCATACAATGTCCCCATCTTCAGTAGGCTGTCCGCGCTTCTGCTCTCCACCAAAAGCTCCAGATAAACATGTTGGAATTTTACCAAAAAAAAAAAAAAGTATAATAATCTGTCTGACATAGTTAAAAAAAAAAAAGAAAAGGGAGTCTGACCAAAGCGGTGCAGCATATTGTGATCCTGGAGCTCAGTCAGCAGCTTGAGTCTGATGTGTCTGCTGTGTTTGAGCTTTTATTTTGTGTGTGTGTGTGTGTGTGTGTGTGACCGTGCAGCCTCGGCCTACTCACTGTCGGTGCTTTCTGTTGCGCTCAATGGCTTCACTCCCACACACGTTTCTGCCTTTTGTGGCTCTTTTTCAGAGTTAGCGGGCGAAGCCAAATGGCATGGGAAAAAGAGGGAGAGAGCTAAACAGCTTCTATCCATCTGAGCCTGGAAGCTGATATATATTTTTAACTGGATAAAATATTTCTGTGTGACGTTTTCAATGCGCGCATAGAAGTGGAGGGAGAATAACAAAACAAGGCGAATAGTGGACCTAAAGCAGAGAGACAGAGAGGAGAAGGCTGTTATTTAGGGAGAGCGGAGCTGCTGTCAGGCTCTTTGCAGGCAGAGAAAGATTGATCACCGCACTTCTTTTTTTTTTTTCAACTCGGGGCTCCACGGGCCCTCCCAAAATATCCGCTAAATTCCCGAGGTCCTGATCTTTATAAAAATCTACATGCGCGTCCTGTTAAGTCTTAGGGCATCGCTGTACCCACTCACTCACTATTAGCATTCACATTACGGCAACTCTATCGTTATTTTTATTATTAGAGGAACATGTCTGCAGCGGTTTCCCCTCCCTTATAGTATCATGGAGCGACCTCGCTGTGAACTCTCTTTCTCGGCGTAAACACACCGAACATTTTAACACACACACACACACACACACAGAGGAGAGTGCGTGAGAAACGTGGTAGCTTGCAAGAAGTATTTTGGAGCATGTGCGCAGAGACTATTTTAGGTTGAGATTATATTTAGACAATATTACGGTTTCTCTTTTTCTTAAAAAAAACAACAGACATACTCGACTCCAATAGTTATTTTAAAAGTAGAATAATTAAATACATCGGAAAAGCCTATTAAATACAAAAAATGTGCACTTACACACCTTCAGGCTCCCTCTCTCTGACTCTCTTCTCACCTCCTCACAGTTAAATCTAAGTTTCTGTTTCTCTGCTCTGTCTCATCTTCACTACCGCTTCATCCTCTCCTCCTGGGCCGCTGCGCAGTCTAAAAGCCTCCCCAACTTTTACTGTCTAAGCTGGGGATTTTCAGCCTCTGTCACACTTTATAAGATTAATGAGCTGAGTATTGTAAACATTTTTTTTTTCTGATGGAGCCATATTGCAAACAGAGCCGGCCAGCTCCATTCACCTAATGTTAACCGTCATTACATCACTCAGAGGAATGAAAAAATGTTCGAGAGATGCTCCATTGTTTGAGAGCCGGGATGCGCCGACCCGCCGCCCACACGACGCACATGGCAACCGGCCGCCTTCACGTTATTTCTCCCCAGAATTTACCCCCCGTTAAGACAAAACAATAGCATCTATCATGTGCTGTAGCCTCTCTTTGCCTCAGCATTTGGTGGAAAAATAATAATGCTGCTTCCCACAGCCATCGCCGCCGCCAGGCCCCGGCCCCCGATTGGCTGTTTTGGCTCACATGACCAGGAATTGGCTGCAATTTCGTCCCATAGTTCTTCAGTTTAGCTTACCCAGGTCCCCATACGCTAGTAATATCACCAATATACACAATTATTATATAGACACCGCATTTACGCCATTGCGGTCGGGAACCTCCATGCTCGTGCGTTTTTTCATTTCGTTTTATTTTTTAAAAGCCATATTGTGTTGTGCGTGTGTGTGCAGCGTGCGTGTGTATGTGTTTTGTTTTGTTTTTTGTTTTTTTTATTTTGGGGAAGGGATTGTTCGGGGGTCTCGCCGTTTGAGGGTGAAACCGGTTTGAGGGAGCTATGAATTTTGAATTTGAAAGGGAGATCGGTTTTATAAACAGCCAGCCATCCCTAGCAGAGTGCCTGACGTCCTTCCCCGCCGCCCTGGAGTCATTTCAAACTTCATCAATCAAGGAGTCGACAGTAATTCCGCCTCCCTTCGAGCACACCATCCCCAGCCTCAGCCCCTGCACAGCCAGCCAGCCGAGACCGGCTGCTAGGAGCCAGCAGAACCGGAGAACCTCCGCCACCAATGGCCTCCAGACGCACCACCGAGGAGCCCAGCAGCCCGGACCGCCAGGCCAGGCCCCTGCCCTGGTCACGGCGACCCCAGCCGGTCCGCTGGCCCACGAGTTCCCCTGGATGAAGGAGAAGAAGTCATCCAAGAAGTGCCCCAAGCCTGGGGGCAGCTCCAGCGGTGCTGGATCCATCATCCCCCCCGCCTCGTCCTCCCCGTCGCCGACCGCCTCCGGGTACGCTTCGGCGGGCATCGAGTCACCCACAGGTCGGTAAGCTGGGATGCGGGAGCCAGTGTGTGAGGGGGTGTGAGGGCTGAGCAGCTTGCACTTTGATTTTCTGTTTGCATCTTCATTTCACATCCACTTCAGAAATAATCTAACATTCATCATATTCCATACAGCATGGGTTTGGTTAGATGACATTGCCTTTTTCTTCCTTAGCGTGTGTGTACGTGTGTATATACATGTGTGTGTGTGTGTGTGTGTGTACGTGTATTGTGCAGTGCTGTGATGCTGTGTCAACAGGGAAGCCATATCTAGACCCCTGCATTATGCTGCAGTGCTGTGCACACTCTCTCATTATGACTTTAAATATGCAGCCATTAACGTCTTCCTCACGTTATCTCTGCCATTTAAAGGACCAATATATATGTGTGTATCAGCTTTACTCTGAGTGCAGACTTGTCGCAGCATCCTGATATTTCTGCACCTAAACTTTCAATATGCATTCTATCAATATAGAATCATTCATTGTGCTTAAAGACGCGCAGATGGCGTTTTTCTTCATCCAGCCGGCAGATGACTGCTGCTGCACTCACTCTGTTCCTGGGGTGGTGTGACTTCAGATCAGCAGCAGCAGCAGCAGCAGCAGCATCGCCATGATATTATATATTCATAGCACAACTGAGATGGAAGCCATGTTGGATTGAGGCAGGAAATATAATGGCGAAGCAAAAGGAGCGGTCATACTATGTTGAGGTGGGGGGTTGGGGATATAAGCTACAAACACACAACACACAGGACTGCACACAATCTGATTTTCTAGAGGTTTGGGTCATTTCTGTATTTTACACTGGCCTTCATTCATTTGATTTTATTTATTTATTTTATTTTATTATTTTTTTTGCTTTTCCACACACACACACACACACACCACACACACACACACAAAATCCCACCCACATTCATTTTTAATGTTACTTCTTGTTTTCTTGTCTCCCTTTCTTGCCCAATTTCCTGCCTTTTCTGATCTCATTCACAAAGCCACGCTGGTCACGACTGTGTTTCTGACAGATACCGCCACATTCGTTTCACAACGATATTCCCACATTTCCCTGCACATTTCCTCCCTATCCCATGATGTATTTATTTTCCTCTCTTGCATTTCTCTGATCACGCGCTGCAGCCTCTCACAGCAGGCTCGCTCCACTTTACAGAGGGGGAAAACCCATTTTGACATTATGATCATATGTTTTTATCTGGGCTTTGTTCGGGGTTTCCTTTTTCTTTTCTTTTTTTTTTTCTCTTTCTTTTTTAACTAGCACCAAATTGGTCTGCTCTCACCGTTATACGTTTGGCTGCTACTGTAATTGGAGGGAGTATTTTTTATGAGACTTTTGTGTTTTATTACTGTTTTATTACAGAGAGAGGAGCCGAGGGGATTTCTGCTCTGTGCTGAAGCAGCTTATTTCTTGGCTTGAAATCTTGCGCGCAATAAAACTGTAGAGGTTTTACAGGGTTATCACGGAGTAGATTACAATTTGAAGTTAAAACGAAATATAAAATTCGAGATAAAACAAGCGTAGTTTAAAATTTTGCACAGTAAATCTCTCTGTCTCCCTCTTTGATTTGTCTCCGTCTCTCTGCAGACACGAGCCAGGCGGGTCTGGATGGTGGAGGAGCCGGGTCCCGTCGGCTGCGCACTGCGTACACCAACACGCAGCTGCTGGAGCTAGAGAAAGAGTTCCACTTCAACAAGTACCTGTGCCGGCCCAGGAGGGTGGAGATCGCCGCCCTTTTGGATCTGACCGAGCGACAGGTCAAAGTTTGGTTCCAGAACCGGCGGATGAAACACAAGCGACAGACTACGCACCACAGGGACAGCGGAGGAGGGGGCCACGAATCCAGTGACCCGGGCGGGTTCGAGCCGCTCGAAGGCGCCGACGCCTCATCTCCATACTCAAGCCAGCCGCTGGAGGCGTCGGGCACCGGGGAAACTGTTGTGGAGGGCGAGGCGGCGAGCGGCGATCCGTCTTCGGCCACTGCTCCCGCCGCCTACGCTACTGACAGCGGGGACAATGCACAGCCCACGCCAGAGGAGGGAGGCCGTTTGAGCCGTCACGAACGCCCATCGCTGCCTGGGGAATCTGGCCCCGCAGATGTTGCTGCGACTCACCATTCCCCGCCGTCGTTCACCGCCACGAACTCCACCGACATCCCGGGCCTGGTGAAGCTGAGCGAGTCCGGGCACGCAGCAGCAGCGGCAGCGGCAGCGTCCGATTCGTCGTTCTCCGAGCAGCGAGACATCACCGCTACCGCAGCCCCTGCTCCTCCTGCCGCCTCCTCATCTGCGCTCCCCGACCTGACTTTCTTTGCCGGGGACGCCTGCCTGTCACCCAGCCTGCAGAGCTCCCTGGATAGCCCGGTGGATTTCTCCGAGGAGGACTTCGACCTGTTCACAAGCACACTGTGCACCATAGACCTGCAGCACCTCAACTTCTGAGGTCAGCTGCAACGTTTAATAGTAAACGAAAATAAAATTAAAAACGAACAAAAACAAACAGTAAAAGGAGTGGACGGACAGGCCTGTGTGGATGAACAATCGAGCGGAGGAGAAGGACTGTTTTAAAAAGAACAAAAGCTTCTCGGCAACATTCCTGAAACATTTCTGAATGAAAATTGTGTTCGTTTTGAAATATACTTTTTCGTCTTCTTGCTGGTTTTATTTTGCGGATAATGTAGTTTAAAACAGATACGATTCATTTTATTTTACTTTTTTTTAAACATCGAAGGAAAATAGTTTTTTTTCACGATCTAAACGTTGTGGACTTTTTTCTCCCTCTTGCCCAAATTTCAGGTATTTATTGCCTTCCTTGTTTTTGATAATTTTTTGTCAAAATTATTAACCCTTATCAGTATGTGTGGATTTATTTCCTCTAGTCCATTCTGGTGCAGCTTCATGGATCCTTAATAAATTCTCAGGAACTGGAGTCTAGGTGCAGATAGCTGGGCTGCTATTAGAAAATCTAAACTGAAGAATGAATTCATTCTCTCTCTGAACGAGACAACGAGAGGGAAGACCTGCTGATGACCCGAGTTTTAGACCCTAGTTTATTTATTGAGATTCTTTAATAGTGAAAATCCAAATTATTTATTGTATATATATTTTCATAGTGGAATAATAATAATAAAACATACAAACATTTATGATGTGGCCAATGTTATTTTGTTTTATAGAATATGAATTAATGGAGTGCTGAATATTGTAATAATTATATATTTTATATATATGTGTGTGTGTGCATATATATATATATATATATATATATATATATACATATATATATATATATATATATATGTGTGTGTGTGTGTGTGTGTGTGTGTGTGTGTGTGTGTATAGTTATATAGTTATTATATATGTAACTATATAGTTATAGTTTCGTGGTAATTGGAATTTTCTTTTTTTTAGTTTATATGTTTTTTTTTTTTAATTCTGGCTCATAATTATGGCTGACTACAGATTTCAGGTTACAATTCTTGGCTCCTTCTAGTTTTCCCACACTATACAGCATACACACATAGTCTGATACAGCCTTGTATGGCCCAGTATGGCACAACCCATGTGTGTTTACATAGAGATAAGGCTGACTTTGAGAAAGAATGAGCAGATAAAAAAGAGGGAAACCAGTCTGAACCCCATAGGAAGATCTGTTTTTCTCTGCCACATGTTAACTTAGCATGGTTAGCTCTCTGCCTTTGAGTAGGGGCTAATGGTTAGCATAGCATAGCCCTCCACCAGTAGTATCACCATGTGAAACTAGCAGAGTAACAACAGTATAGCCTTTTACTGAGTTTGTGAGACCCAGAGAGTAACATGACCCACTTTCTCTTGACAGTGTGTGAGCAAGAGGTTCAGTGCATTGCTAATTCTCTCCCATTTTTAAGCTGTTATGGTGAAAGTGAATTGAACTGTGAGTTAGCATGGCTAGCTCCCTGCCTTTAGTGTGTGTATGATGCTAAGTAGCTGCACCTCCTCCCATAGAGTCAAAATGGCGCTGAAGACAAAGCAGGATGTGAACAATGAGCAGTGGCAGCCATTACAGGATGACTGGCTCACTGTGACAAGCATGGTGTGTGTGTGTGTGTGTGTGTGTGTGTGAGGGAGAGGGAGAAAGTAAAAAAGACAGAGGAATGAGTCGTTTTTTTAGGCTAGACAGTCAAGACAGGTTTATGGCTGATAGCTTTACTTACTTATTCTTAACTACTACTACTACTAATAATAATAATAATAATAATAATATTTAACAATTTGTAATACAAAGAAAAGTCAGCTGGTTGATATACATACTGATATCCTGATATTGTAACATTATAAGTTCTACAAGATCTATGAATAATAATTTTTAAAATGGTTTGTGTTTAATGTATCCTACTAATGTTAAATGAAAGCTCCACTGGCCAGCTGCTGCTCAATCCATTAGCACTGGATAAACTGAGGAAGAATACATTAGAATCTATATAAACCATTGGTTTTTTTTTCCCACTGTACTACATATTTACATTGAAATGAATCATTCATTCAAAATGAACACAATATTGTGTTCAGTTAAGTGGCACAATATGGATTTTGTAAGCAACACCATTTTAACAGTCCAGCAAACTTAACAAGCATTAGTGCACTCTGACTTTCTTTTTACACTCATTTAAACATTTATACTTTTACTACTACAATTATACAGGATCCCTGAACTGTGAGACCTACATATTCACTGTGTCTGACTGATGGTTACATATTAATGTTAGATGATTGTGATGAGGACAGATTATTGAGTAACTGTCAGCAAATATAATATGGCTTTTTTTCTGTTGGAATAATATAACACACAAGCTGCACTGAGATAAACCTACATGAGGTCTTTGTGTGAGCAGAGGTCTGTGCTGTGTAGATGTTGTTCCTATGGAAACCAATAGGCACAGTATCCAATCAGAAAAGACATTCTTGTATGTTTATGAGCTCCTAAGTCCTGTATCCAACACCTGGGCTGCAGCAGGATGTTTTGTATCATTTAATCTAAATTAGTTATTAATGACAGGAAAATGACATCATGAAACTCTGTTGAATCACATCTCACTGAGCTGCAGGTGCAATTTCACTTTTCACAATGCACATGATTTGTTATTGCAAAATAGAGAATATAGATACAACTACAACAAATACAACAGGTAAGTATGTATGTACAAGACAGAGCTTTAACATGGCCATAAAAATACCAAAAGGACAATAATTATGCTACTGCTACTGCTAACAACAACAATAACAACAACAATAATAATAATAATAATAATGGTCCCCTGTCAGGCTGGATACCAAGACTTCCATCTGCATAAAACTTAAAATCAATATTGTGTCTGAATGTAATGGGAATTAGTGGCATAATGTAGACAGAAAAAAATAGTGGCTCTGGTATAGAACCGTAAAAAGTGCTATTTTAAACACATATTTTAATACTGACCCTGGATTCCCGTGTTCTTTTAAGACATTCCATCAAAATTAAATGACCATCAGCGTAGAACGCAGAGCTGACTTCTATACCTGAGGCTTGAACAGTGTCAGGTGCTCACTTAAGAGAAGATCCATAGTGTGGCTCTTGATACATGTGGGCCCAGAGGTGTTTGAGACACAGGTATAATAGAGACTATGGCCGGTCTGTATGCTAAGCTAAGCTAACTGGCTGCTGGCTCCAGCAATTATTTCCCATACAGACATTAGACTGGCACCGATCTTCCCATCTAACTTTCCTGAAAAAGCAAATTTTTAAAATGTCAAACTATTCATTAAAAGTCCTTCAGAATAACAAACTAGCCATTGTGGACATGTTTTAAAATATATATATATATATGCATATAGTAATAACAGTAATGATAATAATAAAATGCAATATGTGTCTTACATGGACCTGAGGTTGATCTGGTTTGCACTGTGTGGCTTTCAGGCAGGCGGAAGTGCAGTCTGTTCTATTTGGCCACATTCAAGTTAATAAAATAAAAGATAAAAGTCATCTAGCTTTGACTTCTCATTCAGCTGATGCTGAAGGCTTCTACAGTTACAAACCTTTCAGAACAAAATCTCAGCGTAGAATTGTGTTTTCCCAGTGGGGTATCGTGTAGAGTCACAGTGAGGTGATACTTGTCCCATTGTTGCTGGGATGCAAACAAACAGAAATAAACCACTGGACATCTCCACTGATAAAGATACCTACTTGACTTGACTAATTCAGACTTGTAAACATTACATTCAATTTGGCTGAAGTTTAGAACATATTTCTGTATAGAATAAAGATAGTCTATATGTCATATTTACTGTGTCTTCTCACTAGCAAGAGATCTATTCATGGCTAGCATGGAGAGGATGATTACAGGATGATTACAAAAACTTTTACAAATGTAGCATATAGTATGACAGGCTTATCCTTAAAAACTGTGTAAAAAGTATAAAACTAAACATATTAACTAAAACTGAATTAAAATAAAACTAACATATTAATTTTATATCAAGCCCCTATAAAGCGTATTGACTACAGGACTGGCATACAATCACTGCAACACACACACTCTCTCTCCTGTAACCATCCATCTAAGAGTATCTTGTATACAAAGAGATTACAGTAGAGTACATCTCTATGCTGGGAGACATATCTCACCTTCTGAGTGCCTGTATGTATGTGTGAGGGAGTGTGTGTGTGTGTGCATGTGTGAGAGTGTGTGTGTGTTCCAATAATCTCTCTCTTCTGGCTGTCACCGCCTGTCAGCCTGCTGCCATGCTGTGATACACGGACTGCTCCTTTATCTCTAGCATCACCGTCACCATCACTGTTATGATTTTTGCTGGTGTGTTTGTGTGTGTGATATTGCATAACTCAGATGTGATAGATCACCCACTTAGCGGCAGTAGTGAAATATGTGAGTGGTAGATTTTTATCATCTTGGGCATCAAGAGGAAACTTTACCTTCGCTCTCACAGTCAGTCAGTCCTGCTTCACTGCTATATGTGGACATTTGTTGATGATACATGTTGCAACCTGCAAGTCAATAGAACTGTCTCCTCATGGTAGGTCTTATACTGCATAGGTCAAAGTAATAGGTTCCAAATAGTTTCTGAAAGATGATAAGATGGCATCTTTTGCATCAGGGACTTCTTCAGAAGGATTCACTGGATGAATTATGATAATACTGTCTTACTAGCATTTATATCTCAAGACTCCGTGGCTTATTAGAACGTAAGAAACCTAAGTTTATGTATCAGTAAAACGTTAATAATTCAGTTATCATAGAATTAAAAAAAACATAATTGAGAATATTCACATCATTGTCTTTGTTTTACAGTGGCTTATAATGATCACTAAAGAATTCTTAAGATGAGTTTAAAAACATGGAAACACCAGCAGGATTTGTGACATCACAACTCCTTTGGAAGGCAACAATGGTGTGATGTGGAAACTTGAACTCTGCAGGTCACATACACTTTGTTTTTAAGAAGGAGACACCTTATTTCCAGTGGTTTGACTTTCAAAATAAGCAAAATTTGCATATTCATAGACCCTGGATATTTTGATGACAAAAAAGACAAGACATAGTTATAAGAATTTTAATTTTATTCCAATATTAATATTATTCCAAGCAGAGTAGGTTTATTAAACCATGTATGGAGGCAACCCTGTCATTATAATGTTTAGAACTACTGTAACAGTAGGAAATGTAATTGTGAATTACCTTATGTATTACCATAATGAGGATAGACTGTTAATTTACATATTTAGCAAGTCATAATGCGTTGAAACAGATCATATCAGTAAAATAATAACACATTTGTTTTCTGCCATAATATCCCATCTTGCAGTACAATATCTCCTTAAAATGATGACAGCATTGTTAAACTTGGTTATGGTTACATTTAGGTACTCACAGAAATTTGTTATGGTTACAGAAAGATTGTGGTCTGGTTTCATACAGAAAAACTGAATAGCTAATCTAACTTGTCTAGACCTAACTAGTTATGCCTTCCAGTCCACCTCAACTACCTTGTGACTCTGCTGCCATTAATAAATGTAGAGCTCCATTCATTAAGAAACAAAAGCATTAAAGAATACTACATATATAGTCTCTCCAGTGTGTTCGGGGTCTACCATGGACCGTCACAACAGTTGAACATGCCCAGAAAGCCTCAACTGGAATGTGCTCAGGAGGCATCCTGATCACCTGAACTAGCTCCTTTTGATGTGAAAGAGCAGCAGCTCTACTCCCAGCACCCTCTGGATGTCTGGTTTTTTATTCTGTAGGGATGAGTCCAGTCACCTCACAGAAGGAACTCACATCAGTCACACCTATTCATGATCATAGTCACTACCCAAAGATGATTATAGGTAAGGGCTGGAATATAGATTGATTGGTAAATCGAAAGCCTTGTCCTCCTGCTCAGTTCAGTACAATGTCTGCTTTACCGCTGATGCTGCACTGATCAACCTATCAATCTCACGTCCCATCTTACCATCACTCCTGAACAAGATGATGCTTAAACTCCCTCACTTGAGGCAGCAATTCACTCCAAACATGTTCGACAGTTGGTCAGAGCCTCCTTTCCAGTACCCTGGCATATATTTTCCCAATGAGGGTGAACAACATATACATGGTGCCTTCTATTTACCACTTTTCCAATTCAAATTTCTTAAGACATTATGTACACAAAGAGTGACAGGTTCAATCCACATTTTTTCATTCATTCTTTTATATAATATTTTTTCCAGTAGTGTTCTGTCTGGTTTGAATAGTTAGTTGAGGACCACTGAAAGCTGCACACTTTCCCTGAAGCCCCCACTTTTCTTAAGTACAAGGTGTTTTCATTTTTGGTGAAAAGGGGACGACGGCAGATTTCAGGATTTTAAGAAACTAAAATTCTGCTGCTGAACAGTCTGTATCTCCACAATTCTGATTAAAATTATGTTGTACTTTAAGATGTGTAAAAAAGTCATTGTACTTTAGGCCAGGTTTGTCCGGCAAAAAGATCTCTGCATGCATAGATCCATGTAGTGTTTTCACTTTATTTTGTGAGCTTTCGGTTTACCAGAGTATACCAGGCTTGTATGATAGACCAAAAGCTCACAAAGTAGTGAAGTGAAAACATTGCATGGGTCTAAGTGTGTAGAGCTCTATTTCAACCATTTTGGACTCACTGATGCTTTCAGCACATGTGAAGAGAACTGGTTGAATGGAGCTGTAGTCATCCTGTAAAAAAGTCCTGTAGAGATTGAAAACTTTTTTTTAATGCACTTTTATGTGTAAATGAGAAACAGATTGTTATTCCTTCCTTTTCTGGGATCCAAATCTTCCATCTCCTCTGTTGGGAAAAAATTCCGCAACGTAAGCTCACCATCTGAAAATCTTCAACATGTATGGATTCCACATGAAATAACTACCTTCTAACATATTTTTAGTGATTAGATCTACTGAGGGTTTCATCTTGTCCAATTGGGCTGAAAATTGTGGCTTGTGGAGAGAAACTAGTAGTCATTCCAAATCCTAGTTCCTTCTGTCTGGCTGGTCTTATACACCAGTATATCAAAGGAGCTAGCTGTGAAGCATAGAAATAAATTCTTAAATGTGGAAGTTTCATTCCTCCTCTTTCCTTTCCCTAACTGCAGAATGTGCATTTTGACCATAATTACCTATTACTTAGACTTGGAAAAGGGATAAGATTCCATCTATGCATATCTGCCCTTATCTTTGAAGGTAATGGCTCATAATTTATTTGTGATAAGTTTGAAAGATCTTTTGGTAGGGTCATTCCTAATTATGTTAATGATTCAGCCTCCCACAGTCATATTTGGGGCAGTACAAATTAGAGTAATAACCTGTGTTGTACATTCAGCTTACAAACTCATATTTTCCCAAATTCAAACAGCATTCTTACCAATGATTTTTCAGGCCCTCTCAAATAAACTAGAACATCATCAACAAAGAGTGCCACCCTCTGTTAAATCCCTGCCATCCTGATGCCTAGAGTCATAACCTATGTTTTATGTTGGTCCCTTTGACAAAATACACTCTATCTTAACATTTGGCCCTGGGGTTCAATAAATAACAGAAAGAGAAAAGAGGAAATCAGACAGGCCTGTGTGGCTCCTCTCCCTAAAACAAAATAGCCAGAAAGGTGCACATTTATCTCCAGCTCTAGCTATAACATCTGAAATTCTCTTAAAAAATCTACACTCAGTGATAATTATATTGATTAGTAACACCGTAATAATACTGAGTATTATAATTATTATTATTGTTATTATTAATTTCTGCTGATTTGTCATTAATGCTGCCAATCTCCGGTTCTACCACAATCCAAAGTTTTCATGTTTGCGGAACCAGGTTGAGATGACTCCTGCTTTGTGACATGGTCAGCAAAAATAGATAGATAGATAAACTGTGGGAATCAAACAATGATTGACAAACATTCCCACTCTTTTACACCACTACCATTAGCCTGTATTGTTGACACAAGACAGGTTGAGTCCATGTCATTGACACCAAAATCTGACCCTGCCATCTGCATACCTCAGAAGAAGTCAAGAGTCAATCAGGCTATGTTTTTCCTGTCTTTGATTTCTGTTCTTGGCTGACAGGAGTGAAACCTAACATGGCTGTCTGCTGTTGCAGATCCAACTCAAGGTTGGAAGTGTTGTGCATTCTGAGATGCTTTTCTGCCCACTGCAGTTGCAAAGAGTGGTTATCTAAGTTACCATAGCCTTTGTGTCAACTCCAACCAGTCTGGCCTTTCTCCTTTGGCCTCTCTCATCAACAGAGAATTTCTATCTGCAAAACTGCTGCTCACTGGATGGTTTTTGTTTTTCACACCATCATGAGTAAACTAGAGACTGTTGTGCATGAAAATCCAAAGTAATCATCAGTTTCAATACTCAAACCAGCCCATCTGGCAACAACAATCACGCCACAGTCCAAGTCACAGAGATGTCATTTTTTCCCATTCCTGATGTTTGATGTGAACATTATCTGAAGCTCCTGGCCTGTATCTGCAAGACTTTAAATATTACTCTGCGGCCACATGACTGTTTCATAGGATAATTGCATGGGTAAGTGGGTGTACAGGTGAACCCAGTGAAGTGCTTGGTGAGTGTATCTTGAATGCCAGTTTTTTTTTCAAAAATGCTCATCTAAATCAATGAAATACTTCAACTGCATCTAGTCCCACTATCATTGCCTCAGTTTAGATTTTAATCTGTTCTACTATATGTAAGGTTCTACTTATGTTGTCCTGAGTTAGTCTTTGCTGGATAAATGAAAAATCTCAGGTAAAGGTTTTAGGTTAAAAGAGAGTAAAAATTCCTGGTTACTCTTTGAGACTTGAATTCCATTATTCCAAATTGTCAGGTTTCATTTGATAATATAAAGTATAATAAGTATATCTGAATACAATACATAAATAAATAAATAAAACCAGCAAGGCAAACCTTTTGTATAACTACACAATTTAACTGCATTGTAACATCCAGCATCACCAGGTGTACAGTATCTACCATACTGGACTGAAGATGATATATGATATCTGAAATTATGATTGTAAAGGTGGGTGGAGAGTACCAGTGTAATACTGGCCCCTACAGAGAATGTTGTATTAGAAGTCATTTGTAGCAGTTATGCTGTTAGGCTCACGAGGTTCTGCAAGTCTGTTTTTACTGAGTGTTTTGGATTTAATCAGCATAAAAAGTGTTTAGAATGCCTAGTTAAACAAACAGCAGTTTCTGACATCTCGTGTAATGTACATTGCTGCCACTGAGGGGAATAAATTTATGAGACAGACAGTGGACAAAATCACATGTCAAGCAGCCAAGAGTTATCACTGTGACTGAATGTTATGATAAGGACCTCTGAAAGACTATTTAAAAAATGTTAACTGCCAGAGAAAATCATTCTGGCCACTCCCATGAGCCTGACAGTGGAGCGTCAGTGTGCAATTGACGGACAAGCTAAACAAATGTGGAATTTACAATCTGGCATAATGGAAGTATTTCATGTTTCATACTTAGAAGTGAAAGGGTTCAAGGATAAGGACTTTCTGTTAGTGTCATGGGGGAACTTTCCCAACAGCACTGGTAGCTTCTTTTTTTCTTTTTCTTTTTTTACAAAAATGTGTTGGTATAAGGGGTTGTCTTGTAATCAGGGCTGTCTTTATATTTATATATGATAATATTATGTGCTTGGATAAGTTGCAATATATCTAACATCACTTTACAATTTTCCAAGGCCCTGACCGTTGACCTCATCTCATCTATAATGCTAATGACTGAGAAATAGAAGCATATTGTTTTATTTACTGTGAGCAATTACTCTAGCAACAATTCACAGCATTAGATAAAAGGCGTTCAGACCACCATTTATCCCTCTCTCTGTTTATTTTCTTATGTGTGTGAATAGGGTGTTTTTAGCATCAAGTAAACTAAGTCATCATCTGTTCTTTAGGTGAGTCAAAGGCAGATGATCAATGCTTCAGCCTCTCAGGGTTCCATCAATACACAGCTTTGGTGTGTGTGTGAGAGAGCCGGCTGGATAGTTGTCCCTAACCATGCAATCACACATAGACACATCTGTATATTGAGTTGTACAGTGGGGATACACACCAAACACAAATCATTGTGTGTTTGTTGATGCACACAAGTCCCCCATGCAGTCTCTTAGGTCAATAAAGAGCCATTCCAAAGGATTTACTGGTATTTACCAAGGGACCAACATAGACAATTGTCAGTCAATTGAACTGGACCAATTAACAGACTAAGAGTAAATAGACTGCTGAGTGGTCAGCTCAAACCACTAACCAGCAAGCTACTGTTTGAGGTAATAAAATGATTAAGAAGGAGCTAAAAATGAATTTTGACATAAGACAGCTCTTAGGTCATATGACATGCTCTGGTAACCATGCTGAAGGTCCTTGGCACAGCCTGGAACGGTTATATTGAATATAATAATGTGCCATGCAAAAGAAGGTATAGTCTCAGTACCAGGGGCATCATAGTTACCAGGGTCCTCACAAAGCCTGGAAGTTTTTTATTTGTAATTTTCAATTATTAACATTAATAGCATAATGAGTTAACTATTACTGTTGGCTGAACTAATAGTTTCACAGATAATTTCTCGCATCTATCTATGTTGCAACAGACTGGACTTGAACTAGTTGGAAACTAATTCACTGGCAAATAAAACATGATTCCTGTGAGATGTTTTTATTATGAAATACAGAAAGAGTAGTACTCTCTGAGTGTAGGGGCCAGAGTAAGATGGCTTTCTACCCTTTTTTATGCTCAAGGTATAATGAAGACCTTAAAAACTATGATATAAATAATGTTTTGTAATGCTGCTAAAACTCACAGTGAAAGCTTCACACAGAAGTTGAGAAAAGAGGCTGAAATATACTGAGATTTTAAAATGTACAGACTTTGACAATAAATTTTTGATAACCATGATAACTGCTACAGATGCATGGGCTTACACTCCTTGATTCAGTTATTCATACAGACGAGGCAATGGATTATTGAACAGACAAGGGAACCCACTGAAACTGCATATGGGCCCAGATTTTTGTCCTACAGCCCTGTTCAGTACAATTCCAATTTTACTTTAATGTGCTCAGAAATTGGTCTTCCATAAGACAGATGAAGACACTTTTAATGACAAACTGATACCAAACTGATACCAAGATAAGCTGGAAATTACTGCTCAGTTCTGTTCTGTTACACATGAAAATTTACAGAGGTATTGTAACAAAAAATTTAATTAGGTATCTGTTTCATGGTTTTATCTGTTCAGTTAATTCTGGTCAAGGTATTTACATAAGGTCATTTTAACAGAATTCAATAAAGCCTTTTACTTTTCTACTTTATACTCTGTGTTACTCAGCTCAAAGCCCATTGACTCCTTCTGACTTTACTCCAACAGGACTTAATCCTGCATTTGCTGGGGACTGTTTGCAGAGGTGGATTCATCCACATTTGGTGCTCTAGTGAGTATTTCTGGAAACAGCAGACTGTGTGTGGTATGGAGTCAAAATAAACTATAGTATGTTTATAGTAATTAAGGGGCATGTTATCCAGTGCAACAATGTGGCTTATTAACTTTTTAAAAAGTGCATAGGCAACAATGGAGCTCCATGGCACAGTGGAATAATCAGACTTTGGATACAGAGACAGTGGGAAACAGTCCAGATCCACCTGCATTACAAAAATACTAAATATGAACTCCAGTTCTCACAACATTTCTCACTTAACATTTGAATTTAAAATCTCAAGTGATTTGACTTTTACCTAGAGGTCCATGCACAAAATATGAAAGGCTCTCTCTCAGATGGAGGCAGTAGTTGTCCTTTGTGGACCCTCTTCTCTGCTGTAGTCTGGGTGTAAATGTGTTGTGTAGATAAGAGCAGCAGAGCTGACAGCATCTTATCAGAGATGGCTGATAGTACTGAGCCAGCTCCTCAAGCTCTGATTTCACTCCTCTGCTGTCTGCTGCTCTCTTATTATCATTCTGTTGTCACAGGAATATTACACAGCTGCTGTGACCTCCAACCTTTGACCTCTGTTTGAACATTTGAACTGATATTTATTTTATTCCAAGCACTGACTGGAGAAGCTGCATGATGATGCCAACACTGGAGTATCTTGAAGTCCAGCTCTTCCAAATGCCACTAGATTCTGTTGCTAAGACATCTCTCACTGTATCTAATTAGTGATTAAGTGATTAATCTCTGTCTTCCTGTCTTTTGTCTTCCTTTAATTTTTTTGACAATCTGATCAACTCCAGACTTGGCAGGTGTCTTTCTGAGGGCCCAAGGAAAAGCAGTGTCAATGGTGACAATTATGGATGAGCAGTTGTTGAACAAAAAGAAAATGAATATACCATAAATAATGATGTCACTGATGACATAATCAAAAGTTCCAGCTGCTCCAGCATGACAAGCAAAACACGGTTACTAACTGAAATAAATGGGAAAATCTGTGATGAAGTACAAAAGGTCCCAGTGCTACACTTGTGATATTTGTTGCCTACTTGCATGACATATTTTCAGTAGTAGCAGTTGCTACAAAGATGTAGTCACTGGTCAGAGCTCACCAGGACATGTTTGATTAATTTTGCTTTTATTTCTTTTCATAATGAACAAGAAGTATGATCAACCATACAGCATTACAGTTACAATCAGAAGACAGTGCACATTCAGGATGAATGAAGCAAAATCTAGTCATCAAGAGGCATATACAGTAGGTCTGTAAGGTTTCTGAAAACATATTTAGGAAAGGGCCTTATTTCTCTAAACTGTTGAGAGAAAAACAGTGTACAGTGTATTAAAGTGATAGGAATGTCTACTGCATGGTGCCTGTGAGGGTTTGTTAACATTACCAGCAACATTAGTTAATCACACTAAAAAAAACAGAGACCTGTTACCTGCTTAGTCAACCCTGTCTCGTAGAATTGACATTCATATACAACTAATTTGCGGCAGCGAATACATTTATTGGGAGTTATAATTGTGATGTAGTATCATCATTATCATCTAAACATAATGATGATATGTTAATTTATATATTTGAAGATCTACTTGACCACCTACTTATTGTCACATACTGTACAGATGAAAATGAAAAAATCTCAGGAAAAAGTAAGGAGCTGACCACACTAAGTGGCTGCATGCAGTTTAATCAGTATCAGATCTGATCTGATGGCATTAAAACATGGATGGAAAAAAATGAGTCTCCGCCGTGCTGACAGCCTCTTTCCCTCTCTCTTTCTCTATCAGCTGCGTTGTGTGTGTGTGTGTAAATGTTATTAATAAAATCTAATAAATGCTGTTATGTGTCTGCATCAGTGGATCAGGTTTCTGAGCTAAAGCAACAATGTCAGCAGTCAGGATGCACAACTCCTCTCTTTCTTCCTCTCTTTCAATATCTCTCACTCCTATATCATCTTTCATGATCTTCAGAAAGCCCCTCATATCACACACACAAACACCCACCCACCCCCCACCCCAAACTCACACACACACACACACACAGACACACACATTCACACACTTTTCCAGGAATTCTGGAGTGTAACTTCCTGGTTCTGGAGTCATTTTACCTGTCAGGAGGTGGCGAACGAGAAAGGAAATGTATTTGTCCATCCAGATTGGTGCATTTCTGTGAAGCCGTGTGTAAGAGAGTGCATACGACTTTAAATAGGTCTTTCTGTTAATACTTTTTAATTAACCCTGATCCAGAACTATGATACATCTTGGATGGGCATGAAGAATAAGCCACAAACAGTAACAGATAGTCTGGGATTGTGGGTGGGTCTTGATCTTCAGATTCCACTCCTGACCTGAGACAAGACAGATGCCCCCCCACAAGAGGTACAGAGGGCAGTCTGTGAAGACTGTGGAGTGCCTGCAAACGGGCAGAAATTGTTACACATATACACTGTAATATTCTACAGACATATTGTTAAAAAACAACAATTTAAACAGTTGGGATCATCAAGCACTAACAAGTTATGTGTCATTGTGTGGAAATGTACAGTATTGTCATATAAAATGGCTGCTGAACACCACATGAAATGTAACTGGTATGCTCACCAATATTTAGAAAAAACTGTCCTCCTGTTTAAAGAAGTGAGAAACTAGCCTTTACAATCATGGCTGATGATATAAAGGGCTCACAAGGCTCAGGGAAAAAAAATATCACTGGGAGAAAAAAAAATCATGCTTGACTTTGTACGCACTTCCAAAAAAATAGGCCATTGTTATCAGCTAAATGTTAGTCAGTGTCAATCACACAGATGTCACACGTATGACGTGCCTGTCTATATTGTCAAATGAATGAGTTGCTGTTTTTCAGTTCCTGGTTTGAGTGGAAATTTACTTCAGTGTGTTTGCAAAAATGTCTGGAGAGAAATGTGAATGCTGGGTCTAGGACGACACAGGTAAACAGGCTATAGGTCTCAGGTAATTAGCTCAACAACATTAGTAAATTTAGCAAACAGATAATTACAGATCCAAACCAGTTAATGTTATCATGCTATTCTAGATAGTTATCTAGGGTTTTTAACATTAGCTAGTGCAAGGCTTACGAATAAACCCTCAAGGGAGCGATACAAAGTAAATAAAATGGGCACTAAAATGGAGCCCTGATGTACCCAACAGATGATGAAGGCAGGTAAGGAGATGTTCTAAATCTTAACAGAGGAGGTCCTATGTCTTAGGTAGGAGGCACACCACTGGAGGGCAGTGCCCTTGATATAAACCTTGTCCTTAACACAGTATTGTAAAACACAGATGATCAGCTGTATCAAAAGCAGCATTAAGGTCTAAAAGGATTAAAATACCACATTTACTGCAGTCTAGAGATTGTATAAGGTCATTTGAGACTCTGAGAGGAGCAGACTCTGTGCTGTGACACTCCCTGAAACCTGAGGGAGAGACCCAGGCTGAAACTCATTATGCACAGCAGAGCAAGCACATACCACAGAGGGACCATAGGCAGGGGGTGTAATATTAGATTAGGACAAGCAGTAGAAAAGGGGTTGAGGAAGGAATTGTAGGGAACATCACTTTGGGACTGTAAGAATTTTTTTGTTATAAAGCGGGCAAAATATTTTGTTCTCACTGCTGATAATTTTCATGACAACCTTTTAATATCACATATGAAACTTGCTGTCTGTCTTTTTTTATTTACTTATTTATTTATCTACATAACTGCTTAAGAGCATAGGTGTTGTTGTTCAGCAGGGGATGATTTTTGCCTTCAGTTTTTCTGATCATCGGAGGGACAACAGAGGCTGAGATGTCTCCACAGACTGAATTAAACTTGGCGATTAACTGGTCAGTGCTCAGCTGAGGAAATAAACCTGAATAGATGTGTACAGAAACATGGAATGCAGATCCTTTCACACAGGTGCACTGCATGGTGCAATTAAACAATTACCCATGCTCTGTGGCATGTTTAAACATGCTGAGCAGGCCCACTGATTTTTACCAACATGTCAAAAGGAAAAGATCTAAGTGTCTTGGACTTTGCACTATGAAAATTTATTCTGTTAACAGAGTAAGTGTTGTGTGGTGAGTGGTGACTTTTATCAGCCAGAGGCTCAGCTTTCATTACAGATGATGTTGATAGCCTGCAAACAATCTTTGATAGTTCTTGTCTACAACACAAATATGGCTGGTTTAATTCCTGAAGTATTAAAAACTATTGTTAAGAGGAGTGTGATTCTGGTGAAGTCTGGTCAGCTGATTTATATACAGCAGCTAAATGATATGACTGCTGCTTTACATACATATTGTTTATATAGCATTTTAATAGCTGGATAGATTTGTTTTATAACATTATATGTAGTTGGTTGGCTCTAACAGGGTGTGCTCCTGCGACCTCCTGCACAGACTATGAAGACTGTGGAAACTGACAGTCTGGACTGAAACTTTTTCTCACTCGGCCTCTGCTGCCACTGTATGCTCTCCCCTGCTGTCCAGGTGAGTCTCAGCTTAGTATGAAGCTGTGATGATTGATGTTACGTAGCTCTGACATGTCACCTCAGCTATGTGCTGACCAAGTGCTTGACTGAGAACTTGTGGGTTGATACAATTGTAGGCCTTATTTTACAACACCAAGGAGTCACTGCAGTCAGTAGACTAATAGAAGGCAACTGTTTGACAAGTGTTTTGAGTTGGTGGAGTAAATTTGGTTTGTCCTTTCAAGTTAGAATAACAACTCTTTCCTGGTCCCAACCTCCCATTTGTGTGGATTTGTTTTATTTGATAGTAAACTGAATATTTTTAGGCTGACTGGGCAAAACAAACACTTTGATGACGTCACCTTAGTTTTAGGAAAGTGTGTTGGTCTTATTACATTATTATTAATCAAGAAAAAATTATTTGCAGACTAATTAGAAATGAAAACAATCATTAGCTGCAGAGTCCAAACTGTAGCATTCTTTTCATGGCCTGGAAAGCACCATGTTTATTGAATAGTCCTATACCTGCCTAATTTGCATATTCTGATCTCATCACAATGCAGGAAGTATAGAGATAAAAAGATGACAATTACTTTAATTTGTCTAAATTTTAAAATGTTTTTTTCTTCTTCTTTTTTTAAAGAGATTTATGGTGAAGCAGCTGAACAACAACAACAGCTGAAAAAGGCTAAAACTCTTCATCTTCTCAGTCAGCAAACCAACAAGACTGATGTAATCTTGTTGCTGAGACAGACACACTAGCTTACTAAACCATTATTGTATCAGCCGGACACCATCTGACAAAATCAATATGAATGCAGGTTAATGACAACAATTGTGCTGTATCATCAACTACACTAGTTGCCCATAAAGTTGGAATATTTTTTTTCCCTCTTTTTATTCCTACTTATACACATCAGTAATCACCTTTGACCAGGTGCAATGATCACATACTGAGTCCCTGTTACCAATTTGTTTTGAGAAGATGTACACGTTATCTATCAAGAATAAATCACACTGTCACAATCATTTCATGAGAAGAGGTAAAAAATATTTTATTCCAACTTTATGGGCAACAATGTATATCAATGTTTAAAATGCATCATTACAGAAAAAGATGGAGCTACTTTGTTGTACTCTGCAGGGTGTTAGCCTGTTCTGTGTCCCTCTGCTCTCTGTGGTCACTCTCACTATGTTTTAATACAGCTGGATTCACAATATAGTTATTCTCATTTACATGTTTCTCTATCTTTGCTGTCAGACAACTGAACAAGTATTAAATTCAGTTAATGACAACAGCTCTGCTGTGCATTCAGCTTCAGCTATAATGGTATTTAAAATCAACAATCACAGTAGAAGTTAAGGACATCTACTGTCTTCACTGGTCTTGTCTTAACTTTACTGTCACACAGCCTCTGACCCTGTTTTAGTCTGGACTGAAACTGGATGTGACCTGACAATGATTATTATCACCAGCTGTAAATGGAAAGACTTATGATCAGATGTCATTAACCAAATAATGTATCCAGATACAGAGCACATATTAGTATGAGGTGGAAATGATACACAAAATGTAATAAACACATGCAAACTATTGACCAAATAATGAAATAACAAGGACTGAGCTGAATGACTACATGAATTTACAAAATGCAGATACATTGACCATTTGACCTCTCTCTCTCTCTTTCACACTTTCATAGTATCTCCACCACCCAGACAGCCGTGTGGGTGTCATTTAATCTTCTTCTTGTCGCAGTCTGTTTCTGCAGACTTCCTGCCCACTTGCTCTCCCTCTTCTCCCTTTCAGCCCCTCACTGATCATTAACCTCAGTCCTTGTCGCACGCCCACGCTGCTTGTCCTGATTGCGTCCTGGCAGTGGGACAGCGGTGCGTTTGCTGCCAGGCCCTTTGCAGAGTGTCTTGAGGGGAGAAATGGTTGATGGGTTCATTGGAGACAGTCATAGCTGGGGGGAGGGAGGGGTATACACACTTCAGGAGCAAGATTTGATATGGGTAAGAATTGTGTCACTTCAAAGTCACACAATTTAAGAATAAAAGGTAAAAACTGCTTTTGAAATACACTCAAACAAAACCTCTCTTCTATGTAAAAAGTTCAATCATGTGCACATTTGCAAGCCATTGTTTTACACACACACAAGCTCACAGAAAGTACATTGTGTTGTTGTCAAGGCGTTCCCTGCTTCCTGTCCTGCTGGAGCGGCAGGGTTTGGTCGACCAGAAGGCCTCCTGTCTGCCTTAACCTCATTTCTATAACAGATCAGCTCATTCATTCAATTAGCAAACACACACACTCTCATGCATGCACTTGCACATGCACACTCAGCCATCCGAAATCTATGGCCTCCCAATCCAATTGTTGAAAAGTAAAGTGATTCCCAAAAGTCCCTGTGATCTGGCTCTATGTGGTGCACTGCATGATCAATAGAAACCTTTTGATCCATAGAAAGATTTCCTGCTTTCTGTAGGGAAAATGTGCAAAGAATAGATAAAGTTAAATCAATATTTTTTTAAGTGACGATCAGTGTTAGTCAAGTAAGGATGGAGAAAAGGTAAAAGTTCAGAGCTGATGGCAAAAACAGAAAAGCATCTTTAGACTGAGACAGGAGATGGACTGGCATGTTATGTAGGTGGGATGTTACAGTGGAGATTAGTCAGTCAGTCTGCTTGTCAGAGCCAAACAGCTGGCTCTCAGCACAGTGTTAGCCTCAGTGTAGCAGCAAGATGTTCATGGCAGATTTACAGTCTAAGTTAATAAATGGTTTCTCTTGAACACTGGTGCTGTTGGTTTGAACATATTAAAGCCTTTTCACACTTCTGTTTCCTTGCTTTTAGTGAAACGACAACAAAACACTACACCTGATAACAACTGTATAGACTGTTTTAGTTCCTTTCACAACTTAACAGTAATTTTAACTTCAGTTTATTACGGCTTGAGTCTTATTTGGGTTTGGACATCATTCCTAACACTGCACTCACTTAGTAAATTGCTGAGATCTGGGAATGTGCCAGCATGGCCCCAAAGACATCCAATGGAGCAACAAACACAAACAGCCAGACAGCTTTGAGACAAACAAGACAAGATTAGTTAAATTTAGTCTTATAGTGCTCATGTTTCTTGCCTTGTCAGACCAATGAAGGGATAAGGCAGTGAGATCTCAGAAACTACCAGTAGTTGTTATCCTACTAACATCGCAGCAGTAATAGTAATAACACTGTGACAGCAGTAACAGTCTGTTTTGAGAACTGCTTGGTGAATACACCTGGCTTGACCTGAAGCAGCAGTATGTAGCTGTTAGCTGTTAAGAGTTCTAAAAAGTGACCAGAAGCACTAGTATCATAGTACCACTGTACAGTACATTGGTTTGTATTGTTTCTGTGTTATTTCTGGGGGCATTTTGCAGGGGGGAGGCTTGCTGGAAGCAGCAGGCTGGCTCACAGCTTCTCTTTTATTCTCTGCCTCTCTCTTTGCTCTGACAGATCCGTGCTGATATCAGATTGATGGGCCGATTTGATTGAAGTCTCTTTGTCGTGCTAATGTCACGGCAAGTGATGGATGAGGCGCGTGCGCCGATACCAATGCGCGCGCGCGCGCAAACTCCACTCCTGAATCGAAAGGTCCCCCTCCTTTCCTCAGCACACACACACATACGTGAACACACACACTGCTTCCTTCGCACCCGTCACCGGCTGACAAACTTTTGGCCTCCGGTCACCACAGGCGACGCACGAAGGGCCACGTGACCCAGTGGTAAGAAAAGAAGAGATGGAAAAAAAGAGAGAGAGAGGGGAGAAAGAGAGTCACGGGAAAGGGAAAACACAGTCTTGGGGGAAACGACGGAATTGAGGAAGACAGTGTGTAACCTGTGTGGAGGTGAAGAGGTGACCTGACACTCCTCTGTCTTCTCGCGGTATTTTCCACTGTCATTGATGAGCCATTGGAAACGCAATTTGAGTTGAGTCAATGACAGGCCTTCCGTTTACGCACACACATCGACACTCATCACAGCAGAGCACGTCGGATTTGGGACGTGCCGCCTCCACTTTCTTTTCCTCCACACTGGAAGTTTCCGCTGTTTCTATTTTTACTTTTCTTTGATTTTGCTGAAAATTTCCAATTGACGCATTTTATTCATCTTTTTCTAAGATACTTTTTCTTTTGTGATTTTTCCCCCGTATTTATTTTCGTTCTACCTTATGATTCCACATCATACTATTTGCTCTATTTTACATTGTTGACTCGTTTTATATCTTTTGATGGGATTTGTCGATTTTTGATGTTTTTCCAGCTAATTTCTTGCCTATTAACTTTGCTTCTGGGTTCCTGCCTCTTGCTGGTAATTTTACATTTCATTCATTCAGTCAGACTGTGCCTCTGTCTGCATGGACAACATGAACTCGTTTGTGGAATACTCTATTTGTAACAGACCGGGCAGCGGCACGTATTCTGCACCCAAATCCGGTCACCACCATCATCTGCATCATCATCACCACTCTCTGGACCAGCATCAGAGCTTCCCGGTGACCTCCGGCGCCTTCCACACGGGACCCACCGGATCCCAATCTCCAGTTACTGGAACGAGGAGTGACAGCACGAGTTACACGGGGGATGGACGGCTGTACGGGGGCACCGGAGCGGGCACGGGCGGTGCAGGGGTGCATGGGGCCACAGGCGTGACCCAGCATCATCAGCAACGTCCACTTCATCATCATCATCATCATCATGAGCAGCAACAGCATCAGCAGACGCACAACGGCTACCACCATCATCCGCACCTTCACCAAACCCAAAGCTTACAAAGCGGAATATTGCATCCCTATAATAGCGGGAATAACGGCAACACCGGGGCCTATGTGGGGCAGGCATGTTCTACAAGCTCGGAGTACGTTGCCGCAGCGGGCCCTCCCAGCACCGTTCATCCTCAGTATTTCATGGAGGAGTCTGTGGCGTCCACCTACTATCATCAATCAACCTTTCCCAGCTCAGCCCCCACCGTCGGCCCCAGCTACGGGGCCCTGGCCGGGGCCTACTGCGGGCCACAGGGCGCTCTGGCAGGGTCGCAGTACCCACAGCAGCTCGGCGGGGGTCTGGATGCAGCGGGCTACCTGGGGCTTCCGCACGGAGGAGGTTACGGGGAACTGCCCGTCTCTCAAGACCGGGAGAGGGGTGATGAGGAGGGTCAGCAGGCCGGGCAGGGGCAGACCTTCGACTGGATGAAGGTGAAGAGGAACCCGCCTAAGACAGGTAAGAGAGGGCTGGTGATTGTTGTGTGGATAATTTGTTGTTAGTTTGAGTTTCAGGTCATAATAAGTATTATGAAGGAGCTGGACAGTAAAATGTTCAGACTACATGTTTAATAGTCTGTTGGTGTGTGAGGTTTCCAACAGAGGCCTGAAGATGCAGCGCTGAGGCCTGTTCTGCATTTCTGCAAAAATATAGCTTGTAGTCAGCAATGGAGCTGTTCCATAGACATGTCTCTAACGGAGCTCAAGAGGTTCATTTCCATTTCCATTCAATCATTTAGCAGACGCTTTTATCCAAAGCGACTTACAAGTGAAAGACAACACTTTGATAAATGGGACTGTTCATGAAGCCTATAGAGGTTTTTATTCTTTCCAGCAGACCTCATTTTAAATTTCCTGTTTTTATAGGCCTACATTTATTATGTGAATTTTAATTTCCCACTGTTCTTTTCCTTCTCTTTTCTCTTGTCTAAATCAAGCCTATTAGTTTTATTGTAAGCAATGAAGAATTAAAAGGTAACAACAATCTGACGTGTGCCAATGAATTTTCGAACGTGGCATCATATATTACAGTATAATAATTACATTTTTCTATTTCTCTCTCTCTCTATATATATATATGTGTGTGTGTGTGTGTGTGTGTGTGTGTGTATGTATATACACTGCTGAGGTTGGGCCTAGGTTGGGCCTACTGCGCTGGCCTATAATCTCCGTCCAGTATGGAAGACAATTTCATTATGATATAATTTTGAAGAAAAATGTAATTATTATACTGTAATTGCGCATATATATGGGGCATCGCATTAAGACGTTTAATTTTCTCATTATGACAGAGGCCTTAACCACTCACATTTTGTCTTTTAGGCCTGAAAGTAAAAAAAAAACAAAAAAACAAAACAAAACAACAACAATAAAAGAGAACATATAGCTCTGATAGATGTCAACTATGGTCCCAGATGTCTGATATGTTTTTCCTCTCTCTCTCTCTCTCTCTCTCTCTCTCTCTCTCTCTCTCTTTGTGTATGTGTCTCTTTTTAATGGATATAGCAGACGGGTTATTTCACCCTGGGAAGTCTGTGCTGGTCTGTTATCTTTTAAAAGCACCCCCACCCCTTTTTCCCCTTTTCCCATTGTGACGTGTTGGTCTGGAGATAACTTTAGTGCAGATAATGAAACACATGTTGTTCCAGCTTGGCTTAAATATCCCGATTAACACCAAAAGCATCAGCGTACTCAAACCCATAAAATGAACATGAATAACTAATCATACACAAATCACAAGACAAGAAAGGGGGACATTTACAACGGGAACAGTCTATTTCCTGATTTCCATATGTTGGTATGTGTATATATTTGGTTGAAAACAATGATATATTTTTAGGGAGACATTCTGTGTTCTTCTTTGTCTTAGCAAAGCCAATACAAATGTGAAATCCTCCTCGTTTATTTGTCAGTTGTATAAACTGAATAGGTCCATAAACACATTCACAACAGTCTCTCTCCACCCTCCCTCCATCCAGTCAAAGTGTCGGACTTCGGCCTCGCCGGCGCCCACAACAACGCCATGCGCACCAACTTCAGCACGCGGCAGCTGACGGAGCTGGAGAAGGAGTTCCACTTCAGCAAGTACCTGACGCGGGCGCGGCGCGTGGAGATCGCTGCCACACTGGAGCTCAACGAGACGCAGGTGAAGATCTGGTTCCAGAACAGGCGCATGAAGCAGAAGAAACGCGAGCGGGAGGGCGCGTCTGCCACGGCTCGCTCCTCCTCCTCCGGGACCGGCGGTGGCTTCAACAAGGACCTGGAGGACACCGACAACTCCTCCGCGTCCATGTCTCCAGGCGCGTCTCCGAGCTCGGAGACGTAGTGGACAGGCCGGCGATGTGACTGGTTTAATTCATTCCTCTTGATGTAATACATTAAAAGAATAATATTTCTTTAATAATCAGCCTGTCTCACCTACTTGAGCTTTAGTTGCAGATCTCCTACATGTCCCAGAATTCCTGATGACAACCCCACTCCTTCGCCTGTGCTTTAAAGGCCTATTCCTTAGTTTTACATGTAGGTAGAGAAAAGACTTTTCGATCCAGAGAAATTATTGCATCATGTTACCTTAATCAGATTTTCTTGTTCTGGCCTGTTTGCTGCTTCTGTGGGTGGGTGATAATTAATCAGCTGTTTTTTAGATGAAAGTTTTTGTTTCTTTAAAGTTTTCCCATATATGTATGACCTACAGTGATCTATTGGGACTGCCAATGTGTGATGAAATGAGATCTACTGCGAGTCAACCAGCATGAGCAAAATGTTACAAGGTTGATGCAAAATACACAAAATACATTAAGGTCATAACCTTTGCTGTGGGGTGACAAGAAGACTCAGCCATAATGGTCAGTAAGCGCTGCCTTATTGAACCTAAGGAGTTGGTTGTGGTGAATTATTCCAGAACAAAAACTTTGACATTCCTGAAGTGTGGGACTTTCACACACACTTTATTTTACACATTTTTGTCTGAAATGGGAAAATAGGGGCTATTTTTAACTGTACAATGATTCATACAGTATCTGGTGTAGGCTACAGGGTAATGATGGATCCTTCTACTGTGATAATGATAAGATGCACTTTGGCATATTTGAATTATGTCTGAATTACAGGGTTTGCCTGGTATTGGGTTTTTAAGGTCGAATAGCACATTGCCTGCTTGATATTTGGTTTCTTATTTGTTTGTTTTGTTTTGTCTTCATCTTTTTTCCATTCTGCCATTCATTTGAATGTGAAACAACCTGTGATATGGACTTAGAGCATCATGGGACACTAGATTTCTCCCAGAAAGACTTAACCACTTAAGTCAATAGAGACAAAGCTGTGTGTTACATGGTCATTTTGACATGAAGAATGAAAAGAACAAAAGCTAAAAAAAAAAAATCAAAAACAAAAACAAAACAAAACAAAAAAACAATTAAATGACAAGCTGTGGTAGATCCTTTACCAGTCTAAGCCCAGTATAACTAAATGAGCCTTATGATCAGGAATACAGGGAGCCTCTGATGGCAAAAATACACTATTGACTTTTCTGATTGAATTGTAGCTGTTTTTGTTCCACTTTTAAAACCTTTATTAATATTATCATTTTTCATTTTTAATGCTTTATGTAATGTTCTCTGTGTACATTTCACCTCCACAGCTCTGGCCTTTGCACTATGTGACCACAGGGTAACACTTCAGACAGAGAGCTGATAGCCAGGGTGACTTCCAGATTTCATGTAACTTGGACATACAAGCTCAAATATGCATCAGTGAAATATTCTGTTTTCCTGTGTTTTTTTATTTTTATTTTTTATTTTTATGAATGATGACACAAGGCTGTGATGCTTTTATAGAGACTCAGGGTTAATTTGGGGTGTGTGTGTGTGTGTGTGTGTGCGTGTGTGTGTGTTGGCATGTGAGTGTGTACAGGGGGTCATGATTACAGAAAACTACTGAAAAAAGCCTGTTAGACACATGCCTCCTTGCTGAGTAGAAAAATTGGACAATTCATATTTTACTGTCTGTCCTTCCTCCCAGGAGAATAACTTATTGGATCCATTTTGTATTATTGACTGTGGGTTATGGGAAACTTTGTGAATATGCACGGGGTGTTTTCCCTAGGGTAATTCTTGTAACTGATGAAGGTCATGATACTTTAAACTTGGCAAAATCACAGAATGTGAATAGTTTTACTCCAAAATATGTCTAAATCTGACTTGTGCAAGTTCAACAAACAGAAATGAAAAGGAGGTGTGTCCAACAGTGGGATAAAGTACACCTTCCACATAATTTTCGGAGTAAATCTCTTTCATATGTGTAATGTTGTCAGATTAAATGTTGGCCTGTACTGTCAACTGTTGTCACTGGTATTTATGTCTGCTGTTTTTGAATGAGAGCAGACTGACTGAGTTGTATTAGTTCTGCTGCCTTAGAAACACCCCAATCATGTTCCTGTCTGTCTTTTTCTACTTCAAGCTACCTCAAGTAAATGTTATTTTGTCAATCCAGCTCAGAAATGTTTTTTGCTCTTTAAACTATTATTCATTTATTCATGAGTTACACACATTTGCTGACACATCCAGCGTTTCCAGCCACAGGAATACATTAATTTTGCTGCTCTAAAGTACAGAAAGTAAAAAAAAAAAAAAGGGTTAAAAAAAATACAATAACTGCCTACATCTATGATTATTGCAATGATGAAGGATTACAAGCAGTCCAAAGTGTGACACTGATCCCAGAAACCCAGATCCAGGTTAAATAATTTGTGCTTGTTTGATTAATTGAAAACTGTGACTGTGCACCACTAAAGCACGAAATCAACATGATCAGAGTGGATCTTGCTTTATTACATCATATAGAGACCCAGTTGAGAAAATAGGTCCTAGTTTAAGGCCCTCATTAATTCAGAATTGTGCATGGATGCGTCATGTGTGTAATTTACCATACATCAAACCCAGGGCCTCATGCTGAAATTCTAAATGAGGGTAATTTTCCCCTTCTGAACCACTAGAAGGTTCATCAAGTCATGGCAGTGAGGATTGAGGTAAAGAGGTGAGGAAGAATTTTCTGGGGGCTGAATTTGTAGTAGTGCTTTATTAAAAGTATTAAAGGGGTCATTTTGATTCTATTTTTATTTTCTTATTGTCAACAAATCCCATGAAAAGACACATCCATACACTCAAATACACATACATAGCCCTGCTGCCAGAAATACTGGACCCAACTGAGGATCAAAATGAAACCTTTCCCCAGCAACAGCACTATTTCCTCCTGCTGGACTAACATTGGCTAAAAACTACTGTGGCCAGCTGTTTTTGGAAATTGCTGAGCTTTTAATTCTTTATATTGATCTATATATTTGATAGGTGTTCCTCAGTAGGAACCATTGGGTTTGGGGCTGAGTGTCACATGCAAGGTAGGGAAGTCAGTATAAATTCTGTATGCTCCTTTATTCAGAAACATGTTACCTACTCCAAAAATGATGAAAGAACTTGAAAGGTGACACATGACCACACAGGCTTAGAGAATAAGTGTCATGTATCAAGCAAACAAAACGTGCACTATACTTCCTCGTGAGGTTTAAGCAGGAGAGGAAAGTGAGGGAGGCATAGAGGAAATGATTAAATAGGAGAAGGAGCTGGTTGTCTTCCTCCTCACAGGATTACAGAAACACGTTTGACAGAAAACAACATACAGAGAGCTTCATGCATTTAAATAGCAGTCTCTCACAATCACATAGCTGCATGGCCTCTAGATGACCCTACCCCTCTCCCCCCACACAAACACACACACACACACACACACACACACACACACACATAGGGCTACAGTGAGGAATGTAGCGGGGCTTTCCGGATGGCTCACTGGCCTGTTGACCTTTGGAGAGCCTCTGGGATATCTAAACATGTAAATATACTCCTCCTCCTCCCCCTCATCATCATCAGCATCCACCTCCTCTCTGCTGGTCTGAAGATGCCTGTCCTGGAGCCTGGGTGGCAAGCTCAGTCATCACCTCATCACACACACACACACACACCACACACACACACACACACAATGGACACAAGCCTCTCTCACACCATCTTCCTCACAGTTTTAAAGACATGGGCATTACTAGTCAAGGAGGTCTAATGAAAGCATGTTGCTCATTGCAGTGCATTATGGGAAAAGGGACCATTCTTGACCATTCTTTGTAAAAATCTATGTCTTGCATGTTTCCCAGCTTTTGAAGGTGCAATACTGAGTTGCTGTCATACCTCTTTAACGGCCTCTTCACATCTAGTTTGACACACATCTCCTCCACTATTCTTTAAAAATGGCAAGAACTAAGGGACAATAGGCTGAAATTATAACTCAAGAGACTAATAAGTGTTTCAGCCAACCCAGTATTCTTACCAATCACAATGCATTTCCAATGCCAGTGTGTAGTGTCCATGCAGAAAATAGTGTGCTCTTAGCAAGGTGGAGGGCTGTGAAGGTTGGGGCTGTGGTAGATCAGTCTGCACCCTGTTGCAGACTTTCAATTTATGTTTGCCTTTTAATTAAACCCACTAGCCTTTTTGCTCATCTGAGATATTTATATCCTTGGAAAATGTAATTTTCCAGTCTAAAAATATATGTATTCCAGTATGTATATGGTAAGATATCTAATATATGTATCAGATTTGACTAAGTTATGACTCTGATAAATGTGACTTTTTATGCAAATTGAGTCAATCTGATGTCAAGTTTTAATTGTAACCACAACCTTTAACTAACCTCACCTGAGTGTTTTAATTGCCTGACTTTAACCATAGCATAGATGCCAAGTACAGATAAAGTAGAAACAAAGAACCTAGCAAAACTGTAGCAATGGATATAAAGACATGTTGACACTGAATGTAAGGTTCTGTCTATTTGTTCCTTCTGTCCTGCTTTTTGAACAACTTCCTTGTGCTCAGACACATCCTCTGTGTGCATGGTGCTCATGTGTAATGATGAGGTTATTTGACGCTTTATAATTTTTTCCTCTAGGATTTTAACACATACAAACCACACACACCCTCCATATTGTCCTTGAAAATAGACGAGAGGAGGAGGAGCGAGAGGGAGAGAGAGAGGGAGAGAGAGAGGCCTTGAGACAGAGTGGAGATTCTTCTGGGCTGACCTAATACGGTCTGACCCCCAACTCCTGTTTTCCTTTCCATAACTCATCTCAAGTTCAACACATGGCTGTCTGCCTGTGTGTGTGTGTGTGTGTGTGTGTGTGTGTGCGCGCCCTCACAATGAGTAGTGAAAGATAAAGTGGTGTAGCTGCAGTTCAAGAGTTCAGAATCTCAGTTACATAGATGACTGCGCATGCATAGTTATACTGCACATATTCACACACAGATCACACGCACACACCACACACACACACACCACATTAAAGCTTCAGTACAGTGGGAGTAACATTCAAGTACTAAATCTGTTCTATAAGACCAAGTACAAGGAGATCAGGTGAAGAAGTGCATCAAAAATGTGCAGTAAGTGAAGTTAGACATACTAGGATGGTTAGAGGTGTTAGGAGGAGGTGGTCTTGGAGGAGATGAGTTATCAGGAGATTCTTGAAGATAGACCCCTGCTCTGATAGTCAGGTCAAGTAAACTTTTATTTACATAATTTCAAAAAAAAAAGAAAAAAATCTAAAAGCACATGTTTCTCTGTGTCATTATGAGTTGGTGAAAATGGCAGTTTCATCCACTTAAATGAAATTTACAACTCTATAAAGTATGCAAGTGACACCATTGTATATTCAACTGTCCTGTACAATGAGACCACAGAGTGGTCAGTAAGACTTTGATTACTGATCCAAGTTCAGTGCAAATCCATTTTTGATTTATTTTTTTATTTATTTTTTGCAAGTAAAGGGCAGAGATCCTTATCAAAGCCATGAGTGTGTGTGTGTATATTTTCATTCAGGCAACTATATCATTATGTTTCTGTTTTTTTTCCAAATGACTGAATTATTAATCAATTAAATTATGAATGAGATTGTTTTATGAAGCTCTAACATTGTTCACACATTTTATATTTTATGGGCTGTTTGTTAAAAGGAGAACAATCACTGTTCGACTCTGTCCTGATGTAAGCTGATGATTAGAAATTACAATCACGTCAATTAAAGTCACAGTAATGTTATAAATTCAGTTTTTGTATTTCTAAAAATAGTTTCATTGTTTCAAAAAGCCAAAGGGAACATTTTACTTTGACCCTGTGGTTCTGTTTCATATCTAACTAAAATGGCTAAAGTCAGGTAGAAAAAAAAAAACCAAATAAAAAAATCCACTAGTTTTACAATATGGACAATAAGGATGACAACGTTATAGACCGTAAAGATCAATGAAGAATAACAACTTCTGCTGCCAACAGACAGGACCTCCTCTCCTCCATATAGACCTGGAAAGAGGACAGACTACACAAGTGGCAAAACCAAGCACATCATTCACGTCTGCGAGGATGAAACAATCACACAGAGGGAGAGAGAGACAAAGAGGTGGCTGCAACTCCTGGAGGACAAAGATCCAGATCCAAGCATCTGGAGTGAGGCGCTGACAGTCAGGGGAAAGAGAGAGGTCCCAGGACGACCAGCGGACACCAGAGGACAGGGAGGGGGAAGTAGATAGGGAGAGAGAGACATGCATATGGTCTGGACATTCATGGGCTTAAGGGAATAAGCAAGTCAGTCAGTAGTTTTCAGAAAGTTTACAGAACTCCCATCTTCAGGACGACATGGACTATATTGTACACACTAGGTTTAATAGATTCATTGAGACTGAGACTGACCCACCAGTGGGAGAATGGCAACAGGCAGAAGGCCTGAAGAAATCAAAGAATAAGCCACTAACTACATGTTAAAGGCATAAAAGCTGAGTCTCAAGTTTGGATTTAAATGTCTCAAGTCATGTGTTTGGCAGAAAACGTTGATTTTGAGCAGTTTGCAGTAACATTTACTTTTCCATCGTGTTCAGGAGTGTTTTTCTATTGTTAAATTACAATATCTGTCACTGCTATAAGTCAATTGATTTACTAATTGTTTTTTAATTGTTTCAGACTTGGATTAGTGAACAGATCACAAGGGAGTTACTCTTACTTAATCAAACTGGTGCCTAGCCGGGCAATCTGAGCATCTCAGATTTATCTAGATCTGGAAGTTGGACAGTAAAACTTCCCCAGCATGAAAAACCAAGGCTCACTGAACTGTCTCTTAGCCATACAGAAGCAACTATAGGGCCTTTCTGTGCCCCTATGGTAAACATTATTATATTCACTCTTTATTTTCTGTATTAATTATGCTAAAAGTGACAGTTACATCTTTTGGAAAGAAAGTAAAATGCATTATCAGGAGTAAAAACAAACAATTATAATACAGCTGACATTATTTGGTTTGCAATCATTCTCCATGAATCTCCACTCTCTTTTAAGTGTGCTCGTATCAATGTGGTTCTAATTACTACTTCTTATCTATTTTCTCTGATGTTCTCTGATGTCTTGCTCTTCCATTCCAGCAAAACATCCTCTTATTTTCATATATATTCATATATTCTGAAATATTAAATTGTTGTTAATTGGCCACAATGACCATAAAATATAGCAAAATATTGTATTGTAAAGTCATTATACTCTATACAGTAGATAGGTGTTAACATCATGTGTTCACTTGTTACTTGAGATATTAATAACAAGGGGTCATTTTTAAAGGATGGACAGTATGACAAGTGTAGGTTAAATCCTTGTCTCTGATTATAATAGACTTTATGTTATAATAGAAATAGAGGTAGTAGTAGTAGCAGTATAGTAATGGTGTGTGCGCATGTGTGTGTGTGTGTGTCACTCTCTACTACCTGGGAGTGAGTGAAAATTAGGAAATTTTTGCCAGTTCTCACAAATTTAGTTGTGATGGATGAAGTTAGGGTATGGGGCTAAGGAAGGTGTTAGTGGTGAGTGTTTTGTGGGTCCTGCCTTTTGGGGTCACCTGGAGTTCAGCAGCTCAGCAGGGCTGCGCAGATCCTCTCTGCTACAACACTTCGACCTAGGCATGTAGCTCTCAGGAAAAGAAAACACCTTTAACCACAGCCTTTTCAAGGCTGGAATATTGCACTGTTATTTTCCCCTTTTTTGGGGGGAGCTCCAAATCAGGGTGGTTTATGAGGTCACAGAGCAGAATGACATCTGTATAAAAATGAGACGGGGCACAGTAGAGTGGACTGACATGTCGAGGTGTACCTCATCCCCTTTCAAGAAATACCAACAGGCTTTAAGTGTCTTCTAAAGCTCCAGAGTCTGCTAACCTCTTAATCTGAGAAAAAACTGACAACTGAGTGATATATTTTAAATGGGAAAATAAGAAGAACAAACTAAGAGACAGAGACAAAACAAAATGAATAAAAAGACTGATCCATTTTAAATTGAGACTGATCCATATTCACCTTTCTTTAAGGTTAACATACACAACATATATGTATTGCAGAGTCAAGTGATGTAACTCACATTTTACATTTTTTAAGAGGAAACATTGCCAGTAAGAGGAGGAAAGACAAAAGGTCATGAACCAACAGTGGAACTTAAATGGATCATGTAAAGTATGTTTGTCAGCAGGCTGCTCTGTTGGGATCAGAGGTCAGAGGGAGAACAGGGAGCAGGAGGTTATCAGGCCAGACATTCCTGTCCATCCATCGCTGAGAAAGGCCAGAACAGAAGAATAAATGGACAGCCAAATGGATGACATTGCTGCAGTTAAAAACCTCAATTTTCAAATTCCACTAACAAGAAATACATGAGGAATATTTAATGATGGTTGTTATTGGAAATTAAAAGACGATAAGTAATGCTAGTAAAGAGGTAAAATATTACACATTTGTCCCTAAAATTCATAATGTTAGCTTTTTTTAATATAATATCTTAACAGAACTTTCCTACAGTATGAGCTTTGTCTTTTATATGTTTTTTGTCTCTGGATGTGTGTGTTCATGTGGCAGACAGGCCTGAACACCTATGTTGACTATGTTGATGACTGTTTGCATTTGCTAACACTGTGCACTCCATGGCCCTATGTCCTCAACACACACACACACACACACACACACACACCAGAGTCTGCATTCAATGTGCCTTGGATAAACAAGCTATTGTGCCATGTTCTTTCAGCACCCTCTGTGTGTATGTGTGTTTATGTGTGTGTGTGTGTGTGTGTGTGTGTGTGTGTGTGTGTGTATTTGAAAAAGAGACGGGGAAACAGGAACAGCTAAAGTGCATCAGCCGTCCTCAGCACTGGGGCGAAAGCAAGGTCACATCCATCACATAATGACAACACACACACAAGCATGCACACACATACACAACACTACAAAATGACAATAGGTCAAATAATATTTAATGAACAAACATGGCTGACATGAAATCAATCAGTAATAGGGTTATAATAATTATCTAAGGCAACTCTGCTGTTGACTAACCTGAGCAAGTAGCACTGAGACCACACACACTCTGCCTCACACTGCCCAGGTCATAAACTCACACCCTGATAGAGGCACAGAGTAGAACTGACATCTTTGTTAGTAAACCAGAAACTCCCAAATTTTGTGAAATGAGTTGAAACTTGGGTGGAGTTAGAGGTGTAGATGTCTGTATACACAGGTTTATGGCATATCCACCTCTGCTCAGGGTTAGAAGTAGAAAGTTAAGCACTGGAAGGAGAAGACAATAGATAGAAATAGATAAATAAATAACAGGTAAATGCTGCCCACCTGATTGATTAGCTATGCTATATAAACTATTAGCTTATGAAAGCTTTTAATATCAGCAAGTTGGTCTTTACACCAAAAGAAAAAAAAAGGGAAAGCAGTGGCTGCCCCCCAACTTTGTTTGGCATTGGTTCACAGTAATATTAAAGTGCAGCTGTGGTAAATGGACATACCCATGCACAAATATCAGAATGGTTCTATAAATCTTGTGTTCGGTGTTACTCTTGTTATTTTCCATCTTGTAGACATAGATGAAGAAATATGATAAATTCAACTTAAATCAAAAAAGAATAACTAACAGTTTGATGTTGATGTATATACCAGTCTAATATACAGTAATTTGTGTTGTGTGAGGTTTAGAATGTAAATTTAAGAGTTATGAAAATAATATGTAAATGTGCAAAATGGAAGGTAAGTACACAGAATACAGCATTAATTCAGTATTGAGAAATATGTCAGGAATAGTAAAAAACTGTGTTTACATTTTTGAATTCATGTTACCTAACCTAAACCCTATCTACTATCACAGAACCCAGTTGGTGGAGTGCTTTGCTTTGAGTGTGCACAATACATACAGATCTTTCTTGTCCTTAAGTCCAAATCTGTAACTGTTTTTACTGTCTGCCACAGACATGGAATGCAAGAATCACAATGGGAGGTTCTACAGTGTGAAATGCAGCCTTTGAAATGTCTAATTTACCATTTTCTTTAGAAAAAATAGAATGTTGTGATGGTAGTAACCTTGACCAAGTCATTTTTGTGCCCATATCGAACCAAACCTTAACCACTGTCACATCTTAAAATAGATGTACTTCTCAGCTGTAAACTGCAACCCTTTTTTAAGGGAACAGACAAATGATGTTGTTGATAATGATAGTGTTGTCATTTCAGAAAACACTTTAATGTGTTTTGTCCTAAAGCAATTGTGTCTCTTTGCTTTTATACAACTGAACTGCCACAGCAATGTGTTTTGTTGTGACCAGATTATGTCCTCTACAAACATTAAGAAGATATGTTGTTAATTTTTGCATTTAGCAATTACATTGCAATTACATCTTCACACCACAGAAAAGTCAGCCCTGTGTTCAGTGCTGTCCACCTGTGACTGGCTCATTCAGGTCGCTTTTACTGTCATTTTGTGAACCTGACATGTTTATCTCTAGTCTGTCCTGTTTGCAGACGATGAGGTCATGACCAAAAGTCACCATCAATCAACAACAGTTTAACCGCACAAACACCTTGGAGACCTGTCCAGGGGATACAAACCATTGTATAACCTGACGTAGCCAGGTGAGAAGACTTTATCCTCCTTTTATGGCTTTTGCACAGCCATGATTGAAATCTTTCCCTGTGTCCATTCATGACATTATTGTTGTTCAGTGAGTTGTAGGGTTGCCAGGTTTGGAGCTCTTCATTCCCCTTTTATGGCTCCAGGTGACACATTCTTAGGTCCTCTGTCATCTTTCTCTGTATCCTTATCATTGCCAGGTCAGTTTTAAGGTTGCCAGTTTAACAGCTCTCCCATAACCAGTTTGTGACTCACCAAAGAGCTCCTCATTTTGTCTTCCTATCCTGTCAGGTCCAGCATTAAAGTTACCAGTTTGGACTCTTTAACCCCACTATTTGTGGCCGTACACTGTATCACTTATCGTTTGTCTCCCTGTAGCTGCAGGGTTATTGGTTAATTATCGTAGTAGTCCATCCTCCTTTTATGGTGCCCTGTGACTGAGTTCTGTCTTCAGTTTGTTTCTCTCTTCATTGTTATTACAGACACTGGTGACGTTTACATCACTGTGTCTTCAACTACGGTTCAGAGACATGAGATGGGTCATGGTTGTTGATTCAGGATGGTCTCCTTTCCCTTACTCAGAGCTCTGAGGAAAGCCAGGTCCAAAATGTGTCAGCACCTGGAGAGACAGACATAACCTTTCACACCTCTTTCAGTTTGTTTTGAACAGAAATGAGACCATAGAAAACAATTGTTGTCATATATTCTGTTCTCATACCTATTACAGTATGCACATAGAATTAGTAGGCCTAACAAATAAACATTTTTGTTAGTAATTTAATTTGTGGTTTCATGTGGGGTACAATGTTAATTAACATATCAAGTGGCAAAAAGATTGTTACTCTACATATCAAATGCTCATAACACACATAAAATACACATAAAATGCTCACTGTTGTTTTGTTTTCTCCAGTATATGTAATCTTGCAGCAACATTTCCATTTAAACTTTTTATGGTTACTTTAAAGCACTGGTAGCACTTTATGGTCTGGTTTAATACAAAACAAGTCCACAGTGACTTGAACTAACATTTAACCAAAATCAGGATTGTTTTCCCAACTTTAGCCAAAGTGCTTATTTTTTTATTTTTTGCCTAAACCTAACCACAGACAGGCGCCAGAACTTGAACCCCTGACCGCAGCATGTCTCAGGCTTTTTACACCCTCCATCCACTCTAACCACCTCTCTGTGCCTGCAGTACATAAGAGGTGTGATTAAAAATTTCTGAGACTGTTCCTGGTACAAACGAAGAGCAAGACACGATAATGTGTATGCAGCAGGTGCGAGCAATAACTTTTGGAAGTCAGTATTCCACACGATCAACATCAGGACCTGTGATTCATATGTTGTTGTGACCACTTGCAGGTTCATATTTGCAACATCACCATGGAGCAGTCTGTGAGGATCTTCTTCAGTGTTGACAGTCGCAGGGTTGCACAACACGAATTCGCCCCCCAGGGTCAAACTGTCAACACAGAGTTCCTCTGCTCCCAGTGACCTCCTCGTCTTCCCACAAGCTGACTATTTCAAAGAGGATGGCTGCCAAATTTAAATCACATATGGTTTTTGCTTGTTATAGGCGCAGTCTCTGAACTTTTTGATCATCATCACATTGCCTCTGGACATATTCCAGGAAATGATTATGTTCCCCAACACAGTGTCATTGGGAAAACAAATAGTATATATTCCAGGCGACAATGTTGAATATTTGGGATTATGCACTGAAAATTGATGCCTTCTTAGGTAAACTGGAGGTGCTGCTGTCAATGTAATGAAGAAGCTGAGGGTTAATGGTGGTCAGACACCATCCCCATCATTCATTTTTTCAGCTATTTTTTCTTTGCTCTTCTTTCACCTTCCTGTCCTATCTTTTCTTTTATGCCCACTCAGCCTCTGAGCCTAAAAAAGAAGAAAAAACAATGGAATCACTGAGTAATACAGAGAATCTTCAGGGTTAGTAAATCATGCCAAAAAAATGAGCTTCTGGCTTTTGAGAAAGATGCTGTTAGATGCTGTTGTTGTAGAATTAGAAATAGCCAACAAAAGTCAAAATTCACACTCAAACCATGCAGTGAAAAAGACTAAATGTTTCCTTACAAAAAGTGGAAACATTTAATTCAGACATGTGGCAGGCTTTTCTTAGCCTGTCCTCTTTCACAAGTTAGCCTGACACACTGTCCTGACAGTATCACCACCACCCTCCATCCATGTGTGTGTGTACAGAGATAGCCTAGCTTGTGAGGGTCAGGCGTCATTGTTGACCTTTGTTGAGGTCACTGTGAGGTTGGGCCAAGAGATTCTTGACATTTCACTCTACAACACCTGACCCCAGCACGTAACCACTAGTGTGTGTGTGTGTGTGTGTGTGTGTGTGTGTGTGTGTGTGGTGTGGGTGTGTGTGTGTGTGTGTGCATGGGTGGGTCAGAGTGTTAGAGGTTGCAGGGAGGACATGCAGAGGTGACGCCGCATCTTGTCTGCAGCACGGCATGGTAGGAAATTTGAGAGCAGAGTAGGTTACAAGGAAAGAGAGAGAGAGAAGGGTCAGCTTGTCATCACCATCATGTGGGTTACCTGAGATGGGAAGAAGAAGGGAGGACATGTATGTCTATAATTAAAATGGTTTTAAATGGTGGTTGGTGTATTTCATGTTTAGCAAGGACCTGACCAGGACTATCACAATGACTGCGTAGTGCCAACTATGAAACATGGTTTGGGAGTGAAGACTGCATGAGTGTAAAAGGTACAGAGGAAATGACCTGTATAGATGACACTATGAAAGAAAAAAAAAGTGGAAACTATGACCTGGTTAAGTATGTTCCCTAACTTGAATCCAATAGAGTATTTTAAGTATTTTAACACAGAGCAGAACAGCAAAGCCCTTCAAACAAAGAGCAGCTGAAAAGGATCATCTGTGAAGAATGGCAGGACACCAACAATAGAATCTTACTAATTAAGGTTGTTTTTTCTTGAATTGAATGGAAACACTTTGTAATTACTCATCATTTTAGTCCTATTGACCAGGGGTGTACTCAGTTTTGCTGTATATTGTATGTTTATAGATTCAGACATGAAGCCTGAACAGCTGCTGCAGTGGCTCCTAGAGCAGAATAAAAGACAAATACCAGCCGATGTTAGCCTGCTGCTTTTCACTGTGATCCATTGAGCACTGCATGTTGGCTGCCAGAGGAAACATTTACTCTCTGAAGCGCTGCAACATCCGTCCTCCTCATTAAAGCCGAGCAGCCCTGGTGGCAAGACAAAAATCTCACACTGAAGTTTGAGTTTTCCCAGAGGCAGGTGAGCCCCACAGTGGAGGTGAGCCCCACGGTGCAGCTCATCTACAGGGCTTTGCACCTTTGGCTTCATTTATCACAGGGCTGACACATTCCTGCTGCTTGCCTAAGGCTCACACTCACACACATAAACATAGCAGGCTGTTGTACTCCCACACAGAGCCATGCAGTTGAACGGACAATCCAGTTAACCCCAAACTCTGAGTATCTTCTGTTTGTTTCAAATTGCTCTTTGTACAGCCTCTTCAATGAATTTTTACCAGTTATGATTGTCTGTTCAAGATTGCAACACTAGAAAGCATGTATTGTCCACTGGTTGTTCTTTTGGAGATCAAGTAAATCAAGTGTTGGTAAGTGATGAGATGATGTTGATGCTGTGTGTCTTGTTAACCAGAAATAGGGATTTGCTTTAATCACTGACAGAACAGTATGTTTTAGTTGTGCACAGCAGGGATTGATACACTGAGCTCTACATAAAGTGAAACGTAACTGTAAACTCTGGCAGTGTTAAGGCTTCACTATGCATCCAACAAACCAGATTGTAAAGTACAATATGTTACCTGGACTATGGCTAAAATTGTTTATACTTGTAATGAACAGCCAGATTTGAAAGCTGTTGTCTTCAGCGCTTTTCATACATAGAATATTGTGGCTTTTTATCATGTAGATTAAGCTGCCCATTATGTAATTATTCCTTGTGGCTTCATTTAGATATGAAAGGCGTGACATGAAAGACACACAATGCTCGTGTGACATTTGGTACCTGGTCTGTGAGACAATCTGGCATCCACACTACACCACAATTTTCAAAACAGAAACATTTAGAAATGCTGCCGGCCCCATTTCAGTTTGAAAAAAAGGTTTGAATTAGATTACATTTGTTACATTACATTTGTATTATTTTCTGCAACTAAGTAACCAATTGCAGAGTAGACAATCTGCTTCCTGTTTACACTAGCACACACACACCCAGTGTGTTTTTGCCAGTGTAAATGACATGTGATACGTTTATCTCTGATATGGAGCCAAAACACTCGTCTGAACAGTGAGTTAAAAAGTCCTGATATTAAAGAAAAAGAGAAGGGTGTTCTGTGTCCTCTCCTGCATCATTGATTTTAAATTCTCCAAATTTGTTTTTGTTAAAGGCTTGAGGTGCATAGAGGGAGCACAATGAATCATACAAAAAGAGATCACTGCACACATTTTTAGAAAGTTCCTCCTGGATGGTGGTGGAAGAAGTTTTAAGATCATTTACTTACGTAAAATAGCAGTACAAAGAATATTTCATTAAAAGTAAAAGGCCCATATCAACATTTTACTTAAGTAAAAGTATAAATGTATTAGTAGCAAGACATACCTAAGTTATCAAAAGTTGAAGTAGCCTACTCATTATGTAAAAAGGCACAATGTCAGTGTTACATTTATCATACATATTATTGTAATATTATCAGTGATTTGTTTATGCATGCATAGGCATGCAAATTTTGCAAGTTGTATAATATAATAATATGTTATTGATCCTTGACAGGAAATTGCTTTTTTATAGCAGCAGCAAACCAACTATAACCAAATATAAATTAAGATAAAATTAAAAGGGACAAGTGTAATGAAAAACAAGAGCAAAACAACACAACACAACACAACACATGTGTTTACATGTAAAATCTGAAATGATAGTAAATTAAGTGCAGTGGAGAAAAAAATGAAATGTAGGAAAGTAGAAATAGGAATTCATTGTGTTGCACTGGGTTTGACACTCACAGAAATAGTTGATTGCAGACTGAAAAAACTTGTGACAGAAGTTCAGAGTCTCCTCCACACACTCGTCCAATTATGTGCAAAGTATCACTGTTAGATTGTCTGTTTCAGTATCTGTTGCAGACACAGTCCCACTATACCATCAAGGAGGGTTTTATAGAGATAGTGTTATGCCCATGTGCATATTAGCCTCATATTGATTGATTAATGACCAGCTGTGTTCTGTTTTAGCAGTTTGGTGTTGATGAATGGATTCCACTATGCTGAGCAATGAGCAGTGAGGAAACAGAGTGTTACTTCCTGATTTCCAGTTGGTGGCTTGTAAACAAGAGAAGGGAAGATGTGGCACTTGTTCTACAGCATGTGGAAACAGTGCATGTGGAAAGAAACTGGGTTTGTATGGGGTTTGTGTGTATGAGAGCATGCATGTCTGTGTGAGCGGTCTGAAAGACAGATGAGTGTGTGAATTAATCTGACTTCTTGCGTACCAGTCAGCTGGAAGCTTTTGACTTGATTAAAGCTTTTGTCTGTGTGTGTGTGTGTGTGTGTGTGTGTGTGTGCAAATGTGTGTGTGTGTGTGTGTGTGTGTGTGTGTGTGTGTGTGTGTGTGTGCATGTGACAGATAGAGAGAGGGACAGAGAGAGAGAGAGAGAGAGAGAGAATACAGAGAAGAGAGAGACAGTGATATAGAAAGAAATTGCTTGTGTGTGTGTGTGTGTGTGTGTGTGTGAGATCCAGAGTACTCAGCTCTAAGTGTACTGTCCACAATAAATGTGTTTTTGTGTGTTTGAGTTACAAAACAGATTATACTTATCACAAATATTTTCATACAACTATCACATCCTAAAATACAAAAACAAACTGTGACAACAGTGAAAGAAGTTGTGTTACCATCAGGAAAAACTACATGAAGGAGACAGGAGTGGAAAAAAGACGTAATTTGACTTTGTAGACAATATATTATATTGTGCAAGATATGTCTGAGAATATTGGTCTCAATCTCAGTTTTATGTCAGACTGTACTGAGAATACTTGCTGAAACTTAACAACATTTGGCCAGTGTATTCTGTGTATTTCCATGTCATATTCTGATTGATTGGTTTGAAGGTGCAGAAGGTTGGTTATCAGCGCTGACTGAATTTTGTGTTTTGTGCTAATGAGAAAATGTTAACATGCTAACATGCTAAACTAATGTGATGAACGTGGTAAAAAATTATACATGCTAAACATCAGCAAGTTAGCATAGTCATTTGAGCATGGTAGCACAATTCCTCCAATCTCAGTGACCATATAGGTCATCTGTGTCTCACACACAACCCCTAAGAGGAGTTCCTGAATTAGTACCCCTATAGCGGCAGGAGATATGCCACAAATAAACTGTTACAAATCACTATTGACAAATAAATAACAAGCTCTTTTATGCTGTACGGTTAAAGTAAGTATTTAGTTAAGTTTAGATGATGATGGATGATCATGGTTACAATAATGAACCCATGGTTATGGTTGATTATCAGTTTGAAATGGGAAACAAACAGATATCTCTCATGTAAAGTCCAGTGTCTTGTCCACTTGTCCACCTCAGCCTCCTCATTATAATCACCATATAACAACATCACCTGACGTCCTCCTCTGCCCCCATCTAGTTAGTACAGCTTTTTATCACTTAAAAACAGACATGCAGTTTTGGGGCATTTTAGATGTTGTCTCACACAACCGCTTGATGTTGGTTAACAATCAAACGTAACTATGTATATGTCGTAATAACCTGCTTGCACATACAATCTCTGAGGCTGTTTTTAATGGATGCACCAATGCAGTGTCCACTACTCATCACTGCATACTATAATCTGGATTCCAGGCCTTCCTTAAGTTTAAGAGAAAACAACATTGGTATGTCTTTATTTATAAAGCTATTCTGGATAAACTCCCATCTTATCTGAGTAATCCTCTGTTACCTACCAATAGCTGCTATAACTCTTGCTCCTCCAGATGGCTTCTCTACAGGGTTCCTAGGACCCTTACAGAACTTGGTAGAACATCTTTTTCCTATTCCACACCTTGGTCATGGAATAACCTTCAGAGTACATTACAACTTAGAGATCTTCTCTCCTTAGATAAATTCAAAACTCTGATAACACCTGAAATGTGTATCTGAAGCGTGTAATTGCTACTCTTAGGCTGGATCTTCTTTTGTCTTTTTTCTGTTTATCATGCTATATTGTTTGTGTTTGCTGTGAAATTTATATGGAATGGTGTGCCTTCTTGGCCAGGTCTCCCTCGAAATAGAGATTATATTCTCAAGGGACTTCTTGGTTAAATAAAGGTTAAAAAAAAAACTGCTAGCATGGCTGTAAATGCCTAGTTTTGCAATGTACACTACACAAGTAAAAAGATGTGCAACCATATACTATAAGCATGCAAGGATTTAATCTGTAAAGGTACAGTAAGTATTTTCATAGTAGTTGTAAATGGAAATACTCTAGATTATATAATCACATTAACCCTACTAATATTTAATGTCTGAAGCTCCCACCACCTTTCAAATATTGAACCAGTGCTTGTTTTGGGACAATGTAACCAAATGGAAGCAGTGGGTAGTTGAGAAGATCATGGTATTCCCAACAAAAAACAGCTGGGCTGCTGCCTGTGCATGTGTGTGTGTGTGAAGCAGAGAGGTCTCTCTGTCCCTTAAGTCTATTGCTGTGCTGTCTCATCAATAACCTTCATACTGATGAGAGAAAGGACATACACACACAGACAGGGACACCCCCATACTGTGACAGCTCTTTGTGTGTGTGTGTGTGTGTGTGTGTGTGTTCCAGTCTTTCTAAAGCAGCAATGTGAATGAGTGTTTCAGGTTTAGGAAACATCTCTGTGTGTCTGCAGCTCTGTTAGTGAGCAGGTGGTCAGTCCAGTATCATCTGCCTTCCCCTCTGTCACACACACACACACACCAGCGACTCAGTTGGAAAGGACAGATGTGTGTTGATATGAAAGTGCACAGTGAGGGAACATCTGTCAGTCAGTCAGAGTCTCTTATTTGCTCTCTCTTTTCTCTTTCTCTGTGTGTGACAGTTTCAGAGTGAACAGAGAAACAGGATCACTGTGAAAACATTACAGATAGTTCTACGTGTGTGGGTCTAACTTAAGTTACTTTTAGGGACAAACTCCAGACTAAAGACCAGTTAACTGTGGGCCGTGTGTGCATTTCACCAAATGGAAAAACTCAGTGGTCAGTGGTTAAGATTAGGGTTAGATTAAACGTTTGGATGAGTCTCCCGGAAATGAATGCAAGTCTATGTAAATTACCCAAAGGTGACTAAAGTAGCTGTGTGTGTGTGTGTGTGTGTGTGTGTGTGTGTGTGTGTGTGTGTGTGCGTTGCTGTGGATAATTAAATGCCAATAGGGGAGAAAATCTCATTTGCTGTCAGGGTCTTTATAGCAGTCAGTCATACACACAAACACACACAGGTTAACAAGGAAATTAAGGGATGATGGGGAAGAGCAAATGAGAGAGGAGAGGTGTAGATGTAAAAAGAAGAGACGAGATCCTGTGTGCAGATAGAAAGAAAAGAGGAGGAAGTAAAGATGTAAGATGGTATCAATAATACAGTAGTGGCAATAATAGTAATGACAATTAAAGTAGTAATTGCAAAAGTTGCAGTAATACTAGAAGCAGTACTAATAATTTCTAAATATAGCAGCAGGTGTTGAGTGGGGTTGTAGGAGCAGCAGGAGACCTGCAGAAAGAGACAGAAGAGGAGACAGAGACAGAAGAGCACAATACTACAGGAAAAGGAAGATATCGAGATAGTAACATGTTATTATGGGATATGAATCCATACTGAGAGAGAGGGAGACAGAGAGAGAGAGTCAGGAAGAGTAGAAATTAGAAAGAGGACAGAGAGCAGGTGTAGGTGGTCAAGGAAGAGATGGGAGAGTGAGAGATCAGAGAGTAGCATAAGAGAGGGAAGGTGAGAGAAGATGAGGAGGACGTCAGGGATGAAAATGAGAAGCAATAAGAAGGGGAGTGAGAAGAGGGTGGGGGAAGATGAGGATCTCAGATAGGTACGAGCAGGAGGAGGAGGGGGAACAGGAGGAGGTAGTTGGGAAAGAGGTCAGGGAGGAGCAGGAGAAGGCGTGCAGCAGCCATTGCTGCTAAATAATCCAAAGTGACAGTTCATTTAACTGCTGATGGCCTGTAATTTACACAGCATACTGAACACACATTCAACCACTGATAGTCTTCATGACCACTCATACTAGACTGCAAACTTTTTTGTGTAAACAGTGTCACAGCTCTTGTTAAAAACATTATTTTCACAGTGTATATATATGTATGTACATAATATCATCGGACTAATTCCTACTGGCTACTCTCCTTTGCCACCTAAATCCATCAGGATGCTCTCTTGGCATGAATCTCCGTTCTTTAAGCTTCATCCTTCTTCCCCTTTGTGGAGAAATCAGATATCCAACATTAAATGGACGCTGCCTGGAATCCTCTGTACTGAGCCTCTACAGTGACTACTTGCCATTCCTTATCTTTGCATTCCTGCACAAGAGGTTAATATTTTAATTGGTTCCTCTAACACACCTCTTTTCAGACCTGCTCTGATACCATGAATTCCATGACAGCTATAATATCTCTTCTGAGGGACCACAGGACATGGCCAGGTGTGCACAATGTTTGGGAACTATGGCTTCCTTCCAACAAAACCCTCATCTCCAGTGATCTTTCCATTTGCAGTAGGGTGAGTTTTGGCCTTTGGCACATACTTATTACAGTTCCCTCTTGAATAAAGGCTGGAGTACACTGGCATCTTATTTGTTGTGTTAGCTAAAGCCAACAAGACCTTAACCTAGGCCACATTTGCATTAGAACTGCATTGAAAGAGAATTACTTGAACATAATGCTTTTGCTTTAAAATACAATCTGTTTCTCTTTCCTTCTCTTACAGTGGACAGAAGAATAGAAGAAGGAGGTGAATGAAATGAGAGGATGAGAAAGAAGAGAGAGAAAACAGGGAGAGATCTAATGTTAATAAATTCACACACACAATTAACGCCGAGTGTGAGAGGCCATCACGTGTGTGTATATGTGTGTGTGTGTGTGTGTGTGTGTGTGTGTGGACCTGTGGATTGATGTGTGGTCAAATGAATGACGAAGGTTGGTGGATCGTGCTTCAATGGAGCTTAATTTACATGCTAATGTCGGTCTCTCCCTCTCTCTCTCTGTGTGTGTGTGTGTGTTGGGGCATGTGTGTGTGTTATGTAGTGCTTCAGATGATTATTTCAGTCTGCATCACTGGTGAGACGAGCTGACCTCAGAGTGAAGTTATTCTCACAGACAGAGCAGACAGGTTTTTAAATTTGAAGGCTGTTTCTATCTTTCAACCACAATGTCCAAGTTTGGGTTTCAAACCTACAACTTTCTTACTGTAATAGGAGTAAGGGACTAGGAGTTAGGTAGTTTGCATTACTCCACATCTCAATAGTAGGTCTTTATGAAATGCCATCATTGATATCACTGATGACATCTGGGCTTCTTTCTTCACTGTTGTCCAGTTTCATACTATATATACATTCTAAGCATGTTTTGAAATTGTTGTGTGTTCATTCTATAGAAGTGACAAAATGATATATACATAAAACAGTCATTATTGTTTCCAAAAAGTGTTTGGTTTAGGTAAATAACAACGCATTTGATCCATTTTTCTTCATCTACATCTAAGAAAATATGAAAAATTAAAATAGAAAATACCAATCTCATCTGATTCCTCAAGACAGGAAGCTAAATGAAACAATAATACATATAATTCAAATATTCAGAGTGGAGTGTTGGCAATGTTCAAAATGTAAAGCATCACAACCACTGTAAGAACACAAAAAAAGACATCAAATCAGGATGACACAGTTGTACCCTGTACCCTCAGATACCACTATGTCTGGGTATGATGACACAGTACACAACTAAACCATGCTCAGGAAACATATTTTTGGGTGTGGACCTCTTCCAGGTGTTTTGCAAGACAAGATATAATGTGTGATGTGGATTAAAACTTGTGGTCAAATGTTGGACAATGGACAAAGTTGACTGGCACTGATGTATTTCTTTATCTGTAGCTTTTATATACATATGTGTATAGTCAATAGGTGTCGTTTTGTGTTGTCTGGAATTACTGAAGCATACTGCAGACTTTATGATTTATCTCTGTAACATTTACGTAATGTAGCACAAATTAAGCAGCAAAGAAATGCAATTATTTGTTATGCTAAAAACTGTAAATAAATAAAAGATACTTCAAAGACAACAGTGGTGAATATTGTAATGCTACCTGTCAGGACATTTCTCTCTCTCATGTCGTCACATATGGATGATTAGTCAAGACCCCTTAGCATCACTTTTTCACACACTGGGTACCATTTTAGCATCACTTCCCTCCATCTGCTCACAGACGAGAATCTGGATGTGAACTCTAGTTGTCTGATGTGACAGTTGTGCACTCCTGCCATCCATCCCAACCACCTCTTTGCAATTCCGCTGGCAATAAATATAGTGCTTGATTCGTTAAAAAAAAAAGTTGCCTCTGCATGTTGAAAAATGACTAAAGGGACACCCAGTGGGTTAAAGTGATGCCGAGAGGTCTTGACCAAGCATTCCCATGTGACGACTTGGGGGTGAGAATGTCTTGTACCTGTTATTAACATGCATCTTAGTGGTGAAGTATGCAACTCTGTGTATGGCACTATCATCTTTCATCTTTTCCATAGGTGTCTCAAATAGCTTACGATTGGATCGCACTTTATATGCAAGTAAACATACATCATTTCTCTTTGCAAAGACCAAGTGTGTTGATGATTTAAACCAGCGGGAGGTAGTGATGCGCCTCCTGTGCCTAATCTATCTCTATGGGCTTACCAACCAAGAAGAGAGAGAGAACCAACTGAGTATGAATAAGTAGGCCCACATACATAATTCCTGTACACAATGCTATAAAGACTGTGGCCATCCTCAACATATCTTGGGTGCATTCACACCTGTACAAGATGTCGGCTTGTGATCTGATCATGAACAGGACTTGTGTGACAAGATTTTCTTGTTGACAGCATATGTGTCCTGGTACAAGAGTTGATCATGAAATATTTGCCAAGTGTTTTTGTTGCGTTAGTGCGTTTTGGATGTGAGATTAACTGTTGTGATGAGATGCATGTTTTGCAAAATAGAGCATGTAGACAAATGTGAGTGTAAAAACTGCAAAACATAATACACCAGATATGTTCAATCTGAATCTGTATCTTCATTGTTTACTTTGAACACATAAGAAGTGTTCTTACCAATCTGGGATTCAAACCATCAACCTCTCTTTTTGCAGAAACTACAAATATCAAACAGTGATGTCTTCCCTCATTCCTTCAGTTCATTGAGTGACAGGGTGGAAGAACACAAGAGGAGATGGAGATTTAAATGAAGACAGAGAGAAACAGTGAGGAGGGATGGCACTGAATCCACTGTTACCGTAGCAACTGAGAACCCATCACCCACTTCCACCCCCAACCCCCCCCCCAACCCCTCACACCGTCACCCCCACCCCTCATTTACAGTCAGATCCCATCAGGTCCAGACCCTGTAGTCATGGCAACCAGGCTGATACAGCAACATAGATAGATAGATAGATAGATAGATAGATAGATAGATAGATAGATAGATAGATAGATAGATAGATAGATAGATGACTACTTTTCCATGGGTGTCAGAGCTCCTCTCTTCCTGTGTACTCTCTCCTCTCTTCATTCTCTTTTTCTCTCCTTTCCTTTTCCTTTCATATCCAACTTTCAATCTGTGGTGCAGTGGTGGATATACTGTACCCATAACATTGCTAACCCTAACCCTACCATAGCTTCAAGGGACCTGACCCTCAGACCTCCCACTCTCTGGCCACCCTCAACTACATAACTTATTTAATGTGAATTTAATGTAATGTGTAAAGTAACTATGTATTATTACTTACGTTAACGGAATATGAAGTAAAGGTACTTGTACTTTCCCTGACCAACTTTATACCTCTGCTTCACAATAATTCAGTTGAAAATACTGTACTTCTTACTCACCTAAATTTATTTGACAGCTTTAGTCACTATTTGCACAGTTTAAAATTGTATATCTATAGATTATACTGCCCAACAGTATGTAGTATAATTAAAACTAGCTCTAACTTGACCAACAGTACAAGTACATTGTGCTAACATTTTTCAGCTGCATGTGTGCTTTGAATAATTTGGACAGCAGCCAATAATGTTGAGGAAGCAAAAGACTGTTCAACAAAAAATGAAAGACAATATTTTGCTCAGAAGAAATGAATAACATTTGAATAATGTGCAAAGGCACATTTACACAGTTTTCATTGAACATGGTTGACTCAGGACTTAATGACTTGGACTTACTTGTGTAAACATTGACTTGTCACACTCTGGAGGTAATGGTGGTGGTAACATTCCTAACAATAATTCCACACCCCAACTTTTGCTCAGATAATACTGTAGGGTTTTTCCTGTATGGTCAATGAATGTTGACATTGGATATATATTATGAGGTGCAAAACTATCAAATATTAATGTAATTTCTTGGCTACTGGTAATAATTATAGTTGTAGTTGTAGTACCAGTAGCTGAAGCATCAGTGATAAAAACAGGAACAGTTTTTGTATTCACTCTGAGCCAAAACACTCACACAATAAATATGCAGCCTTTGTGATCACTAAATCACACTCTGTATCAGCTTTAGTTTTCATTTTGCATTACATACATGAATGTCACTAAGATGTGGCCTTTATTTTGCCTGTGCTATTTTATCCTTACTTATTGTGAGGAAACATTTGAGCTCAACCTCCAGACTTAGTATTTGTTCTTGATTATAAGAGCCATGCTGTTTCATGAAATGGTCCTTGACATTGGCAATGGAGGTAAATCTTGACCTGTGGAATCATTCAGTTTGAACTGTACTGGTCACCTTGCTTCATAGTCTGTGGTGGATCTGATATCAGGTCAGATCATGATATCAGGTCAGTATCAGAATAAGCCAGAAAAGAAATGCGAGTCATCATGACCAAGGTTAAAGTCAGGATTTAATTTGTGTAGTTTGTTCCTAGATTAGCCTCTAAATTTCTCTTCTGTAGCACAGCTTAGTTAATAGTTTAGCTGATCTCACCTCAGCTTCCAGTCACTTGAGACTTGAAATGGTCTGTTGGATAACTGACTTGGTAAACTTTTTTCCCCTGATCCTCATCATTTCTAAACTCAAAGATAAAGTTGTAAGCACTGATTTGGTTTCTCAGATTGAGTTCTTGAGTTTGTTAACCTGATGGTAATTATGGATATGCATGCACTCAATGCACATTTCAAACGCAAACTATAAATACATACTTACTCATACTAACATTTTTTGTAAAATTTGCTTCATTTTTGTATGTTATAAATATTTTTTTCAGACAGTGACATGATTGTAGACATTATTTGTGTAGATATAATTTTTCATTTTGAGTGTGCAGTTTCCCCCTTTTTTTTTTTTTTTTTTTTTTTTTTTTGATGTCTGCCTGAGAACCACCATCTGAATAGAATAGGTGTGCATATTCTCTTTTTTAAGATTTTGTATATAACTGACTTGCTCTGCAGCAGGGACTGACACAGAGGTAACTTGTCAATGAGGAGAACACAAACCTTCCCTAACTACATCACTAATAATATTAATGTCCATAAGTACACCCATGCAGGTCCTGTCTCCAATTTAGACACAGTACAGGTTGCCCCCTAGTGCAATTGATAATGTACTGCAGGAGGAAACTAAGTGGTGTTTGGGTATTACACCCCCTACACAGGGACAGCACTCAGAAAAGTCAAGAAGCTATCTCCTTTTCCCTGTCACACACTCTCTCTCTCACACACACTGACCCTTAGCTCACAACACATTCACAGCCTGTAGCTATCAGTGGACACCTGGCAGTGAGCTAAAAACTGTATCCATAAATAAAATCTATACTGCACAACTGATAACATAGAATATGTTACAGAAGCATATTATTGAGTATGTTTGTCATGTGTTCTCTTGAGGAGTCTGATATGCTTGAGAATCTGATTTTATATCAACTTTCTTAAACATGATAATTAATTTAGTTAATACATGCCTGTAAAAAAACAAAAAAAAACGATAATATAATAATATATATAATGTTTTACCTGTTCTATTACTGTAAAAAGCAATGTTTTTCACATACTGTTAACAAACAGATCATAAAATGAATAATGTGTTGTTTGAGAAGAAAGAAAGAAAGAATCCGTTCATCATTATCAACCACACTCTCCAAGGCTTCACACAACTTTACTGCACAGCCATACCCTAGGGCCCATTGCCATGGGAACACAGTGATGGAGAGAGTGCAGGGCTGATGTCAGGGTCACTGAGAGTGTGAGGAGGAGGAGTATTTGTGTGTGTGTGTGTGTGAGAGAGAGAGAGAGAGAGAGAGAGAGGTTTTGCTGAACAGATCTGTCAGTACCTCTTTGGACTCTTGCCAAACACACATTGCTCACTAAACCCCCCCCCCCCCTCGTGTGTGTCTGTGTGTGTGCACCACTCAGCCATGCAATCAGTTTTCAATTAAGGGGTTAGTCAAACTGTGCTAACCTTGATTTCCCACTATAAAGTACATTGCATATCTTTATTACACCAGATATTCAATAATACTGCTGTGTTATTGCAAGGGAAGGGGGTCTAAATACAACTAGTTAATGTTATAACATTAACATAACTAGTTACAGTTAATTCCTCTGGTAGTAGGTGCAGTATTTGTGCAAAATGCAGTAGTGTGTGTGTATGTAAGTAGCAGTGTAGTTTCAATAAAATTAACTCACCATAAAACAAAGGGACATCTGAGATTTCAAAACACCACTCACACACGTACACAGTGTAAAAACCTTACACACTGCACTGCCCCCCACTGGCTGACTGCCATCATAGCACGCACTCTATTACCTCCCTTCTGTATAGAAAGTCCCACTGAACTGCACAGCTCAATTGAACATCAGTTGTATATTACAGACAGTACTATAGTCCAAATATAGTACTACTTAATCACTGAGACTAATGATACTATTGTTAAAACAACCAATATTAATACCAACATTACAACCACCATTTCCACTTCTTTTGGTGCTATATGTTATATTGTATATTGTCATGTTGCGTGCTGTAGAGTTTTGTTGACAAAAACATTTTAGCCCATTTCTTTCAGTGATTTTTTTTTTTTTTAGCATTTTTATATCTTCTGACATCCTGTTCTTATTACCAGGTCATCAAATACTGACATTTTGTCAAAAGCACGCAGAGTATTTTCCTCCATTTTCCCCCTAAATTCCACATTTAGTGTTTTCTTTTAATGATATCTCCAATACTCTTCAACAGAAAAACACAGGGTTCTCTTAGATAACTATATCATATGTTTAAGTGATGGCCATCAGTTGTAATCATTTGAACTTCAATTCTAGGGAACTGTTTTTTTGTTTGTTTGTTTGTTTGTTTAAATAGCAGAAGGCTCTGGATGCTGCAATGTCGTCACTAGCGTTACCATGAAAATGAATGCAAAATCCAAAACCACTTTAGATTTAAATTTAATATTCACCCCTGTGCTTATTGAACTGTGATATATAATTAGTGTATTTACATTTGATTAACATTAATAAATGTAGCTATTACAGTTTTATTTGTATAATTGTGAAACATCTGCCATTTATAAACCTGGATCAGAGGGTGGAACTGGGTCACTGGGATTTTCAAAGCAGGAATGATGTTCTCTTGTTTTTTGCATCATTTTTCTGAGATTGCTTGTCAAACAGTGTAGGTAACTGTTGTTGCTAACTGTTAATTAATGTTATAACATCATCCAATATGATCTCATTGGATTTCATACATATATCACACCACCTTCAAGACATGTACTCTACTTACACACTTTTGGTTAGGGTTAGGGAGAGGGGAGGGTAAGGGGTTAAATAAAAAAAGTGACATTGAAATATTCCCAACAAGAAAAAAATCCAGTGACTGCACCTGAATAACTTGTGGCCAGGTGAATCTGCTTAGTTCTGTAAGTAGTATACAATGTTATACGTATTTGGATATTACATTTTTCAGTAATTTTGTTCCATAACCCAGCATGCTGGACTTGAAATGAAACATTGTCTGAGATATACAGTAAGTATTGCCTCTGAACTTCTTTGATTGTGATAATTGTGATAGTGGGAACAGCATAAACACCATGTTTGCCTCATCTTGAATATATCTTATATTCATGCACAGGGCAATGTAAGACCAATAATATAAACCATAAACTTCCACTTCAAGTCGAGTCAGATTTTACTTATACAGCACCAATTCACAACAGAAGTTATCTCGAGGCACTGTACATATAGAGCAGGTCTAGACCATATTCTTTATCTTATAAAATTTACAGAGACTTGACAAACAATGTTAATTTTATAATGGCAACGCAGTTTAGAAAAGATACTACTGCTCCAGGCACCACTGCACTACTGTATGTTGGTCTGCATGCCATGCTCCCTTTATGAAGCAAGGTAAAAAGTAACCATGTGGATATCACATATAGGACATTATTTATATACAGGAAACTGGAGTTTGGTGTTTGAGTATTTTAGTTACCTAACTTTAACCATATTTTAACCATAGTTTATAAACAATTACCACTATTCTTCTTGAGTCATTATTGCCATTCATAGATATTGTAGACAGAGGTACATCACTGGCATTGGAAAATCACTGAATGCAATGGGTTTTGCAGAATCAAATGTCTTTCTCTTGGTAGAATAATAAGAACTTGCATTCACTGGCTCCCAGGCTACCCAGTCTTGTAGGAAAAGTATGTCATAACAGTATTCTGTATCTATCCCTGCAATGGATCAGATAATACAGGACCCACCCTAAAGCCCTTATCATGATAAATTATTTTTATTTAATTTGTTTACCTGGTGCATATTCCCAAACAATTTTTTTTTTATCCCTGGACACTTAACCAAACCTTAACCAAAATCTCCAAAATAACCTGTGTGGTTCCCCCAGGAGTGATTTTAGGACAACTTCTTTTTAATCTTTATATGTTACCCCTGGATGATGTCATGGCATGGCAGCTCTTTCTGGTTACGCTGATGACACACAACTTAATATGGCTATGTCTCCTGATGACATTGGACAATTGACTCCCTTTGTAAATGTGTTTTAGATATTAATAAACTTTTTATTGTTTACCTGAGACAAAAGAGAGATAAAACTTACTACCTACTTCTTCAGCCTGGCTCTTGATTAAGTGCGGCTCAAAGACATTACTAATTTTTACATGATTTACTCATTTTATTTTATCTTTATCTATATATCTATTTATTTATTATATTTATGTTTCTTCAATTTATTGTATTTCCATTTATCTGTTTATCATTTACTTGTCTTAACCAATGTTTATGAGAGTTTTTAACTGACTAACTAATTTCACTGTTTTTTTTTTTTTGTTTGTTGTTTTTTTGTTTGTTTTGTTTGTTTTGTCCTCTATAATTTGTTGTGTCTTATCATCGACTTATCAGTCAACTGTGAGGCACTTTGAACTGTACCAACCTGTATGAAAGGTGCTATACAACCAAAAATTGATTGATTGATTGATTGATTGATTGGCTGATTGCATGCTGGCTTTAAGTGACACCAGCAATTAACCAGGATTAAATGATTGAAAGTGTACCAACTGAATGCTACCTCTGTTTTCAAGCAAACATCTAGGAAATCATTGAGGCATGATTACACTACAGACATGTATAAAGAATTACCAAAGATGGTTTTTCATCTGAATTTGTTTTGTGCTCACTCCATATTTTGTTATTAAAGGTTTCTTGTTGAGTTTTAGATGGAGCAGTTTTTGTGTGAGTGGGTCCCCATTTTGTTCATTTCATGTCTAATCCTCTGCTCTACAGATGGCAGTAATGTGCTGCAAAGCATCAGCAAAGGCAGTGAAGAAGACTGCTAACTACTAAATATAGATGTAAACACTACTGTATTTAAAACACTAAGAAAATCAGCTTTGCAAATGTTGTATGAGGAAGGAAATACATTCATCATGTTTGTTTGACTTCAATGATGTAAACATAAAACATTTTGTATACTTACAAGAAAACTGCACAGGGCCCTGTTAACAAAGAACCATAGATCTTTCCAAACCCCCAAACCAGCAAGGAATGCAGTCAAATACATGCATGTGCCCTTACACAACATAATCACACACAGTAGACATACAATAACTTGAAAGAGAGACAGTGGACCTGCACCCTCAGGTGCTGACAGACAGAGGGATAATATTGTCTCGTCTCGTTCAGATTTGATTTAATAAGCACACACATAAACAGATACGCTCGTGCGTGCGCACACACACACACATACATACACACACAGTAGGAACATTTATTTAACTGCCTCTTGGGAAGAAATGATCGCACCCATTTTGTCTTTTATTCCCCTTCTCTCTAGTTACTTTTTTAGTCTCTCTCTTGCTCTCCCTCCCTCTCTGTCTATCATCAGTGTGATAACGAGGCTGTAAGAGCTCGTTAACCCTACACACACACCACAGCTCAACCCAAAACCACAACGGCTGCATGTGTGTTTTTTTCCTCTCTCTTTCTGTCATCACCTGATTTGAAAATACTTAGGATGAAGTAATATTTGGCTCCAACCATTTGTGTATGTTTGTGTAAGAGCGAGAGGGAGAGATTCTACATTGAAGTGTTTAACTAAGACTTACAGACTGTGCGTGTGTGTGTGTGTGTGTGTGTGTGTGTGTGTGTGTGGTGTTACCCTGGTAGCTTACAATGTCAGAGTTTTGGTGACCAGGGGTAAAATGTTGCTTCCTTGGCAACAGTGTAACTGGGAGCAGACAAACACTGAGGACAGCCAATCAAAGAGAGGCATTGCCAGTGTCTGTAGTATAACCTGAGTGTTGTAACGATATAACATGCTCACACACTCTGACCCATCATCCACGTGAAATCATGTTATGTTCTTGGCATACATTATTAGCTTTGTACAGTTTTTGAATGATAGCAGGTATGGAGGGTTCAGCTGCATTATAGATGTAGAATCCAGCATTTTTAAGCTCAGTGCATTTAACAGTAAAGGATATCTCAGACTTTTTTAATCTGTCCTTTGCAAGTCCCACAACTTTATGATTTTACAAGAACATAAAATAAAAATAAATGTAAGAAAATATTTAGCAAACAATAGATTTCATAGTGACCACTTCTTAGATTGAAAAGCACTTCCAGTGAAAACTGCTCACAGTGAGGTAAGATGTGGCAAGATACTATTCAATTTATTAAATATCATTTATCATGTCATAAGCCCCACAAAGGCGAGGCCAAAGAGAAAGTCTTCTCTGAGATTTTCTTTAGAAGAATAAAATCAAAACAATAGCTTCTTGCTCAAGAATCTTTCCATTTCAACGTACAACTGAAGGGTCCCATCTTGAAGTTGGGATCATTCTGCCTGTGGTGGTCTGCTGTGTATGTATGTGTGTGAGAGAGAGAGAAAGTGAGAGGGTGCCATAAATTGTACCTTGTATCTCTCTCACTCTTGAGACAGATAAATCAAATAAATCAGTTCCTCCAAAAATCCTGCCCGTGGCAGTGATTGAGTTGTGTCTTTACAGTCACAGCAGGTTCATTTTAGGACTGAATCTGAGCTGTACACTTGTCTCTCTGTTTTCTGTGTGGGAGCTACTGTAGTGGTTTCAGTACTTTTCCAGGCCATAAATGAATACATTTTGCTGCAAGCTGCCTGGTTATTCCAAGGTGGACCTGGTTGTGTGTCCATGACTCACAGCTTTGGAATTGGGTGGGGCACTGTTAACTTAACCATGAAGGTGTGTCTGTGTCTGATTGACAAGTGAATTGGGCTGTGAGTTTACCTACTCCTCCTTTCGCTCATTTTCCCACTCCTTTTATACCTGACCTGTCACCAGCCCCCCTCCCTCTCCTCTCTCTTTGTCTCTTTCTTTGTCTCTCTCCCTAGATTCAATTCAGTTCAGGTTAATTCATTATGCTTTATTGACATGGGGACGTCAGGTGAACAGTACTGCCAAAGCTCAGCATGATGAAATAAATAAATAGATAATAAAGAACAAGATGATGGCAAAAAAAAATCAATGAATAAGTGTGTGTGTGATGAATTATACCATGCAGTCACACTGCATGGTATCACCTGTCACCTCTCCCTCATATTAGTGCTGTTTTCTTCATTATTTATAACAATTGTTGTACAAATTTCAGGTGAATTTCTGAATTTTCAGCAAAATAAAATGTCTGCAGGGCATGATTTCATGAGTCCAGCATGTGTCATAGAGGAAAAAAAAAAACATATTTGTGGCCACAAATGAGTAATAACTGCTCCTAATTTACTTCATGTTTGCCCTTGAACCATTAATTACTGCATATGAACACCATATTAAAACTGTACTGACATTTTAACATGCTTAAGGGATGTCAAAGATAACACAAAGTTGTTTAATATCCATAAAAATCCCTATCCACAGAGGAGGATGTTGTACTTGAAAAACCCAATTAACAAAAATGATATACCTTGTAGGGTACCCTCTCATAAACAAACCATTAAGTTAAAACTCTGTGTCATGCTTAATAATATTTTGGTATATTATACAGAATAGTCAGTTCATCATGTACATTCAGAAAATTATCAGGATTTTTTCAATACATGCAGCAAGTTAAAGTGGTCATATTAGTATTTCCGAATCTATGGTCAAGATCATAACAATGACAAAAATATATTGTACTAGAGATAAACTTGATCAATTAACTTGACTGAAGTTTTATGACTCCCTTATCCTTCCATTACTTCCCTCTGTTTTTAAGATTATAGTTCTTTTAGAATATAGGATCCATTTTCTTAACTCATGTATGAGAAACAGAGAGACAGACAGGACCTCAGAAAAAAACAGGACTTTTAAGTTAAAAATTAAAGTAAGTAGTATTCATCCATAGAATAGACAACATGTTTGAAGCCATAAAAGCTTGCAGCACAGCTAGAAAGGGAATGAGCCTATGTGTATAACCCTATCTCCAGACATACTGTGTGTAATGGGTCCAATAAAAACTTGAAATCTGTCAAATTGTATGACATCAGCTTGAGGGGTGTCAAATTATGTGATGAACACCTGGTGAGTTGTAGTGCTATGATGAAAACTGAAAAAGTATATGAGAGTAGAAGCATGATATCATGTTGCATCATACATCTGCAGTGCTCTTTGGCCATAGTGCTGACATACTGAAAAAGAGTACCAAAACCATTACTTTGGTTTGTTTGTGCATGGGCATCAATGTTATCAAAATGTCACACAGGGCTGTGTATTCTGTGGTATTTCATGTCATACTCTGGTGATTGGTTTGAAGACCTGGGTTGAAGCAGCAGTTGCACTGCGAGACCTCTAGAACCGCTGTATTGGATTGATGAGCAAAGATTTCCCCATGTTTCACTCATGACTGTCAAGGTTAATCTTAGAGAACCCAGCCTGCACAGTGTAAAAGAACCTTAAGTTTAGGACAAGATCATGCACTTAATTCATTTGGGAGTGAATATTAATTGCATGGCTGGGACCGGATGTGAATTCTGGTCTTCTACATGTTACATATCCATTCACTGCCTCAGTGTCAACACCCTTACTTAGGGTAATTCTTAAGGATGGTGGGCAAATATGTACTGAAGCATGTATGTACATATGTTTGTGTATATATCTGTAGACAGTGAGGAATAGCAATGTATGCAAGTGAGTGCGACTGCATTTACATGCATTTTTAGATGTATGAGTGTGTTTATGTTTTATGTTAGCCAGACATTGACCTAAGTTATCTAAAGGCACTATGAAATTCACGAATTCTTTAATTAAGTAAGCGATTATAAGATATACCCTGTGTTTTATTAAAAAAAAATCCTAGAAAGTCAAACTCAACCAAGTTTTTCTCCTCTCTTTCTGTTTATCTACATTTCTTTCCTCCATCTCTTCTCTCTCCGTTTTACCCCTCTAATTTCTCTCCCTCTCTCTTGTTCTGCCAATAAAAACAAAACATAATTCAGTATCACATAGAGGGCTCCATTTATAGAACCATGCCAGTTCTCTCTACAGAGTAACTGCCATACCATTGCGCTCTTGTTTTGGAGCCTACCTCCCTGTTCCCTCTTTCCATTCCTTTCCCTCCATCACTCTTTCACTCCCTGACTTTTGTGCCTTCTCCATCATTCCTTCTTTCTATTCAAGCACCTCTGGATATGTTTGCTTTATAAATATGCTGCATCCCGGAGGGGTGGTGCTGCAGCAGCAGTGAACCACCTGGTTGGCATGAACACATATCATAACCACAGGCCCATCGCAATGAACAAGGACGCCATTTACAGTTGATACTGTTCAGCAATGCTAATGTAGATTCAAACACATGCAGACACACATGCACACTGAGTTAATATATGCGCTGACAGGCTTCTGTTGTGTTAGTAGTATGGAGGTGTTAATTCTTTGCCAAATACTGCTCTACTCCCACTGATGTGGTGGCCTATAGCAAGTCAAAAACTGCTTCAGAAATGAAATCATTCTGCGTATTCATCAGCAAATACATTTAATTCAAATACTGCTACTAGAATGTGTCTGTAAGTATGTGTTGCAGCATCTTAATATGAAGCATCATGTTCTCCTCTTCCAGCAGTGTCATAGTAACAACGACTGGCTAAAACCTCAGAGTGAACTCTTCATTGTCCTGCCATTCGAAAGACATGATGTTGGGAATCAAATGTGTTTATCAGAGAAATGCAATATCATTTAAAAATGGGGATAATGGTGGAGGTGCCCTCATAGGTGAATGGTTGGGCCATGTACCACATAGGCTCATGTGCCCTAAGCAGCTGGTCCCTGGATCAACTCCCTAGTTCAGCCGGACCTTTATTGTGTGTCATCATTCTGTCCAAATAAAAGTGAAAAAAAAATGGGGATAATGGAAGACATAGTGTTGCACTTTGACCTCTTACTTTATATTGTTTGTTAAGAGTTGGATCTGTGTGACAAAATTTTACTTATTTAGATTTAGTTAATTATATACTCTGATGATATCAGACAAAATGTATTTCTATACCTTACTCAGACCATGTACAATATTAAATATAATTGTTATTATTTGATGTATTGTATTAGAGTTAGCTTAAAGGTGACCTGTTGTGTTTTCTTGTAAATAAACAAAAGTTCTGTTTATACTCAATGTTACTCACTTAAATCCAATTTGTGTGTCCTTGAGGTCTAACAAAGAATGAATGAATTTGCTTCTTCATAAAGCATTTGTTAGGTTGGTCGATTATTTAAGGATTACATTAATGTTCATTTGCCTACACTCTTCTTCCTCCCTGCCTTTGCTGGCACTTTGCCGCAAATTGTTTGAAACCAGTGGTAGGACTGTGAATAGTGTCACCAATATGTGTGTCATCCGTATGCTTGCATGCATGCATAAAACAAACGAAATGAAGCCTCATTCTTAAAAAGAGAAAGTTTGTGTTTAGAAATGACCGTGGACCTACAGCATCAAGTGAATCAGCAGTAACCTTTTCTTTAACATGTTTTTGGTATAATTTAGTTGCTACAGTGGCTGAAACTGCTAAGTCGTGGTTAAAGGATAAGTCTGCCCTTAATCTATATTTTTCTTACCGCCAACACACATTCCTCCATTAACATGAACACACAGTATACAGTATAGGTGATTTTGATTCAATCCCACAAACACCATCCTCCTGCCTAAAATACTTACTAGAGCACTAAATATAGGCTAATTCACAGCAGAAAATAATCCCCAGCAAATGCATTTGCAACAAAACTACAACATAAAAGATTTTTAAAAGCTTTTAAAAAGCTTTCTGTATGTTTCCAAAACCAACATCACTATTGGTTTTGGTCTTTTCATGGGATTTGTTAGAAAAATATAGAAACATTACCCCTTAAATAAAAACTGTGTCACTGTTAAGGGGCCAGTGTATTCTGTCAGAACTGCTTGTTTTGTTTTGATGGGCAGTAGTTGTATCTGTTCAGTGTGCGTACCTGCAAGCATATTGACCAAACCGCTGGAATGAACTGAGCCTGTGACTGTGACCTTATAGTGACCCTCTGACATCACTGTGACCCTGCAGTGACTCCGATGTGACATCACTGTGACCCTGTCGTGACACCGCTGTGACCCCCTAATGACATCAGAGTGAGATGAAAATGCTTCATCAAACGCTTCGACTTGTCAGAATCAGGCCCCGCCCACTTTGACCTGCAATCCAATCAAAAGGTCAGTTTATCGTCATGGGGGCGGAGTCTTCAAAGAGCAGTCTGATCAGCTCGTGTGAGCAGATGCACTTTGATCCCAAGCCTACATCATCTCTGCGTTTCCTCCTCGGTCGCAGTGGGAATGATCTCCCTCGACCTGTGACCTCGTCCACACCTGGCTGGCCTGCGAGAGCTTTGATCACATTCTGATGAGTCACTTGACCACATCCTTGCCTGAGGGCCAGGAAGACAGCCAGTCAGGTGTGCGGTGGACAGACACACAAATACTTGGTGTGTGTGTTTGTTGGGATGGATCAGCAAGAAAACTGGACCTTTTACACTGTTTTACAATCAGTTTGGCCTAGGTTGTTGCCATGCCAAATGATGCAGAGCTGAGAAAATAAAAAGCTGTTGCTCATTTACATGTGTTTCGTGTTTTTTTTGATCTGCTGGCAAGTGGGAGCAGACCAGTACAAACAGTCACACAAACGCAAATAATCAATACCTATGCAGTCATGAGTAGGCTCCACCTATCACCCCTCTGTGTTTTCAAGTGCACAAACATGCATTTGCACACAATACTTCCAAATAAACACACAGGGAAGGCCTGCATCTCTATGCAAGTGTTTCTGTGTGTTGCTACGGTTGAGTGTATTTGTATGGGTGTATATTCATAAATGTGTTATGCATTTGTGTGTGTGTGTGTGTGTGTGTGTGTGTGTGTGTGTATGTACTTGTATTAGCCAACAGGGCGGTGTCTGTTAGACAGGATTAGGTGTCACCATGGCATTGCTATGTATGGATGTGTGCGTTTCACAACGACATCATCACGCAATGCCCCTCCCTTCACCAACCTGTCGCCACATGAACGCCAAACAAGCCGACCAATGGGATTGTGCAGAGGCTTTTTTCTGTAATCTCTGACTTACATCATTCTTTAAAGGTGGGGGGGCACCTTCTCACTTCCCTCGGTGCCCTCTAGCTCGTCCCAACACTGCCCCCTGGTGTCTGCTCTGTATGGCCGACACCTTCATTATCCTTCATCTCTTTCTCTGTGCTCTCTTTTTTTTTCTCTGCTGTAATAGTTTTCTTACTTTTTTTGTTTTCATACTTCTTTTTTTCATTTTTTTTTATCTCTTTTTCATATCTTTCTCTTTTGCTCTCTTCTTTTTTCTCCTGTCTCAACAGTTTTTCGTCTACTTTCTTTGTCTACCATACCTTCACCTCCTCCTCTCCTCTCTTCTTAAAGGTCCCAGGAAGGTCAGAGTTCAGAGAGAGTTCAGCATCTCTTCCCCTCAGCCAATGACCGATCACTTCCTTTTTACACCAGAGAGACTGAATGAGCGGCGTGTGTATGAGTGTGTGCGTGAGAGGGTGGTTGTATGGACTTTTCTATACAACTAAACTGCAAGGACAAGTATGTTTTGTTGGACACATTATCGCTGGTTAGATTATGTTCAGAGGAATCTCTTTTTTTTTAATTGAATGAAGTGCTTAATTTATTAATGCCAACAGACTCCATAGGAGGCAGTTGGGGTGGATGGTGGGCATACAAAGCACAGAACTGTCACACCAAAGACCAGGGTTCATAGCCCATCTATGGTTTGGTTTAAACAACAAAAGCACTAGGCTCTCTTTTGATTAAATGTAAATAAACATGTGTCTAAAATTAGACATGGTGGGGTATTGTACGGCATTCTGATTGAATGATGATCTTGTTATTTTGTCAAGCCTCAGTCTTACACCGTTTATTCAGTAAATTTGCTCTCACCATGAAGACCTAAGTGCTGTTTCAAATATGTCTCACTCTTCAAAAACTGCAAATTTAAAGGTATTAAATTCCAAATACTACAAAAATACCATGCTTTATTTGTGCATATGCAATATTTGAAGAGTGTAAACTCTCAGATTGTGTAAAAAAACCCAAATTCTCAATACAGTATAGAAGATGTAATCGGTGGCAGCTATGGGCCTGTTCCTTTGTGAAAGAAATGTGGAATCGAATTTTCACACTGACATTCAGAGCGGTGAAAGTGAGCTTTAATTATGATTGTAAGAAGGTGTTATGGACTCACATAACAATATAATACATAATCTAATGATGTGGAGGTGCATTTTGTTTGTATGTCTGTGTGTGAGAGTTGAGTGAAAGAGACCTCTGCTGCCCTCTTGATGACCCGGTTGCTGGTTCAAGTTCAGGTCGGGAGTTCACAGCACATTCACTGTGTATGTGTCTGCTTGTGTGTGTGTGTGTGTGGCACTGCAGCAGGTGGCATATATCTATATATATCAATATCAATCTATCTATCTATATAAATATATGTAACAGAAACTCCTCTTCAGGGCTATATTGAACCTGGAGTATTTTAATGGTGTTAAATGCCATGGATTGAATGAAAACATACAATTAAAAAATTACACATGATATCCTTGGTCTTTATGAGAAAACTATTAATTACCTAATTAGAATATATTTAATTGAGTCAGTGGTAATAATAAATAATAAATACTTATTGTTCCAATATTATTTGATGCAGGTGCTATTGCAAAAAATAATTAAAGTTAATTTTTTGTTTTTTGAAAATCACAACAATGACAATAACACCAGCAACAACAACAACAATAATAATAATAATCAGCATCATCATCATCATAATGCATATTTTTAAATTAGTGAAAATAAAATGATTGTAGAAATAAAATGGGTTTCACTTAGTTCCGTTTGTGAGAATTACATTAATTTGTTTATTGGTAATTTTTGTTTTAAAAAAAACCCAAAAACAAACAAACAAACAAAAAAACAAAAACATAAAAAAAACAACAACAAAGAACTTGTTTTTATTGGATACTCTAGTATTCTTTGTGCATTATCATTACAATTTTATTCTGTTCTTCCTGTAACATCATCATCCCTCATCTGAATGGAAAGCAGCCACGAACTGCCATCTTCAGGTCTCTCCATACATGTTATATTTACGTCTGGGCTTTTGGCAGGGCCTGTCAAGAACAGTCAGACACTTGTACCAAAGCCATTCCAGTGTTGCCTTGGCTGTATGCTTTGGGTTATTACCTAGTGCTACTGTCAGTGTCCTGCACGGGGTGATACACGCTCTCAATCAGGGATGATAGCTTAGCTATCATTCCCGTTTCTCCCACCATCTCAAGGGGTCTGAATACTTTCTGAATCCACTAAATAAATTGTCTCCACGTCCTTGGTTACATTTTTTGGCAATTTTGATTGCTCAAAGCAAAATATTTTAGAAACAAATTCAAAAGACAAAATAATTAAAATAAATGAAATAAATAACTAAAATGATGATTTAATATCTAATATTATATATACTGTGGAACAACTTGCAAACAATCACAAATCTGTATGTGCCCATATTTGTGTTATATATATTAACCTCTGTTTTTGCAATAACCTTGCACACACACACAGACAGCAGTGTACCCACTAAGTGTTGCTCTGACCACACCTGAAACCAGTTAACTACTTTATCTCTCACTGAGACAAAGAGAGGGAGAGGGAGAGAGAGAGAGGAGAGAGAGAGAGAGAGAGAGAGGGCAAGAAAAGAGGCAGATGAAAACAAATGAAGGTGTCAAAAACAGGAAGAGAGAGACAGGAAGGAGGAAAGCAACAATAAAGGCCAGATGAAGGATGGACAAAACAGAGGGAGAGAGAGAGAGAGGGAGGGTTAAACACAGTTCAAGGGTTCAATTTCTGTTCCTACACACACACACTGATAGAAAACAATTTGTGCGTGTAGCTGCGTGTGTTTGTGTGAGTGTACATACAGTATGAGCACATGCTTGCAGAGGCCTTGTCGGAGATTGGTTTTGATGTGTGTGAGTGTGCCTGTGTTTGTGGGTGTATACACACTTTAACCCCAGGAGGTTGCCAGTCTTGGTGCTTCTGCACTTTATTCTCATACTGTGTGTGTGTGTGTGTGTGTGTTGTGTGTGTGTGTGTGTGCGTGTGTGTGTGCGTGTCTGTACACTGCCACAATAGGAGCTCCATCTGTTGGCGCCACTTGGTTACAAATTTGGTGTCACCCGCCCCAGTGGAGACGACACCACACACACACACACACACACACGCACACACACATACTGAGCTGTATGGAAATGTGAACTTAGTTTCACCCGAAAATCCAGTGTTTGACCTGACTGTGTTCTCCACTTCACTCTTCCTCCTCCTCTTAAAATGGAGGGCAGTGGAAGAGTGAAAAAGAAAAAGAAAATAAGGTCAGCAGTTCCTCCCCAGTGTTTATCAGCTTTCACATTGTCTTTGGATTCATTTTATTCTTACTCTTGGTTTAATGTGATGGATACATGAATGCCAGTCATTCTGTTACAAAAGGTGGAATAATTTCAACCAGCCTTGGTTTGGATGTTGAGTTGTTAGGAAACCTCAAATTAGAGCCATAATGGCAGCAATCAGTGATGGAATGATTTGGGAGAGATCCTGGTGGTCCACACCATTGCAGACTGATTACTGTGTCCCAACTTATCCTGAAGTCTGGATAGTCTGGACAAGCTCAGCTGTATTCTTCATATTGAGAGAGAAAGAAATTGATGAAAACAGCGGTGCCCATACAATACTGATAAATTGGATTTATGCTTGACATAACAAGTTAATGAGAAACCCATTGTAGCTACCTATGATGTAGGTGTAGGTTTTGATTTAAAGTTCAGTGTTCATATGTTGATGGCACCACCACAACAGACGGATATATGGCACATCAAGGGTCATCAATTACATTTGGCCCAGAATTTTACTACACTGTGTAGGATGGACTTTGAAATAAAAAAGAGTAGCTAATTAGCCTACTATTATGTACAATATGTAATCCCAGAAATGTAATTGAAGAATGTAGTCCTAATTGGCAGAAAATATTAATCAGCTTTTTAACCATTTTTTATTGTTTTGCCTCAGGTGCCCAATATTCAGAATAAATTATTTGGATAACTAATCACACTGTTCAGCTTACTCTGTTTTGCTATGGTCTTCACTGTCTTTGTGTATGTGTGTGTGTGTGTGTGTGTGTGGAATGGAGGGGCTCAGAAAATCAGAGAGCTGGGTGCAGTTCTATAATAAAATAAGATTTTACCCATTTGAAATAATAGGCGGACAATGTTGATATTGTGGCAGCTGTAAATAAATCTATGTATGGGAAACACTGTAGGAAAAACAACAAATGCTAAATACGAGAATGCATTTGTTTTCCTCACATTTACTGAAATCATTAATATTCTACCTGTGGAGTGATGATCACTGTTGTACATGATCAGACCACGTCCTATTTTAATAATATTCCCCACAGTCACAGTGGGCTTGACATTATATAACTGGAGTTAGATCCCAGTAATTTCTATTACACCTTGACTGACTCAGCTGACATAGGTTGCATGTCTGCGACACCACACCTGGCAATCAGTCTGTTTAGTTCTGCCTGGGTTACAGACTGTGCAGACAAATGCTTGTATTTAAAATCAAGCCTTGTCTGTTTGGATAGAGTGGCTCCCTGGTTACTGGTGCAAGGACTTGGGTCTTTTATAGTTAGCTTTGTAGAAGCATGTTGTTTTATGATTGTTTTTTTGTTTGTTTGTTTGTTTGTTTTGTTTTTACTGAAAACCTTTGTCACCAATTTCATTAGTCATAAAGTAATAGACATTTTCACCTGATTTACATTTGTTCAGTTCTTTCATTTCTGACAGTTTTAACATTGTGTTACAGTACTGATATGTGTGCCTTCATATGTGTATCTGTGTGTATGTGCAGAATACTTTTGTATAGTGTACAGCATTGAGGTCTTCATGTGTCCAACATTTTATATTTGATCTGAAACAAGCCCATGAAAAGCTCTCTGAACCTGAAGGACAATCACACGATCTGCTCAGTTCCAATTTGGTATTAGACATATTGAAACGCAGACATGAGGCAATAGAACCAGATGCTACAATTAGACTTGACCCAGTCTGAGTTGGGTCCCAGGTCAGGTTTTGATCACTAAAAATTGTGTGAACCCACAAAGACTTCTACATTCTATGAATATTTATATGCATTTGTATTCATGTGAAATATGCATATGATGTACAGTATGTTGAATGTATGTGTATTTCTGAATATGTCTGAATTCCTGCCCTTGTACATGCGACTGTTTTCCTTAAACAGAGTGAGGTACTGGTTACCCACACACCTCACACACACCTCTGCACACAAACATACACAGTCTCTCACTGCAGTACACTCTGCATTGTCTGTTTGCTTAGTGCCATGCAAACTGGACAATAGGTGGCAGATGCAAACGTGCTGCCTGCTGATTTGACTCTACAGTTCAAACACCCAGCAAGCTTTGTACTGGAGGAAACACTCATTTGAATGGAAACAAGTTGTCTTTGCCTTCTTGTGCAGCTGCTGGCTACACTCACAAAAACAGGCTCTGTCTACAAGTGGTACTCACTGACAAACTATGGGAACATAAAGCACTGACATGTGTAATCTGTGTTACAGGTAAAGAAAAGGAACAAAGTCTCTCCTTTCTTAATACCTCTGCCAAGCCAAAGGAGGCTGACTAGGCTGACACTAATTCACATTCAAACATTTCCACACATTCCACACATTTTCCACACTGACAGTCTAGTCTGGTGGCCACTGAGCACCTCTACTGACGAGCTACAGAGTCAGGCACATTTCTAAACATCTGCTGGCTGAAGCTGCTAAATTTAGAAGATGCGTATCTCCCATTCCCTCTCTCTCTCTCCCTCAGATGAAAGAAAATATCACCGGCACACCCCTTAATTTTATTGTAGTGCTCAAAATCACACCAGATTCCAGAATGCCCTACCAATTCACTTAATGCTCTGAAGTTAAGCTAGGAATTGTGACACACACACCATCCATCCATCCATTATCTATACCGCTTATCCAAGGGTCGTGGGGGGGGGGCTGGAGCCTATCCCAGCTGTCATTGGGCGAGAGGCAGGGTACATCCCTGTACAGATCGCCAGTCCATCACAGGGCCAACATATACAGACAAACAACCACTCACATTCAATTCACAATTCAATTTAGAGTCACCAATTAACCTTATCTTAACAATGTCTTTGGACAGTGGGAGGAAGCCACATGTCATTATTATTAATATTATTATTATACTTTATACTTTAATTACTTACTTTCCATTGATAGTAGTCCACATAGTAACACTGCCCTTGTGTCTATACTGAGCATAAGATTAGTTATTCTTACTGGGTCAATTAGCATTGCCATCTCTAGAGCTATACCAGTACTGTGGCTAAAAGGCAGTAAGATAACCTAAATATAAGATAACACTTAACTGATCCCCAGGAGGGGACACAGATTACAAAATTATACTTTTCTGAAAACTGAAGCTTCAGGATAAATGTGATATTTAAACAAAGACAGCTTCCTGTTGTTAAAATTGTCTGTCTCTCCTCTCAAGTTTCAGGTTATTGTGTCCTCTGTTTGGGCCAGTGGACCTCAACAATAACAATAGTTTGCATTTACAGTTTGTATTTAGCTGGCAGTCAGATGCAGAGAGATGTGTCTCTTAGTTTGAATAGGACTGTATTTATGGGTGAACTGATGGACCCTGACATGCAAAATAGGGGTTTTGAATATCAATAGCATCTTAGTATGGCAAATGATTGCCAATATCAAGAGCGTGTTGGCAAGTGAGTTTAATGGTGCACAACAGTTTAGCCAAAAGGACTTGGAAGATTTTAATGTAAAGCACATGCACAAACTCACAATTGCCATCTGCAACCAACTGGCATTTACTTTACTGTTGGAACTACAATGATCCGTCCTTTAAAGTGTATAGTGTGTAATGAAAACCTTTGCACCCTTCATGGATAAGCGGTATAGATAATGGATGGATGGATGGAAAACCTTTGCCAACATAACAACATTGCAACATTAAAGAAACATCAGCACAAGCGCTTGAGTTATCAGGCTTCACTAACATGATTTATCCAGGATAACTGGCCCCACAGGTACTCAGCTCTCTGTTTTCTCTGCCTTTCTTATGCAAAGAGAGCCTGACTGTCCCTGGGCCTCTCCCTGTCTGCCTGGCTGACCCTGGCTTCTTCTGCAGAAGGAGCAGAGGCTTGTGGTTTTGCTGCAACAACCAGGGATGGACTAATTGAGTGCTGTCCCTGAAGAATCCAATACACTGTACCACTGCCAGGTGGCAGCATTCATACTATTGAACTCTACCTGCTTGCCCGTGGGTGAGTCCCTAAGCTCCTTAAAATAGGGTATTAATTTACAAATATATTCACAGTCCCAAAGTACACTTAATTTCAAGATTGCATCTAAGTTGTTGTCTGTGTTAGGCAACATATATAGCCTGGTAAACTAAAGCTAAGTAGTTTCTTTAAAAGCAATCTCAAGAAGGCTCTCTCAGTATATAATACATAGCAAATAAACAGGCAGATTGTATTTGTCTTTTAATTTATTCCACTTCTTTTTGGATTGTTTGGCAGTTATTGCCAGGCCAGAGGTGGTAGCAAAGTCCCTGGCCAAAACAAAGGCATAAACAAAGAGTGACAAGGTGCCACTTTAATAAGATATTAATCATTATGGATGGAGTCTGCCCAAATCTGACTACAACCACTCCCCAGACATGCAGGCAATGATACAAGTACTCAAAATCAATATTCACTCCCTTCCAGTTTTTGATGAATTTTGCTTGCCCGTAAAAATGTTCTCATTGGCTGTCTACCAGTCAATGAGGGCCTTTCTTCAGTTCAATTCAATTCAATTCAGTTTTATTTATATAGCGCCATATCACAACAAAAGTCATCTCAAGGCACTTTTCATATAGAGCAGGTCTAGACCGTACTCTTTAAAATAGGTATTTACAGAGAGAGACCCAACAGTTCCCACCATGAGCAGCACTAGGTGACAGTGGCAAGGAAAAACTTCCTTTAAGAGGCAGAAACCTCCAGCAGAACCAGACTCAGGGTGGGCGGCTATCTGCCTCGACTGGTTGGGTTAAGAAGGAGAGAGAGGGGGAGAGGGGGGGAGAGGGGGGGAGAATAGCGAAAGAAGAACATAGCATAACACAGGTTCTATATCAGATGTAAGATGATGCCAGTAATACAGCAGTAGTAATGATAGTAATGATAATTAAAGTATTAACTGCTAACATAGCAATACAACTAATAGCAGTGTAAGTAATTTCTAATTCTAGCAGCAGGTGTTGAGTGGAGTTGTAGGAGCAGCAGGAGACTTGTCATCACAGATCAGACTCTACAGCTCCAGAGGCAGAAATACCTGCAGAAAGAGACAGAAGAGGAGAGAGAGACAGGAGAGCACAATACTACAGTTGTCCCTTAATTAACATATTGTGCGCAGTAATAGCCATTATAACAAGTATAACAATTTTGTAAAAATGGAAATAAAGACAATTTGGCCAAAAGTACAAAGGCAGCACCGTAGTACAACGTTAAAGTTAAATAAAAATATAAAGTTATGAACCTCAACTTTGTCCTCAGCCAAATTGAATTGCCTGGAAACAAATAGTACATTCAGACTCTGAGACCAAGGATGGTCTGTTACCCAAAACAAATTATATTTCATGTTTAACCACTACAGAAACATCAGAGTCAGTGGTAAAGTTCAAAAATATTTGCTGAAATAAGACTGTTGCTGGTGGCGTACTACAATGACTGACCGACCCAGTCATTTTGAAGTTCTGAGTGGGACTTAACATCTTCCAAAACCTTACAGCAAATTTTCAACTAGGGTCTATCTTGATAAATTGACCCCAGATTTGAAGTTTAAACAACTAAATTCTCACCTAAAAAACCTTAAAAATACTTTCTGTGACACAACATGTCATGGAGCCTTCTGTATACATACATACACAACCAGACACATACATAATAAGCACACACATAAATACATACATAAGCACAAAGATACGTACACATGCAGACAGGTGACTAATCAAAGGGAAAACCAACAGCAAGTGTCTTTGTAAGATGTTTGGTCTCCATGAGCTACCAGAACAGCTTCAATGTGCCTTGGCATTGATTCTACAAGTCTCTGCAACTCTGCTGGACAAACTGGAACTTTATAATCAACAAATATTTCAGCAGTGTGCAGGAGTTCCTCTCATTATTTTAAATAGCACCTTCTTCTGGCACACCTCAGAGGAAGGTGCGTCAGAAGGATCCTATGAGGTGAAGAGCATAGTCTTTGAGCCGCTGGCCTGGTTTGCATCTCTTGGATCTTCAATATCACTTCATAATATTATAAAGCCCTGTATAATGTCATTCTGCTCTATAGTTTGATGTATTGTTAAATTGGAATGCATTATCATGAAATGTAGAGCAGATTAAATGCAGCTCTTTTCAATATAAAGCAATCTAACAATGGATTATAATTACAGAGGTGAATCTCCTCCTTTATTAAATAATCTTGAAAATAGTACATCCATCATTACCATACAGTTTTAGATTAATCCTGTTACAAACAACAACTTGCACATTTCCTATTTTCTTTACTCCCATAAGTGGATGCAATTCAAGTTAAAGAACAACCCTGCAATGTTTCCTGTTTTTAAGGAAAATGATTATATTTTGATGTCTTTCAGTTTTTTTTGATTTGATTATGAGAACATCACAGCTCTGAGACTGCTGGAACTAGGATTTTTTGGCGTGGTGCTAAACTGATTTGAATTCTCCTTAAAAGACATGGACTATAGTTCAATGTCTAAATGCTTACAATAGCTAAGATAATGGAAAACAAAACAACAAGTTATGACAATTATGCAGACGACACACACATTTACTTAACCATATCAATAGGGGAATACAATCCCAGTTCTGAGTAAGTGCACTGAACAAATCAATGATTAGATGTGCCAGAATCTCTTCAGTTAAACAAAGATAAAACTGAAGTATTAGTTTAATTTTAACACCCACATTAAGACAGTTACAAAATCAGCCCACTATCACCTTAACAACATATTGAGTATCAAGAGACTTCTATTTAATTTATATTTAACTATAAATCTAATTTTTTTTTAAAATATTGTTTAATGTTGCTTTTTTGTCTTGACGATTTTTATATCTTACGTGAAGCACGTTGGGTAACCTTGTTGACAAAATGTGCGACACAAATAAACCTGCCTTGATGAATCGTGTAATGTCTGGTTTAATAGGTTATTTTGTTTATCTTGATAATCTCTGGCCCTTGCATCTTCAACACATCTGTGCGTTGTTTGAGCAGTTACCCGTAGCATGTCTCACCACTGATGTGGCCAAATGTGACTTTGTCATGGTAACAATGACATACCTGAGCCATGTGGTGGGACAGGGTCGTATAGCTCCAGTCCGGGCCAAGGTCAATAGCAGAATATCCACAACCCACAATAAAAAAGAACTCCAAAGGTTTTGGGGTTTAGTTGGGTTCTACAGGAGATTTTGTAAAACGTTCCCGGTTGTGTTTCCCCTCACTAAACTGGTTATCTGAATTTCAGCAAGCTTTTGATAATGTGAAATCTTAACTATGGTTTTCTCCTCTTCTAGCTGCTCCTAGACATGTTATCACCTGCTAATGCACCAAACATTCCAGTGCGTTAGGAACAGCAGTCTCATTTTGTTGAAGCAGGTATCAAGCAGTATTTCTACCTGTGTGTAGTGAGTGAGGTATTCCCACAAGAACTGCTTGGTACATACTCTCAAGTTTGTGGTCTTCATGTTCTTAGGTCTTCCCAATATAAACGGCCACTCTAACACCTGTATTGGGTCTTTTGGGAAAAAGTTAAGAAGTTAGAAAAGGCATGTGGGGACAAAGTTGAGATGTAGTACACATGAAACAAGGTGGAAAAAAATAGGGATAACTTTATACTTGCTGCACATCACATGAAATAGATTTTATCTTTTATATTATGCCACAGTTTGGGAGGGGACAGAGGTTCCTGCTGAACTGAACTTTTAAATCAAAGCAGACAGAGAGTACGCGAGAGTACAGTGGTCTGTATCAATATCATATGCCAACAAAACTCTATGTGATTATGTGTACAACACAAAGAAAAAAATAGTGTGGGGTTCTTTTTTTTTATTGGAAGATAATTATATTTTTTTAGGCTCCAGCCCCCCCGCAACCCTTAATGGATAAGTGGTATAGATAATGAATGAATGAATGATAAATATTTTTTGTTGAAGTAAAATTTTTTAAATGCTTGGCTCTGTGTCTCAAAAGTAATGGCAATACGTTAGGGACACACAACAATTATGCAGAATCAACACAGCACCAGCACACATGCAACAATACAACACCAACACTCTATTCTATTCTATTTTACTCTTTTCTATTCTATTCTATTTTGCATACTGGACTGTCTGCATTCCACAATAAAAGCTTGTTCAGTTGAGAGAGAGAGTGAGAGCTCAATGATGTCAGGGTGAACTTTGACCACTTGTCTGGGTCAGTGTGTACAAATGTGTGCTAGGGAAAGTATATTAGGAGAGACTGAGAGACAACAAAGAGTGACAGAAAGCCAGAGACAAGAGAGGAAGACAGAGAGGAAGAGAGAGATCAGTCTGCTGACCTCTGGTTGACCTTTGTCCAACTGACCCTATTTGTTGCCATGGTGATGGTTACATGGGTCATGGTGGAGTCAGGGAGGTGATATTGTGATACTGTCCACACACACATTTCTGTCAGAATATTTGTCTGTTGGAATATGTGTGTGTTTTGGGTTTAGTGAGTAGTGTGTGTGTGTGTGTGTGTGCGCGCGCGCGCGCGTGTGTGTGTGTGTAGTATTCCTCATGTTGTGTGGACCCAAATCTGTTTACACATTACACATTTACACACTGATCTTATGGGGACTTTTCTCCTTTATGGAGACAAAACACAAGTCCCCATAATGTAAATCATTACATTTTAAGATGATAGACATGTTTTAATGTTCGGGTAAGGTTAGGTTTAGGCTGGGGTTAGGGTTGGGCAAGTAGGTAAAGTTAGAGTGCGTCTCGAGGAAATGAACATAAGTCAGTGCAATGTCCCCTGAAGTCATGGAGACAAGACTGTGTGTGTGTGTGTGTGTGTGTGTGTGTGTGTGTGTGTGTGTGTGTGTGGCCCATTTGGTAATGACAGACAAACTGCTGGCTGAGAGCTGGCAGAGAGAGAGAGACCACACACACATTCTCTCTCTTTCTCTTCTCACATTAATAACAAGTAATGACTTTAAAAAAACATACAGCTGTAATATTGTATTATGTTGCTTTCTGCAGCAAAGATAATCAGACATCACAAAACTTTTGATTTGTTCCTAATTGACAGGTACAAGTGATTTAAGACTATTATTTTTTTTGTTTGTAAGTTCAGATGAAATCATGAACTTCTATATTCAGTGGTGCTCTGTTGACATATTGATGACAGCTCTAGCCTACTATTAATATTTTCTAATTGTTTAAATTTCCCTAATAGGTCCATGAATGAAACCTGTCCAGTAACAGGAGCAAAACAGGTAGTCCTATATATCAATTTAAGGGCAATGATTATGTTAAAGTCCATGTAAAGCAGTAATACTTATGGTGTTCTGACTCACACCACAGAAAAATGTGCTATTAACCGCTCAGGTAAATTTGAATGGTTAAAAAAAAAATCTGCAAATATAAAAAATCATGAAAAAATAAGGAGCTCTCTCTGCTCTGAGATGCTGCTGAACGAGCTGAAACCATGCCCACTCAGTGCAGCACAGTGACAGTTGGCAATCAGTTCGGCCTCATTCAAAAGTGACAACGGATTATTGGTGGATTCCCGTTGTCTCCGATGAAGGTTTGGACTTGGATCGGGACATCTTTAACAAGAACATTTAGGTATGGTACCCATCAAACGCACCAAAATAGAGACTCATAATCATTACCACACACCTGCTTCCAATGACCCACCTGCCCCTGGTTTTGCTCTCAGCCATCCCAGATTTATCCTCATGTGTTCATATGTTCATTACTTTCTAGCATTTTTATGAGTATTAGGCATTCTGTTATTTTTTATTTTTATTTTTCTTTCTTTTCTTTTTTTGCCTACCCACTACCTGGATTTGTTGGTTTGATTTGTACTGAACACCTGTGACTGCTTGGCTTTCTAGTAAAAGACTTTGTCTTCATGAACTTTACCCTCTGCCCTGAAACGTTATAGACAGAGGCAAAGAATACTGCATACAGTACTTTATTTTGTAAAAAAAAAAAAAAAAAAAACCTCAGATGCAATCTGGAGATAAAGTTTACGGACTGTGTCATCATTGCTGCTGAACCTTACCTGTTACTTTCAGGATTTAATTGTTACTTTGGTATCAACTGTGGGACTGTGGGTCACATTTACACACCACTATTACCACCATTAACATCAGTTTGGTAATGTTATTATAATCCACTGCACACTGCCTGGTTTGGAAGACCGGGAGGCTAATTGGATTCAATGGATGATAGCCCCCCTCTCTCTCTCTCACTCACTCACTCACTCACTCACACACACACACACACACACACACACACACACACATACACATCCTTGTGCACTTATCTTTGTGGGGATATACAGCCCCTTACACTAATCTTAACCATCACAACTGAATGCCTTACCCAAACCCATAACCTAATTCTAGCCCTGACACTAAAACCAAGTCGAAATCCTCAGTCATCTAAACTTGTGGGATCCAGCATTTCTCTATGAAGCAATTTGAACCCATAGGTATCGTAGGCTCTTGGTTTTTGGACCCTACAGATATAATAAAACTAAATCATACACACACACACACACACACACATTCACACTATCACTGATGAGTAGGAGGCATGTGTAAAAATTGGCAGGACAAACTCCTTCACTAACTCCATCAATATCCTGTAACACATTGATTGTCTCTCTCTCTCTCTGTCTCTCCCTCTCTCTCTCTCTCTTTCTGTGTGTCTGTGTGTGTTTGTGTGTCTGTGTGAAGTAATAAAATAACAGTGATGTAGACCACAAATATCAATAGTGGTAATATTTAACATGTTCTTGAGTGTCTTTTTAATAATTTTGATGCCAGAAATTCTTTTAAATAATTGTGTGTGTGCTTGAAATAGGACAAAGAGCAAATTAAAGATATAAATACAATGAAGCATACAAAGTGAGATTTATACTCCCTCCCGGGATCCCTCCCGTAATTTAGTTGCCAAACAAACTTTTATTTTTATGGCATATGTAATTACATTATTGTGTCTACGGTGTGTGTGTGTGTGTGTGTGTGTGTGTGTGTGTGAATGCTGTGGAGTAGTACAGACTACAAAAAACATGCAGTAAAATGTGCTACACATAATCCGACACAAATATTAGAAAACACTGAACCAAACTCAATTATAAAAATAACATGAAAACAGAGTGTGAAGTTGTTATTAGGCTCTATGAAATATAAGACAGTTACAATATTAAACATATTCAATGATGAAGTTATATGAAACTTGTTTTATATTATACAGCTATAATATTACCATATAGGATGCTGTAAAGTGGAATAGGAAAATAATTAGAGTGAAGCAAAAAACACTCACACACAGTAGGCTGTAAATTATAAAGCCCTATGCACAGATGGGGTATCTGTGTGTGCATGTGTGTGTGTGTTTGTGTGTGTGTTACTGATTTACAGCCTCTGACATGTCAGAAGAGAAGGAAATTGAAGTGAAAGACTAGAAACCATCAATCCACTCACAGACATGCACACACAAACACACACACGCATAGACACACAAAAACACACACATGGAGCAGCTGTTGCTCTAATTAGCTCTGCCATGCTGAACACACTAATCACCATTACCTCGCTCTGTCTGCTAATTCACAGATCAATTTAATTTTATGGATTCTTTATTGGATTTATAATTCATAGAATATCCCGCCTCTCTGTCCTGATTGACAGATTTAACCACCTGTTAGTGGTTTGCAAATTTCCATGGAGTTAATTACATATTTGTCAGTTATGGTTTGTCAGTTATTTGTGATTTTGAATGTCAAATTTGTGAAATTTGTTCAAAAACTTCATAAGGAATTTGTTCAAGTCATCATGATACACCTAGTGAAGTTTAATAATTCAGTGAGAAAAATCAGCAAAAATCCAAAAACCTGCATATTAAAAGAAGTGAATTTTGTTCCAACTGGCAAATTGTAAGGCAAAAATGACAAAATACTTTTCCAGTGACTGAACGATTTGGGTTACATGTGTTAAGAAACACCTGCAAGGCTATTGAGTGGTAATTGGTGATGTTTGGAATCCAGGAGAGGGTGCAGTCATCTGCCTGACTGTCAGCATTACTTCTGAGTGACACTCTGGGATGAGGTGGCATCCCTCTGATTTTTTGCTTTTTGAGACATTTGAATGTCCCAGCTTTGCTTTGTAACACACAGACAGCTGCTAATGTATAATAATACAGTTAGCAATTTGATGGGTCCTTTTTAAATTTTAGTTCTGAGTAAACTTGGTGCACTTGGTTATGTTTGCCTTACTGGCATCCTTTCAGTGGCCTGATTCTTGGAGTAAATTAGCCTGTCACCAGAAACCCGCTGGGCTGCTGCTGCAATGACCAGCAGCAGTCTTGATATGGACAAAAATGTAGTGTTTTAGCATTTGATTACCACATCTAATCATTCTATTCTCCATTTCACAGCTTAACTTCTTTCCAATGGATGAAAACAGCAGACAGAAACAGTAAGCAACTAACTCCTCCATAAGACCTGGACAGTGGACCTGGAAAGCAGGTCTTATGGTGCCACAATCTCTGAGTTTAGTGTGGGCGTGATGCCTAACACATGCATGGCAACACCCAGCTACACAAGGGTGCTCCTCTGACAGCACTAATCTCCAATCATTCCGTTGGCTCATTGCAGCATGATTAACAATTAGTTCCAAATGCTTATGAGCACCACTAAAGAAAAATAAGAAAGTAAAAACATTGTGGATGTGGTACTGCAGAATACAGGTAAGATGATGAAATACAAAAGTCCAGCCTGAAATCTTATTAAATGTTAAACCACTGTCTACACAGACAGTGTTTTCAGCAGTATTTTCCAGCGGTGTCTTGTGTGTCTGACTGAAGAGATTTGTTGCCATTTTAACATAACTGTTTACACTGGCTGTGTAACAATTCCCATTTCACATGCACTGAGTTCCAAGAGGAAGCATGTTTTTACACTTACGTAAAATTAAGTTGGTGTTAAAATGCAGTGCAGACACAGAGATACCTGCCATTGTATCTGTTGTATCTGTTTCAGACCTACAAACAAACACCTGAGTCATCTGAGTCTGATTACACTGTCCAGTTACTAAAAATCATCCTATGCCCTCCAGCCAATGAGGTCTGTGACAGGTTGTGAATTCTGGTCCTCTGCAAGTCCATCCACCATCCCAACCTCTAAACTCTGTTTTTTTTTTTTTTTTATTAGAATCTTCTGATTCAAGTGATTAATAAAGATGGTGGTGGGTAGGAAGACTCAACTCCAGGCTTCAGTCTGTGGGTAACACTATAGGCACTCAGAACATCTCAACTGGATCTAGAGCCATTCTAGTTTTGAACAGAGCCAAGCAGAGAGAAAGTGAGTGGGGAAAAAAGCAAGAGAGTTGAAAAGTTCAGCTCACTCCCTGCAGGCAATAAGCAGCTGGTACTGACACATATTCTTTATCATATATTCATCGACTCTCTCCCTCTGTTTTCATTTTGTTCTGAGCTGCCCTCATTTAGCTTCACCCTGAATTCTCTTTCTCTCACCTTTCTGACTTTTTCTTTTCTATATTTCTTCTTTCCCTCTTACTTTCTTTTTTCTTTCTTTATTTCATTGTGGCACACACACACTCTGTTTCTTCCATCTGTGCAGTCAGGCAGCAGATTAAAAGGAACTGGATATAGCACATACATATCCACATGTGTATGTCTGTGTGTGTGTGTGTGTGTGTATGTGTGTGTGGGTGGGTGTGTGCTGCAGAGGGATGATGGCATAGCAATTGGAGACTGGTTCATCAGGAGGTCAGACACATACACACACACACTCTGAGCGTCTGCAGAGAGAGATGGATGGCGGCCTTAGGCTCCCTGCTGCTTTGGTAGGGAAATATATGGAGCTGAGGTTGCCATGGTAACATACACGCACGCACGTACACACACACACATACCAATATAAACATCCATGCATATGCACACGAATGCTGCTTTTCATAACAAGTCTAATGATTCATTTAAAATGGTTTAAGTATGTGTAAATGCTCTTTCTCTCTCTCTCTCTCTCTCTCTCTCTCATTCACACACACACACACACACACACACACACACACACACACAACTATTCATTCACACATCATTTTACTTGAACCAAATTTCTTTACACTTTTATGTGGTTAGAATTAATAAATATAAAATTATACACAACATGGATATGTCTGCGAACCTATTTAGCCTATTTAACAATGTGTGTGTGTGTTGTGATGTTGCATTTTGCAGACTATGTGTACCTGAATTTATAGATTTTTCCTAAACTTTACAATTTACATGTTTATCTGTCAAGCTCAGATTCAAATAAATAATAAATAAATGAATAATAATTAACTGAAAACAGATATGTTCCCAAGTGCTTACACAGCCATTAATGAATGAACCAATGTTAGAAACATATTATAATGTCAATGATTTAAGACGTATAGCCTGAGGCAATAGCATATTACACATAACTGTCTTAAAATACAAATATACAGAAAAATGTTGCACAACCCAGTGCAGACTATTAGTAAATGATAGTTATTTATATACACATATACTGTATATCATATAGCATATACATAAATGCAGCAATGCAGATAATGCATAAAGTCACAATCCATCCATCTATCCAAATAACCATTTGCACTCACATTCACACCTATGGGCAATTTAGGGTCACCAGTTAACCTAACGTGCATGTCTTTAGACTGTGAGAGGAACAAGGGCACAGAGAACATGCAAACTCCACACAGAAAAGCCCCTGGCAAACTTCTTGCTGTGAGTGCTAACCACTGTACCACCATCCCACCCTATAATGTAACAATACAAAGAAAAAAAAAATACAATGTTTTTTGTTAATTATGTATGATCATTATCTCACTGTCACGCACTTTCTGTATCTCTCCCATATATCAATGACACACAACTGTTTAAAAAACTCAATATATAAACAATTAATGAATGATTAAGAAGGCAGATGATATATCAGTGATGTAAATATATGATATGACATATATATAATATATGATGACAAATCTGTACAGTGTGTTATAAAGCATTTATGGCTTATTTATGTACGCATCTTTGAAACAACAACTTTATATATTCTCCATTTTTATTTTTACTTCTTTTTTTTTCTTTTTTTTTACTTTTTCCATGATTATTAATTCATCCATTACATATACTTACTTATTACTTATAATTTATTCCATCTGGGCTACTTAACACTTTAACAGGATGTGTGTGTGGTGTGTGTGTGTGTGTGTGTGTGTGTGTGTTTTAGTTTCATGGGAAACCATAAGTTCAACAGTGATAAGAAATGTCAAAGATAGTTTGAGAGATGGGTCTCTCCATCTCTCTCTCTCTCTCTGCTACACAATCACACACATATACATACATACATAGAATATGAAAAGAAAAGGATGGATAGGGGAAAGATTACAGTAGGCTGAAGGAAAAGAGGTGAAGAGAGCAGATGGAAATAGAGGAATAAAGAGATAATCCTCACACCAGAAAACTCAGTTGGAAGAGGAAAAGGAGAGATAAGCCATGAATAAAAGAGAAGAAAAGGAATGTAAAAAAAAATAGTGATGAATCAGCATCAGGGGAGACAGAAAAAGAAATGAAAAGGAGGAGCTGGAAGAGGAGGATGAGATGAGAGGAATGTGTAAAAAGAGGAGGAAATAAAGGAAAAATTGTAAAATAGCCAGGACAAGATCGGGATATAAACAGTAATATGTGGTATGATTTTCATTCCAAGTAGCTATCTTCAAGGAACACTTGTCTTTTAATAATGTGTACAGTAACAGCTTAGGCAGCTGGTTGTGGTGTGGCAGTTTACTTGCTTACAAGGAATGTTCCTTGTAAGTAAGTAAATGAGTTGAGTTGCTGCCCTGTACTGTTAACATGTGATATCATAAAATATATGATTCTTCCTTTGGAGTGAAATTAAATTATATTCACCATTTTTCAAAATGTATATATCAATTTGGACTTCATTATTATTTAAAAGCCATTTCATTCACTCCCTATTCCTTCTCTTTACTTAAAGACTATTACTTTATTTCTCTTTTCCAGCCATTTTATGTCTATTAGCATGTTAACAGTTGGGAGGAGACAGGGAATAAGGTGAGAGAGAGAGATGGAGAATGACTTTTATCACAGGTCCCCAGTGAAAGTCAGTTGCAGTTCAGTTGCTCCAGCTGTTTCATTTTAAAGAACTTGTACAGGCCTGAGAAACAACATTCATAAGGAGAGAAAAAAAAGGTTACAAAAAAAATGTAACAAATTTTTGTGTATGTTATGTACTTTTTCTTCATCTTGTGAGCAGGGCTGTAGTTACCACTGAGGTCACTAAGATCATGTCCTAGATAATATTTTTGGAGGGGTTTAGTGACCTGAAGAAGGAGTCCAGTTCTCTCTGATTATACATTGCATTTTCAAAGCTGATTGTGATATTTTTTTTAGAAACTTCATTCATCAAAAAATCTTACATTGCAAAAAAAGGCTTTGAAACAACATTTTGACAATTATGCAGCAAGATGACATTTAAATGTCGAAAAATAAATAAACACATTTTGGTTGGTAGCTGGTTAAATGTTACGCATAAATCTCACTAAGCGGCATGTCATCCTCTTCTGGTTGCCTGGTTGGTGGCCCCTGAACAAAGCCAGTTTAGCTGTTTCTAGTCTTAATGCTAAATTAATCTAACCAGCTGCTGGCTGTATTATATATTCCCAATGGATGACTGTGGTATTGATCTTTTCATCTAATTCTCCCTAAGACAACATTATTTGTTATTATTTGTATTTACCAATATGTCTAACTATTCTTGTAAAGCTAATTTATTCATTCATGGACATAATTGTGCATGGGACACAGTTTTTGTTATCTGCCCATGTTTTATATCAGTATGCAGTCCAAAATTTCTGACCATGTATACTGTACATGCAGACCATATGCAGACATAAACATGTGAATGTGTTCATGTATGCAGAAATCCAATGGAAGATGAACAGGACTGTGTGCCTGTCTACTATCCACATCTGTTTTTGGATAATGTTCGCACCTTTAAGAGTTCCGTATGCTTGGAGCAAACAATGTGTCATCTGAGGTGTTTGAAATGTCTGCCATCAAAGCCTCCTGCTGGCTCTCGAAATCCAGCTTCTTCTCCATTCTTCCTCCATGAACGCATCGTCTTTGTAGTCTTGACATGATGAATCACACAAATGGTTATAATGCACACAAACCCCCCTCTGAGAATTGCCACCTTAACACGGTGGAGGGGTTTGTGTGTTCCTGTGACCCTGTAAGCTGTGTACCCTGATAAGGTCTCCCAAGGCAAGTCCCAGAGCTATTCACAAACCACAAATGGAGCACCAATATTTGAACCATGTGAACTACCTTGCCTAGAACATGGAGACCAGGGCCCCTAATGGAGCCAGACCTGGGAGGTGAGCTTATGGGCGAGCATCTGGTTGGAGGGGCCAAGGTGATCTGACAGCATTAAAGACTGTTTCTAGGGATGTGGAATGTCACCTCTCTTGACAGGAAGGGAACCAGAGCTAAGGTGGGAGGTGGAGTGGTACCAACTAGATATACAGTAGTTGTGCTCACCTGCATAGCACTGGCTCTGGAACTAAACACTTGGAGAGGGGCTGAACTCTCTCTATTTCCAGAGTAGCCCCAGGTGAGAGATGTGGGGATACTCCTGAGCCCCCACCTGAACTCTGCTGCGTTGGAGTTCTCCCTGGAGAATAATAGGGTTGTCTCTGTGTGGCTGTTGCTGAGACGAAGTCACTGACTATTGTCTGAATGGCAGCTCGGAGTAGTGAGGTCTTTAAGCCCCACTTAGTAAAGAATATTTTCGTTCATTCTATGCGAGGTTGGGGACATGGAGAGTGAGCCATTTCAAAGCCCCCATTGTGGAGAAAACTGCTTAGAGTTGTGGTCACAAAGTTATCAGTGCTTGTTGTAAGAGGCCCACGGGTGAGGCGTCCATCAAGCTGAAGTAGAAGGCCTCTCCTTGACTAGCCCAGAGGTCTACCTGAAGCAGCAGACAGTTACGGGTAGGCCAGAAGGACAGCAGCTGCAGTAATCTTGAACACAGAGCCTGCATGAGGAAGGAGTATGTGGATGCTATAGAGAGGAACTTTCAATTGGACTCAGGGATGTCCTGAATAAGCATCACATGACTCATGCCCGACACACTGCTGTATTGTGTGTGCTTGGGGGTCATCATGTAAAGTTTATTTTTCAGAAATGATATGCATGGTTCCTAGCTAAAAATAGACAGGAAAATGATCTGTTGATAATCATACATTATATCACAACATTACATAAAACTGACACCTTTCATTTTCACTGAATGTGAAGGGCACTAGTTTCAATAGAGTTGCACTCCTATTTCTCTCTCCATCTCTCTCTCTCTCTCGAGATGGAGGCCTTGCAAGGCCTTGCAAGGAGGCCTCAACCATGTCCCTGGCAGTGGTCTTTGGGGTAGCTCCTTGCAAACTTTGGTTTGTAATCAAAGAATGACATCACACATACAAGTTACCAAAATGAGTTTCCTTTGTATTGTGGTTGGGTTCAGCTTTAGAGATAGGGCAAGGAGCTCAGACATCCAGAAGGAGCTTGGAGTAGGCTCGCTCCTTCTTTGCATCTAAAGGAGCCAGCTAATAAGTATGCCTGGGCACCTTTAACTGTGGGTTTTCTAGGCACATCCAACTGACAGAGACCCCACAACAGACCCAGAACACACTGGAAGGATTACACTGTATGTCTCATCAGGCCTGGAGATGGGGAGGATCATCCTGGAGCTGGGAAATGCTGCTGGAGGTTTCTCCTTAAAGGAGTTCTTGGTTTCACTCAGTTGCACACACAATGTGGCAGGAGTACTTGTGAAAAGAGACCACTGGATTGCTGCTTTGAAAAATTATTTTAAAAATTGTTGGACACAGTTCCCCCAAATTGGAATGGGAATTGGAAAGGTGTGGGAATAATACTGTATATCACAATGTTGTTAAATGATACACTACTGTAAAAGAAGGACCTCTCTGGAGAGGAAGACTGGAGTAGTTGTGTGACATCACATGCAGTGCAACACTGATTCATTAATGTACTGTTTTTTTAAATCATATCTGACGGCTCCGTTTTGGCCAGGAATTTATATTTTCAGAAATGAAATTGTTGCAACACCTTAGTTGAACATTAATTATCATTATTGCTGTAAGATCTAATTGTTTTTAATATTAAACTCAGTCATTTTAAATGAAACATATATTGCTTATTATTGTTAAGACTGACTAGAAATTTGAGGTATTATCATTGTTAAAAGAACTGTATCATTTTTTGACATGTCTCAGCTTCTTAGCTCTCCACCAGTGTGTGACCTCTGGCTGACCATTGCCCTGGGTATGGTTGCAGACTAGCTGAGTGAACCAGAGTCTGACCTTTGACCACTGACGCCTTCAATGTCTCTGTGCAGCTTGGTGTGTGTACATGTAGGTGTCTATTGATTTCTTCTGTAGCATGGTTAAATAAGACTCTACTGAACTCTACTGATCCGACCATGTGTTTCATGTGTCAGACATGTTTGTGTCCTTGAATGCAGCTCGTTTCCTGTCCAACATCTGCACCACATAAACACCCTGACATATGTGTGTGTGTGTCTCAAGCCTTTGATTGTGTGTGTGTGTGTGTGTGTGTGTGTGTGTGTGTGTGTGTATACACAGGCCTTAGTGTGGATTACTCCCCATATATCATCCTGTATGAGTGTGTGTGTGTGTGTGTGTGTATGTGTGTCTGTTTCTCTTCCTTTAGCAAGTGACAAGACACGTTTGGCTTTCCATTTTCCTCGTCATATCACATACGGTGATGATGAAAATAGCTGAGCTACTCTATTTCTACTATTGTTCTATTTTAAAATTCTGTCTCATTCTGAATCGCATTTGATTCTGATGGGTGTGTGTGTCTTTGTGTCTATATGGTATGTCTCCTTTGTGTGTGTGTGTGTGTGTGTGTGTGTGTATAGCCCAGCGATTCACTTATCCTCTCCTTCAACATTCCTGCTGAGTAGAGCAGAGGTCACTGCCAGGACAAGTCGTGGTGTGTGTGTGTGCAGGGCCTCCTCTGTCCAGGATGAAGAATGGAGGGAAGGAGGTGAAGGAGAGGTGAGAGGGTGACAGAGAGGAGGTCAACCTGCGGTCAAATACAAATGCCTCCTCCCCTCACCTACTCCTCCTCACCCCCTTCCTTTTTTCTTCTTTCTCCTCTATTCTCCTCTCCTCTTCCTCTTCACTACTGGCCACCCTTTTCCTTCCTTTTCCTTATCATCCTTTTGCTTTTCCTCACATCCATTTTTTCCTTGTCCTCCTTCTCCTCCTTCACATTTTCTTTCCTTCTTCCTCATGTTTTTTTGTTCCTCAATGTCCTACCCTACACACACACACACACACACACACACAACACACACACACACACACACACACACAGCCATCACCCAGAATGTGACCCTGAGCAGTAATGGAGAAAAAATGAGAGTGACCTTTGACTCCCTCCTTCCCTCTCTCCTTCCTCCCCTCCTGTCTTTTTTCCCCTCTCTCCTCCCTCTACAGTATACTCATTCCTTCTCTCCTTCTATCTGTCCCTCTATGCATCTTTCCCACTTTTTTCCTAACAGTACAGTAGACAGAATTCTTTTCTCCTCCATTTTCTAATTCTTTTCTGTTGTCTGTCCTGCATCTGCTCCTCATGGTATTTCTATTTATTCTTTGGCTTCCTCTCTGCTCAGGCTTCTGACAGAAATCTGCCACTCACAAAGAGTATTTTAATATTCATTCACTCTTGTGTATATCTATTGGGTGGATTTAATACAGATGCACGGTACATAAAAATGTGCAACATTCATTCAACACATTTACATACAAAAATGTTCTGCCCCAAAACTGTATTTTTATATAATTATGTTAATTCTGACACTGTGACATTTAGCAATGTGTGTTTTACTATTACTTTAATGCATGGTTCCATTAATATTTTCAGCAAGATAATCTGTGCATCTTAAGGTTTTGCTGCATCAGGTGTATTTATTGGATTTACAGGAATGCCTATAAATCTGGATTAAGTCAGAGTTCATCCTTTTATTTATTCTGTGACATCAAATCTGAAAATTTTGTTTTAAACTTAATAGGATAAGTCCTAGACATTTCTATAAATCAGTGTTTATTATAAGAATAAATAAAACACTCAGTCCAGTTGAGTCGACTGTTTGGATCATAGACCATTTTATTGAGAATACACCCGGTCTGAAATTGTCTGCAATAATTAATTTAGAGACAGGGATTATTGTTTGAAGGTCTGTCTATTATTCAGGTCTCTAGCCTTTACAGTGGTTTAAATTGGTCTAAACCATGTGACTATATTTATATACACTGTGATTTAAAATCTGTAATATGGGTATCCTGTTGGACTTCTATGATTACTGTCTGCCTTGAATACTGTCAACACAAAATAATAATAATACATTTAGTTATATTCTTAACACAGTTTACAGAAGAAACATGATTACACCCACAGAATCATGAATTCATACAAATTTCTTACAAACATGTTTTAATTTTATACAATGTAATATATTTGGGGAATACAGTTTTATTTTTAGTGTGGTACTTTTATTTAGGTCTCTTATTTTATATCTCCCCATGAGGACTTAAATGAACTGAAATGACTCTAATATCAATTCATTTGGTTAAAACCTTAAAAAACAGATCATCATAGTTTTGAGGTTTAAAAGCTGTTCAAATGTCAGTGCTATAAACATATCAATAAAAATCACAAATGAAATAATGATTTACACAAAGATGTTTTTAAAAGTAGGTTATCATCATTTTGCAAATAATTTTATATTTACATTGACAGGAAATAGAATTACTTTATCAGTCAAGAGATTTTATTACATCATTTCAAAATGTATTGCATCATTGGGTTACATTTGATTTATGTTCAAAGTCTAATGCAAAATTGATTGTATTTTTGGGAGTTGATAAGCTACATTATTTGAGACTGTACATACCGTACAGGTTTATTCAACAGAAGAATGCTGATATAAAAAATGTGTGTTACTGATCAACACAACATGTAAAGCGGTGACACCTGACTCAGTTTGGTGTCCTGATTGTCTATTCTGGAATAGGAATAGGAAAAAGGAGACACCTTTGTTGATTATTTCTCACAGTTGTATTTAGTCAACACACTTGGGTTTGTAATATCCAGCCTCTAAGGCTTCTGGGGCCTCATGGCCTTTTTGTTTTGTGCCACCTGCTGGTTGAAAACAGTAAAAATCTTTCTTCAGGTTTTCACTCGTCAGTCAGTCAGATGACTCCCTGACCCAGAGACACTTCAACAGTAAACAGTAACAAGTATTAGAGGTCAAAGGTCAAAGGTGAAGTGATCAGAGAGGATAGAGCAGTTGGAGATGGTCCTATTGTGGAGGCAACAAACAACTGTTAGCCAAAAGAAGATGTTTCATAGGTGAACTCTCTCAGGTCTCTCAGGTCCAGGTGACATTAGACTGAGATTCAGTCTAACAAGACAGGCATCTTCATCTCCCCAGACATGTCACTGACAGAGGTCAGATATCTAATAACATCATCCTCACAGTCCTACAAAACATGAAATTAACCTCTGTTATTATCTGTTAATTGGTTTGTTTTTATTCTATATATTATACAGTAGATGTTCAACATTCTGCATACTGTTTACACACACATGTATATATATATATATATATATATATATATATATATATATAGAAGTTGAATGAATAAGGTAATGAATAATAATGGATTCCTCAACCTGCACTTTCAGTGTTATTTCTATGTAATTTTATTATTATTATTATTATTATTAACTACAAAAATTAGTAGTAGTATAGTATAGAATATTACATAGACAAAGCCAATTTAAAGCATTTCACATACAATAAAATAGTAATAAAAATAGAATAAAATAAACCAACAAAATGTGGGATGTGGGATGTAAAATTATGCTCAGCATTTTCCAAATATTTTACGATCTCCTTAAAAAATAATGAGCAGATTAACCAACAATGAAAATAACTGCTAGTAATTAATGCATTATTTGATTATCATTGCTGATGCGTTAACATGTAAGCATTTACTGTACATCTACTTTATTGGATAGTATATTCTACAACATTTCATCATATTTTCCAATATGATGTATTGTAGTAAATAGATGAGTAAATATATTTACTGCCTACATGGGGGTAGTTTTATTAAAAACATACATATAATCAGTGTTTTATTGTCTGACCCCAGTATATTTAAATTTGACTATTTTCACGGCAATAAAAATTAATGTAGTATTTTACCATAAGAATTGGTGGCAAGCAATGTGGAAAAGAAATAACATTTAGACATTTATGTTAGGAAATGAAATGTACAGTTAACTGTTTAAATCAATATACATATTAAATCAATATAAAATGTGAAAAATGCAATGATAAATGAAAAATCAAAATAATATTTCTTTTAAATTACTAATATTTCTTACCTTTTTTTTCATTGTATGTGTGAAAAATACTTTTGCTTGAGCCATGTGGGTTCACAATGACAAATGGTTATCACAATCATGTTAAAGAGGATGTGGCTCAGGGGCCTCCTAACACCTAGTGCCACCTTGAGTCCAGTATGATCATTCAGTGATCCATCAGTTCTTGTGGTGATTATTTTGTTTGACAAAAGGTAAGCAAATCAATATAAAAAATGTTGTTTTTCTTCAGAAAGCTAAAAAAGATACCCAAGCCCAGACTGTCATAATGCCCTGTTGTAGTCCTGCAGAGATTATTAAAGTTCAGGAGCATCGTACTCCCAGCACATTGTGAATCTCTCAGTAACACTGTACATGTGTGTTATTTATCATTTACTATGGCATCACAAACTTGATTTGTATTAATATCATTAAGCAGCTGCTAATACATTATTTGACCAAAAGTACCCCCAAGTGCAGTTTTAGTTTAGGGCCCTTGGTTCCAATGAAGAGAAATCTTGAAGCGACAACATAGTCAGGGTGTTACCATATGTATCTGTTTGTGGCACAAAAATATCTGTCTTTGCATGTGTATTGACATTTTAATTTAAGTGTTCATCTAGACTGCTTCATTTTCTTTGTCAAAAATTTTTCATGCTGTCATTTATAGGTTTCATGCTGACAGAAATACATACTGTTGGCAGCTAAATTTCATTACAAAAAGAAAAAAAAGTCCAAACTGAGTCTGAACAAAAGATGTGTAACTGTTGAACCTGATGCTGAACTTAGTTCATTTAAACATCCAGCAGTTCAGCAATGAAATTTAGAGTGATGTTTGTATCCTCCTGATGTAAAGTAAGTCCAGTATTCACCTTCTTTTAGCTCCGTTTTGGTCTCTGCCATCACCTGACGGCAATATCTGACTGTTAAGCTGATAAGTGGTCCACTATGTTCACCAGCTTGTCTCTGTGTCTGCCTGCTGTCTCTGTGGTGCGGAGCTGTGTAGTGCAGCTGATAACTCTATGTAGGGTCATCACTATAAGAGAACCCTTGGAGGTCCAGATAGAAAGGAAGCTGGTTTGAAATGCCTTTGACATCACTATGGACAAATCCGAAAAGGTCTATAGACTATTTTGAATGCACTTCTGGAGACGGCCCCCACCTTCTGCTTGTTAGTTGCCCTGTACTTTCTAGTTGTGCCAGACATTAAATTGGATCATAACATAAAATGTCAGCTGTGCAACATCTGTCAATTTTTATCCTGCACTGCAAAACTAGTGGAAACTGATTATTATTTTTTGGGTTGTATGAATATGAAACCCCTCTACCAAGCTATCTCTGTGTCTTTAGCCTACAGCCTATTTGTTTCCTTTTTTTAACTGCACAATTTTCATATTCAAATAATGAATTTATGCTAATTTACAATGGTGTTTTTCAGACTTTATGTCATCTTTGCATTTGTCACTTTCCTGCCTTAACATAACAGTGCCCCCATTCTCAAAGCCAGCTCCATGAAGAACTGATTTTCCCAGTTTGGTATGGAAGAATTTGACTGTCCTGCACAGAGCCCTGACCTATCATCATATCACCCAGAATCAGACCTGCAGCTAGGTTTTATAGCAGCACATAAATGCCCATTGTGTTTATCATAAATGGGTGGAATACTCAGGTGTTTGCATAATTTTGGCCATTTAGTTTCTTTTGCTTCGCAAAGTGAAGGTAAAAGGTCACACAAATAAACACATGCTGTATTTATCCAGTCTCTCTGTCTGTCAGTGTCTTTCTCTCCTCAGTGTTGGATGGAGTCTGTCTGCTCTGCTTCATTACACACTAATCAATATTTTAGAGAAGCTCTCACACATTCATCACAGGAGACCTGGTTGGGAAGGAGCTACCTCCTTGCCTGTTTCTCCCCTCAACACGTACTAAGACACTCTCTAACTCTTTCCTCTGTCTTACAACTGGTGTTTTAGCAAAGTGATAATTCAAAAGTTTGAGAGAGAAAAAAAAAACAGAATAACACAATTTTACTGTCACACGTGCACCTGCAGCTCGGCATGTGCAAGCAAGGGGGGCACACTAACCAAAGCCAAGTCAAGCATTTCCCTACTTCCTGCACTCTTCCATTCCCTCTTTTCCCACTCTCTTTATCTGTTTGTCTGTCTGAGTCTCTCTCTCTCACTCTCTCTCTCACACACACAATCATGGAAGCTGTGTTTTTGGCTGTCTGAGGGCTGTGGTGTGCTGAGATGGCAGCAGGGCGACACTTGCTGTCTGAAAGGTGAAATGCAGCCTGAAGTGACTCCTCAGTCAGCTCAAATGATCCAGTCTGTTATGTAACTGTTACTAACACAATAATGAAAACACAAAACATACACTAAAATATTTTTAGATATTTTAAATATTGGTTGGTATTCCTGATTGCACAATGCCTTTAATAGGACAGAAATAGAGAGGTTAATTCCAATACACACTGTATTTTTAATGCTTAGTGTATGATTATCAATTGTGATTAGAATTGTTCTCTAATATAAGCACATTTATCATGTACTTTATATACAATTGTAATGGAATCTACTGTGAAATGTAAAACCTAAAAATATAATAAAAATAAAATCATATTTTCTATTTGCAGAGTAACATCACATATTACAGATATTATAAAGAATGAACAAAGGAATGTGGAGTAAATCCTTGCTATTGGCTATTTCTGTTCTGAGCTTGCATGTGATTGAGAGCTGATTTCCCTCTTGTATTTTTTTTTTTTTTTAGGAAGATTTAGAGGCCCCAGGAGATGGTAGTATTAACTTGTCACCAGAACTAACTTGTTACCCCCATTCACAAGTCACAAGTTCAGGGTCACCCAATTCTGTGTCAACAGCTGTTGCAATGGGGATCCTAAAATGCTTTGCACAGAGAGAATAAAAAAAGAGTGTTTTAGTGTTTCACCATGCTTTTTGACTCTGAAATAAAAAATTTAAAAAAATCTGGAGGAATTCCAAAATATTTTAAACTTTTAGATATGAAACTATCAAAATCTAAAGTCTTTAAATCTCACTGTATAATATTATGTAGAGCTTTTAGTCTTCACTTCAAGTCCTCATATGACGCATATGCTTGTGTTCCTAATCCCTCCATGCAAGAAGTAACTTTGCTTATTCCTTCACCACGATACATACAACAGAAAAAAAAACATTTGGCAGATGAGCAGGAACATTTATTGGTGTTGTTCAGATCAATCATACCATCTACATCAGTGTTGTGTATGACTGACATAATGTAGCAGCAGATCTGGAACACAATGAAATGTGCTAATGGCATTTTGGGTAGAAAAGTGGGCCTCTGATAGCAGGCTGCAGAGCCAAGGTTAACCCTACTGCAGGGCAGAGGCAGGGCAGAGGGTCAAAGGTCAAGAGGTCAGACTGACAGAGCAGCTATAGAGTGAAACAAAGCAGTCAGTATGATCACTGTGATCAAAGATGTGATTATTGTAAAAGAATATAGGGCTTTAAACATAAGGGTTTTTTGGCATTAAAAGCATGTAACTGTATGTTTGTACAGATAAAATTAAGTATGTATTTTCTGGACATCTAATATATTTTACCAATGTCTTCTGTGGCATGAAATACTTAGAAAATATAACATAATATATTTTGGAATAGGATTTACGATTACTTGGCTAAAAGTTAACAAAATATGCATTTATAAGTTAGTTATAAGTAATAATGTTTATACAGATAAACATAAAATCTGTGTTTATTTGGGGGATTTTCTTGAATTTTGTTAGTCGACTGGAATAAAATTTGTATGTTAATATATGGCTGAAATGTGCCAGTATCAGATCATGTACACTCTGGAGCATGTATTCTTCAAGGACGTCTTTGTATCCACATAGCATGATGCTGCCACCACCATGCTTCACTGTGGGGGTGGTATTACCAAGAAGTGCTTGGTGTTCATAGTAGGGTATAGTAGAGTAGGGTAGTATTCAGGGTTCTGCCCAAAGGATTAAAGTTGTGTGTTATCAAACCATAGAATGTTTTTCTTCCTGGTCTCAGAATGCTTTAAATGCCTTTTGGCAAACTCCACTGTATCCAGTCAATTAAATTTGCCAGTAAAGAGGATGCACCTGACCACAATTTGAAGTACCACACCAAAGGGTCGGAGCACTTTCGTAAATGAGAAATTTCAGTTTTTGATTTTTGAAAAATAAGAAAAAGATTCTAAGAACATGGTTTTCACTTTGTCCTTATGGGTTACCGAATGGGCAAAACAGTGAGTTACATACAAGATACAATATCAATCTACATAACAACAATAAAGTGTGCAAAAAAGTGTCTGAATAGTCTGAATACTTTCTCAAACCACTGTCTATCTATCTGCAGTGCAAAGTACTCAGGCCCATTTACTTTTTGCACATTTTATTATGATGCAGCCTTATATTAAAATATTTATTTAAAAAAAACATTTTCTTTCTCATCAATCTACACGTATTACCACACAATGACAAAGCAGAAACAGAATTTTAGAATTTTTTGAAAATTTATTAAAAAGGAAAAACTGAAATATCACACTGACTTCAGTATTCACACCCTTTACTATAACACAGGTTCCTTCCATTTCTCTTGATTGTCTTTGAGATGTTTCCACACCTTGACTGCATTCCACCTGTGGTACATTTAACTGAATGGATGTGATTTGGAAAGGCATCACCCGTCTACATAGGGATGCCAAGAGCACAGTGTCCTCCATAAGTCTTGGAAGAAGTTTGGAACAACCAAAATTCTTCCTAGACCTGGCCACCTGCCTAAACTTAGCAGTGGAGAAGGGCCATACATTCCACACTTAAACACACACGCCAACACGTCTTATAAAACATGACCTGTGTCTGACCCTGGAAGTGAGGGCAAGAGGTCAACGAGTGAGAGAAACTCGCTCAGACTCTGAGAATCTACATTTAAAAATAGCAATGAAATACATATTGATTCTGATTGATATTATCAAGAATATTGCCTTTCTTTCTTTCTTTCTTCCTTTCTGATCAGACACATTTGTTTACTTCCTGTCTCCACAGCAGCCATTGCCATGACAACAGTACAGCGTGACCTCTCTGTAACCTCAGCAGGATGGAAGTCGTACCCCTCCACCTCAGTTGTCCTGGCAGGGGTGAATTTTAGATTATGAGCAGAGTTAGAGGTCACTGTGAGGTTGTGCAGAGGCTGAAGAATGTAATGTTGTTGTATGCTATTTCATTTTTGACTGTAAAGGGGTTTTTTTTATTATCAGTGATTCTGTTAGACCTGCACAAAATCACATTTTTTGTCCTATAAAGTGAGAATTTTATTTCCAATGATTCCACTTATACACCTCCATAAAGTTAGGTGAGTTGTGAGAGACAGATAAAAAGCAGAATTATCTAAATCTGTGCAGATATCCTAGCTTTTATTCCCTTGTATAGGTTAGGCTTCAGGATCCTACATTTCCTTCAGTATAACTAATTAGTCTCTTTTATTTGAGCATCCCTACCTGGTGCCCATGCCCATGTCTTTCAAATTCCATTTCTATTAAACCAAATTCCATTACAGTTTCAAAGGTTCTCTCTGGGGTTCTTGAGCCCAGGGTCTCTCTTCAATAGCTCAAAAAGATATACCCAAATTTGTTGTATCACTTAATCCCCTATATACTTGATGACTTTTCCCTTTTCTCCATTTCATTGCAGTTGTCTGTTATGGGCTTTAGCAGGGGGTTAGGCTTCTCTAGAGTCCACTTATCTCAAACATAAGTAACATCACAATGTAAAATAACATACTGTCCATTTCTTTTTATGTCAATGGCTTTTTGGCAAACTATAGAAATAAATTTTTGTTCATGCCAGTGCTAATATATGAATCATAACATATTCCCATACTTTGTAAAGTAACAGCACTTCATGGTCATTAACATATTCTGTCACTTACCACTTTGATATATTTAACATATTGTGTTTTAATTAGATCATAAGAATACGATCTTTAAAGAAAAACTGTGGAATTACAATCAATAATATTATTTTTACACATAAAATACCGGGAATATGAACAATGAAAAAATAAAGCCAATGTCAAACAAAACACAAGGGTAACATTAAATTTGCTTTGCTAATATTACATGAAAATGTATTCATGCCTTATATATGTACAGATGTTCATGAAGTCTAAGCTGAGTCTGGCTGTACAGCAGTATAGTAACTAACTGATGGTAAGTGTGCCTCTCTTTAAGTCAGAGAGTGGCAGGGTTATAAAGCCTGGAGGAGTGTTTTCAAATTTTGATGATATTTATCTCTAATGATTCTATATTTTTCACACATACAGAAGGAGTTTATCTCTGTTTCAAGACAATAGTTATTACAGTGGTGTTTTTCTGTTGATTTTCTGACCATAGCCTACTAATGGTTGTTCACTCTGCATTTTAAGAGTTTGTTTTTATGCTGACTTTTGATTTTTAGATGCTGTATAGTATAGTATAGTATAGTATAGCATAGTATAGTATAGTATAGTATAGTCATTTGCAAAACATTTATTGTCTTGTATTGTCAGATTGTCTTTTCCTTGTATGTATGTACAACATGCTTTGGCAATAGAGTAGTTAATTATGGTCTTAATAATGGTTAATAAAACTGAGTTTGAGAGACAATCTGAACAAATGTAAACATCAGTCATCATCTTTTTGTTTTCGTTCATGTGAATATCTCACTCTCTGTGGAATAATGAGACCCAACATCTGCTGCTGACACACACACGTACACACACATGCACCAAAAGCAGCTTACAACACACTCACACATACTTTGCATAAACACACCCAAAGACATTTATGAGTTTCCTTTGTTATTAGTTAGTGAGTGAGAGAGAGAGGGAGAGAGAGAGGGAGAGAGAGAGAGAGAGAGAGAGAGAGAGAATCTAAACTGGCTAACTAAACTGAACATATTAATTTGCTCACCCATGTCTCTCTCCCAGGTTGTTACTATGGAAACCCAGTAATTTAATTGTTACAAAAAGCGTCATGCTGAGTTTCACCTTCAGACCACACACACACATACACATTCAGACAGCTGAAAGGTGGCCATGCACCCCATTAAATGTTTGAATGCGGCAAGTCCAGGAGGAGGGATTTACAGAGTGAACTGGAGCTATCTGAACCCTTTCTTTCTCTCTCTTTGCTAAATATGAATGAGCTAGTTGAATGGAATGGAGGCAAAATCTTCTTCTATTGAGATGTACTCATATCCCATCTTATTTGTAGAAAAGCTGCAGGATAGCAGATTCCAAATTGTACTGGACTGAAAGAGGCATTGTCAGGCTGTGTCTGTCATGCACAGCATCACATGATGCACACTGGCCAAAAAAGCCATTTATGATATATATACAGTGGTGGAAAAAAGTTTTTGGACACCCCATGCATTTGTGAAATATTGCATTAAGAATCACTCTTAGGTCTTCAAGTGCAATTTCTTTTAGTACAGCCACAGCCAAAATGCTAAACACATCCTAGACCAGGCGAAGCATTATCTCCAGTATGTACAGTACCTACTGTCAAGCATGGTGGAGGCAGTATCATGGTTTGGGGATGCATGAGTGCTGCTGGTGTTGGTCATCTCACTGTCTGTGATGGAACATTGAACTCTGCAGTATTGTGCCATTCTAAAAACCCACATGCTCCCTTCTGCACGTGCACTGTTTCGTTGAGGTCAAAACTGTATGTTTCAACAAGATAATGCCCCTCACCACACATCCAGGGCCAGGAGAACTTGGCTGCAGGAGCACTGTATCCAGGTCTTAGAGTGGCCAGCTCAATCCCCGGACATAAGCCCCTGTAGTGTCTGATGTTCCACATATGGTTTTTACTCTTTTGGAATGCCTGAAGCTCCATGTATGTCTTTCTATTCTTTGGGTTCATGTTTAGGTTAGTAGCCATGAACATATACATATAAGGAACAGGGAGAGGGTCTTTTCTCCCTTCTCTCTGTCTCTTGGAAAAGTGAGGTCATTGAGTGAGAGCCCGATGTCTCGCTGTAAATCGTAAAGACGACTAACACATATATATATATATACTGATGTTGAGAGCTGTTAGGAGAGAGATCCATATTGGCTCAGATCCTCTCACAAGCTACTGCAGTGCTTGTTTTGATGCTGGACTTCTTTGCAATAAACTTCCATATGCAAGTAAGACAGTGTCAGCAGAGATCTTCTCTTCATCATCTTCACATCATCACCATCAAATATACCACACCCCACTGAAAATCTGTGGTGGATTATCAAAAGGTCTGTTTCAAAGCGTAAACCAAAGAATTTAGAAGAATTAAAAGCAGTAATTCAAGAAGAATGGGATAAGACTACCCCTCAACAGTGTGAAAGGCTCGTGGGGAACATGCCAGTCAGGATTAGATGGCTGATGTCATAATCTGAAAACAATTTGAAGAGTGCCCCACACACTACAAAGGCTCAGAGTCTCCTCAGAGGGTCGATGGTGTCATTCTTAGGACAGTGCAGTAGTGTTGTCTGTCTATTTCAGCTTGCTGCTGAAGTAAACACCAAGGTATTTGTAGAACTGAACAAACTCTATGTTCACTCTCTCGATGTTTGCTGGTCTGGTAAGGGTACATTCAAAAAATTGACCACTAGCTCTTTGGTTTTATTTGTATTGATCTGGAGGCAGTTTCGTTGACACCACTGGATTAAGTATTGAGTCAATATCCTGCATGTATGCTCCTCTCAGTCAGTAATGCACCCAACAACAACTGCGTCATCACAAAACGTGACAGTGTCCATAGCTGTAGGTGAAGTCTGATGTATACTGGATGAACAGAAATGGAGTGAGTGCAGTCCCCTTCAGAGTCCCTGTGTCAAAGACAGTAGGCCGAGGTCCACCTCTGCTTGCTCAGTTTTGTCCCTGAGTTCTCACAGTGTTCTCGAGGTGTGACAGGGATCTGTGATCTGTGGAGGAGGTGGTTGACAGCATCATTATCCCTGTTGCATGGCTTGTACGGGTGACTGCAGTGGATCCAAGGATCCAGTACACCAGGGTACATAGGTGAGCAAAAACAAGCCTTTCTAGAGCCTTCATCAGATGCGATGTTAAAGCTCTACAATCAAGACTGCAGTCCACCACCACGGTCCAATTAAATTAGCTGTAATTAAACCCAATTCTTACAAAGCCTACTCTCAATGCAGGCGTATTAGCCAATTATAGATCTATATCCAACCTTCCCTTTCTCTCTAAGATCCTTGAGAAGGCTGTCACCAATGAATTTGTGACTGCACTTAAGTGATTTAAGTCCTATTTAGCAGATCAACCTCAGTTTGTACACAAAAGTTAGTTCTACAAGATTCTATGCTTGACAAGCCCTATTCACCTTATGTATGCTTCTTTTAGGCAGTGTTATCAGGAAACACTCCATAAACTTCCATTGTTATGCAGATGATACTCAACTATACTTGTTAATGAGACCTGATGAAACAAATTTTCTGCTATTAAACTCAGAAACAACTGAAGTTATTGTACTTGGCCCCGGATACCTCAGGAACACATTTTCTAATTATGTAGTTACTCTGTATTACATTGCCCTGGCCTCCAGCTGCAACTGTAAGGAATCACTGAGTTTTTTCACCTGCAGAATATATTGCAAAACCAGACACTTCCCATTCTCAGAAAAATAGCTCCATGATAATACTAGAGGTAAAAAATATATATAATAAAAAAAAAAGGCCACAGGGAGTCTTTTAACCTCATTGAAAAGACCATAATAAATCTTAAATATTAATTTTTTAAGAGGTAATAAAAAACATTTAACTAGAATTAGACAGAGTAAAGACAAGGAGTTATTGTTCATGTTTCTGTTTTAAAGTCCAGATAATGCCTTTTTACAACTTGAAAACATGTTCTAAACTGAGTCCTTTGAGATTTTACTGAGACAGAAAAGGCAGAAAAGTAATTATTGTTGATTTTACTGCTATTTAAATGCTACTAAAACTTTCCATATGTCCATCTATATCTTCCAAATTGAATTAACACATCATCAGAAGAGGTGAAGGAGGTAATTAATGATGCTTGCAACTGTGTGGAGACGGAGAGCCAGGAAGGTAATTAGTGCCAACATTACTGCTTTTTAAATGTAGCAGAAGCTGTGAGGACTCACTAACCATTTACAGCTTAAGAAGAAATTCAAAGCAACAAGTTCAAGTGTGAAAACAAGCAGAGAGTTTGTTGTTGTGGTTGTTATTGCCTTTTAAAAGGGCATTATGCCAAGTGTTATCACCCCACTGTACACTCTCTGTGGAGCCATAGCACTGTTTAACACTACTTGCGTGTTTGTGTGTATGAATTTGTAAGTAAAGTTGTGCATGAGATATAGACAATGGTTTGATGCAAGAGCACCTGCCTGTTTCCAATTCATTCAGTCACCCTCCTAATCAGCACCTGTCTTCCTGAGCAACAACCTCACCTCCATCAATCCACTGCTGTTGTTCTGTGTGACCTTTGTTTTTGTGGATTCCTGAATAAAATGACCAGGAAAAAGGAGCTGGTTGACTTGGGGTGAAGACGAGTTCATCTACGAACAAGTTTGTCACCCTACCACCTTCCCATCACCACCGTGACCAGGATGTCGAGAGATTCAATTAAGAGTTTCCATCATCCTACCCCTGGTTTTACTCCATCTGGTATCTGGACGGTCCTGTTGTGTCACACATCTTCAAAGTCAAAGTCTAAATCTTAACATAATATTTAGCCAGGTGTCCAGTTTTAATGTAATGCTTTTATTTATTTAACTGTGTCTTTTCTTGGGTCTTAAAGTTGTGTGCTGAGTGAACAAATTAATTACAGATCCTTAATTAATGCATCAGATGTAACCATCTGATAAGTTAATATAACTAGACTCCAGCTTAGCTCATTGTTTAGCTGTTCTTCAAAGTCATTACAGTAACTGTAATGTTAAAGGTGTTGCTCATAATGGCAAATCCAAAGACAATTATCACCAGGCTCTGCAGTTCCCCTCAACATTTTATGACTTTTAAATAGCTGATTCCAGTCTTTAAGATAAGCTAACTGGCTGCTGATTGTTGTGCTGCTCTCCAAAAGGATCAAAAATGTCACTGGTGGCTTCATTTAGGTTAAATTTCCACCTCATGGAAAAGACAAGTGTATTTAGCAATGTCTAGCACTTGGTCACTCCATCCCAGTAGTTCCTTGATCATGGGAAAGTACTGTCTTCTTGGAGGGCAGGAACTATGCACAATTTTGCAATAGGCACCTGAATTAAATGATTATGTCATCAGTATTTTCTGATCTAATATGCCTGTTAGCAGGAAGACATTATTTGTCTGTGCCAAATCACAGTTGAAAATATGTATATTTCAAGATGTGACAACTCTGTGGTTAAGATTTGGTTAAGTTTATGCCTAAAACAATTTGGTAAGAGCAGCATGTCAGTGGCAGGACTACAGTGCAAAATGTGAGCTGCCATGCTGCCTGTGTATATAGCTGGATTGATTAAAGAAAAAGCATATCTGTTCCATCAAATGAGCATGATATGGATGATTGAACACATTGGCTGAAATGATCCCTGTGTAGACACACCATTAAAGTCTGATGTCGACCCATCCATCCACACCAACCAGCTCCCAATGCAGAATTTGTCCCACAATAATATCATGTGACTTCCTCCTTTGCTCCCATCATATTTAATATGACCACCAGAGGGCCTTGTCACTTAAATGTAATGTATGCTGTCAAGGGCCAGTTGCTGATGGAACTGGTGCTGTCAGGTTTTTATGGAGGACTGTGTCAAATTTAGATTCCAGTACATCTTGATGCAAGTTAAGTTCCAAAAAATGTTGCTGGGTTCCTTGGAAAGTTTCTGTGGTGGAAACACAGGATGGACAATTACACCTCTTAACTCTACACCCAAAGATACATAGACATAATGCTGCATTAGCCAATTATAATATAAAACACGCCACAGTTCAACACATAGAAATTGCAGAAAGACATAATTCCATCACTTTTTCTTACAGCTTTTCATCTTTAAGCTTCATGTAGACACACCTATGAATGGTAATGAAGGTTGGTACTGCTCATCCATGGAAATATCAACAAAGTGCATAAGTGCATCAATAGGACCAGTGTTAAATTGACTCATAATGTTTTTCGGCTTTAGAGTGATTACTGGACTGGCCATAATTTTAACTGCATCATGCTGATGTCACATACTGAAAGCCTTCCGGTCTTTCTACTGAATTGCGCAGATGTACAATGAATCACATAGGGATTAAAGCAAATAAACAGATGGAGGGGGCTATGAACAGAAAACACAGAGGAGTAAAATGAATATCTTACTTTATTCCCCTTCTTTCTGTCTTTCTTTCTTTCTGCTTGTTCTCATCTTATACTTCTGTTATTTCTCCATAACTCTCTCTCTCCAAATGCAAATGGAGTGGAACGAGTGTATTTGTAGCCACGGCAACAACAACATTATCGTTAATGGTCGCCACAGAGACGCTGGAGCTGTAATGGCTGAGAGCGCTCTGTCGCCGTGGGTTACCAGCTGGGTCTCAAAGACACACACACACAAATACACTGGGTGAAAGCAGTGTGTACTCCTTTCATTCAAATCCACTTTGCATTGATTTTGCAGTTTGGCTGAAAATGCAACAACTCTGTGTCTCTACCTCCATGGCTCCACCTAAATCAATCACACACATACACACACAGGCATTGTGCTTTGGACAAGTGTCTTGTCTGAGTAACGCCAGACATTCACACACACACACACATAGTGCTGGTGACGCCAGGCTAGTAGCAGTGTATTGGGTCAGTATTGAACTCAAACACTAAGTAACCTCATGACTGCCTGTCTTTCCACTTGTCTGTCTCTCTCACACTCTCTCTATACCTGGTTCCCTCTCTAAGCATGTCTCTCAGAAACAAATTGAACAAAGACTTGTTGTTCAATTTGTTTCTGTTGTGTTTTTTTTTGTATATGTGCATGTATATATTTAATGTTCACGTCCTATAGTATGCTTTTGGTCTGGATCTATTTTTCCTGGTTTGGTCTAGACCCTTTAGTTCTGCTTAGGGGAAATATTAATACACCAGCCTTAAATGATAGTGATGATAATCACATCTTCAAGAATAGGTGGAATCTTCAGGTGTCCACTGCACTGTGTCAAATGGCTCTCTCAAAATTTTTGAGAATTGCTATGTTTTGATTATTTTTTTGAATTTCTGAACAGAGACTATTTAACTCAACCTTAATCTTAAATATACGTCCCATTCCATGATGTAACCTTAAAAGGGTTAAGATATATTTAAAGTTATATATTTAAAGTGGTATATATACTCAGTTCAATAATTATGTTTCCATTATGAAGATTATAATCTTCAGTTTTTGCTAAACACACACACACACACACACACACCCTTCAGCTGAGACACATGGACACATGGGTTAATCCTTGGGTGGGAGGGCAACTAAAGCTTGACTACATTGGACTTACAGTTTCTCTCGATTGCTAAAAATTATAAACCATAACCATTACCAAAAACACACACATTTCTCTGAACTATAAACACTATTCCCCTGTTTCAGTATGTAAAGAGGTTTTTGTGGGGCACCATAGGCAACATTATGCATTGACAGTTTTTACAGTTGTGTTTTGAATTTATCTCACCAGTGTGAAAAACTATGTTGTAGTGCATGAGTTTTTTGAGGACTTTTGTGTTATGTCTGAAAACAAAGTTTGGTTTTTCAGAAAAAGTACAAGGTTTTGAGTGGAGAGTTTAGATTTGATCTGGCAGTTGGAAGTTTCTGGAATTGAGTGAGCAGTTTTGGATTTGTGTTTAGAGTTTTGGGAAATGGAGGCATAATTTTAAGAAATGAGTTTTAGCATTCAAGAAAAACTGTAATAATGGAGTCCTTTCCAAAGGGGCCAATGTGAGTTTCCTGGAATCAATTTTCAAAGGAAAATCCTTTGAGGAAAGCCCTCCTAACCTTCCTGACTCCCGGACTCTATGTGGGGTCCACTGTCAAAAATGAGGTCCAGAGAGAGAGAGAGAGAGAGGCAAAGGAGCACTCCAGAAAAACCTTGCCCCTCACTTTCAGTGACAGTGAAAGGTGTCAAAATGACTACAGACAGATCTATTTTTGCTGTGAACATGTGTGTTACATGTGAAAAACGATGCAGAAACTCTTGATGATGCACTGGCTGTGTGGCCACTCCCACATAATGCAAGCCACATGTTGTGTTGTGCTACATGGGTTAGTTGTGTTTTTCTCTACTTTATTTAGATATATATTTACTCATGAAAAGTTTTTGTCATGCACTCCAACCATGCTGCTTAATCTCCCTTGCTTTAAAGTCCTAATCACTAGAATCAGTTGATTAAAAACATTGTCCAAAAGATTTGTTTATTGTTTGACTGGAGCTCCAGCCTTCTAAACTAAAACACAGCTGAATGGTGTATATTGTTCAAGATCCCTGACTTCTGGAACCAGAGGTGCTGTTGCTTTGATAAACATGCCAAACTACCTTTTAAATTATCTGAAATTCTGCATTCCTCTCGATCTTGCCTGATTCTGGAAGTTTAAGCCACTGAGTATCACTCAGGACAAATTCACTGCCTGATACATACAATGAATGAATCAGTAAATATGCACTTAGGGATACACTTTCTCTCTGAGTGACTGAATGTATCCCTGCAAAAAATTTGAGTCACTCAGTCAGTGAATGAATGTATCCCTGCAAAAAATTTGAGTCACTCAGTCAGTGAATAAATGCATGTTCACTGCATGTTCACTCTCAAGTGAACTGAGAAATGAATACATCATTCTGGGAAGTGATTCAGTTCAATTTGTCCTCCCAAAAGATTTGTTCTTTTGAACAAATTGGTTGCACACAACATAACACTATCATCTCCCATACCACATGAGTTCACAAAAGAATGAAACATTTCTACACTGGAAGAAAACACAACTATTTCATCCCTGAACTGCTAACTACTGGTGTTATGTTTATGAATAACCTACCAGATGGAAAAGGAAGACAAACTTTAGCATGGAGGGAAATGATCCCCACAAGACGAGTCCCAGTCAGTGACATTATATTGTATCATCTTGCCTGCTTGTGGCCTTGCCTTGCCGCAGTTGGTATGGGCTTCATTTAATTCTCCAGCCTAACGTGTGATGTCTCTGAGAGTCATTACTGATAAGAAGTCCAACAAAAAGTGCCAATATCAATTCAGGAGAGAATCTGCGGCGAGGCCAAATACTGGTCCACCACACCTTGCCTTCTTCTCTGCCATAGTGTTACAACCCAGTCCCCTGGTGACTTTGGTTTCTTGGTTTTATTTCAAATTATTATTTATCTAGTATTTATTGTGTTTCAGGTGTTTTTAGCTTCCTGTTTTTGGAAATTATTATTTCCCTTGTGTTTTGGTTTCTTGGTTTTGTAGGTATTTCTTCTTTCTTCTTTCTTCTTCCTGTTTTATTCTGAATTTACTTTCCCTGGTGTGTCTTTTGAGGTTTTACTTTTTGCCTTTGTTAGGTTTCCCTCTTTTTCTCCAGTCCCACCTGTGTCCCATTTGTAATCATCCCTCTGTCTATATAGTCCTGTCCCTCCCCTTTTCAGTTGTCAGTCTTGCACTGACTCCTGTGCAGTATGTGTTGTATTTTACCAGATTTGTTCCCCATGGATTCTTGCGTGTCATCCCCTAAGTATTTTGTGTTTCTTTGGTTTTTGGGCAACAACAAAACAAAACCAATAAGGAAGATTTCCCTGGATTCCCTGCCTTTGGTATGGAGGATGATAGTAGGCCTCTAATTAAAACAGAAGGATAAAAAAAATTGCACATGAAGTCAGCTAGTGAAGAAAAATCCTGTTACACCCCCTACGGGGAAAGGGGTAAGTGTTAGACTCTACACCCCCAGAAGCACCCCTTTTTCACAGTCCTTTCACCAATTCATTCCCAGTTAGCCCCACAATCCCTTCTTTTATCTGTTGTACAATCTCAGAGGAGAACAGGAGATAGTAGAACAGAGCTATATTGAGCAATAGGCTCATTTGTGATAAACCACAAACCGTTTATCCATCCACCAAAAATAACATCCATCACGCCCGGATCACTTCATATCACTCAATATCCACTCTGATAGAATGGAAGCTAGTCACCCACCCACATCCCAGCAGGAAACCCAGACTGGATTCATAGACTGACTGGACTGGACTGACTGACACACTGTAGGTGAAAAACTTTATTTTTGACTGGAAGTTGAATAGAACTATATTTGAATACACAAAATGAATTGGAGCTTTTTGTTTTTTGTTGTTTTCTTTTAGACAACAGGATTTACCTGGGATTGTTTTTTCCTGTGAGCAGACTTGAGGACTGTGGGATTTGACATGTTTGGGGGGGAAACATTTTGATTTTGTTTAATGTTTTTGTGGTTGTGTTATTATTGTTGGGGTTAGAAATGCTCACCCCTAACAAAATAATAAAAACGTCAACTAAAAGAGTACTCTTGAAGTCAAACACTCATGCTACACACATATACACACACACACACACACACATACATACAGTTACACATACTGTGCAGGTGATTAGTGTCCAAGACCCTAAGTGAGAGATAAAGAGAGAAAGAGACAAATGAAAAGAACATGACAGAGTGTGTGACAGAGAGTGATAGAGAGATAGACAGAATGACGCTACTGTCTCCATCCTTCTCACACACTCTTTCTGTCTGCTAACTGTGTGTGCATCTGGGACAGTGTGTGACCATGTAAGTAGGTCAATTAACAGGGTCAGAGGTCAAAAGTTATCACACACACACTCCTAATGATCATACACTCACCAAGCACTTTGGCATATCATACTAACACCTCCCTTTGCTCTCAAAACAGCATCAGTTTTTTTTGTGGCATGGATTCCATAGGATGTTCCACATTCCTTTGAGATGATTGCATCACATCATTTCTGCAGATTTGTCAGCTGCACATTCATTCTACCAATCTCCTGTTCTACCACATCTCAGAGGTGTTCTACTGGATTCAGATCTGGTGGGTGAGCTGAACAGACATGACAAGGAACTAGAAACTGAACTTGTCATGTTGATCAAACCAGTTTGACAGGCAACAATATTCAAACAGGCTGTGCTGAACCTACCATCTGCATGCCTCAGCAGAAATCCAGGTACATCAGAGCAGGCTGTGTTTTTCCAGTCCAGCCTCTGATTTCTGTTTTTGGCTGATGTGAGTGGAAACTGATGTGATCTTCTGCTGTTGTAGTGCATCCACCTCATACTGTGCATTCTGGGATGCTTGTCTTCTCACTACAGTTGTAAATAATGGTTATCTGAATTACCATAGTCTTTCTGTCTGCTTGAACCAGTCTGACCATTTGCCTCTGACCTCTCTCATCGTTAAGGCATTATGTCCACAGAAGTGCCTCTCATTGGTCATTCTTGTTTTGCAATACTTAAAGTATCCCAGGAGATCAGCAGTTTCATTAATATTCATACCAGCATGTCTGGCAATAAGAGTCATGCCATGGCCAAAGTCACTGAGATCACATGCTTCCCCTTCTGATGTTTGATGTGAACAATAACTGAAGCTCCTGATCTGTATCTGCATGAACTAATGTTATTGCATTGATGCCACATGATTATCTGATTGGTGATAATTGAATGAATCAGCAGGTGTACAGGTACAATAATAATCATCCTCTCTTTTTTGCTCTTCCCTTCTGGTTTCTTCTCCCTTCTCAGGACTCTGACTCCTTTTCTCTCTTCTCTCTTCTCCTCCTCTTTGCTCCTCTTTGATGCATACTGTCCTCCTCTCCTCACCTGGTATATTCTTCTTTCTCAGCCGCCCCACATCTCTTTCCCTCTCACCTTTCTGATTTTTCATTTTCTTTGAATGTCTTTTTTTCTCTTTTCTCTGTATCCTCTCCTCCTCATCATATCCTCTCTCCTTTCCTCATCTATCCCCATTGTATGTTTCCTTTTCTACCCTCTCCATGTTTCCTCTCCCTTGCATGTCATCTTGCTTCTTAGCTTTTTCCATATGTCCTTTCAGTAGTTAAGTTTCCATCCAAATTGTGTAATAGTGCAAACTTTGACCAAATTTCCAGAGAATCATCAAGATTCAAATTAATGCAGATTTTCATCTACTGCTGAACATTAGGAATTGAAAAAAGGAAACACACTTTTTGTCTCCTCTCCATGTACCTTTCTTTTCTTCTCTCCCCTTTGCATGTCTCCTTTCTTCCCCTCTTTTTTTCCATGTCTCCTCTTTGCTCCTCTAGATGTATCCTCTCCTGTCCATGTCCTCTCATCTGAATGTCCTTTCCTCTTTTCTCCTTTCTATGTTTTCTCTCCACGTCTCCTCTTCTCTCTTTACCTATCCACTTTGCTTTCAGTTTAATCCTTAGTTGTTATTTATTTGGCCATGTTCTGTGAAAGGCATGTGTGATTTGTTCTGATGGTTTGGTCTGCATTGACTTAAAAAACTGGTTGTGCATGTTTTCATGCCTCTTCAAACATTCTGGGAGCCAGGGGGTTTCAGGCTGCCAGCAACATCCAGAATTATGCCCACTTAAGACACAATACATGTTAAAGCAGATTTTCTGAATGAAGTGTATGGCAGTAAATATGATGGAGAGAGAGAGAGAGAGAGAGACAAAAGGAGCAGTCTGGAGACTTTATGATGGAAGGATGGAAGACTGTTGGCTGTAAATTGTTTTTGAAGATGCTGCTGTTCTCAGAGCTACAGTGGCCCTGAGGGTCAAAGCACAACAACAATTCAGAAAAAAATGACGCCCTTTCACAAAATATGACATTTCAGTAAACAAAACAACTTTTAACAAAACACAGCATTTCCGAAAACAACAACATCTGACCTTTTTTGACCAGGGAGGCCCGATGCACACAGACAGATCCAGGTAATGGTCTGGCTAACTGCCTGTCTGTGCCTGATTCCATGAGATCACAGGTTCTGCAGTGCGGACCAAGCTTGCCTGCCACCCAGGGGTGCAACACACACTCATTCTTAAAGGAGCAGTTCTGGTTTCTTTCCATTTCCCAAGACACCCACGCCTTTGTGGCTCTGATCCATCTGCACCTGTAGCGAACCATCCCATAAACCACCTGCTCGACCGTTACATGCCTTACCCATCCTGAGCTGCCCCTGGTCCCATATTGCTGTGGATTTTGTGACTGGACTTCCACCTAACAAAGATAACACTACCATTCTGACCATAATTGAATATCACCTATCACCTATACACCTTGGTCCAAGTTACCCTCTGTCACAGAGACTGCAAACCACCATGTTTTCCTGATCTATGGAATGCCTATCAATATCTGACCAGGGGCACAGGTTCACCGAAACTGGACAGCTGAAGACTGGAAAAAGCATAGGGATGACAAGGTACAGCCCTGTTGGTCAGTGTCTACCCTGCACACACACACACACACACACACACATTTTCCCATGTCTGGATTTGCATGTACACGTGTAGAATGTTTGTCTTTGCCTCACATTCAACTGCTGTACATGATAGGGTTATTTACAGCAATGCACACACAAATATTGATATGCCACCTGTAGTTGAGGGTGTTGGAGATAGCTGACTGCAGGGGGTTAGCTGTAGCCATGTTTGATGGATCCACAGTTAGACCAGAACCACAGACTGATAGGTAAGGAGCAGAGAAAATATGTCATGAGGGAGCGGGATGGAGGGATGAGATGAATGGCAGGAGTCTCCATGGGTGAGAATAAGAGAGAGGTGATGTGTGATGTCAGAGTGCCTCCAAGTGGCCAGGCTGGAAGCTGAGAGCAGAGTATGAGTGTTAGTCCCCAATCTTTACTCTTTCACCTCATCAAATTCTTTCCTTCTGGCTCATTGTCTGAATTTATCTTCTTTATCAAGTCTTACTAAAAGATGTATTTGTGTCATGATTCTTAACTGATGTGTTATATTTTTATTTTTTTAAACAATTTCTGATCAATTTTTCAAAACTGACTTCACATTTTCAAACATCTTCACACAGTCAGCACAACAGCAGTCACTCTTCACTTACTTGTCATTGATGTGACAGAAAAAAAACTCTGTATTTATACTCTATCTTGCATGTTTGACATAGTATTTTCAAAATCGTAAAATGTACACGTGTATATACTAATGAATAAGTGTTTTTGTCTAAATAAAGAAAATTATTCATAAAACTATTCATAATGTTTAATGGGAGATGAAAAAATACTGTAAATTACAAGCTGAATTAAATGACAAATGGTAAATAAACTATGCATTGAAATATACATGAAACCAGCTGTAGCATAAGAATCCCACAGTTCCCAATTCAGTGCTGGGACACAGCTCTCCACTGTGTTACTGAGGGATGAATTAACAACCAAAATGAAAGAGTGAAAGCAGAACAGCTATGTCAGCTGGCTTGTCTTCGTCTTCAACAGCTCTGTTATGAGTCTGTTGAATTTACAATTACACACAGATAATACAAAAGACCAGATTCTGCCCACACAGAGAACTATGGCTTTTGGGGGAGCACTGGTTATGAATAATGCTGGTACGGAACTAAGGGGTCAAGGGGGCAGTGCAAACTGTGGAAGTAAAGTAACACTTAATAATTAAAATCCTATGAGTAACCAAAAACCTAAATTTGAAATTGAATCTATGAACACATTTTGAAATGTAAATACAGTGAATTAAATAAAGATAATTTTAATAGATAGATGTCATAAATGTATATAATTACATAAATATCATAAGTTGCAATAAATGTTAAGATTCAAAACCTGATGACCTATTCCATACAGATCTCCTTCTTCCATAAGGTTTTTATGTTTTTTAATTTTTGAGTAAAACAAGTCTATCTACTAAAGTTAACCACTAACTACTGTGAAATCAGCTTCAAGAGCTACAAGTCAGCTGACACATGATTTATAGATAAAAATTTCCTCTTTACACTGCAGTGAATTGTTTTGGAAGTGGAGTTTAATTTTGTTTATCTTACTTTGTAATGTATTGGCAGCAGTGGCAAGCAGCCAATGATCTGCACCAAAGCAGCTGAATGATGAAGTCCTACAGCTTAACAGTTCCCTTAATGGGTAGTAGGTAATTCCATAAAATGCTAATTGCATAGGTGAATGAGAAAAACCCTTGTCTGTAGACCATATTTACACCTGATATTTATGTGCAATCTGTATCTTGATATCTTGATCAAGGTGCAGAGCCAGAAAGTCTGGGTTCAAACTTACATTTGTATGTTCTCCTCTGGATACACTACGGGCATAAATGGTTGTCTGTTTCTACATGTCAGCCCTCTAATTGAATGGCAACCCCAGCCTTATGCCACCTGGGATAATGTCAATGTCAGCCACCCTGTGACCCTCAAGAATAAGTGGGTTTTAACTGATGGATGGATAATACAAGCTGGTGTATGAGGTATAAACAGATCGCACAAAATATGTGTACGCTACGGACAGTATTTCACAGTCTTACACAGACGACAACTTCAAACAGACTTAATACCATATTAACCTATTAACCAGCTCTCTAACACAGCACAGTGGTGCACTGGATTGACAAATTGTGACAGGAAGGTTAAGGAATGCCACATGTATCTAAGCAGGGCCTTGGCCCAGAACAGGAACTACACAGACAAAATAGCTGTAACCACTGCATTTCTCCCTTTCTTTGTATTAGCAGGTGTGTGTACAAATTAAGGGTGTCAAATACATTATACTTACAACTTACCGAGATTATAAATGTGAGATTTTTAGTGGCTGTCAGAGGCTTTTTATCTTCTCTGACTATTCTCTTCTGGTGTGGTCAGAAAATTACAATCATCAATCATATATTTCTCCTTATAGTTGATGATAGCCACTTAGGCTATTTGGCCATTTTGGCATTAGCTACCCTGATGACTGTCCTTATATTCTCTGAGGAAAATAACAGGTGCAATGCTGCTGTTTTTTTACACTTGGTGCAACAACTGCTTCCACAGTGGGGTGAGAGTCTTGGCAAGGGCCATGGAATTTAGCTTAACTTAACTTCGGGGATAATAAGGACATGAATAATTAAGTGAAGTCAGTTTTATCCCCCTAATTTTTCATGTGTCTGAGCATACACACAAACTCCCTGAGAATTCCTTGGACCACTGGGAGCACCATCAGACATGCACACTGTCATAGTTTTGCTGTGCACAGAGAAAGTGGGAGCAGTGCACGATTGCGCAGGTGTGCAGCTTAGAGGGAATAGTGGGTGAGACCTTTTATTGGTCTTTTTACTTACAGAGAGACACTAATCTACAGTGGCAAGAAAAAACTCCTTTTAAGAGGCAGAAACCTAGAACACAACTCATGGTGGGCAGCCATCTGCCTTGACCGGTTGGGTTGAGAAAGAGACAGAGAGAGGGGGGAGGAGGAAAGAGGCAGGTAGAGAACAAGGGAAGGAAAACATAGAATAATGCAGATTCCACATAGAAATGTAAAATTGCTTTACAGTTTTTCACTATTCCCCTGTTTTGACAGCTGATTCAAATCTGTTGAACTGTTACTACACACAAATCCCTTCAATTATCACTACCTACACCTCATTTGCTCATTTAGAAAACACTACCAGTCAGTATTGTTCACTCAAGTCAGCAAAGCTTGAACCCAGTTAGCACACAGTTATCCAGGTGGAAAGACTAAGAGTCAAAATTGTTGACACACCAATCAGAACCTACAAGAGATAGATAAAAGAGCTTTGGGTCAGTTCACTTACTGTAGTTTTGGAACAATGGGTAAAGAGATACTTCACAGAAGAGGAGGAGGAAATAGGGAAAGGCCATGGAAGAGGCCTGTTCAGACATTTCAGCTCAGGTTTGTCAGGGTTGGCTAAGAAGCAAGGGGTTATATCCCCACTGCCTGGCTAAGGCTAATACAGCCTGTGATGTGGATGAAATTTTTTGGCCTGACCCAGACCATACAGTTTTCATTTTATTTTATTTTGTTTATACTTCACAGTATATTGAGGAATAAAAATGTAGACATTTATTGTTTTGTGTTCATCATGTAAAGAGGTTTTTGTAGGGCACCATAAGCAACATTATGCACTGACAGTTTTTACAGTTGTGTTTTGAACTGATCTCACCAGTGTGAAAAACTATGTTGTAGCGCATGAGTTTTTTGAGGGCTTTTATGTTATGTCTGAAAGCAAAGTTTGGTTTTTCAGAAAGAGTACAAGGTTTTGAGTGGAGAGTTTAGTTTTGAGGTGGAAGTTGGAAGTTTCTGGAATTGTGAGTGAGCAGTTTTGGATTTGTGTTTTGGGAAATGGAGGCATAATTTCCAAGAAATGTGTTTTAGAAAGAAAAAAAGAAAAACTGTAAGAATTATTGCAGTAAGACTAACTCTAGGACTAACAATTGTAAATGCAACAACAGCCGTTGAGCAGGATTGTAGGGGCAGCAGGAGGCTTGCCATCACAGATCAGACTCTACAGCTCTGGAGGCAGAGATACCTATAAAAAATGACAGGAGAAGAGGAGGGAGATGAGATCGATGGCACTCCAATGGACATCAGTGAGGGCCTGGACGAGGGCAGGATCTCACTGAAAGCCCACAGCAGAGGTGAGATGTCCCTGCATGCGGAACAGGAAGCTGAAAGACAAGACACCACAGTAAGCCAAGCAGGAGGGTGCATTGTTTGCTCAATGCAAGCATCAGACACACTGCTCTACCTAATGGTTTGATGTGGACATACATAACTCCTTAATTTATTTCACTACTGTGTCATTACTGTCTCTGTTCTGTTCACTACCCATGAGAAAAAACTTCTATAAAATAATCACAGAACAAACACTGCAAATCCTTCCCATCTTTTCCTTTATTTCTTTTGCGAAAACAACTCCAACTTGCTCATCAGTCTATCCTCCCTGGCACAACCCTCCCTCTCCTCTTTTTCTCGCTGCTCTTCCCTCATTCTGCTGTCCATCCATTCTCTCCACTCTCTGTCCCTCCTCTCACTGTACCCTATCTCTTCTTCTCTCCTTTCTCTCCATCTCCTCTCCTTTCTCTCCAAAGCCTCTCTCTCTCTTTCCTATACTCACCTTTCCCTCTGACTTTCGCTTTGCTAACTTCCAGTTAGCAGCAGTGGCCTCTCCTCCCTCATTCCTAACATTCATCCAGGGTGCCTCTGGTTCCTACAAAACAACATGCACAGAGGTCATCTGGTCTTTAGCTAAAATTTGCACTATCCATAGTATATTCATTAGTGTTCATGCTGTATATACACTGCTCAAAAAATTTAAAGGAACACTTTGAAAACAAATCAGATCTCAGTGGGAAAAAACATGCTGGATATCTATACTGATATGGACTGGATAATGTGTTAAGAAGGAAAGGATGCCACATCTTTTGATGGAAATGAAAATTAGCAACCTACAGAGGGCTGAATTCAAAGACACCCCGAAAATCAAAGTGAAAAAATAATGCAGCAGGCTAGTCCATATTGCTGAAATTTCATTGCATGGTACTCAGTAGTTTGTATGCTCCCCATCTGCTTGTATGCATGCCTGACAACATTAGGACATGCTCCCTAATGAGACGACGGATGGTGTCCTGGAGTATCTCCTCCCAGATCTGGACCAGGGCATCACTGAGCTCCTGGACAGTCTGAGGTGCAACCTGGCGGCGTCGAAAGGACCGAAACATAATGTCCCAGAGGTGTTCTATTGGATTTAGGTCAGGTGAGTGTGGGGGCCTAGTCAATGGTATCAATTCCTTCATCCTCCAGGAACTGCCTGCATACTCTCATCACATGAAGCCAGACATTGTCATGCACCAGGAGGAACCCAGGACCCACTGCATCAGCGTAGGGTCCAAGCATTTCATCCTGATACCTAATGGCAGTCAGGGTGCCGTTGTCTAGTCTGTAGAGGTCTGTGCGTCCCTCCATGGATATGTCCCCCCAGACCATAACTGACTCACCACCAAACCAGTCATGCTGAACGATGTTACAGGCAGCATAACGTTCTCCACAGCTTCTCCAGACCCTTTCACATCTGTCACACGTGCTCAGGGTGAACCTGCTCTCAACTGTGAAAAGCACAGGGCGGCATTGGTGGACCTGACAATTCTGGTGTTCTGTGGCAAATGCCAATCGAGCTCCACAGGTGACGGGCAGTGAGCACAGGGCCACTAGAGGACGTTGGGCCCTCAGGCCACCCTCACGAAGTCATGTTTCTGATTGCTTGGTCAGAGACATTCACACCAGTGGCCTGCTGGAAGTCATGTTGTAGGGCTCTGGCTGTGCTCCTCTTGTTCCTCCTTGCACAAAGGAGCAGATATCAGTCCTGCTGATGGGTTAAGCACCTTTTACAGCCCTGTCCAGCTCTCCTAGAGTAACTGCCTATCTCCTGGGATCTCCTCCATGCTCTTGAGACTTTGCTAGGAGCCACAGCAAACATTCTGGCAATAGTACGTATTGATGTACCATCCTGGAGGAGTTGGACTACCTGTGCAACTTCTGTAGGGTTCAGGTATCGCCTCATGCTACTAGTAGTGACACTGACCCTAGCAAAATGCAAAACTAGTGAAAAATAGTCCAAAAGATGAGGAGGGAAAAAATGTCAGTGGCCTCCACCTGTAAATCCGTTCCTGTTTTGGGGGTGGTCTCATTGTTGCCCCTCTAGTACACCTGTTGTTAATTTCATTAACACCAAAGCAGCTGAAACTGATTAACAACCCCTTCTGCTACTTGACTGACCAGATCAATGTCCCAGAAGTTTAATTGATGTGATGCTATACTCGGCTATACTTGGTGTATTCAAATCACTCTGTTATATGGTCTATACTGTCATATTGTAAATACTGCTTATATTTAAGCATATTCACTTCACTTCTTCTTTTGTATATCATGTTAGATGGTAAACTGCATTGTGTTGTCTCAGTACTTGTACTCTGTACAATGACATGAAAGTTGAACCTCTAATTTTAAATACCGTAAAAATCCCTCTATATAGGACTACACTGACTACACAACAAACTCTGGATATTATCCAGTGCTGACTTTGCCTGATTGGACTGGACACCAGTGTTTTCATCACTCCCTTTAAGTCCAAAAACAGTGTATGGCTTTATTAATCGCGTTTACTCGTCGCAGGTCCACATTTACAGCTCAGCACATGCAATTCCAACAACAATAAATACAAATAATATATATACATACAAATAGAATAGAATAGAATAGAATAGGCTTTATTATCAATGTACAGTTAAGTACAACAAAAAATATTACATATACACAATGCTATATTATTCTATACAGTGTGAATGCACTACATACTACCTTACATCATATTTAGTATGAAAAGTATGTTAGTAGGCAGTTTTGATCACAGAAAGAAGAGTACAGCAGTTCAAACGGAGGAAGTTGAGGAACTTTTTGAAGATTGCCAGGTAAAGCATGATTTTTTAAATGCATTTTAATTATACTGTTTACATTTTTAATGTTATTTTAAGTGCAAGTTAACCCTGAAGTAGAGGAAGAGATGGAGATATTGCGCTCAGCTTTGGCCCAAATGGGCAATGGGCTTCTTATCACCTGCAAGAACAAAGATCAAACAAACTTTTCAATGATTCAAATTATGTACAGTCACTAAAATCTGGGGTTACAAAGCCAGTCTGTGCAGTGCAGCCATCTTGCATTGTGTTCTAAAAATGTTTTACTAATGCAAGATCACTGTGGCATAGATTTGATTCAATTTAATGTAATCTGAGCTACAATTAATGATGGTCATTTTTAGCACATTAGTTCATTCTTTGAATACTTAAGTTACCTCAAATGATTCAGCTGTTATTGTATTTGTTTCTCAATAGAATTGTCTTCATTGTTCAGTGATGCTGCTCAACACATCCTCAAGATCCCAGTTCTCCATGGTGCTGATGGATGGGATCCAGTGGATGTATCCACCCTTCTTGAGATGTTGGAAGGATGTGGCTGTGCTGCTTGCATGCTGCTTATGGGGCTGATTTATGCCCTCAATCTTGCATACCTCACACTGGGCTATCACTTTTGAGTTTCTTTCAGAAACTTTTTCTAGAACTGGATGGATTTAAAACATCCCCAAAAGTAAGAACTTTAAGGCTGAAGTTACTATCTTAAAAGCTATCACCCTGGCAAGTATTGCTCCTGGTACACTCCAACTCACTTCTCCATCTTGTATATGACTATAACAACAATTTACAAAGACACTGTCAGCTCCATGGGACCCGCCACTCACATACAGCTCACTTTGGACACAAACAGAAAGCAGCAGCCTTCCTCAGCTTTGACTTTGTAAAAGACTGTGCTGAATGTGGCCAGGACTTGTTGATTTTGAAAATGTTTTGTAAGCTGGTTTAATAGAAATAAGAATGCAAAAAATAAATAATAATAATAATAATGGCAGAGGAATTATAGAATATTGTGTACCAGTCTGAATATCAGTATTCCTTTCATTAGAAATAATTTACTTGGCTCCAATTACATGGAAGGCACTCGACAAAAATGGCAATGTGGAGCTTCAGTGATGTGGTCCTGGTTGTATCCTTGTGGAGAATTAGTGCCTTGTCTTTAACTCCTCAACATTAAGCAATGTTTCCAGACTGTTTAATGATGACAGAATAAAGAGTTTAATTGTATTTTAGTTGTGTGATTTGTGATAAAAGAATATTAAATGCTAGAAAAAAAAATGATTACATTTATTTGGTCAAATTTACCACCATTTACATAATTACATTTAGCGGACAACCATGTTCAGGAATGGATGACAACAGTGTCTAGCTCAGCCACAAATTCACCCATTTGTCCTGGCAGATGGTAAATGACAACAACAAATACTTTAAGTGGAATAGTCACCATAACAGCATGGTACTCGAAAAGGAGTATATATTTGGAGGCACCTCCTGAGTGAATTTCCATTTGTCCCAAGACCAGTCCCACCTCCCCTGCTCTGACAGACAGGAAGTATGGGTGAAGCTGTGCAGCTGGTGACACAGTATTTTCTGGTTTGATCCAAGTCTCAGTTAGTGCCAGAAGATCAAGGGGTAGTTCATTTCCATAAGCAGGAAAGAAATCAACTTTGTTCACTGCAATTTGGCAGTTCCACAAGCCAACAGAAAAGCAAGAACTTGTGGGAAAGGACTGTTGTAAAGGCCTGAGGTGAGCCAGATTCTTGCAAAGCATAATGATACTTCTGGTCAAGACAACAGTCATTAAGGCACTTAAGGAGTATGGAGTTGTCTGAAGAATGCTGTACTGTCATCCATGTGGCATCTCTCACCTGATGGTCGCTTGTTCCCCCGACTACCTAGCTGGCCCCTGTGAGGATTACTGTGAAAGCTGCCACAAATAAGATGGGGGAGATGGCACACCTCACAGCAATTCCACATTCCAGCTGTTGCCATCCTGACTTTCCAGACCAAAACATAAATCTACCAGTTACTTTGTACTTTTTTACAAACTGCAGCCTGCAGTTCTGTTTCTGAGGCTTACCAGGCATTTGTATCTTGCAGTGAATCCTCTGAGGTTATGATAAGTTATAGTTATGATTAGTCTTCTCTTGATTATTGACATGGAAACATGTGCACATACATCCTTGAAGTATTGTTTGCTGATATTTTTTGCAGAGAATTATCATACTGAATAGGTTTCTGAATTTCAGTGTCTTCCCGAGTGTTAAAGGTTTCATTGCCCACCCATAACCGTTAATTGTATATGCTTTGTGCAGAAACATAAATTTAAATTTCAGAATCTGCTTTACAGAATACTTCCCCTTTTTATGGATTTGGTCAAGTTGTGTTGCATTTCACAATTAGCTATCCATGCTAAAATCAAGCCAAGTCATCTTTAATCTGCAGATTAAAAAGATTTGAGATCTGCCAGCCCTTAGACTGAACTGATCCACTGAGATGGAGACAGACAAGTTTATTGAGAAGAGAAAATCAAATTGCATAGAGACATTTACACACGCTCTTACGGAAACTCACACAGGCACACACAGACACACACGCATGAAAACACATATACATACAGACAGGCAAAGCAGATGTCTGTTGTAGCTCCTATCCCAGAGGCAGTGATGAAGTACTGTGTGTGTGTGTGTGTGTGTGTGTGTGTGTGTGTGTGTGTGTGCCTGATTGTGTGTGTGTTCATTTGTCTCCCTCCAGCTAGCAAGTAAGCCATCCAAAACACAACCTGCTGTTTGGACAGTACACCCTGATGGCAGGCAGTAAAACAATTGTGTGTGACTGTGTGTATGCATGTGTGTGTTTCTATGTCATTGTATTGTGCCTATTGTGTTTAAATAATGTATTATTCTCTGGAATGGATGGAACTATCACATTCATATCATGAAAGAAGTATAGCATTACATTTTCACTGGCTGTATGTTTCTGGTATTAATTAAAATAAACAATAAACAAAAACAATTTAATTGGGCACCTTTTACTTTGCCCTCACCTATCGTCCAAGAACCCTCAACACCAAGCCTGATGCTGTCTTCCACCAAACTGACCCAGAGAAGACCAGTTCCTCCGAGACCACTCTCCCCTCTTCCTGTGTGATTGCAGCTGGTACATGGGAGGTGGAATCACTGACGAGGGAGGCACAGGTACTCTACTAGCCCAACCCAGTGAATGGCCCAAATAATGGTCTCTTTATTCCTGATGCAGTTCACTCACAAGTGAGTGAGAACAAGGGAATACTCCTCTAACTTCACCTGCACACATGCACACACTTCATCAAACAATTCAAAACAATTGTTTGTCAGCCTGTTTCTGTTTTCTTACGATCCAGATGTCACGGAAGACCGTTACCGGCTAAAAAAGAACTTGACGGAAGCCAACAAAGTAGCAATAACAACCGCTGCATGGACAGCTCTCACATCAGAGTTTTATGTCACTGTCACCCGGTTCTGTGCTCCAGAGTCGCAGCACAGATGAGACACACTGCTGAGTACATCACCGCTGGTCTGAGGTGCGTTGTAAAGTCAAGGTAAAGTTAGTGCATCTGCACACTGCACTGCAAAAAACATGACTTGATGTGACAACATATTATCATTTTGTTTTTGATGGAGGGCACGTCTTAATGATGACGTCACGACTTATCAATTAATCAACTTAAATTGGCTTGATCAACCAACTTCAAAAAGTAATCAAAATGCCCATCCATAATCTAAACTAGTTGTGTGCTCAAAGTGTACTTAAAAGTATACCCAAATTAGTCCTGAGAAGTATTGAAATAGAACACTTGAAAATTGAATTAAAATTATATCCCCAGTACATTTATATGAGTATACTTATTACATGAAGTATACTTGGGAGATATACTTGAGGTTTACTTAATAAGATAAACTTGAAATATACTTCTTTTTTCTAAGGGTAAGCTATTATAACCCACAGAAAACTTTGTTACAGCTAACAGTTAGTTAGCTAACATTAATAAACAACACTGACCAACAAAAGTAAATACACACCGTTAACTTGCACACAATAACTTAAACTACAATAACAAGACTATTCCTTTTATTTGTTATATTGAAAAACTTTTCTTTTTGTTTATCTTTTTTAATGGTTCAAGATCAGTAATTCAATTCACATTTCAGCCTTCTGTTTACAATTTTGTCTTTCATACTGACAAAACACTTGGCCCCACTTTGGCTCCAGATCTGTCTAGTGAGTAATAAATTGTGGGCTTTTCTGCTGGTACCTCTGTTACCGTTATTGTTATTCTTCATCCACCACTTATTGGTGCCTTAGTCTCTCTGTACTCTTTTCTCCTCTGTCTCTCCTTGTTTTTCTGTCTGTTCAGTCCTCCTCTTTGTCATCTCAATTTCATGCTCCTCCCTCCATCTTTCATCTCTCTCTTTCACCTTGTTAGTTTTAAGTTTGTCTGCCATTCTGTTCTCTTTTCTGTCTTTCCTCAGTTCATCTCCTAAACTCCCAGACTGGTGGTCAGGCTCAACAGATAGCATCTCTATTGAAGCCCCAACCAGTCTGACCCTATCACCCTTTTCTCTGTTATTCCTTCTTCTAATGGTGGTTTTTCTGTTTTCTTTGGGTTATGTTCTGTCTCCTGTACCTCCTTCCTGTCTGACTTCCACACCTTGTCACTATAAAACTGTCACAGTGCTCATAAGGTGGCAGCCTGGGTTTCTCTGATCTCCTTTGCCTTCTTGAAAACACATGCATGCTCAAATGGCTGGAAAAATATTCAAACAGGCAAGCGCCATCAAGTATCAGGCCACCCAGAAAAGTTCAGCTTGGCATTAAAATGTGTCTGTTGCACGTGACAATGGTTTGGGAACAACTAAAAAGGTAATACATGGTATAACATAGGCTTATTGACAGTCCTAACCAGAAAAAAGACTCAACACAGTATTTAACAGTGGGTTTTTTTTGTTTGTTTGTTTGTTGTTGTTGTTGTTTTTTTTGTTTGTTTGTTTGTTTGTTTTTTACACCAAATACGGTTACATCTTCAATCAGTTCGGAAACTATTTTGGCCCTATCACAAATCTGTATTGATCTCAGAAAATGTTAAGATGCATATGGATGAGTTTCGTGGTGTATTGAGACTGAAGTTTATCATCTGTCAGTATAAGCAGAACAGAACAGAGGGGTAAGGAATAACAACAAGCAGAAGAATACACACTCAGTAAACACACTGAGGCATCTCAGTGTCAGCCCAGCACACACACATACACACAGACTACACTCATTGACATGATGCATTCCCTAGCCCCTAAACTTTCAGTAATCACAACTAAATGTCTAACCCTAACTGAATTCTTAAACTATATCTTAACTCTCAAACAGCCCTTTGAAAATCATGAAGACCAGCCACAATGTCCTCACTTTCAAGGTCTAAAACTCATACTGGTCCTCACATACCTAAAAGTACAAGTACACACACACACACACACACACACACACACACACACCGCATTTAGACATACCTGGTCCTGCCCTTGCCTGTCTTCCCACAATAGAGGTCATTCCTTTGTAAAAGTGTCACACACTCCTCCTTTTGTGAGAAGTCAACAAAACAGGTGTTGACCTGGTGCTTGTCTCACACACACAGAAGAAACAAATGTAAACACACATACGTAGTGATGAGGGAAATATGGCACATGATGGATAGATATTTGTCTGGTTTCCTGCTTCTTTTCTTGTCTTCTTTTCTCTCTCCACCCTGACTTATAAGGTCCTCTTTTCTACATCTTCCTCTCATTTGTCTTCACAAACAAACAAACATATGCACATTTTGTGGGGATGTAGTTGGCTTAATGTGGCAACCATCAAGGAGTTTGAACCTTGGCTCACCACAGCAGACAAGTCTGACCTGCCAGGTAAGTTTAAAGCTTGGATTTACCTAACATGTCATCTTATCTTCAGTCCTTTGGCCTCTGCGTGTGAGAAATCCCTGTCAACAGTGGAGACCCAAGAGAGGAAGGTCAGCAGGTACTTCCACAGATGGTGTGGTCTGCTCCAGGTTCCTAGCAGCAACTTCAATGAGAACTTTAGCTTTTCTCACATGGGAGAGGCTGTGCTCCTCTGAGACCCCAGGGACTCTAGAGTGGCATCAGCAGGCGTTACAGTACGGACATGCACATGGAGGTACTTAGCTGACCCGGGTAATGGAGAGCAGTGTTAAAGAACTAGATGATACAACAACAGTAATCCTGGAGATACTTCAGAATAAGATCTAGAATGCAAGCTGCAGAGCCCCCAGAAAAATCAAGAGCAACATAACAGCTAACATGCAGAATCATAGAAAATGAAAAAAAAAAACAATAATGAATCAGACACTGCGAGATCACTGCTACTCTAAGAAATACAGAGAAGCAGAATCAAAGACCATGAGTACCAGTACAAGACAACCACCAGACGAAGACAATACTAAGAACATAATGAAAAGATACACACACAATACAAGTGGTGACCTAAGAGCAAAATAAAACAAGAGCCAATCAACATCACAAAGGCAGATATCAAAGTGGTCCCAATGATAATAGAAACAGAAGGGGCAGTGGCCTTCAAACAGGAAGAGTAGCTCTAGCAGATTCTGGGTACAACATGGGTCCAGTGAATACCCTTGAATGGAACAAAGATAAGTTGGGAAAAAAAAAGTTTAGATCAAATAAGTAAATTTAAGCCTTGGAAGTTAATGCAAACAATTCATTCAAGTGGCCCACCTTTTGTTGATTACTTAAACCCTCTGTTGGTACAGAGGCAGTGTCAGAACAAACTGTGTTACTGTATCCTTTGATGTATAATGAACAATACTGCCAGAGGTAGGTGATGTGTATTGTATTATCAAAATAAGTTTAAAAGAAAAATGCATGTAACAGACTGGTTTGCCAGGGAATTATCCTACAGCAAGATAATGACCCAAAACAAGAAAAGAATCAGACCATGGTGCAACATATTTATGGAAACGTCTGCAACAGAGTTGGACAAACTTTGCAAACAATGTTGTGTTAAAGATTACATGATTGCACAGAAAACCTCCATTATTTATTTGCTCTATGCTTTCATTTTTAAATACACTGAGACATTATACTGTGTACATTACATTATACTATGTACATTAATGGCTGGAAAATTGGAGGTATTCTAAAGGTTCTGATCCGTATTGTATACACACACAGCAGCCACAGCAGCAGTCACTGGTTTTAATGTTGTGGTTGATTTGTGTTTATACACATTTAGGCATGGGGAAAAAGCAGTGTGTTAAAAATAATACGAGTCCAGATGACTGTCCCAGCCAAGAAATAGTTGACATTTTGTTTATTTGGTTAGTGTATTGGTGTATTGTTAATATTTTGGGTTGTTGTCTTTTTTTTCATGTGACATGGAGCAACATGGAGTCACCAGGTACACCACGAGTCATTGTTACAGTTTTCTGGATAGTCTAATTGTACGGTCTTTAGGGTAAATTTTACAAATGTTGTAAAACTTGAAAATCTGTTATATAGTAGAAACTTCAAGCCACCTGGCTGCATTTAAATCCAAAACTAAATTTACAGCTTACTCAAGTCTTGTGGACCTTACCTGCCACTTTGATTTGTCAGAGCAGGAAAAGTGTAACTGTGACTAATATAAACTTTTCCCTTCAAATTGATAGATCCTTTACATTTACCTCAACATAATGTTACCTAGGCAACATCTCTATCATATTTTGAGACAAAATGTTCACTGATGATATTTATTACTTGTAAACACAGTGTTATTTAAAAGTTAAGGATGGCTTTTCATGGGGCATTTGTTTTCAATGAGGTCCCACCGTGTTTTCAAGGGTTTCCTTCTTTTTTCCATCTTTTTTTCAGTCTCATTTTCTTTAGCTCTGTATTCACCGTCTTTATCTCACCAGTCTCTCTCAAACCCTCCCTCCTCTTCCATCTTGCTCTATCTCATTCTTTCTCTCCAGGGTTTCTGTTAGTTAATGAGGTTTAAACTTAGATCCTCATCAGTGCTTCCAGCTTGAATTCACTGAGACCTGGTTTACTGTGCGTGGTGATGTGCATGCGCGTGTGTGTGTGTTTACCATCATGAATTTGCAATGCAGTGTGTGAGCAACACTGTGAATAAAAATGTTTGTCCAAGAATACAATAAATATGCATGTGCAGTCACACACGGGTGTGTGTTTGTGTGTGTGTGTGAATGTTCACCAGAGCAGAAAAAACATTGCATCAAGTGCCACTGCCCTGAGGTACACCTTCACCACTTAGATATTAGCTAACCAGGGAAATGCTGTGTTTGTGTGTATGTGTGGCCAGTCCTTTGCTCCAGCAGCCCTTGAACTAATGTGCTTTCACAATATACCAGCTTCCTCTTTCCCTTAAGCACTGCTACACTAATGACTAACTCAGGGCAAATATACACACACACACACATACAAATTTGTAGCTGCAGACCAAAGAGCAAACACAGATTAACCAGGGAGAAAGAGGTGGGAGTGTTGTGATAACTTTGATAACAAAATGGAGTACACCGCTTTGCAATATCACTGAAATTTTAAATGATTAAAATCTGTCATCTTGTAATAACTATCATATCTATCCTACCTACCATACCTATCAAGTGTAGGGTATGTGATCTCATGTATAAATAAAAACAAATAAGTTAGATACACTACCTGAATTGAAACTGAACTACGCTGAAAAACCTCAGTGCAACAAAATCATGATGACTGCAACAAATGTCAGTTTACCTGTGATCATTGCAACAAATTTGATTACACTTCTGATTTCCATTTAAGGCTAATTACATGAACAAGCTTATAAAACAACAGTTTGGGTCTGAGGCAGCAATAGGCTATTGAACATAATCCAAAATACAGTTGCAGCACTGATGCAGAGGTATAGAAGAAGAGTCGTACTACCAGTAACGGGGCACTGTGGGTGTCCTAAAAAATGCTGACATGCACAATCCACTAATTACACAACCTTGCATTGAAAAACAGACGGTTAAGTAATTCTGACTTGTCACAAGGATTATCTGTGAAAACTGGTGGACTAACCAGACAGTTCGAAGGACACTGCATGAAGTCAACCTCTAAGGACAGCATCCAAGAAGAAAACGATAGCTCACAAAATGGTTCAAAACCTCAAGATCAAACTTTGACAAAGAACATGAAATGAAGCCCAGTTAATCTTGTAACACATTCTTAGGTTACATGAAACCAAAATATATTTGATTAGTCCAGCATGTTTGCTGTGGACATGGCCATTGACTCCATAGTGCTGACTGTGAAAGTGGAGGTGGGAATTTGCTGATGTGGGACTGCATTAGTGCAAAAGGTGTAGCAAAGATGAAATTTATAGATGGTGCACGAATGCAGGCTTGTGTATCCAAATACTGAATGAAAAGATGACTTCCAGTCTTGTGAAGCTTGACAGGAGAGGGATTTTCCAACATGTCAATGACCCCAAACACACTCCAAAAAATGACCTGGCCAAGTAGCCCCTGACTTGAGTCCAACAGGTCACCACTGGAGTATTTTAAAGCAGAGGGCAGAGCAATAAATTCCCTCCTGCAAAGAGCAACTGGAAAAAAATTATACGTGAAGAATAGCAGAGCACCTCTCCACAGAGTTGTACAAGATTGGTATCATCTGTGGCCAGGAGGATCTAATCTGTCATCAAAAATAAAAGCGGACATACAAAATCTTCAAAAAATAAAAGAATGGAATTTCACAAAGTGTACTGACTTTTGTGGCAGTTGGTTCTTAAATATGGATCTTTTATTAAAGTTAAATTTGTTAAATATTTTCTCCACTTAATTTCAAGTGTAGATATGTTTTTGTTGTTGTTGTTGTTTGTTTTTGGGTTTTTTTTGTTGTTGTTGTTTTTTTTTTCATTTTGATCACACATTCTTAGTTCTACCATTAAATTATGGCCACATTGTAGCTAAATTGGATCAGTGGTAAGGTCATAGTGGTAGTAGAAGCTTTATAGGATTTGTTATTTACCAATCACTAATCCCCTCCCTTGCCTCGGCAACAATAACTATGGCAGGTCTGTCAGTCTGGTCAGTCTAATAATTTTTCTTATCATATTAGGACTGACTAACGACACTGCAAAACAAGAGCTTTATTTAATTGTCCTCTACACTGATCATTAGCTGGTGAAAAGGTTGACATTTTGCCTTTTTTGGGGTCTTTTGTCACATTATAATTTATGCTGCGTCTAGTTAAGGCATCTTATACAGACTGAAATGAGTCAACCAACTCATGGAATTGGTTTAACTGGCTAGCTAGCTGATAAAATCTGCTCAGAACAGTTGTCATTTTAGCTGGCAATTTTGCCAGCTGCAGGCAAAAAATGATACACTGTTTTTGTCTACATGCGTCAGGATTCAAAGACCCATCGTATTCATGGGTTCCAGACAATCAATTCTAATGACTTCAGTGATCCCCTGACTTTTCCTCTAGCTAGCACAACCATGAAATTAACATTTGTGGTTTTGAGTGAATGTCTTTAATACTATTGGATGGCTTGTCATGAAATTTGCGATGCTCATTCATGGCCCCCTCAGGATGATTTGTAATACCTTTGGGGATCCCTTAGCTTTCCATCTAGCGCCATCATTGGGTCAAAATTGTAATTGTCCAACACTTTGGTCTATGACCAGATACCTTCCAAAATAATGACATTCCCATCAGCTTCAACTGTACTTTGTCTTTACTGGTAATTAGCAAGTGTTAGTGATGGCTACTACTGCTCTTGATGTGAACTTTCTGCTATTCTACTGTGTGTGGTTTACACTGTTTAATGTCCTTGTAGGAGTCAGACCAGATTCCTCTTCCCATTGTTTGGTATCTGGTTTATTTGTTTCTGGGCAGACTGATGGCCATATTAATACAAGGTGATGCTCAATTGGCTGAAGTAATGTTGCATAGATGGCAACACTTTAAGTGATTGGATGATCAGTCATCCACTTCCAGCCACAAGGGTGACAGTCTGTCTCCCCCTTCACCCTGAACAAAACAGGATTACATCACATCCTGTCTGACTGTCTCTCAGACTGAGCCTGTCTGTTCTGCTGACCTGTCTGTAACAGATCTGGCAACAAACACAGAGAAATGAAATGAAGCTCCGGTGAAGTGATCTAAATAGCGCTCTGACCACAGATGGCTAAACAGATACCATCTTCTGTTACATCCATCACTTTCTCTCTCGCACACATACACACAGACATACAGAGAGAGAGAGAGAGAGACAAACACACAGACGGGGTGGGAGAGTTGTTTGCCAGTTTTAGAAAATAATTTCAGGTTAGATTAAATTAGGCAGGGTGGAGCCACCACAGACTCAAAATGTCCAAGGGAATAAAAACATGAGCAACTCTAAGTTGTCACTCCTACTTGTCATTTAACAACTGTGTAAAGCCTGAACCTTCTTCAACCTCTGTATGTCATACTGATCAGTAACTTTTGAGTCTCAAATCATTGTGGGCAGCACCAGAATGTTATTTCGCTGTTCAATTCACAATGAATGGCTGTCCATCTAAACTTAAACTGTCTATTTGAAATGAAACCCAGACTTGATCTGACCACTTAGCAACTGCCTGTACTCATGCAAGAGTAAATCTGATGAAAGACCTGATTTTATTTGGGTCCAGTGTCCAGTGAACCCATAGAAATTAGATCATCACCTCTGGTTTGCTGGGCTGCACTGAAGCCATATTCAAACAAGTGCTTGGTGTGATTGGCCTAAAAATTCTGGTTATTGGACTACTCTTGGGTCCTACAGAGTCCAGTCAAAACTTATAACCATACATTTACCCAAGATTGTCACCTGAAATACAGTTTAATTTGTTGAAATGCTTAGAATAATCTATGCTTGGGTCACTCCATGTCAAATCAGACAGAATCCAGGAAAGGGGTTGCAGCACCATCTCAGATTTTGTTCAGTTTGTCAAAAAATGTTTGGGTCCCAAATCTAAGGCCTATGTTAAACTTTTGTTTTATTCCCTTTTTTTGTTTGTTTTGTTTTGGTTTTTTGTTTGTTGTCTGTCTGGTTCTATTCTTGATAATGTCTTAATGTCTTTCAGTGGATAAGATGTCAAATATTACCACAAAATTGATAACAAACTGTGTTTGAAGAAAAAAATATGGGTGCAAAACGATGTCACTCTCATTTATGAATTTTGTGCCCTTTTCCAAATCTAAGGCCTTATAGAGAATAAATCGGCATGCAGTACATTCTTTTAATATTTCAGTCATACTGAGAGCATATTTGTCTTCCAAATTACAAAGTTTGGTGAGGCTAGGAAAAATACTTTTCAAGATGCCCAAACATGGCTTCCCAGATAAGGTGTTTTTGAGGCTATGAAATTAAATAATATTAAGGGTTGCAAAACTATGAAAACAAAGGATTTGAACAGAAATATTTATAGGCCTTGGTTTTGGGACCCATTCATGATATAGACATGATTTGAATAAGATGGTGCTGCAATAACCTTACTGGTTTGACCTGTTCACGCTTATCCAATGTTGTGGTCTGAGTTATAATTATTGTGATGGATTGCTAAGAAAATTTGTACAATTAAATTTTATATTATCTACTTTATGACCAAATGCCAGAAAAATTAATAACATTCCCATTAGCCTCTGTTGTACTCTCTGTTTAATCAGCAAATTTTAGCCTAGATGTTAGCGTTTATTCACACTAGCTGAATTTTATTCTTTTTCTGGGAATTTAGAGCTTTAGGAACTTAAGCCATTGGGATTTTACATTGTTTGACATTCTATGGGCTGATTCCAGTATTTTTTTTTTTTATATATATATTTGGATTCAGTATACTTCTTTTTAAAATCTTTTTTTAAGCTAGTAAGTAAATAATCAAACATTCATTATTTCCCCACAATAAGTGGAGAGGGAACTCGGAATCATGACCTCAGTATTTCTAACATCCTGGCTACAGCCCTGGATGCTTACATGCTGGTAACCAGTAGAACTAAATTATGCTCTCCTTGTATCATTTAGCTATATCTACCATTGTCACATCACTCTGCTAATGAGCTAATTAATGAACTTGTCAGTCATCATTACTGTAAAGATTTCACACTTGAACAAGTAGTAATGTGTAACTGTCTGTAAAGGGCAAATTTTAGGTTTGACGTCAACATCCTTGCTCATTTTTTCATACATTTGGTAGGCTACATACACACTTGCAACAAAACACAAACACACACTGATTTAACAAATTAAAATTTATTCATACACACTTTATCCAAACAAACACACCAAACAAACCATCACACGCACAAAGTTGGCTCCCACAAATTAATTTGCCAGCCATCTCATATCAGACTGATGGAAGGAGAGCCAGAGAGAGAGCGATGGTTGAAAGGCCGGAGGGAAGGAAACACACCGTTTTCCAGCTGATTAATTTTTCCAATTTCATCGAGACACGACCGTAACCTGCTTCAATTAAAACACCACTCTGGAGACAGACACAGTGTGTGTGAGAGTGTGTGTATGTATGCAGAGCTGATGGCTGAGTTTTATTGAGTGGAAAATTGAATCAAATTGTGTCTTTCAAACAGTCTGTTCTCTTCCTCTTCTCCCTCACTTCACATTCTCCTCCTTCATCTCTTCTTCCGCCTTCTTCCCTCCCCTCATCCTTCACTTCATCTACTAACCAACCTTCTCCCCCTGTATCATGACCAGGTTCTTTCTTTCTCTTTTTCATTATTTCTTTTTTTCTTTCTTTCAATACTTCATCTGTGCTAAATGCTCAGTCAGTAGATATAATGTTTATCATCTTATTTTAACACGGTAGCATGCTAATATGTACTAACAGAGCTATGCTATCATGCAATATTGGTGTGGTGGTTACCACAATCCCCAGGCTGAGCAGCACCGTCTTGGAGCTCTGCCCAGAAAACGAGAGGGTCATGTCTACGCAAGTGTAAGTTTGCAGTCATAAGTCTTGGGTGAAGATAGGGGCAGAGCTGTGAAATGATCACCATCTGTTGGAGGTTGGGGACATGGAGTCTGAATGGACCATGTACAAACCCTCCACTGCAGAGGTTGGCGGATAGGAGCTGTGGTTGTCTGTGCCTGAGAATTCATTGGTGGACACTGTTGATGAAGGCTGAAGAAGGCGTGAATGTGAATTTTAATGGCTGTTTGTCTCTATATGTCAGCCCTGCAACGAACAGGTGACCTGTCCCACCTTTCGCCCAATGTCAGCAGGGATTTTCCCCAGCCCCCTGCAACCCTCAACAATAGACGATGAATGGATGTTTTGGGGAGAGTTTTACTCTTTGTGTTTGTTTTGAAAACACATTTAACTAAGCCAGGGGTTTATTAAGACTTGTTATGATTGTCTGACTACTAATATTTATCACAGAGGCATGGCTCAGTGGATAGAATTGTCAGCTGGAAGGTTAGGTTTTTACTAAGTTTGGAGGACTTGTTGTTTAGAAGGAGCTGGAGGGAAAGCATGTGTGATCTGAGTGCCCTGCCACTGCAATCAAGGACCAGATAAGTGGCTGAAAATGTATAAAATAGGAGGAGCATAGACCAGCATACATAAATATTTGATTATAGACCCATATATATAGGTGGACAATGAGTCACCACTTTCCTGTAACTATGCAAAAGTGAAGTCAAAATATTGCGAGGAGGAGGAGCTGCCACCTGGCTTTTGTGATACATTTTGCTACCAGATTGTGTAAAAATATATAATATCTGACTGGAATACTTTTTGTTATTCTGTCTGTAATCTGCCCTTTCCCTTGTGAGGGAGCTAACTGCACACCTGAACTCTTTATGGAACCAGATCTTTCTAAGATGCCACCTAAATACCATGACCTCTATGAAATTTTCAACAAAGATAAGGCCCTGTCTCTGCATCTGCATTGACCCAACATTTGTGCCACTGACCTGCTTCCTGGTGCTCCTTTGCCCTGTCATTATTATTCCTATAGCTATTATTATTATTATTATTATTACTATTTACATTTTGACATAGACTGTGTATTTGCAATGCTGCCTTTCTCTTACCCCATGCCCCCACCCACCCCCCACCCCTCTATGGTCTAAACCCAACTGGTCGGGGCAGGTGGCCGCCCACCCTGTGTCTGGTTCTGCTCAAGGTTTCTGCCTACATAGAATTGACTCCCACAGTCAAGAGTTCAAGAACTTCTGAAAAGAATTAAAAGAAAAATTGGAATAAAGTGTACAATGTCGTTAATGCAGAAACTATTTATTCTTCAATTGGGTGACAGTCTTAGCACTCTCTCATGTTGCCCTTTGTGGGCCTCAAACCAGTAACCACTGTCATATAGAGCACATGCCATAACCATTAATGACACAACTATGCATTTATTTCATGTTTATATATCCATGTGATGGTGTTTATTTAATTCAATTCAACTTTATTTAAGTAGCACCAAATAACAACAAAAGTCATTTCCTGGCACTTTTCATATAGAGCAGGTCTAGTCTGTACTCTTTAGATTATTATAATTACAGAGAGAGACCCAGCAAATCCCACTATAAGCATAGAGAAGCTCAGTGCATCATGGGAGATCTCCCAGCAGTCTAGGCCTATAGCAGCATAACTAAGGGATGGTTCAAGCCTGAGCCAACCCTAACTATAAGCTTTATCAAAGAGGAAAGTTTTAAGCCGACTCTTAAAGGTACAGAGGGTGTTTCTGCCTCCCTGGACCGAAACTGGGAGAAGGTTCCACAGTAGAGGAGCCTGATAACTGAAGGCTCTGCCTCCCATTCTACTCCTAGGAAACTCTGGGAACCACCAGTAAACCAGTGTTCTGGGAGCACAATGTTCTGGTGGGATTGTAGGGAACTATAAGGTTTTTAGGATAGGATGGAGCCTGTCCATTAAGGGCTTTGTAGGTGAGGAAGATTTTGAATCCTACTCTGGATTTGACTGGGAGCCAATGTAGAAAGGAGAAACACAGGACAAATATGGTCTGTGTTTCTAGTTCCTGTCAGTAAACGTGCTGCAGCGTTTTGGATCAGCTGCAGAGTCTTTAGAGACTTGTTGGGGCAGCCTGATAATAATGAATTACAACATTCGCCACCATCTTGAGACAGAAAATGTCTGATTTTGGGAATATTATGCAGGTGAAAGTAGGCAGTCCTAGAAGTTTGTTTTATGTGGGACTTAAAGGACATATTCCTGATCAAAGATAACTCCAAGGTTCTTTACAGTGGAGCTGGAGGCCAGGGTAATGCCATCTAATGTAACTACGTCTTTGGAAAATGTTTTTCTGAGGTGTTCAGGTACAATAACTTCAGGTTTTGTCTGAGTTCAATAGTAGAAAGTTGCTGGTCATAAGGCATGCCTGAAGTTTGGGTAATTGATTGGTTTCATTAGGTTTCAATGATAAATATAGTTGGGTGTCACCGGTATAACAATGGAAGTTTATTGAAGTTGAAGTTTATTTAGCACCCTACAGCACCTATATATGACCCTATGGCACCAGAACCAGGTGTTTGTTCCTGAACACAGCAAGAAGGGGTGTAGGCTGCCCACCTAAACAGGAGTTAGAAACATAACTGGTATTTTGTGCTGCCCATAACTACTGCTGGCCTGTTGAATAACAACGTTTAAAAAAGAAAAAAAAAACTCTAAAAGGCTCTGAAAAACAAAGTTAATCCAGAACAGCAGCTGCAGCTCTCTTTCTTTCTTTCTCCCTTTTGTTAACAGTCCCTTCACCTCCCCATCATTTCTCATGTGTCTGTGGATTGCTGTAATGAGAGAAAGTGGAATCAAGGCCAGAAGGTCTATTTACAACCATGGAAAGTAGGAAGGCTAAGAAACTGAAGTGACATGTTGTGTGAACCATGGCTCAGAAGCTCACTTTTTTCACTTTTTTGAGGTCAGAATACATCAGATGCAACATTTATAAAGCACTTGATTTAACTTTATGTCTCATTATGTTTATTAATAAGAACATGAAAAATAAGAGTAACAAAACAAATGAAAAGTAATTCCTGCTGTCAAAAAAGACATTGATAAAATCACATAGCTGCTAAGAGGGGGAGTCAATGGATCAACAATGACCCAGCAATCTCCTAGGATACCTAGGAAAAATTAATGATAAAGCTAATGCTTTTTCAGTGAAAAAGTGAAAACTAAAAGTCATTAGAATATTTTCTCTCCACCTTGAACATTTGTCACAAATAGATATGTCACTCTGAACCACAAGAGTCATTCAGATTCATCCTTATTAAAGAAAATTTCATGGTGATCCATCTTAAAGTTGCTGAGATATTTAAATGTGGACCAGTGACAAACCAGTTAACCATCAGATTGCTGTTGCCATTAGCAGAGCCACGCTATGAACATGAAAAAAATCAGAACCTATTCTTGAGCTTGTACAGGACAACCAGGATGGATAGATGGACATATTTAATTACAGTTTATTAGGACGAGCCACTAAATGGGCAGCATCTCCCCTTTGCCCAGAAACTGTGGACTGTGGCAGATTCCTTTTGAGGTCCACCACAACTCAGATCTCTAGCTACAGTCCAGAACCTGTCTTCCAATCATACCTTTTTCCTTAGGACTGCATGCCCCTTTTTCAAGTTGACCATACTTTATCCAATTTCAATATTCAAAATAATCCATGAACCAAATGAAAAAATAAATAAATAAAATACAAAACTTCAAGTTGATGTAGTCTTTTTTACTCTGGCCATTGTTTAATCTCACAAAGTAGTGAAAACAGATTTGTGCATACACACCCACACCCACACCCATGTACACACAGTAAGAAAGCAAAGGGAAATGAGTTCAACATTCCTTATATGTTCTACTAGCAGTTCCCAAGGCATGTGTGTTGAAGTTGTGTGTGTGTATATATATATGTGTGTGTTTTTGTATGCACTACGTATGTATATTTGTGCTTGCATAGCTATTTCACGAATATTTTCTTTGTGTGTTTTTGTGTGTGTGTCAGCGAGTATTCTTAGCTCCTGCTGTGTTGTAACTGTCTCACTGGGAAACAGGCATATCCTCCGAAGCCCCCAGTTCCTCTCAGGGGTCACAACAGAGGTCAGAGTTGAGGTGTCAGGAAGGTCGTTTCCGTGATGATAATTCTCCTCCTGCTCAGACACTAGGGACATTTTTTGCACTGTGAGAGTTTTACAATCACACACCAGTGACTTACACAGCATGGGCGAGTGAACATACACATCTGTCTCCATTGCATACTTTTGCGCTCTATTTGACTTGTCTTCCAGCTTCTCCCTTTTCCTTTTTCTTCTGTCTCGCTTTCATTTTTTCTTTACATACAAAGAAACATGTTGTCCTTTTGGTGTTATTACAGTATCACATTATTATTCTGACATTTGTAAAATAGGATATATATATATATATATATATATATATAAATACTGGAGTAAGATTGACACAGAGAAAGAATAGCAGCATGTCATGAAAAAGGGTGAAGAGGGCCTTCAGGTGACATAATGGGCAGTCATGTTAGAATTTCACTGTCTCTGTAAAAATAAATATATATATATGTCAGTAAAAAGCTTGATAGCTTGATAGAGTGAGTCAAATTATCATTGAGTAATATGGTAGACAAGATAGGAAGAAAGGGTAGAAGTGTTGCAAGGGAATTATTTATTAGATCATGTATGTATTTTGAAAATATATATAAAATATTTACAATAAAATTTCGCAAAGTACTTTGGGACGATACATTGTCAATTTCACATGTTTAATTAGTTAAATTGAATTGTTAATTGTTCATTTTTAAATATGGAGTACCTTTGATTATTAACACAGTGTAACTTACCCAGAAACAAAACCTTATGCCTAGCCTTTAAAGAACTGAGGACCTCTATAGCTGTAGTTACAGTATTGAATGGGATTTTAGATCCAAAATGTATTTTTGTCCTGAGATACACTCAAAAACACACACAAGGTTTACTGGACAAATTGTAGTATAAAGAATAGTGTTTATAGAATAGTACATAGAATTTTATTTTTTGAGAAATATGCTATAGTAATTCCAGGTAAGGTAGTGGCCATTGCTTTTTGCCGATGGTACACCATGATCAGAACAAAGCATGGCGGATCAAATATTACAGAGTAAATCCTGCAAAATAAAGCAATACCTTTTTCAGTACAGTTGTAATGTACAGAGTTTGTATATAGTAAATAACAGAGGTACATACTTCCCTGGTCATGGAAATTAGCATCTAGTTTCTGACCCAATGTAATGCAGTGTAAGAGTAGCTGCACACTTGGCTTTTTTTTTTTTTTTTTTTTTTTTCACTAGTTTTAGATTACAGTGTGACATTTGGGAAAATACTTGAGGATGCTCTATCAATTTGGTATACATATATACCATTACGAGCTATAAAAATATGAGTATTCTCTCTCTTACCTGTTGAGTCACAGTATGTGTGCGTGTGTGTAAGTGGGTATGGTAGAGGACACAGCCCAGTTCCCCAGCCATAAAACTGAGGATGTTGCTATTTGTGTGTGCCCGTGCGCACACACACACACACACACACACACACACACAGCCTCCCATTCATTCCATCTTGCATTCCTTCACCTTCTTCCATTTTTCCTCCCACACTCCCTCCTCGCTGTGGCGTGTGATCCAGCAATCCATCCATCCTGTCCTCCTCCACAGGGATCCCTCCTCCTCCTCCCTCCTTGTCTTCCTCTCTTTTCCCTCATCTGATCTCTGACCTCACTGAAACAGACAAACATTTATGTAGCAAAAGCAACACTAATATTCTGGTAACTAAGTTGAAGCAATCCAAGACTGATCAAGAAAAGCTTGTTTTCTTCCCAAGTACCGTTTGTATTACCTGTATTACCTAAAAAAAAAAAAGTAATTTAGTTTGAATATCATGACAGTTAAAAATAGGTAAACTGGAAAAGGAAAAAGCACAATAAGATTCCAACTGAAAATTTGCAACTTCTGAATGAACACATACATCACATACATCTTATATTGAATCAAATCAATGAAAAGTTGAATCCATAAATAATCAAAGACACCATTAGACAATTCAATACATGCAAGGTTTTGCTGCTGTGGCCTTACTTTTAGCTTGTACCTAACGTTAGTTTATTTAGTTAGTTTCTTTAAATGATATATGATTTGAATGTCTCTAATAATTTAATCACACAATAGGTTTATATGATGGCCATCAGTTTTAAACATTTCCTCAGTTTTAGATAGTGGAATGCTCTAAATACTATAGTACCTGACATCACCACTGTTACCATGGCAATGAATATCAAGACAACTTTTTCAGATTGATTTAAAGGTAATATTCACCCTTACTCCCATTGATTTTTGATATGTAATTACTGTATTTACATTTAATTAACAACAATGAACATGGCAGAGGGCCAGCTGAAGTCACTCCTACATTCCCAGGGTCCAATGTCCCCCAGATTTATATGGTACATACATGACAAATGGACCTGTGTCTCCAAGTTCTTATGTTCCCCAGATTGACATATGTGCTCTCGCTGGGTCCTATGTTGGGAACTCATGAAAGGGGTTTTCTGTTCCCTGGCACTGACGTATGGCTCTCAGTGTAATAGGCCTACACTTGAAAGAACTTATCAATTGGGTTAGGGTTAGGAGTTAGGGTTGTTGTTGTTGTTTTGAAACCTTTTTCCAATGAAAAGAAAAACTGGATAATATTTGAATATTTTAACTTGAAATACATTGAGACCATAGGACCCTGGAAACATAGGACCTTGGGAACTTGGGACCCCAGGAACATAGATACTCTGAAACTAGCCTATATGAAAAGAGAAGAAACTTGTCTCCCAGTAACTCCAGAGTTGTCTTATTTAAATGCTGTATCCACTGACTACCCAGTAACTGTTAAGTCTACATTTTGGTATCAGCAGAGTTTTGTTCAGATTTGAATAGTAGTCTCTGTGGGAACAGGATTTCAAGAGTAGTATGTACACTCACCAGTCAAGCTAGCTGTTGATAGTTAGTATATACCTCCAAACCATGTTTGTTAAACTTCATGTCATTGTTCATAGTATTGTAAATAATATAACCTTTATCAGAATCAAAACTAAACAAATCACTGGAATAGCAAAATCCAATACAAAGCCAAGGTTATTGAGCATTTAGGGAGTGACAGCATTGATAAGCAGGCAAAAGCAGGCTGATGTGGGTTTTGGAGCACACAACAAAGACAAAGGCAGACTGATTTTGACCTTCCAAGACTGTTAATCTATACTGTGCAATGCTTTTCCTTAATCTTAAAAAAGAAAGAAAAAGAAAAAACTGCGTCAGGCCTAGCCCTCTATGACCAAATTTAGGATACTCTAGCCCAGGAAAATGTTAACCTTTGTATTGCCTGACTTGCCCACTCAGCATTATAAATCCACACAGGTACATAAGTTTAGCAGGGTTATATAAAAAGTATAATTTCCTCATATTCTTCACGATCCTTAGCTTTAGCAACTAATAGTTATTATAATGCAAACATTTGTTTTTAAGTACTTTCCACACCACACTTGCTAATATTCTAACTAACCAACAGTTACTTAGTTCACACACATAACTTAATAATTACAGTTCTGCAAGGCATTAGGTATGGCAAGTTGGTCCACCACTTTGGTCCAGACATGTTGTACTGATGGATTATCACAAAACATCATACAGACATTCATGGTTGCCAGACAGTAACTCATGCCTAAATTTGGCTGATTCTTTTACTTTTCTTGGTAAACATCATAACTGTTAGATAACGGCATGTAAACATTGTCATTGTATTTTGGTAAAAGCATTGCTTTGCCAATGAGTGGCTTCTAAAAAGTGTTGTTTAACTCCTTTGACATTTGTTTTAGGTCTTCAGTTCCACATTAATTGTGCTTGGCAAGAGGTAGCTGGCACAGTACTGCAAGCCATATTGAAGAAGACCAGTCTGCCAAGTCTGAGCCAGTGGCCTGTTGATGGTCTGCTCTTGCAGTCTGAATGGTGTAACACTTAAGTGCAGCCTCTATGTTGGTGTATAAACATGTTTATACATGTTTGTACCTTTGTATACATGCATCTGTTTCTCTGTGTTTCAGGGCATGCAAATATAAAATGTGTGTGTGTGTGTGTGTGTGTGTGTTGAAGGTTTTCTCTCTCTCCCTCTCTCTCTCTGCAGGGTGACACACAGAGCACTGATTGGTCCTCGGTCTGTTGAGCAACTCAATTATTCCCGTTAATACCAGTAACACCATGACACCTCAAACAGCAAGCCTATTAATACACACACAGCGACACACATCACAGTCACACACACTCAGCAGATACAGCAGGGTTAAACTGGCATCTAGTATCTCCTCGCTTAGAAAAGATCATTGTTAAACACTTCATCTCTCTATCTCACATTAACACACACAACCACATTTATTATTCATTCTTCACTTAAAACTTCTCTCTGCACATCATCTTTTGAAGGTTTTTTTTTGTGTGTGTGTGTGTTTGTTTTTGAGGAGGGGTTGTAATTCCACTGGCCATCTCTATCTGTGTGGAATCATAAGGTTCCAGATATGTGTGTTGTGCAAAATGCATACCATGGAAAATCTAAAAGAGATGGATTCAAATAAGAAGGAGAAAATGATCCCACAAAGGACTGAGGAGAGGAGGGAGGGAAAGACAGAGGCAGAGGAGGCAGGCATGGAGACAAACAAGGAGATAATCAGAGGGATGAGCTCAGCTGTGTCCTCATGTCATTTTTAATCTCAACCCAATTAATTGGGCTGAATTAATCTCGTAGTGGACACACACACACACACACACACACACACACACACACACACATTTCTGGTTTTGTAACCCAAGGATAACGTATGTTCACTCTCACACATGCGCCATTTTCAAAGACAACCATGTGACTGAGCAAACACACATGCATGTACACACACACACACACACACACACACACACCCTGCTGCTAATTCAGTGGACAGGCAGCACAGTTGGACATGAAATACTGTCCAATAGAATCATTCATCTGCCTTCCTTACACGTCCCTTATCCTCTTTCTCTCTCATTCTCTCTCTCCATCCCTCCATCCTCTCCATCATTACTCTCTCAACTCCTCCTCCCTCTTCCTCTCTCCTAGTTTCATTTCCCATGTCTACCAAAACTGTGTTTACAGGAGACTGAGCTCACATGGTTTTTTCTTTTCTTTTCTTCTCTGTTCTTTTAACAAGGCCTATCAACCTGACAGACTGTTCATTTCACCCTAACGGTTCTATTTTGTTGCTGATGAGTCAAAGTAATAAAAACAATGGGACCAATCAAATCTTGATGATTGACAACTAATCATTACAAGACCTGATGTCTTTATTTGTCTTTGCAGGTGTCCATAAAAAGCTCCCAACGAAATAATGGATAATGATCATTATTAGTAGAGACAGCAACTAAACCTAAAGTAATAGTGTCAGGTAGGAAGAGAATGAATGCATCAATCAATTCATCTCTTGAAGACAGCACTGTGAGTGTCAGTCAAAACTGAACTGAGCAAAAATAATTGATGTTTGTGATTAGTATGCTGTTGTTTCTAATTTTATCTCATGTGAGTGTATTAGTGTGTGCTCCTTAATTAAGGTCTGTGCACATTTTATGTGTGGTTGCTTAACAACAAGTTGCCAGTTACCTTAACCTGGGCACATTAATAGAACCACCAGTTCAATATACCATAGCATAGTCCACATACTGCAAGACATTTTCACAGCAGACTTTTCATCAGGTTAAAATAAATAAATAAAAAAGCACGGGTGTGACTAATAACCAGAGATTAAAATGAGCTGGAATGATCTTGAAATAACACTGATTGGCAGTTTCATAAATAATAATGTCAAGCAAGTTTTTTGTGTGCTGCAATCTGTTGTTTCTTTTAACTGATACTATCAAATCTGAATGTAATGTAACCCCACAGCCCCACAAATCATTTTTTCATTCTTATCCATAGTCAGACATACCAGGACATATCTCGCTGAGCTGCTGTGTTTTAAGAGCTTGTTACATATATATGCAAAATCCTCATCTTAAAAGTTATTAGTGACTAAAGCTGTCAAATAAATGTAGTAGTGTAGATATGTGCAGTAGTAGCTTTGTAGGCCTAACATGTTATGCCTGTCTTGCATAAATGTAACAATTATTTTCATATGACCATATGATCATCATTTGGGATTCATGTCAATAAATATGAGTAGACAGGAGGGTGAGCACGAGCAACCATGCTCAATCACTTTTGTAACTGTTTGTATTTTTTATTTTTTTTTTATTTTCATTCAGTCACATTCTCAGAACAAATTCCATCAAGGTTAAGAGAAAAGTTTGTTAGGAAAGGACTTTTTTTTTTGCTACTGCTCTCTGCCTGCTCACCTGTGTACAAGTTTGTTTGTTTGTTTGTTTTAATCTGACTAATCCCAGAGTGTTGCATTTGAGTCTTTTTCCTATGTTTCCATTAGTAAAGGTCACATACCTAATGTCCCTTATAATGTCTTTTTACTTAATTTCTCTTCAGTCATTTTACTTTTATATATATATATATATATATATATATATATATGTATATATATATATATATATATATATATATATGTATGTGTGTGTGTGTGTGTGTGTGTGTGTGTGTGTGTGTGTGTGTCAAGTTTTCAACTTACATTTTGTGTGTGTGTGTGTGTGTCTGTGTGTGTGTGTGGTTCTAGCATTTCCACTCCATTTTAAATGTACATAATGTAAATGATCATAAAAATACAAAATTGAAACTGCTCATAAAAATAGGTGGATGGAGAAGCAATTTATTAAAGAATGGCATTATGAAAGTAAGCCAGAATATACACTTACCAGGACTCAGACATCATTCATTTTATTAGCCCTGTGCCTTTCTAACATGATGGGTCAAAAGTCTCCTATACTAAAAAACCTTCTTGATGTAAATCATCTTTTCACAGCAACAAAAGATTTTTTTTTTAAAAACAGTATTGTTTATGTGGTCTGGTCACATGGCCCTGTTGACCAACAACAGCTTAATGAAGGATTCATCTCCAACAAACTCTAAAAACTATGGGACTCAAATTGAAAAGGTCACTTATTCTGTGCCACTTCCTGATGCCATCTGGTGGAAGAAAACAACACAACCATGACTCATCATGAACAATCAACCTCCCGTGACTTTTGCTGTTTGTTCTCCTCGCCTTTGGTTTCTAAGTGATACAGGAACTGAAGATAGTTCTGCTGTTTGACTGAGTATACAGAATATCAGTGTCCATTAGACACTGTAGAAGCAACATAAGAAACACACAAACACCAGAGCCAGTCACTGAGTCTAGTTTGTTTCAATGTGTATTTAGTCACACTATTAGAGCGGCAAGTCCAGAGGTCACAGGTTTTAGATCACGCCCCTCCTCAATGTACACACACATGCACACACACACACACACACACACACACACACACACACACAAAAGAGGTTCCTAACTAACCTCTGACCTCTTTACTCTTCATTTGCCTCAATTTTGCTGTCTGACACTGTCTTCTGTTTTAGTCTTCACACTTCTCTCTTCCTCCCGCTCTCCGATATTTTTCTGCCAAGCCATTTATTCACATGAATAAATGCTCTTCTCATCTTGTTAACCTCCTAAAACTGATGATTTTGTATGCATTTTTAATTTCTCCTAGCTTAGGACCTGATAAGTATAAAACCTAAACCATGTCTTTGAAAAATGAATGGTCATGTCCAGCTGTCATCTATGTTGTTCTGTCCAATTTGTATGCCAAATCAACAAACAGCAAATGTTACTGAGCATTAAAAAAAAAAAAACAGTTTCTACCATAAAATCAGGTTTTGTTCCTCTCACACTTTTATCTTGCTCACAGCTGTAGAATGTGTTGACAGAGTTTTCTGCCATCTTGTTTTTACACTGTTGAGTGAATCAAGATTTTATTAACACTAGATTGCACAAAAAAAAGTGCCAGCTAACAAGGACAACAGGTCTTACTTTAGCAAAATTAAGTATAAGGTGCAACAGACCCAAAATGTAATGTCCCCATATGAGGATGCAAGGTCTCAGGAGGTTAGAAATAGCTCAGCCTAGCAAACATACTGATCTCATGTTTGTGTGTTAAAAGACAAGTCTGGTGATATTATTCTTTCTGGTCAATAAATAATATATATACATAAACTGATCAACAATTGATCCAAAGTTTGATATATCCTTATTCATCTGTGCCACAGAGTGCTGCTGTTCAAACACCATTCATACACATCAGTTAGCCACACAATTGCACTGACTGACATGTTCCTTTAGTACCATAAACATACACTGTTGTATTTTGACCCAGGTTCGTGTACATGTTCTGCTGCCCCAAATACTCATTAGAGTAACAAATGTGAATTTAATCTGCCACTGAAAATAACAAATGCAACAACAAATGCACATTTTCCTCCTGTTTGAGTAACATTTGCTTTTAGGAAATTACTGAAATGATTACGTATCTAAATCATTTAAAAGCGGAAATCATATATTTAAGGGCTGTTTTCAAAGATTTAACCCTCCAATAGAAACCAACAGACTTGTAGACTGACATGTTGCCCACCGAGACTGCATATGTGCAGGACCCTGATTTTTGTGCTAAAACTTAACTGATGCAACAACAAGTCAATTGATCATATGTGGATACTTTAATCTACACACCAGACATTTAGGCAACAACAGATGCATGGAAATAATAAATAATCAATATCTCTCTTTATGTGTCTTTCTTCCATCTCTGTCTCTTGCTGTACTCTGTTTTGCAGTTACCTTTTGAACTTTTGACCGGCTGGCAGGTTCACACACACACACACACACAAGCACGTCGATCCATAAGCCCTTAGGAGGAGTCAGCCACTGGCCACAGTGACCAGTGCAAGGGTCAGTCTGGGGTCGCTACATCACCACAGCAACAGAGGCATCCCTCCATCAAGGTCAGCAAATGGTCAAATGCAGACTGTCCACACACACACACACACACACACACACAATATTAAACCTTTACATATACTGTATGTGCAAAGACACTTAGAGACCATAAGCACTTCTGTCACTCTCTTCTGGTATGGATACATACAAACACATGAAATATTTTTATGTGTGTAATCACACACACACAAACATACGCTTGCTACTCTGGAGTTTCCCCCATGTTCTCTTGTTCTTTCAACATGAATGGGCACAAACAGTTTTTATTTTATCGCCGGGGGGTGGGGGGGGCAGCAACTAACACCTAGCAACAAATATAGCAACCTCTTGGACAAACCTTTGCTACTTTCCATAGAAGAGAGTCACCAGTATTGTCATGCAAGTGCAAGATTGGGCTTTGTGTCTAATTTAAATGAGTGCACAGCAGCTGACAGAGATGTGGATGAGATTCTAACTTTCTCTCTGAGTGATCATTTTATTCTGTCATTATCATTTGTCATCTAACATGTAGTCTTACTGGGCAGCATTTCAGTCACTATTTCATACTTGTTCCGTTGTCTGACAACAGAAACAGAAAATGAAGCTGAGAAATGACCTTATGGATTAGCTGTATTAATCTGTATGAGTGCAGAAAGTAGGAGAGAAGCGAACAGGTAAAGGGCTGAAACCAGCAAGTAAATATGACACAATGACATTATGAATATGCTAATTATGTCAACTAGAAACACTAGCTTCCACAGTTTTCAACTGCATTCTCAGTTTCACACATTGATCATACATAGTCCAGCCATGTCCTGGGTTTTGGCCTTGTCTTGTTCCAAACGTAATTATGACACATGGTAGCCATGATGACAGTGGTGTGTGAGAATGTTATTTTTCACTTAAACTCTGTAGTGTGTAAATCCTCACTGTAATTATACTGTAGGTAATCACCATTTTAAATATTATCTGGTAATTTTGATACTTAGTAGAATCTGTTTTCCTTTATGACTCAATAGTACATTATTGCTGATTTTGCTGCGTTCTTATAGCAGCTGATATATGATTACAGCCAGCTGGCCTTCCCAAAACTATGCGGATGGAAAACAGATGGCAGTTCGTAAGAAAAACTGACACATTTTTAGTTCAAGAATTCTCAGTTTAATTTAGTCTGCCTCCATTTATTTGCACAAAACATATGTATAATGGAAACCACAGTGTCTCTGCAGTGTAATGTCAGCACCAGGATTTTACAAAAACAAAGGTCAAAATAGAAATACTGATTAAAAAAAAAAAACAAATGATGCAATGAAAAATGAATTACTAAATGTTTACATAAAGAATGAATTAAGTTACTCACTAAAAAGATACTATATCAATAAAATTACAAATGCTGAGTTGTAATTGTGTGTTTAAATGAACTGTTTTTTTCACATTTAATTTGTTCAGTTTGTTGGCTGTTCAATTTTGTGCCAATGCCGCCAGGAATACAGTTCTGGTGAGGAGGAAATACTAAATATTCAGACCTCTAGTGCAGACCATGTTTTTTCACCAAATACTTTTTTAATATGATGCAGTAAATTCGAGTAATATTCATTTCAACATTTATGGAAAACCCAAACTAATTTTACAGTCAATCTGCCATTGACCTTGTCACATCCATATTTGTGTCCATGACCTGTGTTATTATTATTATTATTATTATTATTATTATTATTATTATTAGTTTATGTATTAACTTTGTATTTTACTAAATTAGTATAGATATTAACACATTTAATTGAATTGTCCTCCTAATTTCTTAATGTTTTTTTCCAATATTTGTTATTGTTTCATAGTATACACACATCATATTTAGCATACATAATATTATCATTCTTTATTACATTTGTCTTGTTTTATAAAACAAATATTGTTTTATTTAAATTTTCTTTATTTCTGTTTTTATATGATTTTATTCTGACATCTGCATCCAGCTCAGTCCTTAATCAGAGAATGGTTCCTATGTGTTTATGGCTGTATTATGGTGTATATATTCATATGGAAGGTAATTTAATACATTTATTCAAGTACTGTATTTATGCACAGTTTACAGGAGCTAGTTTTTAGGTAGATTTCGATTTTGCACTCATAACCTTTTCAAGAAATCACAAAAAAATGATCTTGTTTTGGTTTGATCAACAAATTCATGAAACCCAAACTGGAATTAAGCAACATTGCAGCGTTATTGTGGCAGTGACCAAAGTTTTCCAGCAGGTGGTTCTGCCCTTACAGAGACTGTGTCATTCTACAGGACAGTGACCTGGCCTGTAACGCTACACCTCTGCTTAGGCACAGCAACCTGGCCTTCAACCCTGACTTTTGACCCCAGCTGGGTTCAGCCTGAGGTTGGCTCTCACATATACTCAAAGGGTTCAGAGAGGGGTCAGTGGGCAGGTACCACTGAGAGTTCCTACAATGATTCAGCTGCTTATTACACTTTGTCAAGCACAATAAAACTGACACCTTGATGAGAAAACCTCAAATTAATATTCACTGAACATCAGCTTGTTTTGATTTGGTAATAATCAACAATATGCAATAAAATTAGATTAGATTAGATTAGATTAGATTAGATTAGATTAGATTAGATTAGATTAGATTAGAGCTGCAGTATCAGTATTTTTATTAGGAATGTACTGATCTGACTTTTTCAGTTCTCATATATATACATATATATATATATATATATATATATATATATATATATATATATATATATATATATATATATATACCACATTAATACCAAGAAGTTTCTCATGTCTTTGCAATGCATCCAACAAAATAAACTGTTTTTTTAATTCGTCCCTTTTTTTTTTGTTTGTTTGATTGGACTCATCATATTCTTCGGCATGATGCTGGAGGTGCTTCATTAAGTTAGTTGTGTTACACACCAATCAGCCACAAAATCAAAACTAAAACCCCCAGAGAATTACTACTCTACTCTGCAGTTTTCCTCAGCACTACAAGGCTTTTTGGCTTCTTGTAGCTCATTGTTTTGGTTTTACAACTAAAAATGCCACTCTTCTCAACCTTTGATTACTGTTTTAAGTGTTAAAAAACACCCCACACTGCCTTTCCAGCAGCACAGTAGCTGGTGAAGAAAGCAAAGCATCTAGCAGCTAAACAGGCAGATATTTTTCTCCACAGTTGAATACAGGACTACGAACTACATTTATCAGGTGAACAGACACTTGATTCCAAATGAATGCCAGTATTACTCTGTGTCTGCTGGATGTCTAAATAACATTGGCTCACACATTAGTCTCACCAACTTCACCTGAAAAATTAAAATCCAATAAATCCAGTATCTTCTCTGCTTATAGCTCTCTTTTTATCCCCTCTACTGAGAGAAATATCTGTTTAACTGCTACATACTCCTCTATGTTCAATAGCCAGATAGTGCAGAGCAGGTAGTGTGCAGTGAGTTTTTTCACTGAAAACATCAATGTTTACCAAATCAGTAACTTTATCAAAGCAATAAAGGCACAGGCCAGAGAATAAAAACAATGAGCTGAGGGAAGTTAATGCTCCTTATAGCTGCAGAGTTGGTAATAATTCTTTGGGTTTGTTTCCACAAGCAACACCTTACATTACCCATATTTTTGACCTGTGTTTAATAAAAGTAGCCTATTGATTTGTGCATCTTTCAAACGATCAGTTAAGCTTTTTTTACGGTAGACATTTTGACTAAATTGTCATGGCAAGAAAAACACAGATGTCACCAATGCCACTGAAGATGATTTGCATTCTATGTGAGTCGGCATACTCAATACCAGGACCCTGACAGCCATCTCAGAGTTGGCGAAAATAAATGCCTCAGCAGCCATCTTAGGTGGGACACAGGCTCTATGAGGAAATGCCAGCTTCAGCTGTTCCCCTTTCGCTGATCTCAAGCCTGTTTTTTAATTTACGAACTCATTCAGAAGTGCCTTTTACAAAGAAATCCACCCCATTCTATGCAAACATTATCATCACATCCTGCCCTGCAGGGTCATGGCAGGGTCATTCTGGGGTAAAATGCAGGTCTCTGCAGGATGAGATCAAAGGTCACCCCATCGTCTGTTGTAGAAAACTGGTCAAATGGTCATTTATATTCATTTATAGTCATTGTTTGCTAATACTCGTATGCCATAATGCTTCTATTTGATAAAAGGCATGTTTAAGGAAATAAGTCACATCCACATGAAATACAGGGCATGTGTAACTATGAAATTCCCTAATGCCACATTCAATTCTTGTAACCCAATAGCGTCATTTTCAAAAATAAATGTGAGAATTCCACAAAGCATAGTTTTAGTTGGTTAGTATTTTTTTGGTATGTGGTATGTACATATAATTTGTAATGAAGTTTATACAAATCCTTTCAGACCATTACAAGACAATCACTTCACAAATTGTAAATGTCTGTGAAATGAAGTTTCTGATCTTTGTTCCATCTAGCACCATGGGAGATGGCTACAATAAGACCAGGTGTGGCAACTAAGCATGATTATCATTTTATGGTTTTGTTTTAAAGCTACTCAAAGCTCGTGATTAAAGGTACAGAAAGATACAAATACAGATTAGATATTGAAAAGGCAATTGACTTAATATCAGCTAATGCAGTGTGTGAAACTGGTCTCTTTCATAATCCTGTGTAACTAAGGTTTGCATGCTAGAAGTATGTTTGGGCCCTGCAAGGATATACCTCTGTCACCAGCTGCACATGTATAAAGATGCATAGATGCACCCAAATTTGAAATGCAACAAGCACAAGAGCACAGAAGCAATTGTCAGGAGGCATGCAGTGCCTGCCCCTCTTACCTCTTTTAAGGTTTTATAAAATGTTGTATTTCAGTATCATCTTAGTTCTGTGTGTATGATAAATATAAACCCTAGCAGAATAATTTGATGATGATAACATCCAGGTAATGCCTAATAGTTCAAATTTCATGTTACAACTCTAATTTCGAACTGTTACTGGATGTCTTGGGGGATGTTCAGTCACTCCATGCCTCAATGTTTCCTGGGGATTCCAAATGAGAAGGGTGTCTCACTTTCATAACATGAAGGTTCAGAACAATGTGTTGCCACAAGCTGCAAGCCAGGCAGCCATGTGGACCGACTTCCATTGTATCCTCTTTAGAGGGTCAACCAAGGTTCAGTCTGGGTTCAAATCCAGGTCAGAACACAGAGAAAGTCACAGCTCATATTGTCTTTACATCTGAGCAACACTGCACCCACAATTCAAGTTGAATTGGTTTTCTGCCAGGCCATCTGCCAAATCAAAGACTAGTAACAACTTGTTAGCTGTCTGTGAGCATGTTAGCAATCTGACGTTAGCATTTAGCTCAAAACAAATCTGTGTCTACGTACAGCCTTGAAGAACCAACAACTTCTTGTTTTAGGCTATCTGTGCCCCTCTTAAGCCAAAAACTATTTATGTACAGTACTTCACCAGTAATGATTGATTGTATATGCCAGCAACTGATGACAGAAGGATTAAAACAGTCATCACCTGGGTGACTGAGAACATCCATTCACATAGTGGATTTATGGTTGAGAATGCAAACTTGATGAGACATCACTGGTGTCAACCAGAAGAGATCACCATCTCCAAGCAGATTGTATAGAGAGAGGCTCCAACAGAAGTAAATATGCTTGTTTGTGTGTTTTATGATACTCTGCCACATCAGTGGCTATATGCAGTATTAACAGTTTCACATTGTTATAAAGAAAGAGAGCAAAGAGGCAAGCATACACACCCACAGGGCATATCTTTATGTTTATTCCATAAATTCCTTCATTTTGTTTGGATGTTTTGGATATGAAGACGCGCAGAAAAGGTTTCAAGACTGCAATCACTGTGCGGCATACAGTACATCAGACATGAGAGAGAGGTAGAAAAGGAGGACAGAAATGTAGTGGGTTCAACAGCAGGGCAACGACTGTCTTCCTATACTCCATCACATACACACACACACGCATGCATGCAGACACACACACACACCCTGGGGGCTCACAGCACAGTATGCTGCCATGCATTAAGGCATTTGTGCATGTGAGTGTACGTTTGTGTGTAGATATATCAAATGCTCTGGTTCAAAGAGAGAAACCAACCATTGAGGGAGAGATGCAAATGAGTAAAAAAGGAGAGCAGAGGAAGAGAGGAAAAACAAGTAAGGCAGAAGAGAGAAAAACATGTTAATATCCCTGTCGCTGCCGCTAAGAAGCATAGCATGATGCTGCCACCACCATGCTTTACTGTAAGAATGGTCTCAGCCAGGTGATGAACAGTGCTTGGTATTCACTGGATATAGTACTTAGAGTTCTGTGTAGAAGGCACGAGGGGCCACTGAATGGTTTGATGAGTGAATAATGTGAATCATACGCTATGGTCAGTCACCACATCTATGGGACACTTGGGAGATTTTGGAATGGACAGCGCTCTCCACCACCATCATCAAAACACCAAATGAGGGAATGTTTTTTGGAAGAAGGGTGTTCCATCTCACCAGTAGAGTTCCAGAGACTTGTAGAATCAATGTCAAGTCGCATTGAAGCTGTTTTGGTAGCTAGTGGTGTCCCAACACTTACACATACTAAGGCTTAGGCATTACATTGGTTTTTAATTTGCACGCATTCAAACGACATTCCTTCATTTGGTGTTTTGATGACAGAGAGAGAGAGAGAGAGAGAGAGAGAGAGAGAGAGAGAACAGAAGGCAAAAGGAGTAAACAAGGAAAAAATTGAACAGGGGCACAGACTCAATAGAAGGAAGAGTAAAAACAGATGATAGAATGCAGAAAAAAAATGACAATAACAATACATTTAAATTTCAGTGAGAGTTCAGACATGCACTGTATGAACCTGCACCCATGGACACACAAACACACGGTGACCCTTTCCCCAAGGAAAAACACATGACATGTATGTGTGTTGTCATGGTAACTTGACTGTCACACCCCCCTGCTCTCTCTCTCTCATCCTCTTTCTTCAATATTCTAAACCGAGTGAGTGTCTTTAGATTGGAAATGGGGGGTGAGGGGTGGGTGGGGGGTAACTAACAATAACTAAATGTGTGCGATTGTGTATTCATTCTTGATATCTCTTTCCCCTCACTGTCTACACTGACTATCCCTCTCTTACTATCTATCCTCTTCCACCATCTCTCTCTCTCCATCCACTGTCAGGTCATTGTGAGGTCGGGAGGAAAAATGAGGTGCTTCTCTGCAGCTGATGAAAATCTCTCTCTCTTTTTTACTCATCCCTCCACCACTCTCTCTCTCTGTTCTCATTTCACTGAATCTCCCATGTTTCCTCTCTCCTCCCTTCATCTCCTCCTCATATACTTCTCATTCTTGTACCTTTCCCTTTTTACTAGCAAAGACAAATAACCAGGGGTATTTGAAAATGAAGAAACGTTTGATATGAATAATTGCATTCAAGATTTTCAGTTTGAATTCACATGAATGTACAATTTAGACTGATCTAGAAAATTACTGGTACAAAATACACATCTATAACTACAACTCATTGTTACACATCTTTGATTTCAGATGTTCTGAAGTTTCTCCTCACAAGAAAGATACAAGCAAGTGGTTAATTGTTCAAATGCCACAAAATGACCTGTATTGATGTCAACATAATAGAGGCCAGTTGTGGCTGAAAAGGTGAAGGCAAAACATAGGTATGATTGACTATAACTTGTTTCTACCATGTGTTGTCTGACTACTTCAGAAAGCAAATGTGTGTGAAAAGCCAGTTGTCATAGAGAGGGGGAAGACACAGTAATCATTCCAGTTGGAGTTGACTGTGATAAGCTTGATTCTGTTGTTGTAAATTAACAGCAGGATTAAGCATCATTAAGGCAGACAACATGATGAATTAATGAACAGTATAAACACCACAGTGGCTTCAGCACATAGATGGTCAAAAGTCTGTTTTAAACAGAAATCCCATTATATTGCCTTTATAAGACCCCTCATTGAGCCATTTACACTGAAGCATGTGAGAAAATATTCCAGAATCAGAGATGTCAGACGTGTGATGTTTAACACAACGGCATCAGCATCTGTCCTGGCATGCCAGCTCTGCTTTTTACATAGACATCAGTCTGGCTCTGTGAATAGCTGCTGCTGCTCTAAAGGCAGAACAGCGATACCCTCCAAGCCTCCATGTTCATACCTTTTATACAGAACAGCATGATGGAATAAAGGTACAACATTCTGTCCTTTAACAGGCTGGGGCTAAAGAAACACACTCAACTGGTATTTACACATGTTGCTATGAAATGGATTAGGTGTTAAAGTTCTCCTCTGGAGAATTAGTTCTTGTTGTATTCATGGAGCTGGAAATTACAAATCACTTCACTTAGTTCAACTAAAAGATTGATAGTCTACATTCATAGATTCATAGTGTTTGTCTGTGTACCTGTACTGAACACCTTGTATGTATTCATCTGTCTGAACAGCATTCCCCCACAGTCAGCCCTACAAGTTCAACTTGTCTGGTCAGACATTCTCAATGCATTACCCACACTCACTCTGCACCCCTCAGATTGTTTTCCAACATTTTGAGCTGAATGAACACTCAGGAAATGTAATAGCCAGTAATATACACTTGTAGGGTTTAAGGCATTATTAAACTTTTTATGGTTATGTTTGGGCACATATACACTGCTTGGTTAAGCTTAGGGAAAGATCATGATCTGGTTATTAAATACATTATCCAAAATCTCAGTCTTTCCTTATCTTATACTGTCCTCTCTGGATGTAAACCTTGGTCTCTGGTATGACAGCCATGCTCTTTGTGTGCTCGCCATCCACCTCAGTCACCTGCTGACTCCACTGCTGTTAGTTGATGTAGTCCTTCAGTCATTCATTCATTCAAAAAGAGAGAGAGAGAGAGAGAGAGAGAGAGAGAGAGAGAGATTCCTCCAGAATGTAATCCAGCTAGTAATTAAAGCAACAAAATGTAACTTGGCTGAGCAACAGCGGCCTCTAGTAGTTAATTAACTCTGTCAGCTGCTTGACCGGAGCTCCATCTGCATAGACCCACTAACTGAACTGAAACACAGCCATCAGTGCATATTCCTCATGATCTCCAGTTTGCAGAGCCGGAAAGTGCCGTCACTCATTTACCCACTGCATATCAGAGATGAACACTGACATCTGAGTCTTTTTTACTGATTTTTGGTTTGACAACTTACTTGGGCTGATTCCAGCAGTTTAAGCCCCTGATTATGTAGTATTATATAGTTATGCGCTTGCAGGAAATCACCCACCAAACTTACTTTGTGCAAGAACAGACGTTTGAGGTAAAGAGTGGTAATGACAGAGGCACCATTCTCCCTATTCCAAGCCAGGCACTATCAAAATGATTGAACTGTTCATAATGTTACTTTAAATTTCCAACAAAACGTGTTTGCTGTTGAAGTTGAGTTAATTTGAAAATGTAATAAATTGAGTTGGTAATTTAACTAAATTTAAGTTAGTAAAAGTAATTCAACTCAACATGCTCTACGACTAGAATTCTCAGCATAAAAATTTTGTTAAAATTTGAATCTATTTTATGTGTATCATTCACTTATTGTTTCAGGCACAATAAACGTGGAAAAAAGATTCCTCAACATCACTCCAATGCCTTCAAATGCTTTACACAATAAAACTGCAGGACATGTCTTTATCATGGTTAGCACTGTTTTATTTTTGATCAGGGAGATGACCATGTTACTCCTCTAAGACACTATGTATACAAAGACACATAATTAAACAATTTTAACTTGAAACTGGCAAACTTATGTATCTAATGACACTGAGTTAATTTTTTTGTTTGTTTGTTGAGATTTGACAGTGTAACAGTTAGTAGTAAACAGATGCGAGACCAAACCAAATGGGCTGCAGTCAAAAATAACACTAGTTTTGTTTTGTTTTTTTTAAACAATTTTATTTTTCTTACACATTGAAAATAGGCACAATGACCATCTCAGTGTTGTAGGCTACAATTCAAGTAAGGACTCCTGTCACACCTAAAGAAATCACTGACAGGAAGTGACAATAAAATAGATGTTGTTGAAAATAAAAACAACAAACAAAATGTTGAAATAAGAACATAAAAGAAATATACAAGTAGAGAAAGTTTAGCCATAAAAATAATGTATTATGTGTATAATGATTAACAAACAAAAACAAAAAGAACAAAATTAAAGAATTGAGCAAGGAGTCAGAATAAATTATTTTCAGACATTGTATATACAGTTTCGTGTCATGGGCACCAACCAGTCGAGGCAGATGGCTGCCCACCCTGAGTCTGGTTGTGCTCGAGGTTTCTGCCTCTTATAAGGAACTTTTTCCTGAGAAAAATATATTATTTTTGTGTCCATTTCACAATAGGGTGTGTGGTGAACCAGCAAATATGTACATAGTATTTTGTTATGACAATGAAAAATGTGTTCTTCATTATGGGTCCTAACTGGATTTCATGAAGGATTCCCAAAGTTTTCCATCATGTCATAATCCTAAAAAGGCACTCTGTTGGTTCTCTATGTACAGGGGTCTGCTGCATCGAAAGTACAATGGTGTGTTGCGTTAAATACTGCAAAAGTCAGTGCTGTTCAAGTCAAGAATTCCAGCGTGTGTATGTTGGTTATAGAGACTCACATTAAATAATACACACCATTACATATGTCAATATTCATAGCACTGCTCTGGCTCACACACACAGAGTAGGTGTTTTTGTGTGCAGATGATGTTTTGATGATTAAAGAGCTCCTTGATATTGATCACACTGTTAGAGGTGTATTGTTCAATTGAGAATAATTAGGACTGTGTGTGTATAGGTGTGTGGATGTGTGTGAACAGTGAAGACAAATATTCAGTTTGTTTAGGGATGGTGTGCTTCCATTGAGACATTTTTCAGCAGTTTTGGTTAGAGTGCGCAGACTGGCACATGTTCAGAGATGCTGCCACCCACAAAAAAAACACATTTTTCTTGAGGAATATACATCAGTGACATCATACATACCATACATGGCCAAGGACGTTATCAGGTCCAGCAGCTTTAATCATATTCACTCACAGCAGGATTCTTTTAACATCTGCTGTGGAAACTGACAGTGGCAGGTCCTCCGGAGGCTCCGGAGTAGATTTTACTACTGATTCTTTGTTAAGGCAAGCATGAAATGTATTGAGCTCATCTGGTGTGGCCTCACACATAGTGCAGGCTCTCTTGCTTTTGTAGTTTCTGGTGTTCTGGATTGTTGTTGGTGTTGAGATCTCTCTCCAGCCTTCAGTGATATCTTCGCTTTCCCTCCTTGATGCCAGCTTTCAGTCTTGTATGCTTCCTTGTCACCTGACCAAATCGGCAGCTTTTTTGGCTCTGGAAACAACCTTCATCTCACATTGACACACTGACTACTGATGACCTTGTTCAGTTCCTATAGTGCATTTTTAAAATTTGCAACAGTGGTAACAAGCACACTGGTGAATTCTTGGCAGTCAAAATGGACATAACATTACAGGGATGTTTGGTCTGGCTGCTGTTCGGAGAATCCCAAGAGCAGAGATGGTCTGAAGGTCTGCTGCATGTTTTTCACCTGCAGGGTTAAGGTGAAAAACAGCAAACTAAAGAAACACAAAGTAACTTTGCTAAGTAACAGGCAGCCTCTGCAGCCACAGAGGTTAAGCGGCTGTCATGTGCAGAAAACTAAGACCATCACTTGCTTGACTGGAGTCCTGACTGCATCAGCCCACTCATGGAACTGAAACATGGCCAAATGGTGCACATTCCTCCTGATCCCTGGAAGTGCCTTTGCTATAACAAACACACCAAACTGTTCATACTAATATTTTTTAAGTTTCCTCGCTGAATATCGGAGATAAACACTGAATTTTAATGAATTCTACTTGGTGGGTCTGATTCAAGCCATTTAAGCCGCTGATTATCACTCTTATGCACTTTTCTACAGTTACATAGTGAATGAACAGATATCTGGGGCACACAGTAAGAATGGCAGAGACACCATTCTCTCTATTAAACATCATCATACCACCAAAATGATTTTGAATCTGTTATTTTAAATTAAAACGGTTACATAATGTTGCTTTAAAACAAAAATGAAGTGAAATTTGATGGAGCAACTGGCTGCCATATCTGCATGCACCTCTAAAATTACAATTGATTTTTTCTTATTATGTTTTTTTGTTTTATTTTATTTATTTTTTTAATTATTTTATTTTATCTTTTTTTTTTTTTTTTTTTTTTTTACTTTTTGTGCTTTAATTATATGTAGTGACACTTGAAAATAATTTACCACTAATTCATTACTTATATATACACCTTTCAATGGATGACTCTTCCTCGTAATGGAATATTTTTCATGGTTGCATTAGCTCTGCATCACTGCACCATCTGCTGCCAGAAAGTGACATTACACCAACCTGCTGGGATTTTCTGTAACAACTGGCATCACTGTTTGTTGTCATTCTGACGTTGATAATATGAGTAAAAATTGTTGGAACATGAATGAAACCAAAGAATATTGAAAAAATTTAAATATATACTTCAATATAATATACATCTTTATGTTAGTTTTGTGACTTCCTATTTGTACCATATATGTATTTTTACATGAGGTGGCATGCGCACAACATGAGCACATACACAAATTTAGTAACCTAATTGTTTTTCATTTATTTTATTTTTCTGATTTAATATTTTTTACTAATAATGGGACTCATTCTCAACTTTTTTCAACTTGTGTAATCTGTTTGTTGCTCGTTTGTACCTTGTATCTATATGTGCTTAGATGCTTTGTGTTTCATCATGTGTATCCAGTGTAAAATGTCCAAAAGTCTAAAAGTCTGAGACCACTTTCCCATTTTAAAATAGTGTCAGACTAATGATAATAATAATAGATAGTTGGTGCCTCTAACTTCACAGTGTGCAGGGTTTTGTGTGGGTTTCTCATCTGAAATACCTGGAAAGCTGAGTCATAATTATAGTTTTTATCACCTGTGTGTTGTGCTGATATTCCTAAAATGAAAGAAGATAAAAGATGATGAAAAATAATAATAATGTTATATTTTCCAGTGATCTATATTATTATATAGGTTAGGACCTGTTGGTGTATAGGCCTCTAGGCGTTTGCTGCAGCACACCAAATACTGACATCTGCTCCACATTAGCATACCTATACGCACCACTACATATCTATCAAACTTATAGGAAACTGTGTTGATGAGGCATATGTATGTATGAGATTACCTGTACAGGTAGGAGTGGTGTATGTTGCACCTCACAATTCGTGAGAACGCCACATCGATTTAAAACGACCACCGTCACATGTCGTCGCATGTGTAACGCCTATCTCCAGTGTGAGTCCATGTAAATTGTTCCCGTCGGTTTCGAGTTTTTGGTCAAAGCTCCGACGTCTTAGGTAGGCGCCTGTTAGTTGGCTGAATTGTTTGACACCTCATTGTGTGTGTGTGTGTGTGTGTGTGTGTGTGTGTGTGTTATCCCCCCCTCCATATTGTTTTTTTATTTATTACTATGATATTTTTTGTTGTGTACTAAATAATGATACATTAAAAATAGATTAGAAATTCTAAATTAATTGATTCATTCTCTGCTGTAATTTGGTTAATTAGTTTAGTAACATAAAACGGTTTTAACATAAATATGTTTTGTTTTATTTATTAAGGTTTTATTTATTAAATATCTGAAATACCTGAATTAATACCACACGCTCACATTTTTTTTTTCTTACAACACAAACATAAGAACCAACTCATGAGTACAGTAACAGAGCTGTGTTTAGCAGGTGTCATACACAGCACATCTTGTTTTGTTTTTTTACTGTATGTCAGCTTAAAATAATTTGATTTGATTGATTTTTCACATAGGATCTTGATGATAATAAATCTGCACACTTCTGGAGTCAAATAAATTTATCATATTGTTTCCAAATGAAATGCACGCATTTCAACATTAACACTTTCATACTGTTGAAATCCCTTGCAGATCCTCTGATACTGTTATATTTATAGTTACTTTCACTTCTGCAGTCAGCATGCCTCTAAGACATGGTACTAAGTAGCATTCAAACAAGAATGGCAGCTGTCTGACAAACATTAACAATATTCATTAATCAGCCTTAAACACACAGTAACAGTGTGCTGTGTTAACTTGAAACTGCCACTTGTTCCCTTTTAGTGAAAACCATCCACAGTGTTCATAACATCCAGTTCTATGGCCAGATCACTGGAACAAATAGCTAATACTGCATTCTGAGCTAACAGGCAGGTTTCCTTTGTTATATAACAAAGGTTTTCCACTCTTTACTTCTGTGATTTGTGCAGTTTTAGGCACACTTCACTCTTAAACTCTGATACATTTTATGTCATTTTCCACCTCATGCTTGCATACACATCCCACTGACGATATTACACAGAAACCCTTATATAATAGGGGTGATATAGTTGTATTGTAATTGTATTGTAGCTGCTAGTGGTGACAGTAGTGGTATTTAACAATATTTATAATAAATTATTATTTTAATATTTGAATTATGCTTGTGATGGTACAGGGTTGTTACCAGGATGAAGGCTAAACTGGCTCCCAAGCCCCATCTGGTGGTTAGCAGAGGCACAGCAGCCACAAGGCATTATATGAACATCACCTGACAGTGTCATCAGATTGCTCAAATAAAGTGAAGTAAGAGAAAGAAGAAGAAAAAGAAGAAGCTTGGAGCATAAATCCCATATCAATGTACCTGTAAAAATCAGCCAATGCCCAGTGTTACAGTCGTATAACTGCACTGATCTCTCACTTACAAAAGTATTTAGATCCATAATCCAGTATTTTGTAGAAGCCATTTTGACAGTAATTACAGCTTTGAGTCTCCTTTGGTAAGTCTCTAAAAGTTTTGCACACCTGGATTTGGACACTTCAGCCCATTCTTCCAGGCAGATCCTCCAAGGTCCACCAGATGGGGTGTGAGGCATTTGAACCCCTATCTCTATGGGGTTTAAGCCTGGACTTTTGTTGAGCCTCTCAAGAACAGTCAGAGACTGACCTGAAGCCACTCCAGTTGTCTTGGCTATATGCTTTGTGTATCTGTTGATACCAGTCTCAAGTGCACTCAGGAGCAGGTTTTCCTCAAGGACCTCAGTGTATTTGGCAAACTTTCCCTCAATTCTGACCAGTCTCCCTGTTCCTGATGCTGAGAAGCTTCCCCATAACATGATGCTACCACCACCATGCAAGAAATCCTTTTTGTTTTTTGTTTTTGACTCATCAGACCAGAGTCTTTTTCCTCATGCATGCACAACAAGCAGACTGCCATATTCCCCTTCAGCAGGTTCTCCAGGTCCTGCAGAGGGCTTTGGAAGCTAATAGAGTGATCTTTGGGTTCTTGGTTACCACCCTGAACAAGACCCTTCTTGGCCTGGTTACTCAGTTTAGCTGCATGGCCAACTCTAGGAAGAGTTCAAGCTTCTTTCATTTTGAATTCTTCCCTCAAGTGAAAAGTTTTAGAAATGGTTTTATACCTTTGATCTGATCTATTCCTCCTCACAATTCTATTTGTGAACTGTGGGACCGTATATACACATGTGTGTGCCTTTCTAAACTATGTCCAATGATTTAGTGTTGCAGTTTCATAAAGGAGTCACAAAACACACATTAATAAAAGAATGGTCAATCAAAACAACAGAGGCTGAAATATCCTGATTTTTAATCCCTAATGTGTCAAGATTCAAAAACACTGGATCTGACATTTCCCATAAAGCAATCTGATGTAAACGTATAGCATCAGTAATCATTTCTAAATCTCAAGCTCAAGCTCAAGGCAAGATAACCCTGAGGACATCATCAGGGTTATTCTTACAGACTTACAGACAGTGGTAGAATTAGTACTGCTACTACTTCTACTATGTAAATGTTTCTGCTGCAGTACTAGTATGACATGGTTTATTACTGTGGTACTGCTGCTTGCTCATAATAATATAATTGTTGTATCTAGCAAATGGGACTGGAGCAGATCTCTCTAAGACGGATACCTGCTCTGAATGCTACCAAACTTTCATATATGAGTCCAAAACTTCTTAGTAAAATTTGTACATATACATGTTGTGGCTAATGTTAGCTGTGTTAAGTTTTTTTTAAAATAAGGACACTTATGTCTATCCACAATGCTGCCTCAAGCACTCAATCAGCCAATAGCAGGCCACAAATGCTTACATACCATGTCTGCATCACATAAATTATTACAGTTTTATACACAGCTTGTCATGATTAAGAATACATATCATTCATTGACTCCAACATTATATTATGCTTCAAGATATTGTAGCATGCAAGAGGACAGCTAAGATAAGAATATACTGATCTTTTAGAACATCTGTGGAGGAAAAATGCTATAAGTGCATTACAAACTGTGGATATTTCATTGTATTCACATTAAATCCACTATGTCATCATGACGTTTTTTATGCTGAAAAAGTAGTGTGTTTCGGAACAAATCTTTAATCACCTTATCATCCCTCATATTATAAAATATATGTAGCTGAAGCTCTTTGAAATCATCTGGGGGTTTAGCTCAAATCTTAACAATTAGAAATATAGTGTATTGCACCTCTTATTTCCAGAAATAAAAGCAAGCAAAAAATCATTCTTAGAATTGTGATGAAACTCAATTTCAGCTTCCACACGACCATTTCTAAAAGGGTTTTCAAGATTTCCTCAGCCACCAACAAACCACCAGCAGATGGCAGTGTTACATAAAGAGAGGCCAGAGACACACTAAAGTCAAGACATTTATATGGCATCCATAGATGTCGCTATACTATAATAAACTTTTGTATGAATAATATCCCAAATAATATGTAAAATATTTTCAACATAACTATTCATCATGGGAAAATATCTTTCATTTTATCTTTTTATTTTAAACTTTTAATGACTGTTTCAATGTATTGAAGTCTATTGTCGAATAGAATGCATGTTTGATCTTAATCATGACACGTGTGTGTGAAGTTGTGACTTCAGCTTCCAATGCATACTCCTAGTCCTACATTGCTGATCGTCAGGGACTTCATTGTCAGACATATATAAAGTGCCACTGTGTGTACATGTGTGTATGTGCTATGACATATTCTATTGCTTAATATGCTTTATATGCTTATTGCTTATCTGTTCAAAATTGTTTTTACATTTGTTTCTTGAAACAGAGAGCTTACTCTCAATGTCCTTCCCTATGAATAAAAGATTTGAATAAATCAATGAATGAAAGACCAGGGAGTACTGATCCATTTTGTCCTACAGATGGAAGACTGCCAGACCTATTTGAATCCCAGAGGACAGGGATTGAATATACCTGATGTAGACCTTAGGTGGTACCGTATTAGGGCTCCACCCACAGACTCCAGTAAGGCTGAATAGTGTTAAACGCATAAGCACAGACAGTGATCAGTGCCCTTCTCTCAGCAACTTGCAAACTCCTAGGGGCAACTTCATTTTCAGGGCAGTATTCCAACACAGTTGTGCTCAGCTGGGAGCTCATGAGTACCCCCACACCTTCACACCCTGGGTAACTCTGGAAAAGAATTGAGTCCAGCCCCTCTCCAAGAGTTTGGTTCAAGAGCCAGTGCTGTGCATGTAGGTGAGCCCAACTATATCTAGTAGGTAGTGGTCTACCTCCTGCACCAACTCAGGGTCCTGCTCCACCAGAGAGACGACATTCCACATGATGCCAAGGATAAACACACCTCCCCTCCCAGGTCTTATTCCAGGAGGGGGCTCTGGTTTCCTTAATCCAGGTGAGGTGATACATTGCTCTTAGTCTGGCCCTCCTCAACCACAGTAACCACCAAGCTGGTGTTTCTCAAGGAGTTCTTGAGCATCTGATCAGATAATAAAATTGGTTAAGTGATCACTGCTTTCTCTTGAGTTTAGCTTCCTTCAACTTGAGGATTTCCCTAATTTTCCCAAGGTGTAAACAAACAGTATTTTGTCACTCTCAGCTATTCCTGCTGACACAGCTAATTGCTTTTTCAAGGTCAATTACTCCTCTCCTCACAAAAATGCTTGAACTTGTTTTTTTCTGTGGATTGTGTTGGCTCAGTGGTTAACACAGCAGTCTCATAAGCAGAAAGTGCAGAGTTCACCCATGTTAAGGACAGACTGCATTTATTAGCTGCAGGGGCAACAAATCCCAGCACCCATTTGCAGTTTCCTCAGAAAATGTGTTCTCTTGGTGCTATCATTATTATCACTGTTCTAAACCAAAACTTTCTGTAATACAAGAATCACTTTCTGGCAACTTTATGAAGAATCAGTACTGTTGAGAAAAAGGATAATATATTAACAATACAACATAGAAATATGGATTGCCATTATATTCAGTTTCAGTCCAATATAAATCATCTGAGTCCATTAAACATCCTCAAATATCCTATTATTATTATCCAATAAAAGTATCTGGATCTCAAAAACTGCAAGACCCACCGACGCCAAACCTGGCAGGTTCATTCAAAAACTTACTCACTACCTACAATAATCATTTTTACCCACTTGCAAACCACAGGAGCTAGAAACTATTTTTTTTTTCATCTTTCTTGTAGTACATGATGAAACTTTGCTCCACTGCAATTAATGTTTGATCACAAGGTCTGTCACTCTACTCTCTCTAAATTTGTAAAATTGGTTACCTCAAAAAACTCTTTAAGTATTCATTCAAATGCTACCAAAACTGATTTTCTAGAGATATAATGTAAAGATAATAATGTTTTAAATTGAGGCTTTGACAATAAATGTTCTAGCATAATATGTGTTATGCCGTCCTACCATGTCAAATTTGAAATTATTGCAGTTCTCTGCTTCAAGGGGTTTACCTCAGCACAGAACACATGAGATGTCAGGGTTTTTTTTATCCTGCATGCTGGCTGCTGGCATCTTCAGTGCATGCCAAACACAGAATCCCTTCTTGTACTGAAAAAGTTCTGCCAAGTCAGCTTGATGGTGTGCCTCTGTGTCTCAAGGCGCAGCCCCCAGGACTGCATATGAAGAAGAGGAGACCGAGCTACGGCAATTAACTCAACTGGAACTGAATACAGCCCCTCCGCCACCCTTAAAGATAAGTGGTATAGAAAATGGATGGATGGATGGATATGGAGAATTGTGCTGTTTCTGTTTTCACTTCAGTAGTTATGATATTTGGAGAGTAAAAATCTGCATTCAGATCCAGAATAACAATAATAACAAACAAAGACTAGTCTGGGAGATGAAGGACTGATGTTTGGCTCATGTCTGATAATGAGGTAAAGAAAAAAAGCCATTCCAGGTGACTACCTCATGAAGCTGATTGAGAGAATGCCAAGAGCGTGCAAAGCTGAAGGTGTTTGCTTTGAAGAATCTAAAACATATTCTGGTTTGTTTTTGTTTGTTTGTTTGTTCACTTTTTTTAACTACATAATTCCATATGCGTTCCTTTATAGTTTTGATGTTTTCAGTATTAATCTACATTTAAGAAAAGAATCAAAATAAAGAAAAAACATTGAATGAGAAGGTGTGTCCAAACTTTTGACTGGTACTACACATAATCCAGAGGCCTGTACTACAAAGGAAGTAAGTTCATTTAAAGAGACTGTAGCAGCAAAATGTAAATCTGTGACAGTCAACAAAGCCAAGAAGACTTGTTGTATGTTCTCTGGATTATAAAATTGTAATATAAAATGTAAGGATATGTAAAATATGTGATCATTATTGGGATAATTGGATTGTAGTCAGCACATGGGTCACATTTCTGAAATTACTCACTGTTGAGGATATTCTCCATAGAGCATTTAGGCTGTACTATATGAATGCAGTGTGGTTATGTTAAGTATTAACTTCATTCTGACAGTAATTTCAGCTGCAATGAGGAAGTGGAAACGAACACCTGGCAACAAGTCAGGATGAAAGCTTTTTATAAAGTGATCTGCATTAATGGTTCTCATTATTAATACTGAGTACAGTGGTATGTAGTCTACAGATAGCCTGTTGCTGTGTTCACAACTAACAGAATAAAGGCTGAACTCAGAAAAACAGGAGGAAGGTCACCTCCTGATAGACCAACAAAACCTCCTCGGAGCAGTTTAGAGAGCAGCGTAAATTCCCATGGAGGCAAACCTTGGTTGAAATCTCTCCACCTTTCGTAGTACAGGTTAATCAGGAAGTTACCTCTGATGTTACTCTGATAAGCCAGTAACCTTGCTTCGTAGTACAGGCCTCAGGTACTTCTTCTGGTATTATATTATTTTTACTGATCTGCCCTGAAGAAGTAATATGTATGACAATATGATATAATACATATGATTTTGTCCCACAACTAGTGTCTTCTCAGTCCATGAACTAGAAAACAATCCTCAACATGTAGCAAAGAAATGTCTCTTGAGTAAAAGTGTCCTGTAACAAAATGCAGATGTGTATATAGAGTATGAAAATGTGAAGGATCAGTATTTTGGTAAAAAATACTAGATACTAGATTGCTGAGGAGAATTTAAAGTAGTCGCTGTCTGCTCCTCTCCGGTGCCAGTGCCAGTGTATACATCCAAGTTATCTCTGTATGTCTGTCGGGCTCTCCGTCTGTCTGGCTGTTCAGACTGTCTGTCTCTTTGTTTGACTGACTGTTTGTCTGTCTGAGTGTACAAACAGAAACTGGCTTTATCAAAACACTCATTAATGAAAACTAGGACTGCAGGATTCTAGGAAAAATGATAATCACGAATTTTCTTTTTCATGCTTAGAACTGAGATCATAATTCTCTCTCACAATTTTTTCCAGTATTTTTATTGCACTTATTTACGAGATAGCCTACATGAGGAAACAGAGCAGAAAATATAATGGTTCCTGATATAGAACAGGTCATATCCTTGTAGGTGATCACGTCTGTAATTTCCTTGTACTTTTGGGAGCTTGGATAAACTTGTGATAAACTAAACTGTGTAAGATTCCCCTAAATGTCGACTATTCGATGCATCGGTCGGGAGACTGATTTGACTCACAGAACATCCATCAGCAAGTCGTTATGCTTTTTTTTTTTTTTTTTTTTTAGCTCCCTCACAGTTCAAACACAGAGCACTGCAGGAGCAACAGTGCCACAGGTTATAAACTTTACAACCAGATCTTGTCTTACAATGACCAAACTACAAAACTAACTGTGGAGTTAGATACTTGATGAAAACGGAGAGCAGAGTGATAGCGTGATGCAGGCAGTGTGACTAGCTCTCATACTCTGCACCGGTGTCAAGTGAGTTCTACTTGCTGAAAGCTGCATGCCAGTCATGAGAACAGACACAGAGTTGGCTGACAGTGTCAGCAGCCCTGCAAGAGCGTTTCCGCTATATACATTCTGTTGCAGTGGCCTGGTGCTGGAAAATGATTGCCTCTGCTGCAATATTTTAAAGTAGTAAAATACCAGGTTAAACCGAGAGGGAGAGCGAGAAAGAGGAGAAAAAGAGAGAGAGTGGTAGAATGAATTAGCTAATCTTTTTTTGGTACAAGTACAGTAGGTTGGGTCTTACCACCACCAGCAGGGGTTTTTCCTACATTCATTTTGCCATTTTTATTTGTGCTAGCATACCTTCTGGCCTCATACTGTCATCAACTGGTGTCACTCTCACTCGCTCTCACTGTTTTTATTTCTTTCTGCAGGTCTGAATCACGTGGTGTAACAGCACATTGTCATTTGCTGAGACAGGAACATCTGTTTTGATGCAGCAGGTGTCCCTAATGAAAATGCAGCAGAATCATTGTCATTTAGAAATGATGTCGACACAGAGCTCTGAATGGAGATCGCAATTTTAACACGATTAATAGTGCCCTAGTAAAAACCAAGCCTTACATGCAGGTAAAATGGGACAGCCATTGATGGTAAAAGGACAAAACAATTCAGTTCAGTTCAAATTCATTTTATAGTATCAGTCTAGTCCATTATTTCATAAGATCATAAATGTAATCAAGAAGATTGAAAACTGTTGGCTAAATAGAAATAATAAGATTACAGCCATTGGCCAATTTTCATCCTATCACCCCATTAACAACTTATAACTTATATATTTACATTTCAACAATGACACATTTTAATTACATTAGCATAAATCTATATTCTGGAGTACTGCGGCTGACATGGACTCACTGCATTATCTTGAACATTTTAAGACCTACCAGCGCCTGCTGCTATAATTAGAAATTACTAGTACTGCTTCTGGTATTATTGCTACTTTTGCAATTACTATTTTAATTATCATTACTTTTATTATTACTACTGTATTATTGGTATCACTTTACTTTTTTTGGGGGGGGGGTTACATTAAACCATGCCATAGGTAGTCACTCAAAGCCCTTTCCCATAAAAAGTAACGTACACTGTGAAAATATTTTGATTATAGAATAACATCCTAGAACAATTTTTGTTACATTACTATTTTAGCTGCAGTATTCTTATTAGCAAAAAGAGAAAATCAACCACATAGCATACCATACAAGTTCTGGGATCTGGGATATTTAAAAAAAAATCTTTACTCTGCCCATCCTAGGTATAGACCATAGACTGTATATAAGATATAAAACAATCAAAAATAAATGTTTCAAGTCAAGGACATTTGTAGCATTAGTGCAATACCATGTTTGGCGATTTGCTGCTAAAACTCACAGAGCCCAAAATATAAAATCTTATTTCTCCTGACTTCACTGACATCTTTCCAGAATTTGGGAGAATGGGAACAGCTCCACTTTCATTCAAACTTGGTATCTAGTTCTCCTAACATGGGACAAACCCCAGTGTTTTGTTTGTGCTCTGGCCCAGGCAGAGGCAAGACTTCACCTCCCATAATTCCGTCAGGACACTGTCCTTTGACGTAACGTCCGGTGGTGCTGTTGGCGGGCAGAACGGGATTGGTGCTGGTTGTTAGCGACGCTGAGGCTATTGTGTGATTCAGCAGCAAAGCACACTGAAGAAAAAGTCGTTCAACGAACGCCACCAGGCCCTCAGGTTAGTTCTGTGTTGCAGCTGGTGCATCTTCGGCCTGTAATTCACCCACAACAGAGGATCAAATCATTTTTTTCATTCGGGCCTGCTGCAAGCCCATACAAGCGACCCAAAGGATTCTCTGTAAAGGTAAGGCTCATATTAGCTAGCTATTGAGAGAAAACATGCCAGCCATGTTGCCCTACAGTTGCAGGGGCAGGCCGCCTGACCTGTCTCCTTGCTCGGGTTTTGGTGAATTGCAATATATTGCGACCAAATCGGTTCAAACGAATTCAAACTGGCATTCGTCGACTCTTCAGTGCAGCGCGCAGGGCTACAATGTGCGCGGGCATGATGCAAAACCTGAGCACCGCGCTGGCTCTTATGAAACATTGGTCGGGACAAGTAGCCTTTGTTTACTCATATGTTGAAAACGTAACAACTGTTTAATTCTGGAGTTGTGAATTAATTTACCCACGTGTGTAAGATTGCGGCTGCCGCAGTGTGCGTTTTTCGGTGGTTGCCGTCTGTAAATGACGCGCTGTGATTCGGGAGAGATGGAAGGGGGCGTTTTACTTCCTCCCAACCAAATGTTCTAACGTTACTTATTTACACGACTCACAACACCGGTATCAACCGAGAACAGATGGGCCGCCAGGCTGAGATTGTTAGTTATGTGTTGGCAGTATTAGAGTTAACTTTATAAGAGTTATTGGGATTTTAATGGTTCAGTAGTTTACGCATGTGTAGCCAGCGGCGTTTTACCGCTTCAGGTTAGTGGTTTGAAAACGAGCTGAATGAAGTTTGGCCACTTCATAAGCAGTCATTAATTTCTTTTTCCACACCAGCAACGGCTCCGTTTTATGAGAAAAAGTACGTCACTTCTACAGGATTTATCTGGGTTTTCAAAATAACCGTCATCGGTTAGACACTCTTCTGTTTGTAGGGAAACTGTTTGGCCCAGCTTTTTGACCTGTTGCCCTCTGGCAGGCGCTAAAGGTGCATCAAAGCTAGGACAGACTAAAAACAGTTTCTTCCCAAGAGCCATCACCACCTTGAACTCTCACACACAACGACCCCACCCATCGACATAACATAGACTGTGCAATACGCCTCACTCTGTGCACTTTAATTATTTAACTAACTGTACAACCGCAACCGTGCAATTCAACACACCTGTGCAATATATTCACATTTATGCCTTCTTATACCTCATTGTATATAGCGTTGCACTGTCTTATCTTTTTTATATATTTTGTTTCTGTATATTTTGTATGTTTGCACTGAAAAAGAAGAAGCTCTCAAATCTCGTTGTACTTTAAGTATAATGACCAATAAAGGGCATTCAATTCAATTCAAAATTAGACCTTGAGGTTAATTTGTTGTGGTTCCACAACATGTAGCCGGTCATGTAGGTGATGGTAAGATTTCACTCCAGATGCATACAAAGGTTGTTTAGTTTCCCACACATGGCAGGTGCTCAGTGGAAACCAGAGTCTTTTGCTGTGGGAGTTTGACTGGCATTGTTTGATTGTTATTGAACGCTTACCTTGCTGCCCTGTTTTCTGTGCTGCAACGTGTACATGTTTGGCAAAAGTGGTCCACCATTAAATTTAGTTAAATCCACAAGAGAGGAGAAGTTTCAAAATATTTTATTTTGACTTTTAGGTAGGCTGGTTGTGTATTTTTGTCTGGTGGTATTTTAAGTCTTCAGAGGAGTAGAAGCCTAATGAGTTTGTACTGGTGTTCAGACTAATCTTTTGCACTAGTTGCATTGGTGATCCTTACAGGATAATTATAGGAGCACCAAGCACAGAAGTAAGGAGCACCACTTAAATCAACATTCAGCACAAATACATCTTTACTGAGTTACTGATAAATGCTTTGACTATACATTGACAACTTCCAGAAATAATAATGTGCTGTTTTATTTTAAAGGAAAAAGTTTGATCAAAATCTACATGAATGATGTAAGTTGCACTTTAATGTGGGAGAAAATGTCTTTCCATATGTTTGTGAGTGACTGGAATATCATAACAATTAATAGTCCTATAATATCACTGGTTAAACAAGGCTTACAGTGAAGCCAGATTTGAACTGTGATTTGCTCGTCCTCCCAAAGTCAGAGCAATGCCACTACTTTATTTTATCCACACACTTATCAGTCCAGTTCATGCTGTTACTGTTTCCCTTTCCTTATTAAATAACTGGGGTGATATAGTTTAGAATTCAAAAAACATTATAATGTCAGAGCAAGATTAGAATTGACTGGGCTGGTTTGTGTAAGCCAGTGAAGTTTAGAAGAATCTGCCAAATTTGAACATTCATGGCATGCTGAGATAATCAGTCAGACTACATACAGACAGGTTTCATCATAACCTGTTCATAACTATTCAACACCAATTATTAGCTTGACCCGTGTGCTGTGGTTGTGTAAAACATGACAGCTGACCACAGACAACTGTTATTCTGTCACGCAATTCTGTCAAACTAATTTGAACTAATAGTTAGACATGACGGTCTGACCTAATGGCCAGAAACACAGGTATAATTTTTGTTAACTCTCTTACCTGCCTGCGAGAACACATGCTCAGAGCACACAGACGTTCCTGGCCCACACAGGTATGTCCAAGCCGGCACTGGCAGCTGCTGATATGAGTTTCTGGCAAGGGGCCTACTGAGGCTGTGTGTCAAATAATATGCAGTCAAATGAGGCTATACACTTGGCACTGCTCTGCTCATCTGTGCTGTCTCAGGGGGATGGTAAGATTAGTTTACTGACAGGTAAGTAGGCCATGTAATAGGTCAAGCTAACAGAGTGAATATGAACTTTTCACCCACATTTGAACAATTGTTTGAAGTTCAAATAAAACATAGCCCAATGTGCCAGATGGTGGCATTATAATTAAGGCTCAAAAACACAAGTTTAAAAGCCACAACCCTCACCCCCTCAAGTCAGATTGACTTGAACTTTGACACACAAGTTTGTTTCAAAAAAGCCTCTTGGGTTGTATCGCCATGAACATTTTTTTTTTTCAGAGGGGTGTGGGGGGGTTGTTTTGCAAATTTGCATAATGTGAAAAACAGTAAAGGAATGACTGTCTCAGAAACATGCATCATCAACAAACATCTTAGCAGAAGCAGCTTAGCATAAGTGCACAACTGATTATCATTTGTCAGTCATCATAATCTTGTAATATCTTCAGACGTTTTCAGAGAGGTTGTAAGCATTTTAACCATCTCATATTGATGCAGTAATGTGTCTCACACGATGACAGAATTCACAATTTTGGCAGATATATAGAGACAGATGACATCACATCAATTCACATGAATTTAGTGTCACTGTTAACTAACTACTTGTCTTGGAGAATCAGCATAAAAAACTGCTGTCTACCCACGTCTGAGTGTAAATTTCTGAACATTAGTGTGTAAGATTACTTAGGAATACCAGTCCCCTTTTATTAAAGGCAGGCATATGCATAATCATACACAACTAGTCCTATGCTTGATTGCAGTTAATGTATAAATGATGATGGTCTCATCCTTTTTTTTTTTGAATTTCTTTAAAGCCTGAAATTTGCTTATTGCTGCTTGTGGCTTGAATTTTAGAGATATAGCTGTTTCCTTCTGTTGAGCGCAATAAGGCTTGAATCAGAAAATACCTTGCAGCTATATTATAAATTGCATGAAAATCACAAATGTATCAGTCCTTCTCCTCAGTACTTTGCCTCTCATCCCCATGCCCAGTGGTTCAGCTGGTGACAAGTCACAAATACGTGTGTAGTTTAATTTAAAAAACCTAAAACACCTGTTTAAAATAGTTTTTAGCAAATGTTACTCAAACAGGGGCTGCATTAGTTGAGGACTGCTTTCAGCAGTGAATTAATCCAGCAGGATGGTGTATGTGGGCTAGAGTCAAAATAAACCAGTGTGTGATTTCATGGTAATGAAACAACATGTCACACAGTGCAACAATGTGGCTTATTGTGTAATAGTATAATATATATATATATATATACCATGCAGATGCTAAGTTTACATTTGTTCACTCTACAGAGTGTCTATCATGGTGAGCATGCTTGCAGTGTAATCACTTTGGTAAATGGTTTTTACTGAAAAGACCAGTGAGTCTCTCTAACGTCCTTAATGTTGTTTTCATACTCAACGAAGTCCACCAGCACCTGAAATATGAAAGAAAAGACTGGCTGTCTCCACCTGTATCTCCATCAACATTATAGCCCTTAGAGCATAATGTAGAGATATAAAGCTTAACATGGCAGCCCCATGGCTTTTCACCATAGTCTGCACGTTAAAGAGGAGTCTGCACTCAGTTGATTTTGTTTATCATTTGTGTTTGTCTTTTCTGGGGGCACCATTGCTGTACAGAAATGCCACTCTCAGGTGGGCTTATATAAAATATTTTCATTTTCAGTCATTGTCCTTGGGAGTACAGCCATAGTACCAGCCATGGTTGTCCATGACAAAACACAGTTGCTGCTGTTTAGATCACTGGTGAGCGACTTTCAAAGCTGGCTTTTGTCATTTCAGTTTTAGTATAGATTTAGTTTAGATTCTTCAGACACTAAAGTTCTCCAAATTTTCCACCTCGTTGTTTTGCATTTTGTTTTGCAACATGGAATGTTTGAATATTAAAACTTCCCAAAATAGAGTTCACTTAACATATTTAGTTATCCTAACCATTTAATCATCTGCATGTTTCTTCTTGGGTCCACCAGAGGCGCCCTAAGCAGACGTCAAACTGGCGACCGTAGTGGGAAAGAAAGGAAAGAAGGCTGAGGAGGAGGAGCAGCAGCCTGCAGCCCCTGCAGCAGCAGCAGCACCACCAGCAGCAACAGCAGCAGCAGCAGCAGCAGCAGCAGAAGAGGAGGAAGAGGAGGAGTATGTGGTGGAGAAGGTTTTGGACCGCCAGAGTGGTGAAGGGCAAAGTGGAGTTTCTGTTGAAATGGAAAGGATTCTCAGAGTGAGTATGAGCCTCTATAAGCCTCTCTGCTAAGGGATAGACATATTTTTCTCTTGTTTAGGGTTTAGTTTTAGTGGGTACAATGTTAGATAAAAATTGATATTAGTGTTGTCCTATCATCAGTGACTCATGCTCTTGAAGTAAAATATTTAGAATTGACATGACAAAATGGCAAACAACATTTCACAATGGCACAAAGACTGACTGGAGTTTGACTAAAACATCTACCATTTGTGTGTACCCCTTTCCTTCCACCTTCTCCAGTGAAGATAATACATGGGAACCAGAGGAGAACTTGGACTGCCCTGACCTTATTGCAGAGTACATGCAGAAACACAAAGAGAAGGAGGAGAAAAAGAAGGAGAGCAAGAGGAAAGCTACCAGTGAGGCCTCGGGAGACTCAGAAGAGCGAGGGAGCAAGAGGAAGAAGGAGGAGGTGAACGAATGAGAGGGGTTGATTCAGACTAAAGAATCCCCAAAGGCCAGCCTGACCACTAAATTATTTCTGTTAACTAACCCTATACATGTACACATAGGCACTTAAATGATCATTATCAGAGCATGATCTCCTGTCAGTGTTTCTTCTTCATCATGTTTTCTCTTTATATTATACTTTTGTCTCCAGGGTGAGAAGGCCAGAGGTTTTGGCAGAGGTCTGCAGCCAGAGAGGATTATTGGAGCAACAGACTCGAGTGGAGAGCTGATGTTCCTCATGAAGTGGTGGGTCCTTCACTGTCAGTTTGATATTAGTCTTGCTTTTGGATGATTTCACAGTTCCACAGTTTGTTCAGTGTTTAACGATTTAACAAACAACACAAAATGGATATATGCTAATGGGATATAATTTCAAGGCCAGACTTTCTCAGTCACTATAAAATGAGAAGGTCAGTGAACATGTCTCGCTAAGCAGCTCTCTTGGGAAAAGGGAGACAACATAAAGCTAGATGGCATTTGGTAAAATGAAGTATATATAACCTGCTTTCTGAACTGACATGAACTTACTTGTCCAAACCAAACTCATTCACAGCCTCATCCCCGCCCTGACTCTTTACAAACAGGTTCCTGGGTGTGGAGATGTATTCATTTACATAAAAACTATATCCAGCCAACTCCCCAGGTGGCCAGCTTCACAATGAATACAAAATTCTGTTCTATATGGAGCACTAACACTTATTTAATAGACAGCTGTAGAGTCACAGTGGCAAACTGCTCACATCATATCACAATTTCCATTATTTATGACTGAGCTGCGTTTATGTTGTATGTCCGTTAAATAAAAAGGCTTTTCTATGATTGGAGAGCAGGACTAAATTCCTTTCCATTTGTTGTCAGATTGTAGCCAGGATGTAAAATGGACAGTATCTCAGCATCTGGGCCAACCACACATTCTAATTTACATACTTGCAAAAGAGTGAACAAGGTTAGTCACATATATTGTTAGATTTTCAGCTATTTTGTTATAGATTTAGTCTTAGTTCTGAGTTCCACATTAGTTTTAGTCATAAAAGAGGAAAGATACAAGCTACTCAAGATACAAAGCTCTTTTTTTAACTTTTTGCCAGAAGAGTGCCTTGCCATCTTTCCTCTTTTTTAACATTTGTGTTACTTATTTGTGTTCATGTCTGAACATCTGAGCACTCTGGCCTCCATTGTATCCATGGGAGCACTGCTTGGGTGCACTAAAAGAGAGTCTGCATTATAGCCATTCTATGGCCATTCACTCCTTTTCTATCATCAAAAGTATAAAGATTTTGTCAAAGCTTTTATTTTTGAACTCTGTCTTAGGAGTTGCTGTGATAAGACTGTTCTAACAAGTTAGGTATCTAAAACTAAAATTACAACTGGGTCTTAAAACTGAATGAAATAAGAAGCACTGGGGCAAAAGTTTGTAATTAGGGCTTTGCAGCTAATTCATGTGTATATAAGCTTCTAACAACTCAACTCAGATAAGGCTGACTGCGTTACTATACCATTCTATTTTTGGTGACATTTTTAGAGCTTTGTAAATTAAATCATATGTTTATTACTGGAGTTGTGTTAATGTTATGTTATGTTGTTGATATTGTAGTCCAGACATTATCATGAGAGGTGTTTGATTTTTTTTTTTTTTTTTTTTAAAATCCTTACCATTTACATACATGAGGGGTGATAAGAGTATTAAAACCACCAGTACAACACTGCCACCTCAGTGGTAAAATATATACAATGAATTAACATGTTATAACTGTGTAAAAATATGTAATATATAAAATTCTAGACAGACGTCATGGCAGAAAATGTTATATTAAATTGCATTAGACTGTAAAGGTGCATTTAATTAAGTGGCCAGTGAATGTATTTTCAAACCTGTATTTAGGCAGTTGTGGAGCAGCAAAGTTCCCCTCAGTTTCTGCTACAAGCAGTAGAGACTCTGTGTAGTCCACTACAGTCAACTGATGTTCAAGATGAAGGTCACTTACAGGGTGCAGCATCCCTACTCACTCACTAGGAATGGAAAACAGTATTTCAAAATAAAGGCACTGTTTTAGAAATTCATTATATTTCATAATGAAGTTTTTTGATGAAGTTGAAAAAGTCTGTTTTCTAAGACTGCGTTTGCTCTTTCTTCTTTTACCTCCTCCTGCTTTACTTTTTTCTCCTCTGTCTATTGTTTTTGCTTTTTGCTCTCTTTCTTTTCCCCCTCTTTTTTTCTCTTTCTGTCATCTGTTCCTCTCTGCTATTGTGTATATCTCTCTCACACACTTTTATACTTTCTGTCTTGAATTAAAATTAACAGGAAGAACTCCGATGAAGCCGACCTTGTCCCAGCCAAGGAGGCTAACATCAAATGTCCCCAGGTGGTCATCTCTTTTTATGAGGAGCGTCTCACCTGGCACTCTTACCCCACAGAGGAGGAGGAGAAGAAAGAGGAGGAGAAAAAAGACTAGATGAGTAAAGGAGGAGGTGAAGTGTGGAGGTGTAGGGCGGGAAATCAACTATATGCTGGTGAACTGTTGTCCAAGTTAGTTGACTGTAGCAGCCACTTTGGCAGGGAAAATGATGTAAACAAAATCCCAAATCATTGGGATTCAACTGCCAATGTAGCTGACAGAGGTTTGTTTTCCTGCCCTGGAAGGAGACCGGTGTGCTTTCCTCAAAAGATGCTCCCACTTGTGTCTCGACTGAAAATAGAATTTTTTTAAAGAGGTATGTTGACACTTATGTCTGTCTCATTTGCGTTTTTTCCTTCACCAAGAACATGTCGCTTGATGGGAGTTGGTGCCTTTGTTCTGCTAGTATTCCTCCTTAGTGTCACAAGCTGAATATTGAACTGAATACAGTGAAATGACTGTAAAGTGTTTGTCTCCTACATTTGGTGACAGGTGCCTGGTGTTGGAAATACAGGAACACAATGCAAGCTGTCAAGCTACCTCTTTAACATGTGCATTCATATGAGAAGCTGAGTGTTTGGATTTGGCCGGCAAGTTTGTCTCTCCTCCCAATCACCGGTCCTCATTTTGAAGTCTTGTTTAGAAATGTTATTGGCAGATAGACGGTTTGGAGAGAACAAACTTCCCTTCCTGTTTTGTAAGGATACACTGGAGGGAACCTCTTTTGAAAGGGAAAAAGGTGAGGCGAGGTATTACAGAGGAGTAAAAGAACGGACAGAAACCATTTGTCTCTTTTAGTATCTGTTCTCTTTGTGCCACCTGAGTTCTCATTATTGCTGATGTAAGGCTGAACTTCATTTAAAACTCCCAAACACCAAATGATAACTTTACTTTTCACTCTCACATGGACAGGTTGATGTGCAGTCTACATGAAAAGACCACCAGTAGTTGGATTTGGCCATTACATGTCCTACCAGCCAATGTGGCAGCCAACCAGCTAGTGCTCAGAAACAGTTTTTTTAAATAGCTGACAAAGCTTTCCTTCATTCCAGCCATGGATGATGCTGCAGCTTGTACTTTGCTTCCTGTTATTTATTTACTTTTTTTTAAACTGATGAACATGTCTGTGTTTTATCAAGCTATAAGTTTAGGTTTTTGTACTTATTTGGTGGAGATTTTCTGTGAATGTAAAACTGTCAATCTGCCATTTTTTGTGTGACACAATCATATGCTCTCTTCATATCAAGTTGTTGATTGGGAAGTTGCATTAACATGTTTTAGTTAGTCTTGGTATCTTATTGACCACTTGAAGACAAGAGGCACACTCATGGACCGATCAAGTACTATTCATACTATTCACTGGCCTCAGAGTATTTGTTTAATGGCAAGCCAAATAGTCACTTGAAAACAGGTCTAAAAGAACATTACAATATACAGAGGTCATAAGTCTCATGTAAGTGCAAAGACTTAAGTTCATTTCTTGGTAGCTATGGCTGGTTTCATTCCTGAAATTTTCATGCTATTTTTTTTTTTTTCCTTTTTTTAACCTGTCAAAATGGCTGGTAGATTGTACACAATTAACAGCTACAGCAAGATCAGCATCTGGCTGGTTGTAATTTCCACTGAGTGATGGGCACACTGTTTGACTACAGTTGAAGAGTTGCATATAGCAGTTTCTCAAAACATTTATATTGCACTGGTTCAGGCAGTTAGGAATGCCAGTTCAAGGCTTATGTCCAACTAAGAACTCGTGTGGAGAAGCTGAGATGCCTCTCGATTTATAGATTAGAGGGGAGAAGAATCGACAACTGATGATCAGTCAGACTGAAATACATCATACAGCTAGAATTGACACTGTGGGGCTGAGAGTCTGCAGATACACTGTTTATTTTCCCTGACTTGAGTTCATTTTTAAGGGATTTCTTCTGGAAATCTTACACAGTAGACCATCATTTAGGCATCAGTTTTTTAAAGTGAGCAAAAAGATCAAAATTGATAATCGGCCAGGCCAACATTAGCCTATCACAAATAAATTAGTATTAAAATAAATGTCATCCTATAAATGACAAGAAATTGAGGTACAGAAATGCCAAAGATATGCTTCAAAACAGTGTGATCTTATTATTGTTTGTCCACCAGAGTGGTGACACATTTCTTTTTTAACTGTATGGTATAGGATATGGGACTCTATGGTCTTGCTCAATACCAATTTTTTTGGTTGCAATGTTAAAAATACAAATTTAAGAAAATCTTTAAAAAAAATTTAAATTCAAAAATGACAAATTGGTATTAGCCTCAAAATCCTATATTGGTCAGGGAATAATAAGAATGCTGGGAGGCTTTGAATAACTGGAGGTAGCTTCTACATTTTATGTACAAGATAGAACTATTGTAGCAGCTAATGTAACTAGATTAACAGTGTTAGGACTGGTGAACTGCCATGATTACATAACAAAGCATAGTGTAGTGACGAGGTCAGGACAGCTGTGTAACTGTCAGGGTGGGAAATGACCATCCATATGCTGGTTAATTGTTGGCTGTAATTCATATACTCATCTGCTGTGCCAGCCACTTTGGCACAAACGCATCCAACAAGCTTGTTTGGCTGATGAAAAGGTGAAAGTGTTTAATTCTCCTGCCACTTTGGCTGGTAGGTGGAGGTTTCCTGATGAGACCAAGGCTTTATCACTCAGTAGATATGTGCTCTATAATAAATACAACTGGGTTTTACTGCTAGTAGAGGAGATTATTAAAAGTATGTTAAGTAGTCTCCATTTCCACAACCTTGTTTTTAAACCCTCACACACACTCTGGTATGTGTGTTTTCTAGGCTGTGTTTTAGTTCGCACTGGTCGGGCAACATTCAAGACATGATTCAGCACATTTTGAGTAGTTCATGGTTCCCTTTGCTTGTATACAGGTCTATGTTCGACATAGGCTATTTATAGAACATTCATATTTTCAAAAATATAATAAGAGAACTTTTGAATTAAGCATGATCAAGATGATCCCTTAATATGAGAGGTCTTTCTCTGGTGTCTTCTCTGCTATTTAACGTTTTGTGTGTTGGATGTAGCCCGGCTGTGCTTATTTCCAGGTATACTGTATTAAAGTTAATATCGTAGCTTCCTCTTTTAGTGGACCTGGGTTAGCTCATTCAAATCCCCTTTATCTGAACTGTTTGCTTCAGGTGGCCTCTTGCTGCTTTGAGAACTGATCTTGAAGAGTGAATTTAATTCTGGAAATATTTTTCCTTAATTATATTTTTCTATTTGCATTGGATATTGTCTTTCTGCTTCACCTCACTCTGCCTCATGTCACAGCAACTTTTTAAAAAATATTTACCTTTTTCTCAAATAATTTGTTCATTTTAATTAGCCCTTACACTTAGTGATGTGTTATAGAAGACATGTACTAACCTAAACAGTAAACATAAAAACAGTCCATCATGTGACACAGATTGTATAAGCCTATCAAAATTCCTACAGTACTTCATATAAAAAGGCCAGATGATGACTCATTACACACTTGACTAACACCAACTCTGTAATGTCTTTGACCTGTATTTGGCTTCTACTGAAGCTGAGTTAAAGGTCAGTGTGTCAGAATATTTTTTTCTTTCTGGTGTGTTGACTCAGCTGTAAATACAGTTTTTAGTGTTTGAAGTCAAACCTCTGACTCTAAGGTAGCTGTGCAAATTGCCCATGCTGTTGTTTAGTTCTCTAATCCTAACCTTTCTGCTTATCTGTTTTCACACAATGAAATATATTATTTTAGGTGTTCTGGCCTGTGGGACGCTCTTATTTCTTCACTGTGTACATCAGTATTATGATTAAGATGTCCTGCCCTCTGTTATACCTCTCCATTGACAGGAAGGGATTGAATTAGCTGTACCTGGGTCTGCTAGTTAGCTTTTCTATCTTGTCTGACACTTTTCTCTATATTTAGCAGATTAGCTTGTGTTGTCTTGTTGCTTGTATATTGGTTTTCCTTGGAATGTCACTGTCATGGCTTATCTTCCTCTGATTGTCAGTTTTGGACAATAAAGGTTTTTCGTTTTCATAAGTATTTGTCCTGTTATGTCTTAAGTCCTGTTTGTTTTAATAGTACACAATAGGAAAGTTTTAACCACCACGGCTATGAGAGCATTTGGGGAACTGGGAGATGGCTGAAACCAATGTTGGCCTTTTATTTTTTGCTGCTAGTGGGTCCTTTGTATCTGTGCAAACTTGACAAAATGTATTTTCAAAACAAGTATATCACAATATTAAAGCTCCCTACTGTTGGTATCATCATTGTATCAGTCTTGAATGTAACCTGAATGTACACATTTGCAAGACGAACTGAATCTGCGATTTTGTATAAATTTGTCTTAAAATGTATTCAGATCCTCACAAAGTTAACACACAAATCATTGTATTGTTCTTGTCCATGTTCAGTACATCAAACATTCACAGTGTAGGTTGGATCAGCTAATTGTGTCAACAGAGGCTGACTGGAGTCCTATCAGTGAAAGCAGATTTGAGGTGTAGGTTAGAGCTACTGTGACATACAAGAGACACTCAAAGATTTAGAGTTTGTTATTCAGAAGAAGCATCTGCTGATGTGAACCATGATCTCAGAAGACTTGATCGAGAGTTGCAGGTTTTCATGAGGCTGGAAAGGGTTACAGAGTCATTATCAAAGAGTTTATATATTCATTAGTCCACAGCCAGACAAACGGTCTATAAATGGACACTTTGCTACTGTGGCTACTCTCCCTAGAGGTGGACAACCAGCCAAGATGACTCCAGGGGTACAACACAGTGAGGTAGAAAGAAGCCCAGAGTAACAGCTGAAGGCTTAAAGCTTGGAGCTGGTTGGTATCTCTGTTCATGAGTCTACCATAAGCAGATCATGGAGCATGATGTCCATGGCAGGACACTTTGAGGGAAGCTGCTACTCTCCAGAAAAACCACCACTGCTGCCTGAATTTTGCTAAAGAGCAGCTTAACACTCCATAGCAATACTGGGAAATTGTTTGTTTGACTGAAACTATAGTCAAATTGTTGAGAAGAACATACAACACTTGTGTAAAAAGGACATGCCAACAAGTATGGTGCAGGGAGTATTGTGATTGGGGGCCTTGCTGCCTCTGGGCCCAGACAATTCCGCTGTCATGTTTATCAAGATATCTTGCAGAATAATGTCAGGACGGCTTTCCACCAGCTGCTCAGTAGAAGCTGTGATGCAGCAGGACAACGATCTTCGACATCAAAGTCAATCTACTACAGAATGACTTTAAACAAAGAAAATACATTTTCTGTAGTGACCCAGTCAGAGCCCAGACCTTAACCCAACAGCAATGCTGTGGAATGAGCTCAGAGAGCTGTTCGCACCAGACATCCAAATAATGTAACTGAGTTGATGCAGTTCTAGAAGAAGAAGAAGAACTCTGCACAGGTCTGAAATCCAAGGGCTCACTTACTCTCCATCCAACACTGTGAATGTTTAATGAGGGTTGTTCAATAAAGACAAACATTATGCTTGTTTGTGTGTTACTGGTTTAAGCACATTGTGTTTGTATGTACTTGTGGCTTAGATGAATATCAGATCACCCTTTATGACCAATTACACATTGCACACTTAACACACGTTGTTCTTGCCCCAGTACAACCCAGTCAGCACCTAATTCTGCTATTTTTCTGATCACAGCCAACATTTGTCTGTGCCAACTGTCCCTATAATACCCATAATTCCCCACTGAGGCTCAGTATTCAGACCCAGTTAAAATGAACAGCATCAATTTGCTATGTCTGCTAGCTGTGATTTTTGCTTTTCTGATTGTGTAAACACCAGAGAGGGGACTCAGCTGACACCAGAGAGCATTTTAATATTACAAAAATGAGGTCCAAGGTCCTTGAATACCAGCAAGCACATTGGGCATTCACAAAAAGTAAACACTTAGCAACAATAAACACAACAACTAATAAAAGCTTGTTCCATCAGTGGTAGTAATAGGCATGGATGCAGGTACAAAAGTTCACATTCTTTTTTCATGAAATTTAAAAGCAGGATTTGGTGTAAACCATTTCATTCCACTGTATGTCTTTGTTATACAGGGTCAGTGTTTGATTTCAGTGTTTGATCAAATAAGGTATCCACCATGTGGATACAGTACATCTACTGTACACTTACCAACAGTTTCTTGCCAAAAAATAAAAAAAATATATAAGGGCGCCAAACAAATAGAATTATTGTATTAAAAAAGAAACTAAAAAGTAACTACTAGCATGTTCTGGCTGTGCTCATTCCTGAGAAACATTTATTTACTATTTTTAGTTGGAGAACTTCAACTGAGCAACTACCTTTGAACAGACGACTGTCTCAACTGCAATTTAAAATACTGTACATTTGGGTAAAAATGGCAATTCCTTGTATAATAATTTCATCAGAATCTCTATGGAGTTCTGTCATACTCAGCTATGTACACAACCACCAGAGGGTGACATTCTAACTTCAAACATTTCACAAAGTTTGGAGAAATATCAGAATCAATTTGAGGTGTATTATATGTATTTGTGGAACTTGACATATACTTCCATACCCATCAATTTTAGAACATTATTAGCTTAACAACTTAACTTAGTTTTTGTGTATATTTACCCCTTGTATTACAGACCTGCCAAGAGTCAGCAGGTTTCAGTCTTGCTTTGAATATAGGTGGTGGGCAGGGCAACCCTATAGCTACACCAGGAGCACAATTTCCCATCATCCTGTTTGAGACAGGCACAGGTGTGAAAATGAGTGGAGCACCGAGCGCTCTATCCATTACATTCTTCATACTCTTACCCCTGTCGCTTTCTGGGTTCACCTCTGAATCACATGATGCATGATAACATCCCACATTGTTCTCAAAGACTGTATATTCTCGTATTATTTTTAACTTTTAATTAATATTATTAATCCATATAGAATAGCTTATAGACAAAATGTTTAACTTTCACCTGTCCTTCGAAGTCAGTTAGGTATCAGCAACCTTTCTTTGGTGGTTCAGAGTCATTGTAGTGTCTGCAATTGACAGAATTTGCTGACGGACACAGTCCAGCCTGTTATCACTCAACTGTTTTGTTCAGCTTGATATTTTCAAGTCTCCTTGGTGGCTAATGTAAGAGAAAGCAGGAGTTTGCATAGGCATAAAATATTTTGTAATGCTGGTCCCACGGTCATCTATTGTGTGTTGCTTCAATTCCAAAAAGTACTAGCAGCCTAGATTTGCCTAGTGTTGCTTAAATTCAACAATAGTCAGATTAACAACAAACAATAATAAGAAGAAAAGTCCTTTTCCAGTGTACAAAATGTTCATAATAAGGATTGGAGAGCAACACACCCTGGAGTAAAGGCTGTCATCAACATCATCATGATAGTCACACCCAAAGACCACTCTCAAAGGTCTCCTCTTTCTTCTGTCTCAATTTCCTTTCCAGCCATCCACCGATTCTTTTAAAAAACATTAGGGATATCTATTTGGGTGTCTGAGGATTTAAGAGTATCTTTGAGCTCTCCTTTTGTCACTAGTCCTTTTGTTCCTTCACTCACCAAAACAACATTCTTCTTTGGCAATCTCCTTACTCTTCCTCCATTTTCTAATGTCCTCCCATGAGAATATTGCTGGCTTGCTCACCTTCTCACTTCTTTTTGTTCCTCTGTTTCTTGCTTGTTTGTCTTCCTGTCGGTGGCAGCCATGCACCTTGTTGGTGTGAAGCCACGCTGATACTACCATGAGGTCCAAAATGAAGCAGATGCTCTCTAGCATCCAGCGGCCTGCCATTCTCATCCCTTAGTCTGGAAAAGACTTCTTGGTACAAGCTGCCCAGTTGGCGTTTCATTTCCTGTAGATTTCTCAGGACGTCTTGTTTCTCTCGGAGCAGCCGCAAGCGATGGCGCCTCAAACCAGACACATCATCCTTCCAGTCCCAGCAGCACATCCAGTTTCCTCTTCCTACAGTTCTGGGCAGCTATCTTGTTCTTACCACGGCGTCGTATTTCCCTGACAAGGGTAAGTTGCTCCTCATTGAGTTGATAATTGGTCAATAAGTCATTAAACTCCTCCACTGGCAGATTAACAATGCAGCTCATTGGAGAAAGGGATCTTCAGGGCTCGTGCACGGCGTTCATCTCGACTCCACATTTTGGTTTCAGAGTTGTGCCTGGAAGAAGAGCGGTGGTAATGTCTGGGGTTGTGATGTTGCTGGAAGGATTTGGTGTGTTTTGTGGGTTGCGATGGAAAGGAGGCAGAGGACCGGGGCTGGTTGTATGTATGATCATGGTTGATATTGTCCAGCCAAGGAAAGCCATTTAATAGCATGTAATCACCGTAGTTGGCAGGGAAGAATTTCTTAACATCTTCAGGATACTCTCCCCCTACTGCCCCCATCTCCTCCTCTTCCAGCTCCTCCTGCTTTACGGTCACCTCTACTCCCATATCTGAACCAACTGAACCTTCCTCAGCATCTTCATCCCTGTCTTCATAGCAGGGACTTTCCACAGCTGACTCACAACATGAAGAGGAGGTTGATGAAGAGGATGAGGAAGAGGAATAATAGGAGGTCTCAGAACAACATGGAGAAGCTGGGCTGTGGCTGAAGTCCAGGGAAAGACCAGAGTCAGAGTCTGCCTCCTCCTCATGGTCTAGGAGCAGGGAACAAGGAAAGGTCAAGGTAAGTTCTACAGTTTCATAGTAAGGACTTGAATTTAGCACTGGTGTGCTCTTGAAAGAAAGGTACAAGTTGCATATTTTTTCAAAAATAGTTATTATAGAAACATGTCTATTGTTTCCTCAGTTGATTACCTTGCTGATGTCTCTCTGGTTCACTCTGATCTTCTGTGACTGCCATGCTAGACACTGAGTGGTCATCATCTCTGCCAGTGTCCTGTTTGACTATTTCACAGTCAAGGTAGTCCTCCTCTTCTAGCCTGGCTGCCATCTCCAGACTGAATCCTTCCTCCAATGTGAGGTCCAACAATCTCATCTCATCCAAGATGGCAGCATCCTCTAGGAGGTCACTAAGTGGGCTAGGGAGACCATCTTCACCCTCCTCATCAACCAGAAAGACACTGGAAGGAGATGTCAGAAGGTCTTGGTTCATATCATCCCCCCCCAGAGATGTATCAGAACTGGAAGGTGTTAAGTCACGTAAATGAAAGTTAATATCAAAGCTAGAAAGGTCTTCAGGGTGGAGAGCAGACTCTAAACAGGGACTGCCTTCCATGTTATCCACAAGATCTTGTGCTGGCAGGTTTATGTTGAAGATACTTGAGTTATCTTCTGAAGTTTGTCCCCTGCAGAACTCTTCTGAAGGATCCTCTCCCAAGAGATCCATGTGATCTGGTGGGCTGTGCAAGGTATTCACATTTGAGTTTCTCAAAACATCCCTTGTGTTAAATGCTGAACTGTGGTCATCCAACTCTGCACTGGGGGTGAGAGAAAGCAGGGCTGGCTCTAGCTCTGACTGGCTTAAAGACCACAACAATCCTAGAGAGAAAGAGAGGGCATTTTTATAAAATGTGAAGAATTCTAGGATATACAACAGCACATTTTGTATAATCATTTGTGGAGCATTGAGGAAATATGAAAATAATATTTGGTCATTACTTGACTACCAAGGATTTATGATTTGTTTGAACTCCTACATGTTTTGTATCATTAGCCATTCAACTAAAGAGCACAGGGATCAACATTAACATTCCACATTTAAGGTAATGTTTGAAGACGCTGACAGAAATTCTCAACATAGGGTCTAACTTAGGGCTACAAGATGCGGTTAACAGCTTCAGACACAAGTCAATTGGACCTTCTGTTCCTGAATTCTTGCAACAAACAAAATTAATTACCATGCTGCGGGGGAGTCTCCATTAGATGGACCTCGTGATCAGCATTTGTTATGCCATTGTCAAGGTTGTTACAGTTTTGTTGCAGAGCATCAGATCTCACACCCAAAAGCGCCCCGGATGGTCTTAGATCTACGGCGTGGTCGATTGATGTTATCACATCAACTTCTGTGTTCTGGAGAGGAAGGATGCAAAACTTACTACTACCTACTCAACTCATGCTTATTGTTTGTTGCTAATTATTTTCACAGTCACCTCATGCTCCATGATAGAGAACAGGTCCTGCCAGTGGTGCTCCAGGTCCAAGGAGGGGTTATCAGAGGGGGTGAGCAGCAGGGGCTCCCTGCTTGGGGGATGACATTCTAGGTCTTCCCCTCTACTGCCAACATCACTCAACTGAGGGACAAGAAAGCAGGAAAACACTAAGTACTTCGAGGTCAAAGAAAGACAACAGAATGGACTGAAGAGAAGAGACTGTGGCAATACCTGTTGTTCCTCTGTGAGGGGAAAGGTTTCCTCCAACAGCCTCAAACACTCTTGGAAGGAGAGAGAAGTCTGAAAATAGGAAGAGAGGATAAAGACACAGTATGCCAGTTAACATCTCTTTTGACCAGTTGGTTGGCCTCCCCAGTAATATCCATTTGTTTTTATTAGCCATGCTAGTGTATTTGGCTCATGGAATGTCATAGCAGTGCTACAACTTACATGAGGCATATTTTAAAATGCCACCAGAAGAAGATGAATTGAAATACTCTGAATGTCCATGCTTATCTTTCACACACACATGCATAGCTATACATGCATGTGTGTGTGAAAGATAAGTATGCATATGTCAGAAAGCATATTCTGTGTGTAAAAGGCATCACAGGGTGCAGCTTGCTTAAGTGTATCATCTATGATTTCCTATTCTGTTGAGCTGGCAGTGATCCAGCATTTAAAGATGAAGCATCTGGCTCTGATTTCAAGCATGAAAAACGCTTTGATCATCTTACCTAACCTTCACACAAGTTTACACAGTATAACTGACCACATTATTAGGAACACCTATACACTTGCTCACTCATGCCGTTGTTGAATCAGTCAATCATTTTTCAGAATTTTGTTATCCTCATAATAGAAAGCACATAGAATACTGTGGTAATTTAATATCACTGGACTTATGCCTTGGTAAATAAATCTCTTAGTATGTCTTACCTGGTCTACTTCATTCTCAGTCAACTCTCTGTTATTAGCATGGCTGTTGGAACCTCCTGGTCTCCCTCCTCCTTCTGTCCTCCTGTAATGCCTATGCATCCTGGCCAGGTCTTCCTCTCCATTCTCCTCTTCTGCTCTTCTCTCATTCAGAGCACTGATATGATGAAGTACACGCTGTGTTCCAAACAAAAATGACAAATGATCTAGTCAGAAAAGCCACTGTGCCACAACACTGTAAAAACATAGGTTTCATTCTGCTCAGTTTCATTATACATGCCTTTAAAGTTGCATTAATTGTTTCTGTTTGTAGGTCTGGGTTTTTGTTGTTGCTGTTGTCATTTTGGCCACTTTGTGGCAACAGAACAACAACGAATAAGCATGCCCTCCCAAAATGATTACAGAAAAAAGCTCTGCGCCCAGTATACATTTAGCACTGGTTCTACTAGGTTTTGAACCCTGGACCCTCTTCATTCAATCTTATTGTGACTCCTCTCAGCTACCACAGGAATGACACAGAGATTTAACATAAAAATTGTGAAAAGGTATCACATCACCAGTTACCATTACCAGTCTATATATACAGAATGTTTTACCCAGAGACAGACAGCCAGGCTCAGAATAGCTTTAACCTTCTCCTGACCTGGCTGGGGCTTACATACAAACCCACAGATCCACAGCAGCTGGCCAGTAAGGACATATATGTATTGAATATACAGTATATGGGTTAAGTCTAAGTCACTATCCCTGTGCATTTATTCTTTACATTACTACAAGAGTGCAATTGAGTGCCAAATTCATATATTAGATAAATTCTAATAATCATACTCATTCATCACAAAAATATAAATAGCTTTATCTGCTAGAGTCCAATAAGTACTTAAAATTAAATGTAGAATATATAACACAACACATCAAATTAAAGTGCTAAAACCAGATACAGCCTCAGAGCATCTGTTAAAACTTACATTTCATATTCAGGACTGATGACAGCTCATCAAGTTCTCAGGTACCACCTTACAAAACTTAACAGGGAATGGATAATGAGTCATTCAGAAGTCTTAAGTGACTCTGACATTTCACATTATGCCATCACTGATTGTTAGTTAAAAATAAACAAAGACATCCCCATTTAAGCAGGCATAGAATATCTCTCAGGTGAGCATACCTCTGAAGTGATCAGGCACAGCAGCAAAATAGTGGGCAGAGCACTGATGTCCTAAGTATACCACAGTGATTTGAAAAATGTGTTGGTTTTATGTTGAAATAAGAGGCATATGCCATGTAATTGTAATGGCAGCCTAGAGGTGGCAGCCCACACCCGACTCATGTAGAACAGATTATAGGTGAATATAGAATATATATTGATCATTGGCATCTAGGCTCTGACCTTGTCTCTTGCCACAAAGAAGCGTCAAGCTCAGGACAGCAGGGAGTAAGGGTTGGTGATACTAACTCCCCCCCATAGGCTCAGAACAGCAACAGCAGCAGCAGCAGAAACGGCAGCAAATAACAGCACAGCTTGAGCAGTGCGACAGGCTTGGCAGCGAGAAGACTGATGGCTCAAGTACACTACTATGACTAAAAGGTTGTGTATCTATGTTGCAATGAGAAGAGTATGCCATGTGAGTGTAGCAGCAGACTTTAGTTGGCTGCCTGAACAAGCTTGCAATATGTACTTCATCAACATCCTATAAACTGCCTTATAATGTTCTTCAATCGTTTTACATGACATGATGGCTTAGAGCCAATGTGACCCAAGGGGAGTGTCAAAGCCAAGATAGGCTCCACACCCAGCAATCTTATATCCAGCCAGTTAAATATTATAGATTTCTTTTCTTTCTGTGCAGCGTATAAAACCAAACTCTCTATATTAAATGGTTTTTACAAACATTTTCACACTTTTTATTTTTCATTTGCACTTTTGTTCCCTCATTGTCCAGTGATTAACTTATACTGTACATATGACAATAAATTGTTCTCATTCTGATTCTGATGTATGGTAGGTACAGACATTTTCTTTACAGCTAAAGCCCTGCTGCAGATTAACCAGGCGAAACCCTGGGAAATCACTTGAGCCTGCAATAATATATTTTTTCAGGCAATATTTTTTTTTTTTTTAAATAATATATGTTCCACATATGCAGTTGATCCCTATCAGTCTGTCTAGGATTATTTTTAAAATAACATAATAATGAACAAAACTTTTGTTCAAATGAACAAATGTTCAGATCTATTATTCCAGAATGTACATTTCTACTTTAACATTATGACTTCCCAATATGATGTCACAGTGAAGTTGACCCTTGGATATAAAATGTCATCACTAGTAAAAATCTGTGTTAATATTTGTCATATTTATGGTATGTCAGCGTAGAGATTTATGGGCAAAAATGTGTATTGTGAGGTCACGGTGAACTTGACCACCAAAATCTAATCAGTTTATCCTTAAGTGAATGTTTGCAACAAATTTGAAGAAATTTCTTCAAGGTGTTTGTCTATACTTGAGACTTTGATCAGATCACACTTTAAGATCAGTCCATGAAAAAAAACTCACATGCTTTTTCTTGCCATTGTATGTAAATAACATATCTTGGCAAAAGCAAGATTTCATGTTTTCTTCCTGTACCTCAGTTGAATAAGAAAGCACCAGTTAGTACCTCATGCATTTGTGTACACTTGTTTGCATGTTTGCCTTTGCATCTGAGTGTCCTGTAAACAGGAGGGATTGCAAAACTCAAGAATGTAAATGTGTCAGGACGTAATAAGCCACTGATCAAGTTTCAAAACAAGCAAGTCGGTCACAAGGCCAAGGAGGAAGCTAAAAAAGTGTTTTGTGCATGTGTGTGACTGTATGTGTGTTTTTGAGCTTGTATGCGTGCCATCTGATACACGACTGGAATTCAAAAACATGGTTATATTCACTTTCAGTCTGAGGAAGTGAGGATAGCAGTCTGGCATGTACTTAGATCTCTATGTGCCATATCAAGTTTGTAATGTCCTGTGTGTGTTTGCCCTAAAATGACACTGAGCATCAGCTCACTGCACTTAATATGCTTTTTCTATTTTCAGTACATTAGGATATATTTACATTTTTCTTTGGATTAGTTGTTTTTCAGAACAAATATTAGAAATACTATCATAAGCTATTTTGTTCTCTAAAATGTGACAAAACGGTAGGAAAAAGCAACACAATCACCGCCTTTAATCTGTTTGTTTGGTCAGAAAAACAGTATAATCTTCTGTCAATCAAATTATCAATTAATTAACTAATTCTGTCAGGTCTAGTAGCTTCCTGTTCAAAGTGGCACATTGGTCTTCAATTGCCAATTATTTGGAAGTGAATGGGAGTGTAGGAGCCTGAGGCAAATACAAACACAATTTCTTTAATCATGGTGTAGCCATCCATCCATCCATCCATCCATCCATTATCTACCCAGAACCTTCTTGCTATGAAGTTAAGTGTCAGACACTGATTTAAACAACAGAAAATATTTTTTTTGTCTTTTTTTCTAGTTAAACAATGAGGGATACACACCATTTATATGCTAAGCAAAGCTAACCAGCTGCTGGCTGTAGCTTCATATTTGACATACAGACATAAGAGTGATATCACTGTGAACATCTAACTCTCCACCACAAAGCAAAAAAGGTATATTTACCAAAATGTTGAATTATTTCTTTAACGTTGTTAGACCATCTGAAACTAAGACAAAAAATTATTTAAAAAAGTATCACAGTATATGTCCTCTATGATCTTTGTTTATGTCTGTGTATATATATAACAATATTGCTGACATGTACCAAAAACTTCCACAGTGCCTGTTGCTCTGCTTGACACTTGATCCCTAATACAGTGCTGAACATGACTTTGTATGTGTGTGTATGTGCATGTCCAAACTAGACATGTAGGCCAGTATCTGGGTTATTTATATATGGTAAAGTCTGTTTGTCAGCACCAGGCTTGTGTTGTCTGAGTGTATACTATGGAGTCAGTGATGATGAAACATGTTGACCTCAACGCTGGTAAAAGCTAAAAAGTAATGGAACCGACAGCAGTGTAAATGTATCTTTCTCAGCTCTGCACTGTTCTTTGCATAGACCCACAGAAACATTTACATGAAGAATTCTAGCTCCTACCTAACCTTTTAGGACCAAAGTATAAATCCTGCTTCACTTCTGCAGCATTTCTACTACTTCACTAAGCTGTAAGCCTCAGGGCCCAGTGTGTCCCCTTTCACTATTTTAGATGTCTCTCCATTCACGGTGAGTTCTACCGATTATTTTTAGTTTTAACATGTCAGTATCTGTAGTGAAAGATCTGACAGTCATTCATACCTAGAACATTAGTAAGGTAATGTATGAGGCTAAGTCTGTCTTACAGGGTAAAGCCAGGCATGTCTGAGGTGTGGCTATTAAAAAATAGTTTACTATGCAAGATCATACATGCAAGATCACTTGCAATAAAAGTGTTTAGGGTGAGTTAAGGATGAGAACTACCTGTCCACAGAGGGATGCTTAATACCCAGATATATACACCAATCAGCCATAACATTATGACTACTGGTGGATGAAGTGAATAACATCGATCATCTCGTTACAACACAGTGTTCTGCTGAGGAACCTTTGGTCCTGACATTCATTTGGACGTTACTTTGTCAGAATTATAACGAGATGATCGATATTCACTTCAGCCACCAGTGGCCATAATGTTATGGCTGATCGGTGTATATATACTGTGTATATCTCAGAATCAGAATCAGTACTACTATATGCCATGAATGAGGAAAACATCAACCCTGACAACCACACTAGCATCCCAGTTCAAACGGGAAAAACTTATCCTCTGATACTGATGATCTGACCACCACACCACAAATGCACAGGTCAGTGTCACTGAATTAATCAGTAAAAAGCTGGATATTCTTGGAAGTTCCACCAGCAGATCGAATAGTTGCTAACAAGCCTAGAATTCACAAATAAGCAACCATCATATAGACAACGCTAAGCTCAAAACCTCTGTGGAAACACTCACTGCCCAGATGGACACGATTAAAAAAAAAAAAAATGAAAGAAAACGAAAAACATGAAACATTTCAATTGACAATCCAGATACCCTCACCAAATATTCATGTTCTCTAAAATTCCTGTCAGAGGCTGTAATAACATTCCACCACATACACCAACTAGGATCCGATGAAAATAGATCTTAATGCGTAATTGCCAAAATTTTTATTTCCTTCAGAAAGAACTTGTAAAGAACAAGGGACACTGCTGTGCTCATGTCTGTCTATTTATTTTAAGGTGTATTCTCTACAGGTTTACAGTGTTTCAACTGTACTGATTGTATTGCTCACTTTTCCTGGTGAGGTCATCTGTGACTCATCTGACTGACTCATTATCTCACATGACATTACAGTCAGTTTTGCAGTTTTGGTGGCAGTCAACAACAGCAAACTTGCTGCAGCAAGATAAATCTGAAATGTATGTCTACTTCATGCCAGGTATTGGGGGGTGAGAAAGTAGACAGGATATAAACTTCTCTCTCAAATTCTCTCATTTCATTCTTAACAAGGGAAGACTGTCCCAAAGTCTGTTATCTCTTTGTTTCCCAAAAATAATAGCTTAATAATAGTCCTGTTAGATCTATGTTTTTGTTCTGTTTTTTTTTTTATTTACAATTGTTAGAAATTAAAGACAGGCGGGATTTGAATGACCTGCTGAGAGCATAGATTTAAAAATTCTGCTTCTGGCTAAAAGACTCTTTGACATGATAAAACTTCAGCTCTGATGTCTAAACCACACAGTTTGAATGAAACAGCTGTACCTCTATATTGTCTTCCTCCATTTCTTCCTGAAAGGTACCACGTTCAGCTCTGGGTTCCACAGACGGATCTCTTCGTTCTCTGTGTACCCGAGTGGGAGCTCTCTCCACCAGGGAGGGCTGGTCTGGAAATTCCATGGGGAGAGGATCTGGCTCCCTCTGGACCAGCCATGTCTCTATCTCTGTATGAGGAACCTGTGGAGAGAGGACAGAAAACACTTAAAATTTTGTAAATTTTTCTCCTTATGACCTACAGAACATACTAGTAGTTGCACCATTACATTCATTGGCCCTAAAATAGCTAACATTCACGTTCCATTTCTTTAAGGCTGGGAGTGAAAACACTTAAAAGTCATAGGTATGTAGTGTAAAATATTTCAGAAGGGGAACTACAACAACATCTCATCTGTAGAGAAATGTTTTATCAATAAAGATTGACACCACTCTCATATCTATTTGCTAAATATGAAGCAGCAGCCAGCAGCTGAATAGATTAGCTTAGCATTAACACTGAAAACAAGGCAATGGGACTTCCTAGAGTCCTTATATAACTGTAAGGTTGTCAATCAGTTAACTTCACACAGAGCCAAATTAGCTGTTTCCCCCTGCATAAACAAACTGATGAAACAACTACTCATAAGTACTGTTTTTAATAAAATGGAAAAAGAAGGTCAGAAAGGTACAGTCACTGGGGAAATAGTTCAACATATAATAGTATATTCAGAAATAGTTTGGGAATTATGTGTATTCAGTTTCCTGCTGAAAAGTTAGATAAGAAGACTGATACCACTCTCACGTCAGACCCAGAAGCCAGTTAGTTTGACTGAGCACACAGACTGGAAACGGGGGGAAATGGGTAGCCTGACTTTGTCCAAAGGTAATAGAATACAACTACCAGTACCTCTAAATCTCACAGACTAATATGTAATACCCAATTTGTTTAATTCAAACAAAAACCAAAGTGTAAAAATGGCAACCTACAGTTTTGTGGGAGGTTTTTGTACAGATAAAACAAATGAGATACAAGAATGTAATTAATGAGCTACTTAAGCTGGTAGACAGATTTTGTTTCCCCCTGTTTCCACTCTCAGTGCTAAGCTAAGCTAACCAGTTGCTGGCAGTAGCGTCATATCAAACTTACAGATATGAGAGTGGTATGGCTCTTCTCATTCAACTCTTGGCAAGAACATGAATTATAGTATTTCCCAAAATATTCAGCTATTCCTTTCTTCCTGAGATTCTGAAGGAAGAAAGACAGAAAAACACCATAGTTCCACATTTGTGAGAGACTGAAGCCCCTGTTAGATAAAATCTATAGCAGCAGTGAAACAGCTAAAATATTAACATAAGGACTTATGGGACCATAGAGGTAAAACCAGAAATTGACATCTTTTCCTACCTGTAGTCTGTCAAGCGAGCGGACCCAGCCTAGCAGCCTTCGTGCTGTGAAAAATCCGTCCAAGTCCACATTCTTGGAGTGCTGGTCATGGCCATCCTCCAGGTGGTTGCGGAGGTTGTGGAACTGTGTCTGGGTCAGTGCCAAGGTTGGACCCAGAATCATCTCATGCCACAAGGGAGGCAGGTAGGGTTCCAGTCCCACGTCGACCCTCACTCCACAGAGACTCAGCAGGATGGCCATCTGGATGAGGCCCTCTGTGAAGTATTTCTTCAGGTACAGCATGGTGTTGGTATCTCAGAAGATATACAAAGAAATCAGCAGGTGGGACCCTGTACCCGAAAAGATCCAGGGTTCAGTTCAGTCCCCAGCACAATGAGTGTCTCTTCTGCTGTAGTGTCCTTGGGCAAGGTGAAAAGACCCTACAAACACTGCTTTGTTTGATGACCTCCCTGTGGAAGGGCAGGAGCTAGCAAAAAACTCAAATACCCACTCACACAGGGCCTAATGCAATGTCAGAAAATCCTCTGTTGGGAAACTATTAATTTTTACTTGTGATAGGGAAGAATTAATAATGTACCTCTGAACAAGGCAAGATACAGCAGGCGCTTATTGTCCAAGATTAGAACGTGCTGCTTTTGAAGGAACTCTTCTTTTATTGGACCGGACTGTAAAAAAGGTTGTGGCTGTGAAGGTTGCCCGTTCTCACAGGCTCATCCAAAACATGTTGATCTTCACAGAAACTCCACAAAAATGTCCTCCTGTGAATAAAGACATCCATTTACTTAAGAGCACAGAACTGACTACAAAAATATAACACAAAAACATTACTGCATATATAATTGAGAAAGTTGACATGTTTTTTCACATTACATATACCTTTATCTTAATGTGATTATTAGTTGCTCAGTTAATCAATATATCATTTGGTCTATAAAACATCAGACAATAGAGAAACACAGCCTCGCAGTTTTACATTGTTTCATATTGCTTGTTTTATCCATCCAGCAGTCCAAAGATATTCACTTCACTAAAAAAGCCCAAACCAGTAAATTTTGATCATTTTTGCTCACAAATATTATTTCAAACATTAATATTAATATTACTGCCGATACATTTTCTGTCAATTGACTACCAGACTTTCAATGAACTATATTATATAATATTCCTCTAATGTTGATGTTAACTATTTTATTCTTCTTATTATTTTTATGCTGCTATTACTCAAACTACTGCCACTGCTACAACTATTACTACTTTACTATTATTACTGCTGCTGTCTTCTACAGCTATTAGCACAGCTATTGCTAATATAACTACTTCTACTACAACACATATACTGCCACCACTGTGCTAATGATGATAATAACAGCATCCCTATTGTCAGCTCTTATCTTCTATGGTCAGTGCTGCCTGACCTGCAAAGGGGCAGCAGTTGAGAGGTTTGACAGTTTATGTGAGAAGATAAGGCAGACAGACACAGAGACAGGGCAGAGCCAGCTTGTAGCACCACTCTCAGAAACTTCGAGATACTTCTAGAAAGGTTTTCGTAACCACCTGCCTGCCCAGCACTGCCTGGGTTAGTCACTGTGGCAGCATGATGTAATTGGGTGTTTGCCTGGAGAAACCCTCTCTCTGTCTCCTCCCTCAGATGAGTCACTGGGTTTACTTCTAATGCTATGGTAATCTGTTAACAGAGGTTGCAGTGGAAGAGATGCAAGTTACAGGAGTTTGAAAACTTTTTTAGCACCACCCAGTGTTACAAAAAACAAACTATACACATATCTACACTTCAGAGTGGTGTATTATATCATCTAGTAAATAGTTTGGTAAAGTACTACCTTGTGCTCTTGAAGAAATTAGTGTATTAGCATATAGAGCTGTCAACATAAGTTTAGGCAGATACTAGGATGCCATAACGTATAAGAAGACAGATCTCTCACAAGCGACTGGCCTCCTCTGTTCTTATCATTTTCTTTTTTTTTTTTTTTTCATGTTTTCCCCATCAATGGATACTACAGGTGTAGCCTATCAAAATCTGTTAGTGTGAACAGTTAGTTCTCCTTTACAAGTTAAAAGTCTTGTTTTGAAAATTATGATCAAAGTACTTAAGTGGCAAAATATACAAAAGCAAAAAGTATGAAAAGAGGTAGGCAGTAGTACTGGTGATGCAAAACATGAACTCTGCCAGTGGTGTAATATTTAAGTTTATTATTTATACTGATTGCATCTTATTGTTGTATTAAGTGGACACGGAGGTTCTACTATTTGGTCAGTCAATCTATGTCTGATATGTTTTAGAAGCTTATCATATATTTTTCATGCAAATTTTGAATTTATAAAATGAGCATTAACTGCAACTTTCACATTTAATCGTGGAGCAAAAATACAATATATTAGTCTGAACTGTGGTGGACACGCTACTTAAATTGTATCATATAGTAAATGTAGCCCACTTCGGTGCATTACACCACCTGTGGTCCAGCACTCTATAATGCACTACCATGTCTTAGGTTTAGTTTATGTAAATACTAATATATTTGTCCAGTCCAGCTAACTTTTCTAAATACCTGTCGCTCTGTGATTGTGTGTTACTGCTGTCATGTTTCCTGTTGTTTTCCTCGCAGCAAGTTACTGTTGTTTTCATCAGCCCCTGACAGCGAACCGATGGCTGTAACATATGCGCTGCACGCAACTGACAGACGCGTTGAAAAATAATATCAGTGTAAACTCACAAGAAAACAAAGAGAGAGTATTTTAGTGACTACACTAGCGATAACAAACTATAAAATCAGGGCAAATGCTACTGAAAATAACTGGGGCATAGGGAACTGATGTTAGGTTCATGGATAGCTTAAGTTATGACAAGTAACAAAGCACTTTTAATTCAGCTGAGTTTCGAAGAATATTGGCCTATAAGAATAACAAAGGAATATGTCTTACCACAAGCGGTTGTTCAGAGCGTTGGGCGGTGTGTCAGACTGTTTCAGCTGCTTGAATGTACTGATACTGTCCCGGTGTCAGTTTCTTTTCTGAGCTTTACTGGTCTGGAGGGTGGGACTTTTTAAAAGCATGACCCTGTGATGACGTATGATAACTCCTCCCTGGAAAAAAAAAAAAAAAAAACCTACCAACTGTTTGAGTGTGTGTGTGTGTGTGTGTGTGTGTGTGTGCAGTTAAAGTACCTAAGAACCTAAGGCAAAAGCACTTGCTCAGCAGAAGACAAATGGCCTTTGTGACTGATATATTATTCAATAGGACATTGTTAAAATGTTAATAGTGACACATGAATGTGAAGTATTTTACTGCTGTATCTGGTCAAGGTTGATCATTTTAGTCAAGTAATTCCCAACCTGGAGGTTGGACCCTTCCAAAGGTCACAAGATAAATCTGAGGGGTCACAATACGATTAATGGGAGAGGAAAGGAGAAAAAACAAAGTTCTCACCCATGAATCTGTTTTCCATGTTTGTCTGTTTCTCTAACCCTTGTTTCTTTTGTGAAATATTGGATAATCTGAACAGTTTGAAATGAAAATGTGAGAAGTTTAGCAAAAAATATGTCACTGGTGGAACTGCTGACAACTCAATCAAATCTTCAATCCAATAAATGTTGTTGAGTAGAAAGTACAGTATGTGCCCTGCGACTGGTTGGGCACATGTATGAGCAGGACCTCAGTACCATGGCTCCACCAGCCCATCATTACACTGGTTCCAAATGAAAAAAATGGCTGCTGGTTTAGCATTTTCAGGAGACAGAAAGATAGTTTTGACATTAATGTAGCTTCTTTTGGACTATCTGTGAGTCTGCAGTTGTCTTTTCAGTTGTTTTGTGAGTCCCAGAATGGGCCTCACATCTTTTCAAATATATATATATATATATATATATATATATATATATATATATATATATATATATATATCAATGAGTTAACAGAAATAATATGAAGGCCAGTTTTTCCAGTATATATTTTGAAGTAGTGCTGTGCACTTCATGCTGCGGAGAGAAGGTGGGTCTGTTGTAATGGCTACCTTCATAGAAACGTATCTTGTGCGTTCAAATTAATCAAAACGTAGGAAGGTAGTAAAATGTGCCCTTACTATACAGTCCCTCACGCATATGTTTTCTCTCTATGACCATTCTGGGGTTCCTTATGCTCAAATCTATCACCCACTGACTGATTTTCCTGTGTATCTTAGCCACCCCTGATGTTCGAGGGTATGAACATTTCTCTTCCCCGCAGAGTACTTCAGTCCAAAAACAAATGACTGAACTGAAAAAGGTTCCCAAATATGGAAGCCAGTTACTGCCAGGAAAGTCAAACTTAAGAAATACTTATACAATATCCTTTTAGTCAGTTATGAGACTATTCAACTTTCATATTTGACAATAAAAGCTATGACTTTTAAAAGTTCATTTCAGTTTAGGAAGCTGACATTCCAGCTATTCTGCTGATACACTTGTTAGCTCAGCAGGAGTATAACTGGAGATATTTCCTCCCCCATGAAAACCAGCTGCTGCCTCATTTAGTTATGTGGACTGACAGAATTAATAAGATGTTGGTTCAATTACATTAATATTTTTCATTTACAGATAAGTTATAAACATTTAGTGTTAGCTTTAGCTAAGGCTAGTAATTTTTATCTCACCTCCTATTTTTTACTTGACATAGCTCCCTATTGTTAGCTACTAATTGTACGTTTTCCCAAAGCATTATACAAATTGTCAAGAAAGATAGATAGATAGATAGATAGATAGATAGATAGATAGATAGATAGATAGATAGATAGATAAGCTGATTGATAGTTGATACACACTAAAGTACAGCAATCCTCTTTATTTAGAAAAGATGGCTTTTGGCAGTTTTTGGCAAATGGTCAAAGACACAGTGTTGGTGAATCAAAATTCAAACATTTTGCTAGATGGAGGGAAACACTCAATATTAATATTCTTGAACTGTAAAATGAGTTTAAATGTGGACAGTTATGCAGAAATGTTTCCTTTCAGTTTACATTCTAGTATTTCAGCAAATGCCTATGATTATACTACAGACATTTCTTTCTGCTCAGCAGGTTTCCAACCCACTGCTTGTAGGTTGCAATACATGACAAACAACTAACAGGGCAGGCTGCTCTAGCAGTAATAGAGACATGTAGCAGAGGGGTCACATGTTTAGGATCCATAACACCCATGTCCCTGCCTCCAGAGCATTAAATACAAATAAGAATATCAACTAAATGTCTAGAACAGAATTATACAAGGCAAATATCAAAACTGCAATGGCACATACACAATAAAACAGCTACTCAAGAGGATCATTTATTTCTTCGGGGCACTGATGCTGAATACTCTTTCATAGTAAACAACATGATTAATTGATTATCAAAAATGCACACATAGAAACAAAAGCTTGTCAGTATTTTTAACTACAGCAAACTTGAAATAACAATTGTCAGAGGGAATAATACAAAAGGAAACCCAGTTTGTTAAATACAAGATGGGCAAGCTGTAGATTTCACCAGTTACCATCTACAGATGGTTAGAACACACAAACCCACAACAGACAGCTAATATTTGACAAAATAGCTCTCAATGTGTCAAATACATTCACTGTGAGGAGAATAGTCTATAGTATAAAATTATTTGCTTTAACACTGCAGACACTTCAAAAATACTTCTTAGTTCATTGGAACAACACAGGAGTGCCTTTCATTTATCCTTCTAAACAGAACAACAAAAAACCAACCATGTAATGTTTATTGCCATGCTGGACAACACTGTCTAAAGCACACGCTGTGACAGTCATTGCATTTCACAGTGTAGCTCCATGTCATGTCTTTGAATGACAGTAATTTTGGGTTGCAGATTGTATTAGCTAATTTGCAATTCCACACTTCTTTGCATTTTAATAAACAGACACAGTTTTGAAACTGGGGTTTCTGGGTTGTGTACTAGATGTGAGAAAACTACAACATACTGACATTTGTAAGAATCCAAATGACTAAATTGCAACTCCACACATAACAGCAGGAACAACCGTATGTCATGTGGTTCAGATCATATGTCTAGGTAAGGGTGAAAATTAAAAAAAGGTTTACAGGTTTAACATCACCAGCTTGACAAAACACTACCCATAGTGAGTCAAGTTGTCTAGACACATAATTAAATTATCTTGAAATAAAAAAATTCTTGGAATATGGTCCCCCAAGAACCCCCAGAATAGGTTTCATTTTTTTAAATTCAAGAATCCCTCAACTGGAGACTTGCATTTAGTTACAGAACCTGGTGGAACACACAGGTGAGCCATGACTTTGGCTCTATTTGGTCATTGTACACTGAGTAGATGTGGAGATATTTCACTGAATAATTGATTGAATTGATTGTAGTGTGACCAATTTGTGGTAGCAAGGATTTAAGTTATAAAGGAATTGAGGGTAAATTCAAAGTGATTCATTTGCTTCACTAGAGGCAAAACCCACTGACCAGCAGTGAAGGACTGTAACGGACAATTCTCCTGGATAAACAAATAACTTACAAATGTGGCGGGTAAAAGGATTACTTTTAAAACAGGAGATCTGCACCAGATTATGTCTGATTATGCCTTCATATTTTCCTTCCTCTCCCATTGATCCCATATCTTTAATGCTCAACAAAGAGTCTAAGACTGAGGGAGCTGATGAAATTTGTTCTAAACTTCTTCAATGTTCTTCATATAAAACATCTGATTTCCTTGAACTTAAGCTCATTTAAACACAAACCAATAAAAACACTAAATGAAAGAGGAATTCTTTCAAAGTCTGTCACAGGGGCATCATGAGCCCAGTTTTACTGATAGTGTATCACCATCATCTGTTCCACTAAAATGTCCTTCTTATAAAGTCACTGGCTTTACAACTTTACAGTCATCTTTACAGCCAGATATTTGGTCAAATCAAACAAAGTCTTCAAGCAGGATGAGATTATTTCACTTATTTCTAATGCTTCTTGGTTTTATAGACAAAATGCTGAAATCAAGACTGCTGCACCAACAGGACAGACAATTATAGAGAAGGGATGAAGTTTTTTAATGAAAAGATAATACCTGCTGGACACTTTGAGAAGTACTTTTTTTGTGCCTGTTGTCTTGTATTGTTCTGCACTTCCTGAACAGACACGTTAACTTGCATGTCGCTCTGTTGTTCATGAATAGTATTTTGTTTCTCTTGACAGAGGCTATAATAAGATAATGTTAGAATGAAAGAATGAAAAAGTCTATTAGCCTTACAGTACTTTGGTTTCCCACTGTTCCACATATGAAGTGTGTACTGAGAAAAAATGTGGAATTAAGTTGTACTTTTAAGTGCAGGTAAGGTATCAACAAGAAAAAGAAAACAGTTGTATTTATACTTAAAACATAATTCTTGAAGAAAAAACCTATTACTCAATATTTAAAGCAAAGACAAAGTTGTAATTTTGGAAGATTTTAAAAATAAAGTTGTACTTTCATATGAAATGTCAGATTAGGAAAATTAAGTTGTAATGGTAAAATAACATTTGAATCCTCCAGCGAGCTTCAATCTGTCAATTGAGAGATATGAATGATTTAAACTAATCTTGAATAGAATAGTCCATAAAACCAGAGATGGCAATGGTATAAAACATATTCAAGTGCTCTGCTGGTGTGTTACTGACCAAGTGTATGGCTTTATTCTTGTAACATTATGTCTTTTTCTTGTAAAATAACTTTATTCTCAAAATAGTCAATTTTTACACAACATTATGACTATTTTTTAATGTTGCATTTTTTCCTCACCTTATAAATCCAGGGTGCAGAACTTTATATTAGCTATCACTATGTCTATAATACTGCACACAAATGTAGTGCAAAAACAAAAGGTATCATGTCAAAATAAAGGCAATAAAACAATGTATACTTAAAGTGCACGGTTTGGCAAGAAACAACCAGGGATGATTTAAACATTTTTATGATGTTTTCTGTCCTTTTCCTATTGGACCACAGAGCAGGTCACATCCTTCACTGCTTTTAGTTTCATGACTGTTTTATATTTTTTTTTTTTTTTCTGTTTATTCTTCTTCTCACCGACAGTAATTCCTTCTCCTAGGTTTTTCCTCCCATCTTCTTATTTCTCACCCACTTCTTCATCTGTGATTGGACCCAACCTATCCTCCACCCCTACACACCTTCTGATCCTCCTCTTCCTCACTAGGATCCAGCTTCTTGTTCCTGTCCCAGGGCCTCTAACAGCAGTCCCATGGGTGTCCTCTTCAAACCAATGCTTTCCAGTTTATTCTCCAGCTTATTCTTCAGGCTACGCAGTCGCACCGATGCATGGACCAGAACCACTATGAGACAGACAGAGGGATGAAGAGATAAAGTGCTCTCTTATTAGCTAGTCAAGGTTAACTGAGCTGACCCTTTTTAAACTGCAAAGGAGTTGATTCTGAGTAATGATAACAGAGTTCATTCAAATTACTATGAATTCTCAAATACTAGCTGTTTCATTTACTTCAACTGCAACATTTGCTGCAACATGTCTTCATTAAAGACAATATATGAGATAAAAAAAAAAATCTGAGTTTTAATTAGCTTTTGATAAAAACTTAACAATTCTTCTGTATTAGAAGAGAAACTTCTCTTTTTTTTCAACCACTATCATTCAGGATGGGGAAAAAATGCAATATAACACAATGAACTGCAACTTTCAATGTGAAATTTCTCTGTGATGTGTTCATTGACTTTAACTCAACAGTGATCCAAAAAGTGCTACGCAACTGGAAGTAATTAGTTAATGAAAACTGTACTGTTGTTGTACTGCTTGAATAAGTTGAGTTGAGTTTTTTTTAGACAATGGGTGTCCTGAAATATCATACCGTTTACAAAATATTGCATCTTGTGCAAAAATTTCATTTAGTGTGAAAAAATACAATACGCCTGACAAGTTTGGCAATTCCACTTGTCCTTAACTTGCATCGCATCTTTGAAATGAGAATCACTAAAGTATATTTAATCTTAATCTTAAATCTTGCTAGAAATTAAAGGTAGGGCTATTAGAAATTCTGGTGCATGCTGACATAACAGAGCAGAATGGCAGATTAACAGACAAGAGGAAACAGATTATATAGATTTTTTTTTTTTTTTTAAGGGATGTGTTTGTTTTGCTGCTGAGTTTGAATATCAACAGTCTTTCTCCAGGATGGGATTACAAATACCTCTCCAAATGAGACCAACATTCTTATGTTTGTGCAAGATTGTCACTGTCATGTCAATTTTGGTGAAATGTTAATGATGTATCACAACAGAACTGTATCATAATTACATATTAACAAATGCATCATTTCATTTGTGGTCTCCTGCTGCTCCTCCTGCTGTTAGACTATGACAATACATCTAAGTGTCAATTGTTTTACGCAGTGCAACATTATTATCTTTTGCCATATTCACTCTGTATATATACACAACGTAGTAAGTACTACCAGTGTGCTTAAAGAAAGAAAGAAAACTGCATTACTTTAGTATTTGCCATTAATAGTATCACTTACTGTACTTTTAGACATAGACGTAGACTTTTAAACAATTGTTTGAGAGAATGCACATCTGGTACATATATGCACAGTCCAAGAGACTGGTAGGATACAAGCCAAGTGTACAACCATACATCAAACCACAAGTTAAAGCCCAATTGAGAGAAGCTCTGAATCAAACTGTGCCAAGGTGCTTGGAACCTATTGCACCTTGCCTGCAAGACTAGTTGCTTTTTCATGTCATAAAAAGTATTCAAAATTGCAGACTTTTTTTTTTTTATTTTCCAACATCAATGCAGCACTTTTCTAATACTATTCACAATGCCCAATTCACTTCCATGGTGTTGGTGTGCCAGCAGAAATTTCAGAGATGGATTTCTCATAGTTGGAAAATAAAATGAACTATCTGCATGATTAAAAACCATTAGGGAGAAGTCTGAAAATACAAGTGATACTTTACCAAATGTGAAATGTACTGTGGATTGTTTGAAGGCAACTAACAGGCAGTGTAAAGTAAATTCATGGAGATGATAATCTGCAGCCCAGTCTTATTTGCTAACTAGTGTCCTCAGGCAAGAGTGTGAGCTTAACTTAATATTCTGGTGTAACATGCTGATATTTGTGTGTGTGTGTGTGTGTGTGTGTGTGTGTGTGTGTCTTACTCAGTATGGGAAAGGCTATCCCAAACAGGAACACAGCAACGCCTCCCAGCACCGTTATGAAAAGGTAACTGGCCAAAAGAATGGCCAACACACAGATTGATGGGTGGTTTCTACGGAAACGGCGAATGGGAGCTTGGTTCTCAGCAGCCCAGACAAAGCCAAGGAATAATAAGGTGACCACCACTGCCCCAACAAACAACTGGAAGGGCTGGAAGTACCTGAGAGCAAAAGGACATTTACCAACACATGGAATGGGAAGTGATGGAAATACCTTAGATGACAAGGAGTTGACCCCAATAATCAAACACACAGTTTTACAGGTACAATCAGGTGACAGTAATAAAACAGACTTTCAGGAGCTGAAAGGAGGAACGAAATTAATAAAGCAATTAAATGGAGAAATCTAGAAGCACATGGGTATACTATACATTATGAAGACATTATAAGAATTATATTATTTTGATGGTTTTTGTCTGATAAAATGTCAGAATCCATTTTGCAAAAGCTTTGATAAAATAATACATCTAATATTAACAAGTAATGCTAACAGTGTCAGACAAGCAACATTAACATCATCAGTCTCATTAACAAGAAGAGATTAGTGCATATGGGAAGTTCAGTTTGGACATGAGGAAGAATTTTCAATGCGGAATTCAACATGTTATAAACTTTGACTTTTTCATGTCTGATGGTTAATGTTGGAGCACAAACCAGCTTATAGGTCCACTACAGCCAACAACCAGACTGGTGTTGTGGTGAACTGTGGGATACCTACTCTGAATACCATGGGGGGAGCACACTCTTGCCTACTACCTGCCAGTGTGTGAACATGCACTTAAGACTATAAGTATGGGTATTGGAACATAACAAAAGGCTGTTACTCCAGTCAATACTCAGTGTACCTACAGCAAGTCTTATGTGTACATATCAAAGCCTGACTATATTATTCCTCTGTGCCACAGAGCTATTAGAACTATTAAAAACACATGAATAAGCTACGCTGTTGCAGTGGGTGACATGTGACGTGTTCTTTCATGATCATGACACACTTTGTTTTGACCCAGTCCCACATACACCACCCTGCTGCCCCAAACACTCACCACAGAATCAAATATGGATTGATCCTTGCTGAAAATATTTCCCAACAAATGCACATGAATTTGCTTCTGTATGAATAACATTTGTTAAAAACCACAGTGACCAGCCGTAAGGTGTAATTTTTAGATCTGATGAATGCAGACCCAGATGTCTGACTCAGCAGACTCAGAGGACTGGAGTTTAAATTCTGATTAGGGGTTCTTTGTAGGGATAGAAAACGTCTATTTTGGTGTGGAACCTTTATCAGCTTGCTCTGGCTCCACAACCTCAGATCTGAGTTAAGTATAGAGCAAGATGAACGACAGTCTGTTCTCCTGCCTCCCACGTTATGATGATGGAGATCAGCAGTAGTCTTTAATTTACATGGCGAGAAGGAAAGGCTTAAAGGGACAGCCTACATCAGAAAGGAAGATTTCACTCTTATCTCCATCGGATAACTAAACTTCTCGAGTGCTCTCTGTCACCTGTCAAATTCTGCAGGTTACACGACTTTATCTCATGAGCAGACAAATATTTCTCGCTGCTGACAGAAATGCCAAGTCACGGAAAGTACTGCGGCAAAACAGAAAAACGTCAAATAACTTCTGAGTGTTTGCTGTGGACTTCCAGTACGTTCGCTGTGGGAGACGGGGGGGACGTCAGAATAATGAAACTTACCCCACTATGAGCAGGAAGCACAGCACGGACAAGAAATAATTGCTCTGATAGTATAGTAGGTTGTTAATGATGCGGTTGTTCCAACGGTCCAAGTCTCGAACATCAGGCACGGCGAACCTAGCCGAGCACAGGAGAAAATCATCCGTATCCCGGAGGGGTGGCGGCCGAACACTAGCCATTTTTCCTAAACGATGATAGACTAGGTTTCCCAGAATGCAACGCGGGGAAGAGGGTGGGCGTGTTGCTCGATTAGTTTCTGACGAGGCTCGTGCCCGAGCAATCCGGAATGATCGCGCAGGAAAGGGTGACCGCCGTCACTTAATTATGGCGTGTTTAAATAGCGTGTTCGAGTGGCATCCATGTTATTTTAAGCCACCGTAGATATTTACTATGCTGACTTAAAATTAATTCACAATACGTAACAACAATGAAGATGTAGCCTACTGTCCAATATCTAATATGGTCAAGAATTAACTACCGACGCATTCATTTACAGTTTTCTTCTTCAGGTATCAAAGGTTTGTTGAACCTCTGGTCTGTTTTTAAAATATGTTCTAAACTGAAACAATCCTGTTCTATGTCTGAGTTAAAGCATAGAGGAGATATTATATCTAATTATAGAAATATCTATTTCTTGGTGGCTATAGTTCACTTTAGGTCAGGCCATATGACATATATTCTGTTTGTTTTGTTTTGTTTTGTTTCTTTTTGTTGTTTTTTTTCAGTGATATTTCATAGAATCACATTTTAGTCTTTATTAAACAGAAGTCAGAACAGCTCTGGTTGAGTTATCCCATTAGTATGAGGAAACTATGACTATGTTATCCAGAGATGACAAGATAATTAGAGTGTGATCTTGAGATAAGGTTGTTGGCTTCTGTATTAATGATTTTGCAGTGTAAAATATTTTCAGATTTTTATCATGATAATATTACACATTGTTTAATTTCCTTTTCTGTGACATTATCCATCTTAAGTTTGTTTAGATAACTTGTTTTCATTTCTTGTCTGACATAAGAAAACTAAAGGTTATTTTTTATAAAACAGAGTGGCGCTAACAACATAAATGAGCTGTTTCCTTCTTTTATTTACAGGGGTATTCCACTGATTTTACTCATAAAGTTAAGTTGACTAGTCCTTGGGGAGAACATGATTGGTAAAAACTGTTGTATGATGTCTGTGCAGCCCCTTGACTAGTGCTAAAAAATAACCCCTGGTGATGTTATCAGTGTCATCTTATACCGAGCTATAGGCTTCATGTTTGTTTAACAGAAAGCTTTTGTTACAAAACTGGGGAATAAAGTTTGAAAAACCTTGGTGGTGGTCAGGCAGTATGGAATTAACAAAAGCTTCTGTCAAGTTGCATTATGGCAAATTGTTGGCTGTTTTTACAGCTTTACCTATAGTGCAGCAGTTACTAAATGTTATGATGTCTTGGCTGCTTCCAATGGCCACCCCTGGCTAAAGTCTGGTCCATGCCAAACAAAGAAAAAAAGAAGATATGAGTGTGCAGAACTGCTTATCAAGAATAGGATCAAGGATGGGAAATACTGTACAGTCCAGTTTACGTGTCTCATGCATGTGCAGTCAGTGCCCATATTTTTCTGTGTGTACCCAACAACAACTGCTGTCATGGACTGCTTTCTGCTGTCCATGACAAAATATGGAGTAGTTTCTGGGGTTAGGACAGACCACAGAGAAAACAAAATTACATTTTGTCATCTACCCAAGTCTGTATGGGTCTGCACAAACTCTGTGTGGACATCCACCTGATATCTGATCTCATGCTGCGCACACACAATGCAATTAGTTTTCCATAAAACTTAAAATAGTCACTGTGTCTGTGTATTCACCTGGCATTCCTCCCTGTCATCATTAAAACTGATCCACCCACAAAGCTGCCAAGAATATCCATCCTGAATTGCCTAAGTAATTTTACCCAAACGATAGCACCCCTAATGTCAGTTACCAAATAGATTCTATTATCGATGACAGCTTCACAATAATAGCCACCCAGTGTTTTGACTATGGAATGCTTTTAATGAAGGAGCAGCAATAGGAAGTTGCTAAAATTAGTAGTTAACACTCCAGAAGTAACAGATCCACTAGAACAGTGACTACTGTAAACAGTTAGACCCTTAGTAAACAAGAGGGACAGGACTATTTACTACAGACCAGATTTTTTTTCCTATATGTCCGTATGAATACGTTTTAAAGATTAGGTAGATACTTATTATATTAATCTGCACAGGAAAATTCAAAGACCTAACAATACTTTAACTGAACGGCATGTTTGCATTTGCATTTGCATAGGGATTTATTAACTGTGCACAGGATTTCACTCACTACCAAAAACACAGTACAGCTCTAAAAAAAACACAATTTAACTTAAATGTATGTGTACAACCGCATTGTCTCAAAGCATGCTGGGAAGGTCTGCCCACCTTCTCCCTAACATGCTACAATAACACTGTAGATGGCCACAAGATAGAAATGCCCATCTGTTTGCAACATAGGACTTTGAGTTCACTAACCACTTGTTTAATTTACTACATATTATTGAAAAGTGATCACCATCTGCTCTCTGTTCCCAGCTGTCGTCCCACCAAGGAGGAGAGCAGAGAACAGTTTTAATCTGTAAAATATCTGTTGATTAATAGTTAAGGTAAAAACATTAATTCACAAAATTAAAGTTTTGTTCATTCATTTCAGATTATTCAGTCATTTTAACATAATTGTATTATATTTAAATATTGCTTAAATGTAATTTTACAGTTAATATGATTAAATAAACTTTTTTCTTTCTTTTTTTTGATACTGTTTTTTAGGGTTTACTATATTTTTTTCTCTTCTCAAATGATGGAAAATATCATCTCAAATGATGAAAAAAACATCACCACTTGTAAAAATACAGATATTTTGCTGTTGATATCATTTACAGTTGTGCAGCTGTGTGTGTTTTCTTATGATTGGCATGTAAATTAACATCTGTTTTCACATGGTTTTATCAAATATGATTTGTAATTTGTCAAAACAGAAAGAACCTGTAAAACACATTGCAGTTAAAAAAAGGTTTAAAATCTGTTTGACAATGAAAACACTTTGGTAAAGATTGTAGTGTGGTTTAATACAGGACTGCACTTATAAAGTGCTTTTCTAGTGACATTAACCATTCAAAGCACTTTACACTGCAGGCTACATTCACCCATTCACACACACATTCATACAGCACATGTTCTGTCTGTATCTATAGAGCTATATGCACATACACACACACATTCACACACCAATGATACATTAGGGGCATATTTGGGGCTCAGTATCTTGTTCAAGGATACTTTGGCATGTGGACTGGAACCACTGACACCACTGACCTTCTGATTAGTGAGTGACCAGGTTCGCTGTAATTTCAAAACCATAATGTGCTTTCACATATATATCAGCAGACAATGGCCTGCAGTTCGGTCTGACTCGTATCAGTTTTCAGCAGTAGATGAGAACAGTGGTCTATTGGACCATGCTGCATTCAGAATTTTTTTTGTTGGCAACATTATGAGTAAACTCTAGAGCCATGTGTGTGAACATCACAGGATATCAGGAATATCAGAAATACTCAAAGTAGTCCATGGTCACGGTCACCGAGATCATATTTGTTCCCTATTGTGGTGTTTGACATGAACATTCACTGAAGCTCCTGACCTGTGTCTGCATGATTTTAGGCATTGCACTGCTGCCACATGTCAGGCTAATTTGGGTTATTGTAGATGTACAGGTGTAAAGTGCTCTGTGAGTATAGTTTTCTTTGGATCAGTCTGTAAGTGTGATCCTAGAATCTGTTAGATGGAAGTAAGAAAAGGAACCAAGGAGACAAACTCCAAAGAGCAGAGAGTTGGGTACAAGCTACTAAAGTACTAGAAGCTGCTAAAAAATAAAATGATGATAACAGTAAATAAATAAAATGGCACTGTGCTGTGTGAGGTTGGAAACATCTGGATGAGAGCTTGGATTCCAGGTAGTCTGGCTTACAGCTGAGCTCCAGGTGGAGAAGGAGAAAAATAATGTTCTGCACAAAAGAACTGAAGGTCGGGCAGGACGCGTTTGACACTGAGCTCCAGATGGAGAAGGTGAAAAACGAGGCGCTCCAAGAAGAACTGGAGAAAAGTTTCATAACAAGAGGTCAGCAAAAGGTATAAAGTTGATGTCCTCACAGCCAGGCAGCAGGCTGACAGCCTTCACAGTGAGCTTGAGAGTCAAATCAAGTCTCATAAACACCCAGTGTCAGAAAGACGCTGCCGAGAAAGAACAGATTTTGTGGAAGGAGCTGGAAGCTCAGCTCAATGACCAGCTCTCACACAACCTTGAGCGAGAGAGGAGAAGCAGAAGCGCGAGCAGAAAAAGGAGGATGAACCTGCAGATAAGGGCAAGAAACACCCAGCAGGAGGAGTCCCTCTGTGATGCTCTCCCTGATCCCAACCTGAGGAGAACCTGATCATGTCATGGCCTGAGGAGACCAGAGGTGGAAGAAGTCAGCGGTGCCTGCATCCACCAGCAGCACCTGAGCTGACTCTCCCTCCCTCATCCACTGTGAGGAAAGGGACCTTTTTCAAAGCAGACAAAAATTCCAGCTGGCTGAGGCAGATGGCCGCCCACCATGAGATCTGAGGTTCTGCTCAAGGTTTCTTCCTTCCAAGGGAGATTTTCCTTGCTGCTGTCACCCAGCGCTTGCTCATGGGGGAACTGTAGGGTCACCTGAATACAAGATCTATTCATATCATGTCAGGCAAACATCAGGGGTGAGTGGAGGAATTTAAAATGTCAGAAAAACTAGTCTATTTGTTATACTGAGCAAAAAAGTCACAGCTCAGATTAAAATAAATACTTTGAACATTAGAGGATCTTTGTTGTCATGGTTGCAAAAATGACCATTCAATTAAGGTTGTGGAATGTTCATTGATAAAATAAACAGTGTTGATTAGCCTTCACATTGGAAATGAACCGTGGTCTCCTGTGTGAAACGTGTCAGCCCATTTCCACCCCAACCTGAGGCAGACTTTGTTGCTCTACCACTTCACCTAACTTCCTTCTTTGCTCCTGTCACAATTACCAGGGCAGCTAGAAGTTGCAACAATAGTCAAAAATAAAAACTACAGTGTCGTTTTTTGCTCTCTTTATGGGACTTGTTGAACACATGGAAAATGCAGAATACCACAGCTTTATCATTTGACATCATCAACACTAGGCATATACTGACTTTTATTGTGAAAGGCCAAAGAGCTCGAGGAGGACTGTCGGGAGCGCGCTCGGCTGTAGGCTCAGTCCTGTGGTTCTATCCGGTTGGCTGCTGTGGGAACGGGAGCGCGGCTCCGTCAGAAAAAAAAAAAAAAAAAGAAAAAAGAAAAAAAAAGAAAACGAAGCAGTGATCTCGATGTGACAGCTCAGAGCTGTCCACGTCAACACACCGAGCGAGCACGGCGGCAGCGATGGACTCCACGTCTCTGGTGAGCTTCTAACCGTTTGATCGAGCTCGGGAAGCGACACCTTTGGTTTGTGGGTGGAGGGGTGTTATGTCGGCAGTTAATGTAGTATTTGTTACTGTTTTTTTATAAGCGTGCGGGACATTTGTTGCATTATGGCAGTTTCGGTGGTGGGCAATACCGGAGAGGAGGAAGGGAGGGAGGGGGAGGGAGGGGGGCTTGGCTGCAGATTGTTCATAAATCAGAAACAGGTTTTATTTATCCTTTAGCGCTTTAATGTGACTGTGATCCTGACCGTGGCCGTCATATTATTTGACTGGACGCCCAGGTCTGATCTGATCAGTGTTACACATGCAGCAGCAGTTGCGTTTAAATGCCACACTTTTTTTCATTGCTGTGAGTGTAAAGATAGTACAGACTGTCTTTGCTGGTTATAGTGCGACAACTTATTAGGGTGTTAAGTTAACTCCATTACAATAGACTGGTTGAGCCACAGCTGTTATCCACTTATGCACACACAGTCAGTTAGTGCAGAGCTCAACAGGACAGTACATAAGCCAAAGCTTCAGTTCTGCAGGGATCACTTGTAGAAAGAGAAGAGACACAATCCTGTCTCTGTCACACATTAAGAGAAGGAGTGTGGGGGTGAGTGATGTAGTTAAAGCAGGTCTGGGTGTTTAAATGTCTGCTTGTGTTGAGCATATGTGCACAGATCGGTTGACGTGTAGAGCAGAGTACGTGCCACGTCCACCGTTCTCTCTCTCTCTCTCTCTCTCTCTCTCTCTCTCTCTTTCTCTTTCTTTCTCTCTCTCTCTCTTCATTTATTTGCCTTGCGCACCATTTATTCAGGCCTATCTTTCACTCCCTTATTCTCTATGTCTGACTGCTCAAATGTATGTATCTCATTCTTTCTTTGTCACAGTTCCTCAGTGCTGGAAAGTAACTGGAAAATACATTTACTCAAATATGTAAAACTTAAAGTTTTTGAGGTACTTTACCTGAAGATGAAAATGTTTTTTGGTGCTACCTTTATCCAACTACATCTCAGTAGGAAACACTGTACTTTTTACTTAAAACTTTTAGTGGTGGGGGAAGTATTCAGATCCTTAAGTTCTCACTTACATGTAATTTCTGCATTAAAAAGCACAGAGGTAGCCTATTATCAGCTAAATGAAAATGGTAGGTAAAAATTGAGTAGTCAATATTGATTCATTAACATAAGAAACATTGAGAGCTGGTTGAGGTGGAGCTAATTTAAACTCATTTATTTTCTGTTGTAAGATTACTCTGTTAACATTGCATCTTATATGTCATTTGTGACTATAGTTGTAAAATAAATGTGGCTGAGTAAAATGTACAGTATTTACCTCTGAAATGTGGTAGAGTGGAAGTATAAAATAGCATTGAATATAGTGGTCAAGTACGGGTACTTGATAAAGTTAGCTCCGCCCCAACCAACTATAACATTAAAATGCCGTTGTTAATGTTAATGCATGGATAGAATATATAATAATATAACACTCAGGAGCCTAAAGGAGCCAGTTGATGTTGAGTAGTTTTACTTTTGATAAATAAATTACATTGTGCTCCTAACACACTGGGCAGCACAGCGATGCAGTGGTTAGCACTGTCGCCTCACAGCAAGAGGGTTCCAGGTTGGAACATTGCATGCAGGTTTGGTTAATTGGTGACTCTAAATTGCGATAGGTGTGAATGTGAGTGTGAATGGTTAGTTGTCTTTTTATGTATATATGTGTTAGACTTCTGATAGACTTGCTATCTATCCTGCCTTTCACCCAGTGCCACCCCAACCCCAACCCTCAAAGAATAACTTGTATAGATGATGGATGGTTGGATCCTAATACATCTGTATTTTTAACAACTGAAGTATAATTTTGAGTGCGTAAGTTTCCTTTTAATCGATTGTTGTAATTGCTACATTAGTAAATAATCTCATTAGTTAAACCTTTGCTTTTTCATTAACATCTTTACAGGTTTTTTTTTTTTTTGTATATTCCATGTATCTCCTCAGATTCTTTCTCTCTTTTCTCTCTCCTTGTCCCACTTCACTAATCCCAGCTCTCTCATCCCCTCTCTCTGCCTGCCTCTGTCTTTGTCCTCTCTCCCTTTCTCATCCTCAACTTCTCTCCCTTTCTGTGTATCTGTGTCTCTCTCTGCAGGCATTGAAGCAGAATGGGAAATAATCAGTGAAAGCATTTGGTCATTTTGTGTTTTCACACAATTCTGTGGTTTAGGTGCAGGTGTTCAGATGTCTTACTGTAAACCACAGTGTAAAACCACTGCACTACAAGTAAAATGCCTGGTTCTCCAAGAATTTAGTGAAGCACTCATATTAAGTTGGGGCACTCACAAGAAACAAGAACAAGAACAGTGGAAAAATTTAAAGCAGTAGATTCTGCCATATCCCAGAGTCTTAACGTGTATTTCGATACACTCTGGCTTATACATTACCCATAATGCGACTCAACTTTTGTTAGGTAGTACCAGTCTGGTAATAGCCATGTCCTTAAAGTCCTAAAAAAAAAAAACCTTTCTTCTAGAGCATCACATATATACATGTCTCAAAATGATGGCAATAAACAACAGATGTTCGATTGTAAAGACAGTTGTCTACAGCAATTATCATACTCAGATAGACAGACAATAAAGTCAAGACAACTACAGTGTTTCGCTAAGGACATAGTATACATGTGAAAGAAACGTTAAAGGGAAACAATTCCAAAAATTCTCCAAATATGAAAACTCATGTTAATATTAGCTCCAGGATGCCAGTGATGGCCTTAGTTTCTCCATCATGTACTAACCTGATCTTTATTGACTTTTGATATTTTTTCAGGTGAGAATATAACATTTGATTTTGAATATGTGGTAATGTCTGTTTGGAAATATGCTCCAGAGTTTCCAAAGATGTGAGGAACCGACCTGCTGTGAGGCAGCAGCAGCTATGTATCCAACTCTTGCAATGACTGTCTACTACACTTATGGTCGATTCATTTTTTTTTCCCAAAAAAAGTTTGTGTAGTAGAGCCCAGCTGAGCTGCATATGTCAGCAAGAATGTGGTGTTCCAAATAGTTCTCCCGTCTTCAAGATATACTGTGACAAAATAATTTTTACTCAAAGATGTACTTGTCATGTATTCTGTTCATTTTCATTTATATACACTGATTTTTATTGAAATGTGGTGATATATTTACCCCAAAGTCTACCAAGGCAGTGCTTTTGTTTAACTGTCCAATTAACCATGTGTTATGTATTGACTGTCAGACAAACTGGCAGCAACAATATTTAGAGACAAAATTATATTTGAGATTGCTAACAAATTTCAAAATGCTACAGAGAGCCAGTGGTAAATTACAAAAGGGCTCTTTGAGACAAGACTTGATGACATGTCCCCATGATGACAGTGCATATCAACCAGCCAGTCTCAGTGAGCTGATTAGATTACCAGCCCATGTCACCTGTCTTCACATCTCTGAAAACGTTGAAGCAAATTTCCAAATAAACATCATTTGGATGAACTGGCAACATATTTGAAATCTAAATTACTGCTCTTTTAAAAAACTTAATAAAGGGTCAGGTTAGGTTAGGAACATGACTGATGGGCAAGCCAAAGTATCTGCAACATTGTGGCTTGTACATATTGAACACCATCGCTCCCCTTTGAGTTGTTTTTGTAATTGTAGCATCTCTGGAATTGTAGCACCTGGCTCTTAATGTGCTTCCTGTCTTATTGTGCTTTGTCCTGCAGTGTTGGGTACATAAAACATGACTTGCAGTTGGTTGGTGGCAATCAATACCCAAAACAGCTTTCCCACAGGTCTTTGAAATCCTTGAAAGTGAACTGTGAATTTGAGAGAGACAAAAATCAAGCCTGAAAGACACAATATCTGTATCAGAACAGACAACTGAGAAGTTAACATTAGCCTCTCTTTAGTTTTCAGTGTTGCTTCTGTAAGCCCTCTGTAAAGCCTGCTTGTTTTCATTTTTTAAATTCTTCTTTGTTTTGTAACAGTAATTAACCTGGTTCCATGTCTCGAACTATCTGTGCTTGGTTCTTGAATTTGAGGGAATTGTGCCATGTAAAGTCCTCGCAGAGTCCTTGAATTTGATGTTGAGGAAGGTGCGGGAACCCTGCCATTTAGCTTATCTTAGCAGAAAGACTGGAAACAAGAAGAAGCAGTTACCCTGGCTCTGTCCCCAAGGTTACAACATTTACCTACCAGTGCCTTTAAAGCTCACTAATTAGTGCATCTCCCAAAATGTTGTGTAAATCCTTTGGTTGTGTTCCTTGTTGCATCCAAACATGCCAAATATAGATGTTCATTTGTTTTGAAGAGATCAGAAAGCTTGCTAATTGTGGAAACCAAGAGTTTTCTCTAGTATATACATAGGCTTTTTAAAATACAACTGTAGCAAAACATGATGGAAGCAAAAAATGTTAGTCTGAAAGACTTTTTTTGCATCGTGTAATATGGTTTAAGGAGGTTGCTGTTAGAGAAACAAACCTTAAACAACTCACAGTCCCAGTCAGTCCTGAATTATAGGATCTGCTAAATGCCTAGAATGTGCTGTTTGTATGTCATGTCCATAATGTGGTAAAAATTAAAAAGTAAATGAAAATAGCACTTCAATTGCCAAATCCAAATTGCAATAGGCTGCAGTTCTTTATGATATATATATATATATATTTTTTTTTATCATAGAGGAATAGGAGAACAATCTCCAGATATCTAATTAGTCAACTGACATTTTGTTAGGTGTCATGTTGACCCAGAATGACTTAGAGAGAGTCAAAGCCTGTTCCTTTTACATTTACATTTGACATTTACCTGAGACTGAGGTGGTAGATCTATATTGACTAAAAGGTTAATATTGAGAGCTGATTAATGTGAATCAGTTCTTTGTATGAAGACATCTTATTGAATTGTTTGACATGTCTAATATACTGTAACTTTTGTCAGCTGGGATTGGTTCCTAACTGACTAACTGCCAGGTGTACTGCAACGTAGCCGATTGAACCAACTTACAAAACTAGTGTGCTGATCTATAAACTATTTTGAGTGAAGAATAAAATATCTGATGGGAGACTTGATTGAATTCTTGTTTAATAATATAAAATGCTACAGTAGAAAAGTTGTAGGAAAGTGTAAATAGGAACCCATCTTTCAGCAAACAAATAATTAGTGCACATTCAGTGTTTCTAACCACAATGCATTGTGTGCATCCCTGAGGCCTGACAAACTTGTATTGTACGTCTTTCCTTATCAAACTTTTTCAAAGCCAATTTTCTGAATATTTTTAGTTCATCATCCATGTTTGCTATCATACAGTCCTCTTCTCCACTGCTTTTGTTCGTGTGTTGCCACTATCAACCGTGGATTGACAGAAAAGCCTGAAACTGGAGAAGAAATGTGTAACGCACTGATGTGTGATTCAGTAACTTCAGTAACTAGTTTAAAACAAGACGACAAAATAATTTCAATAAAGGGTTAATTTAGTAGCTTTTCTTGTGATTTTAGTTATATCACATGTGCTTTATTAGCAGATACAGTTTTCCCAGTTTTCATGGAACTGTAGAAAAATTCAAATTAGGATGTTATTTTTAGTTATTATGTAGAACTGTATTAAGTAAGGTGCAGCCAAATCTAGGTCTGCCTAACACTATGCATAGCTAGCCTACCAGCAGTTTATAATACATGACAGGTTTGGCAAAAGAAAAACGTGTATGAGTGAGTCGACAATAATCAGTTCTCAGGATGAATTTAATGATGTTGTTGATCCCTGACTCTTCCTTTCAGTTTGTCTAACTTGACTTTGGTTTATGATCAAATACCTGCAAAACGAACATTAGCATTTTGCACTACTACGGCTGTATACCTTTAGTCTTGTTTAAATTGTGTGTTCCCATTATTAGGAAAAAAGTATTCACTGATTTTTACATTATCTTTTAGTGATCAAAAAAGAATCATTTTGAAAAGAGAAAACTACAACTTTGTTTTTACCACAATCTAGTCCTGGATAATGGCAGAAAAATGAAGAGAGTCAGTCTGTAGACAAGTGGTTATGTTCACTGTGAATAAAAATCACAAAATAATTATTCCTGTATCACAACAAATTATTTTATATTTAAACACAGTTCTGAAATACATCATCCTTTCAAGTTCAGTCAATATAACTGATTATACCATGGCAATGCGAGCTGGGAATATTGGACAGTGGATGTTGTAAGTTCCTGGTCTAAGTTCTGTGATACACTCTGACTGTGAATTTATGCTAGTCAGTGCATAACAGAACTTTGTCCCGGGTCTGAAAAGTCTTCGCAAGGACGGACAGATGGAAATAAACCTGAACAAGAAACCAGAAGTAAAGCATGTCAATATGGAAGAAACTGTGAATACAGCCAAGTGTCAAATGTCAAACTGGTTGGACTGGGGAGACTGTGTGTAATGTGTAGCCCAGAGTGAATACAAAGCAGGGTGTTTCTGGAAAATCAGGGTTTATATGAAAAATAAAGTTTGATAGAACACAATGGTGAGGTGTGCGAGGAATGACTTTGGTGTTAGATGTCGCCCTGAGGTAGCTCAGCAAAGCTGAAATTTTTAAAATGTTCTTTTTCTTTATTGTTGCAGGAACCTTCCCTCTACACAGTGAAAGCTGTTTTCATTCTTGACAATGATGGCAACAGACTTCTGTCAAAGGTAAGGTTAAAGGTTAATGTGATCTTACATGCTTTTAGCCCATTAACGGAAATTCCCTAAATCTTATACCATGACCACTGGTTCTAGATTCTAATTGGTTGGAAGGGGTGGATTAACTTTTAGTAATCAGACACTGGACACCTCTGACATACACTCCTGATCAAGATTTTAAGACCAGTTGAAAAATTGCAAGAATTCACATTTTGCACTGTTGGATCTTAAGAAGGTTCTAAGTAGTGCTTCAAAATGCAAAAAGAAGAAATGGGAGTGAGACAAAAAAAAATGTTTGAGTAAGCAATTTATTGCAAACAACCATTAAACTGAAATAGGCTGTTCATCAGCCCATTTCTTCTTTTTGCATAAAGCACTACTTAGAACCTTCTTAAGATCCAACAATGAAAAATGTGAATTCTTGCAATTTTTCAACTGGTCTTAAAATTTTGATCAGGAGTGTATGTGTTTCATTGCCATTGCAAATGTGTCAGTATTAACAAAGTTTGTAGAATGATTACATATGGTATTTTGTATTCCACGAGGCAAACCACCCTCCACTTTGCCATGGGACATATAATGTCTTGAAGTTTCATTTCATTGTCAAAGTTAATTTGTACTTACTTGTAACTTGTTTGAGTTACATAATATCTCAAATAAAGCAATATGTGGATTCCTTCGTCATACTTTACAGCTTTTCCCCTACAAGGATTTCAAATAGTAAAACCCTGGTGAACAAGGAACATAAAACAAAACAGCAAGCCATAGGTAACTTAATATGAGTTTCCTGTAACTGCTTCACAATAAAAGTTAATCGACAACTGAATTCTTTTAATATGCAGCCGCAGTAGGAAATGTTGAGTTAGTATTAGCAGCAATCTAAAAGAGTCCTCCACCACTTTAGGACTGGACTCTTATACCATTGCTAGGCTCATGGATGAAAGTATCAAAATCAGTGCAGCAGAACCAGAGTTGTTGTCTTTTTTTATTCCATGCTTTCTTCATGCACCTACACTGCCCACAGTGTATCACGAGCAGAGACTGTTCTGTTTGAGATTTGGGTGTCAGCTCATTTATTCTGGAGCCTTTTTACCATCCAGTGGAGTTTAGAAGCAGTCTGCAGAGGTCTGGTCTGATCTTCCTTTTCTCTAACTCCATACCCCCATTTTTTTTCCATTCTTAAACTTGCCTTAACTGACACAAACTCAGGTGACATCACATGAGGCAGTTTATCAGACTGTACACAGCTCCCTCTGTAGACACAAAAATCTTTATTCAACTTATATATGGTAGTACCCCCGAACACCTGGAAACAAACTTTGATGTGTAAAATCAGTGGAGTTCTCCTTTAACACAGCTCTGATATGGCTGTAGGAGAGTCAACATTAAACATCCCTCCATGGCCATGAGCCAATCCCAGCTGACATTGGACAAGAGGTGGGGTACACCCCTGGACATGTTGCTAGTCTATCACAGGGCTGACAGATAGACAAACAACTGTTCACACTCGCATTCACACCTACCCCTGCCACCCCAAACAGTAAACAGTGAGGCTTATATCAATGGGATCAAATTACAAACAGTAATGCTGGACTGCATGCTGCATCATTTCCTGTGAATCCCTCATATATGTGAAGCAATTAGAATGTAGTGTGGGAATGGCAGACTCTGAAACTAACAATAAAATCTACCATATACAGCAGAGAGGTAATTACAGAATGTATTGAATAGCTAGAGCTATTGCTCCTCTTACAGTGCCATCTGTTCTTACATGTTTAATAGGAATGGCCCCATAGGGAATGAAACCAGTGAAAGGAGCAGTGATAGTGCCAAAGTTAATTCACTGTTTTATATCTGTTTCTGTTTCAGTACTATGACCCTGAGCTTTACCCCTCCATGAAGGAGCAGAAGAACTTTGAGAGGAATGTTTTCAACAAGACACACAAAGCAGACAGTAAGCTCCACTCTATGTGGACCGCCGTGTACTGTACTTAACATTGTGCTCACACACATCTCTAATGTCCTCTGTTACCCATTCAACTATCTAGTATCCCAACACTGTGATACTAGCCTAAAGCAGTTTTCACATAAGCCTGTCTTTCACTTAAGACTCAAAGTAGCTCATAGTTGGTCATGTCGTATTCTTGATGGGAGTGCTGCTGTGACCCTTGAAAATCTGTAGACATAGTGACTTTTGGGTTTAATTTACTTTAACTTTCTAACTTTTCTTTGTATAAACTTAAGATACTAAAAGTACATTCATTTGGATATTCAGAGAAACAAGGGAGTGTAAGTTTCACACAGCTGATACCTGAGTCCCTACCCCGGCCTCTTTATCACCCACCCAATATATTCCTCCTTTTGTTCAAAACTCCTCCTTCATTCCTCCCTTTCTTCTCTTCCTTCCTTCTCTTTCTCTACAACTGTCATGCTATATCCCTTCTCCTTCCCTCCCACTTCATCATCCCTTTGTCCTGCTCTTCTGTTTCTTCATGCATTTCTGCTGTGTGTTTCTGTCACCCTTCCCTGTCTCCCTCCATCTAGCCTTCATCTTTCTAAAACTTCTTTTCTTTCCTACTCACTTTCCATCCTCGCTAAAAGAGAGATTTATCTGTCTTACCTTTCATCCCAAACCCATCCCTCTCTCCTTCTCTCTTTAGATGAGATAGCTTTCCTGGAGGGGATGACCATTGTCTATAAGGGCAATATAGATCTCTTCTTCTATGTGGTGGGAAGTGCTCAGGAGAATGAGGTAGGGTGAATTTAGCTCTCTGTGATGAAACAATGTAGCTTTTTTTTCTGTTTTCAGAAAATAATAAAATGATTGAAATGATTATAGACACTCTCACATCTTGCAGGGAGCTCATCTGTCTATAGAGGCCTAGAGAGATGGCAGATTTGATTAATAAACCTTTAGCAAGGTAGAGATGAGGATGAGACTGGTGTTATTTTATTTAGATATTTCTTATTTTTAACAAATTGCAAGATAAAAAACCAGCCACAGGAGCATGTTTGTTTCTGACTACCCTGTCTGTGGCTCTCAGCCCCATAGGTTCCAATTGAAAATGTAAATCCAACCAAATATGTACTTTGATGTTTTAAAAAGGGCACAGTAATTTCCCCAAACATGTGGGCACTCTAGTTTTTAGCAAATATTCCTCAAACAGGAGAAAAGTGCTTTTTTTTAGACAAATTTCAGTGGCAAATTAATACACATTTGGTATGTGGGAGTCAAAGTGAACTAATGTGTGTGTTCATCATAATGAAAGACCATGTAACTCAGTGCACCTGTGCCAGTAAATTTGGTACAGAGCATGTTAGCATGCTGACGTTAACATTTAGCTCAAAGCACTGCTGTGCCTAAGTGCAGCCTCACAGAGTTGCCAGCATAGCTCCTGACTCTTGGTCTCGTGACTACTTTTTGGCCAAGAAGAAAAAAAATTGATCATCACCAGCCTCATCCTTTCATTTCTAGAAACTGTCACTTTTTAAAAACTGTGTAATATATTTTGCCCTGTATAATATACTAAACTATTATACTTAACTGTTTTTATTTTTTTTTACTTTGTTTACTTTGTACTCAAATCTGATTAATACAGCTTGGAAATCTAATGTTTTTACCTTAAAATTGCCCTCTTGTTTCTTCCTCTTTATTTTTCTCTCTCTAGCTGATGCTGATGTCAGTACTGAACTGCCTATTTGACTCCCTCAGTCAGATCCTCAGGTACGTTCACCAAACCTTGAAAAAGATACATTAACTTACTTAAATGATGCAGTAATAGTATTTTGCATCTAAAAATAGGACAGCCCCAACACATAAATTCACAATGCTGTTTTCCAGAATCAGAAACATACATGAAACAGTGCCTCTCCATGCACATGTCGTTGTAATATAGAGCTTTTGTCATGTGTGGAGCCTCAGCACCATCAGTGCTAATGGTAATCCACACACTCCTCCACACTAGCACTCGTCTACCAGAGCCTCTCAGAGAGAGAGATAATGAGTCTCCATGTTGAAACTGATGTAAAATTCAACACCAGGATCCCTCACTGTTGACTGCAACATTAACAGCCAAACAGCGGCGGATGTGGTTGCTATGGGAACCGATGCAGTAGTAATGCAGGGTGTGAGTGATAGAGACATTGAGAGATTATATTGTTGTATGGTAGATTACATTCTAAGTTGCAGTATGTAAATGTCCAGATGTTAGTGTTGCAGTATAAAATCAGTGAAAGTACTGAATTGTCCCCTGATTTTATTGAAACTGTAAATGTTCTCTGTAGGCTTGTTAATTAATGTTTGACCATGGGTTACCACATAATGTATTCTTTACAAATTCCTAGGAAACACATCAAATTGTGTCCTGCAAATTACAAATCCAAATTTTTATTTGAAAATACTCTATTTGTTGGAACAGTACTAGGCAATAAAGCATCACTTACTAATGCACTGAATTAATGTGTTTACCTTTCTCTGTAACAAGTAGTGTAAGTGAATGCAATTTGAAGCACAGTAATGACATTACAGTTACTAGAACCAGTAACACTCCGTAAGCTTGACATTTGGGGGTTGGCTTGTTTGCTGTCTTACTGGGAGTTTGATTGAAGATTGATATCACTTTGGTCTCTGTGTTCAGTGGGTTGATTGGTCAGGGATACTGTTGAGGTGAGAGATGGGCAGTAACCTCTTACTTACGTCTTTAAAGTTAAGTGTGAGTTTGTATTATTCAAAATTTTGACGCCAATATTTTCACTTTTACTGCAAATTAATATCCAAATATCAGTTATCGGCTTCCTTGACTACCAATAATCGGTATCGGTATCGGCCCTGAAAAAACCATCGATCTATCTCTAGTTGTGACTACGTTGCTTGTAATTAAAACTCAGTCTCTTTCACGTGAATGTGCTTTGGCTAGATCAGGAAATCCTGGGTTGACTCAGAGTTTGTTAACCAGCATCGTATGACTGCTTAGCAAGTCTGCAGTTGTTAGGTTTAATGAAGCCAGATAATGGAAAGATATCCTGGGTATGTTGAATTTGCTTTGTAGAAAAGGCCTCGGGTTACTCTGCTGTTCCCTTTTTAAACTTTTGTGTAATCATGGCAAATTTGCATACATTCAATCACAACTTTTTTAGAGTTGGAGGGTGTGTAATTATGCTTCTGAGGTCAGGATTTCTGGAACGCTGGGTGCAGCCACTGTGGCTAAGCTCACTGCACATAGTCCTTCAAATTGTACGGCTGCCTGCTTGTTAAACTGTTTTCTATTTCTACATGTATTGAATACCCACGAAGCTGTGTGGGTGTGGAGGATATGGAGCTGTTTAAAGGCACCTCTGATGGAGCTGAGAGCTGAGTAACAAAAGTAAAGTAACAAGCAACATTACTTTTGCTGCTGAGTAATTTCTTATTTTGTCCACATAATTCATATCAAAAAGGGTAGGCTAAACACCTCTGTATAATGCAATACAGCTCAACAACACCATAGACTACATTCTCCAAAATGATCTTTAAAGTCAAATCTCTAAATGACAAAAGCTGAATATTACAACTTATTGCAGGATTGTTGTGGGTTAAGCAGGTGTAGCCTACCTAATAATCTGCTCAACCACGTGTACTCATACCCTTTTTTCCAGAGATGAGAAAATCATAGAAACTGTATGGCACTCATGTTAAGTATGGTGCTGGAGCCAGCCACCTAGCTATTTGCCTATTTTAGCATAAAGACCAGAAGTAGAGGGAAACTGCTAGCCTGGCTTAGTCCAAAATTCAAAGATATGCCTTCTGACACCTGCAAAATTCACCAGTTAAAATGTTGTATCTCTTTTATTTAACCTGGATGTCAACAGAAATTTAAAAATGGGATGCACCTTATTTAACTTTTTCGCCCACGATTCCAATACCCAAACTCTGGCTATCAGCCGAGTGCTATGTGATAACTTTTTTCCCCAAGTGTAAACATCTTCAGCATCATCAACATATTACAACTGACATCTACCATCAGAAGTTAATCTTCAGTAAAGTTATCTTTGTGCATTTGAATTGAATGTGGATAGGTGACGTCTGGGAAATACCCAGTCTGCATAATAAGGACAGACTTTCTACAGTCATTGTCATTGTCATTGTGAGGTTGCCAGTCAGTTAGTGCAGACACTGCACAGAAGTGGTTGCATAACTTTTTGTCCTTCTAGATAATAGAATAGTTCAACTATGTATCCACAGACTCTACTCAAAACAAATGACGTTTAAGTTGTTAATTAATGATTCTTAGAGGTTTAGGCATATCTTTGAACTTTCAAATGAGCCAGGCTGGCCGTTTCCCCCTGTTTCTAGTCTTTATGCTAAGCTAGGCTAACCATCTCTTGTTTGCAGCTCTGTACTTACAACACAGATATGAGTTTGACATCGATCTTCTCATGTAATTTGCATTGAGTGAGGGAATAACCGCAATGCCCAAAATGTCAAAATGTTCCTTTAAGTAGATGTAAATAATTAACTGACCCTGAAAATACAATGGTATTTTCTGCAGGAAAAATGTGGAGCGGAGGTGTTTACTGGATAACATGGAAGGAGTGTTCCTTGTTGTGGACGAAATTATTGATGGAGGGTAAGAGAAAAATAATGTTAACAGCAGATTAGAGGTTTAGGTTCAGTATGCCTTTTTACATTTAAATATCAACTGTGACATGTACATTCTAGAAAAAAAATGTGACAATTTATTGTGTGTTGAAACTAACCAACATATAAACTAAGGCTGCAACTTGGCATTATTTTCAATATTTATCAATGTGTTGATCTTTTTTTTTTTGATTAATTGTTTAGTCTATAAAATGTCAGAAAATAACCCAAGTTGTGTTTACAATTGACAGGGTGATTCTAGAGAGTGACCCTCAGCAGGTCCTGCAGAAGGTCAGCTACAGGGTAAGACTGATCATTTATTCCCAACTACCAGTCATATCAGATTTATTTGAATCATTTCAAAATTAAATGAAACAAATAAAAAGTAATTGTTACATGCTAAAACATGGAGGCTGTTTGTAGCTGATTGGCCAGTTCAAAATGACTACATTAAGACTCCTATTGTAGCTTCCCACAGCTTTTCTCATTGGCTTATTGCCTCCTCTTACCTGCTTTACCTTTCTCTTTCTCCTTTTCCCTGTGTCTATTCTTCTGATTGGTGTCAGCTAATGACAGAGCCAGCCTATGGCTTTGTCCTGTTTGATTACATCACTGGTAACCTAGAGGGACGAACTGAAAAGGGCCAGCTGCTGTAGAGACAGTGGGTGAGAGAGAGAGTCAAAGAGAAAGTAGAAAGTAGAGCCAGAGAATGAATGAGACTGTGATAGAGACAGTGGAGGGACCAAGGAGGGATGGGTGAGACAGGTAAATGCATGGTGAGAGAGCATGATGACTAACAGAGGGGTATAAAAAATTGAGGCTGGCAACAGTATTCTATATTTGAAAACTTTAACCAGCTGGTGGAGCTGGAGGAAAAGTCAGGGGAACACCATAGTCATTAGGCTTTATCCTCTGGGGACCAAAATGAGGGAAAATTTAATGGAAATATATCATAGTTGTTGAGATATTTGAGTCTGTAGACTGACAGACACATGGCTGTTGCCAACACTAGAGCCAGCCACTGCCACGGTTTAAAATTCTAAAATGAGTTGTGATTGGCTGAGCTGTTAACCAACATGATTTTAATATGTAATGGTGTTTGCACTGCTCTGCTTGTGTATTGTGAGTGTGTGTGTACAAAGAATTTTGCATGACTTTTGCATTTTTCTCTTGTACACCCACTGATCTTACTGTGTTTTACAGGCGGATGAGAACCCATTATCTGAACAGAGCGTGGCCCAGGTAACACATATACACACACATGAATGACACTTAACGAGTTGCACAGACATGCATATACAGTGGCTTCAGAAAGTATTCAGAGCTATTCATTTTAAATGACCATCAGTCTGCACTAATAACCCATAATGAGAAAGTTTAATACAGTATTTTGTAAAAGCCCCTTCAGCAGCTTTGAGCCTTCTTGGGTAAGTCTGGTCTCTCTACAGATATCTGGGCTTTGGCTGTGTCACCTAAGAGCACAGTAAGAGACTTGGTCCAAAGCCACTCCAGTGTTGTATTGGCTGTATACTTGGGGTCATTGTTGATGAAAGGTGAACCGCCCCCCAGAAGCTCCACCATAGCATGATGCTGCCACCACCATGCTTCACTGTAGGGAGGGTATTAGCCAGATGATGAGCAGTGCCTCATGCTCTCTCAGTCCTGTAATGCTATTTGCCAAACTCCAAGCAGGCTGTCATGTGCTTTTTATATGTGTTAAGAGTGGCTTCCATCTCGTTGAGGCCTGATTGATGGAGTGCTGACAAGATGATCATCTTTGCTGGTCCTGGAGATTCTCCCATCTCTGCACAGAACTTCTGAAGTCTGACCATTAGGTTCTTGGTCACCTCCCTGATTTAGGCCCTTATTGCCAAGTTACAAAGTTTGGAACTCTGGGAAGAGTCCTTATGGTACCAAACTTCTTCTATTTCACATTTTCTCAATTATTGAGGCCATTGTCCTCCTGGGTACACTCAAAGCTTCTGAGATTGTGTCCTTGTCCTGATGTATTCCTCACCACTGTTTTATCACAGAGGTATACAGAGAGTTTGTTGGATCTCGTGGCTCGGTTTTTGAAGGACCGTGTACACTGCCTTTCTTAACAATGTCCATTCAATTCAGTTTGCCATTGATGGACTCAAGTTCTAGACACATCTCAAGGATAATTAAAGCAAACAGGATGCACCTGCCCACTATTTGGAGTGCCACAGTAAAGCCTCTGAATATTTTTGTAAATGAGTGATTACAGCCTCTGACTGTAATAGGTTTTCAGTAAATATAATAGAACATGTTTTCACATGACACATATTATTTGGTTTCTAGTTGAGTTTCACTATCACATTACACAGATAGATAGATGGATAGATGGACTATGTCCTGAGTATACATTCTACAATGGTGGTAATATACTACACTATAATAAACTGTACATGAGTGCAAGTCAGGGTGGAATATATATATATATATATATATATATATATATATAACCACAAAAACCTTGACAGATCAAATTAATCTGATATATAACACATGTGATACATAATGTAATACATAAAAAGCCCAGGTGAGCAGTCTGTCTCGTTTAAATAAAAACTACTATCAAAGGAGTGCCCTCTCCTGTCACAGAGGAGAATGATCGTATAGTGTAATAGCAGCTGGCAGGAATGTCTTCCTATAGCGTGCTAGGATTTAGGGTTTTAGGATCCAGGGTTTGTTTTCTTACCATCAATGTATGTATCAGGTTCAATAAATCAGATAAAAAACATCAGTTTCACATTACATTGCTTTCTGATATGCTAATAATTCCAAATTATATATTAGATGAATTAAATGTTATGTTAGGTAAACGGGTACATTAGTTCAGAGAATGGCAATATTTTCCAATGTGATTAGTAACTACTAGTGAGACTAGTAGACTTAGATCAGTAGGAATAATAACTGGACCTCTGAGAGTGCCATGACATTCAGATGAAACTGCCTATCTGGGCGGCTGTGGCTGTGGAGGTAGAGCAGTCGCCCACCAATCAGAAGGTCGGTGGTTTGATTCCCAGCTCCTCCAGTCCACATGCCAAATGGGTGGCTCACCTGAGGTCAAAAAACTTTACATGCAAACATCTACACATAAATCCTGCAGCAGATACACACATGCACTTACACATACATGTTGTATGGTTGCCTAGGCTGTGTGTCGTCACCTCATTTCTATACTGTTATTAACACTAAAATCTTACATCTACTTCCCTGTGAGGCTTGCTAACACATTAGTTCACTATGCATGTTCAGGTAGCAGTTAGCCTTGCTTCATTTCCAAAGCACAATTTTATTAATATTAGTATTGTTCTATCACCTAAATAGAAGTGTTCCTGTAGCTTCTTAATGCTGTCATTTCTTAAATCGAATGTTTTCCTGATATCCTTCCTTCTGTTTCAAGCTGCTGTGATGTCTTCCAGCTTGTGTGCAGGAATGAACATGTTCATGGACATGGCTGTGTGTGTGTGTGTGTGTGTGTGTGTGTGTGTATACTCATGCTCTAAGCTTCTCTTTATCTGCTGCTTTAACCCTCACAGCACATAACAGAGAAACTGGCCCTGACCTCTAACGTAAGTCTCTACTAACTTCTCAACAGCTCTACACTGTACTACAAAGCTTAGTCTACTGTAGCACTGCATAGAATTATATAGTAAATATTGGAGCACTACACACACACACACACACACACACACACACACACATACACACACACACACACACACACACACACACACAGACACAGTATTATTGGTAAAAATGGAATTAAAGTATGAAAAGTAAAAGTACCCATAGCAGTAGTAGAGATCTGTATGGGCCTGACATGATTGCGTGTCCAGCCTGCAGTGAATTTTACCTGAGCTCCAAGCGCCCCCTGCAGTCAGAATGAGGAAGTTAAAGCAGAAGGACTGGGGGCTATATTAACAGTGGAAATAAACTTTTCTTCATGCAAAAACTGACAGTAAGAGAGAGATGATCATTTATTCTTCACTGTTACAGTACCCCACCCAAAAATTAAACTTTATTGAAACCTGTGGAAAATTTAAGACATTCAGATGAAACAATTTGGCTAAAACAAGTTTAAAATACTTCTTACAAACAGAGAAAACATCTGTCTCCCTACAGTTGTGCATCAGATATAATTAATTAATTTGGTTTGTGGGATGACATAAACTGAGGATGACAACAAAAACAGTATGCCCAGTATGTCTGCATTTAGTGTAATTGCTGTCAGTTCTTCAGCATTTCACACAGATAGTACTGTATATTCTGCTGACAGTAAATTCACCCTTAAGACACTTTCCACTTGCATACAGTCAATTGATTCAAGTATTGCTGTAATAATAAAAAACACTGTTGTATATATATATATATATATATATATATATATATAATTTTATTTGTTTTGTAATGAAATTGAAACATTGTCTTGGTTTATAATGGAACAACAGTTGGTAAATGTTACAGTATATATTGATGATGTGCTCCTCCAGCATGGTGGCATTAAAATCTTGCCCTCTAGTGGTTGAACAATGGTACGGCAATAGGATACAAACCTGACCTTCTTGACCAGGTTTACCGCACAGAAAGTACTGCAGTAACTCCAAACATCTCCAGTATAAATATTGTAGAAAAAACTACCACAAGTAAACAATATCAGTTTTATCAGTTTATATCAGTTTTTCTATAACTTGAGCTGTGCATGAAGTTGATTGAAACCACAAATTAGGTTTTTATTAGTTAACTGTACACAAGTTCATTATAAGAACAAGTACATTTAATGAGTTACTTTAAATTCCATAGTAAAGCCTGCAGTACGTTATTATTATACAGCACCTGTATACAGTACAAACGAACTATTCAAATTTCAACAATACTCAACAATGGTCACCTGTGAATACGCTGATAATGATGACATTTACATGTAGTTTATGTGTTGTGTTCTGTAATGTGTTAAAGCCACATGCTGAGCTTACAGCTTTTAAAGCTCCACTCACCCCATAACTTAACTAAAAACATTATGACATTTTCTTCACTAATTTATATGTTATTGTGTTTTCTTCATTTTTTTATTTGGGTCTGTGTATTCTTAATGTTTTGTATTTTATCATCATGCTACATTATGTTACATACATGATGTTTGTTTGTTGTGTCTTTCTGTTTCCAGGTTCTGCAGTCAGCCAAGGAGCAGATCAAATGGTCCATACTGAAATGACGAGGACCAGACACATTTAGG